>NC_136413.1:139085000-140285000 GCF_051521515.1 Lactuca serriola
AACCTACTCAACGATTTGAGAGCCCCCAACTCGACGAGTAGAGATGCCAGAATGAAACCCTAATTTCGGGGTTATGCACCCTATTTAAGAATCTTAATCCCCACTTGCTGGCCTCATTTCCAGCCTCCAAGTCCCAAAACCTAGATTCAGAAACCCTAGTGCATTTGTGAGCTTGTGAGCCATTTGTGAGTGAAACTTTGTGTGTTTTGAAGCTTGTGAAGGAAGGAGAAGCTTGAGGATTCAAGAAGAAGATAGTAGATCCAGAGACTTCATTTCTTCCTCATCATTTTTTGGTAAGCAAGTCTCAAACTTGCCTAGTAGCATCTTAGATCTCTTTATCATCATTTTATGGGGTTTTTTAGTAACATTCGACTCCCATGTATTACATTTATTTACTTATTTATTTTTGGGATTTAATGAGTGACTCAACGAGTTGTGTGTCCGACTCGTCGAGTAGAGTTGGATTGGTCACGTGGGTTTAATGACCGACTCGTCGAGTTGGCGCTGTGTGAGGAAATCCTAAATCCCCAAGTTTGTGACCTATTTAAGGTGCCTTAAGCCCTCATTTCTGCCTCACCGGCCACCTTACACCCTTGAGAGAAACCCTAATCGTCCGCTTGAGCGAGAGAGTGAGTGAGGAGTTAATCTTGTGGTTATTAGTGTACTTTTGAAGAAGAAGAGGAGAGTATCGAAGCTTGGATCAAGAGGTGGCTTTGGATCTAGAGGTTCAACAGAGTTTTGCTTCAGTTAGAGGTAAAAAGATGCTAACATGATCATTTCCTTATGAGACCTTGGTTTAGGGAGTTTCTAGGGTTTTATCCCGTCCCTTTTGTGACATTTGAGTCCTTTGAGCATGATCTGAGGTTGAAACCTCAGATATGGAGTGTAGGAGATCTTGTGAGTCCAAAGACCCGAAATTTATTGAGCTACAGATAAGATCTTGTACATCTATCCCTTGTTGGAGCTTGAATTAGCATTATGGAACAAATATGCCATGCATGAGCGTAAAGATCGAAGCTTTACATCATAATCGAGCCTTAGGAAGTCAAATCTAGAGTATGGGGCATGGGTTCTGCCTTAAAACATTTGAATGAGAATTTGACTTAAGGTACTCGACGAGTCAATGAGCTGGCTCGACGAGTCGGCCAGGGTTTTCCCTGATGAGTCTGGACATGGGTAACTCGACGAGTTGATGAGACAACTCGACAAATTAAGTGGGGTTTTCACGATGTTCTGAAGGAACAAGGGGGACTCGGCGAGTCACATAGATGTACTCGGCGAGTCAGGTCAACATGGACAGTTGACTCAAGTGTTGACTTCTGTTGACTTTAGGGTTTGGTCAAGGCTGGGGTGATGGGGACCATGGAAGGGTAAAATGGTCTTTTACCCATTCCAAGAATTTGAGAGAGAGAGAGAGAGAGAGAGAGAGAGAATAAATCAGTTTATATAGAGTCGTGACTTAAATGTTAATTAGAGATAATTGTCTTCTGTGATTAGGCAGAGACTAGTTCGAGATTCATGTACGAGATTATTTACTTGCTTGCTTACGAGGTGAGTCTTTTCACTATACTTTAACTAGAGTCATAATATTTGTGTGATTGGAGGGTCTTATGTGTTATATTGAGTATTGTGATATACTGCATTATGTCTTTGTGATTTGTGTTGTGTATTATTCTGAGCTTACTGAGTTAGGATTGGAGGGTCCACCCGAGTTGTGGGACTGGAGGGTCCCACTAAGACACATTGACCGAAGGGTCTTATTTGAGCATAGCCATGAGAGGTTAATGAGACACGTGTGGTATTTTAGGAAACTCAGTAAGCTTCGTGCTTACCGTGTTGTGTGATATGTGGTTTAGGTACTCTTCAAGATATCGGGAAGGCGTCGACTCGATTGTACACACGAGAGAAAGAGTTATGTTTTGATATTCTTGGATTTTTAATCAAACAATTATGGAGTTATGTTTAATGATTTGACACTTGGGATTTGGTGAAATGTGTTCATGAGAATTAAGTTATTTTTAAAACGAAAAATGTGTTTGCAAATTTGCGGTGTTACAAGTTGGTATCAGAGCCTTGGTTTGAGGGATTCAGATGTACATTCGGGTGTGTCTGGACTCAATTCGAGGATTTGAGAAAGAATTTTCAAAAGAAATGATTTTTTTTTCAAAATGAGAAAGAGTTTTAAGAGAAAAATGAGTTGGAGCAGTGTGTACAATCAGCCAGAGCCCGAACGGTGATTTCCCAAAATACCCTTACTTATTTGTGTTATGAGATATTCATGAGATATTAGGGATGCATGCTAGAGGATAAGCTAGGTGTTTCATAACTTAGGGCTAGAGTTGCCTGATTTTTGATTCCTTAGCCTAGGGAATGTTATTGATTGATATTATCTGCTCATTGCTCTATGTATGTGTTGAGTAAGAGTACATAGCAAGAATCTTTTAGTGAGAGTTTGAGTAGAGGAGTAATCTAGGAGAGATACCTAGATGTGCATTTGAGGAATCTACTGAGAGAGTAGTGAGATACCCACGAGAGGCAGGGTTGCCTGAGTTCAGTAATGCCTTTTGAGTCCCGGATAGAGCGAGTGGAGTTGTGTTCTAGAGGGGTTTTATGTGTTAGTGGAGTTGATTCGATGCCCGAATGCTGCTTGCTTTGTGCTTTGTGGAACTCTTGATGATGGGAGATAGCTACTAACTGGATATGATGATATTCAGGAGGTAGATGGCTGGCATCATGAGGAGTTCTTCAGCAGCTGATGGCAGAGAAGTGTGAGAACCTAGGAAGAGCCTAGGGATATACCTTAGTCAGATAAGTATACTGATAGAGGAGAGTATTCGCTGGAGAGCGATCCTGTGTGATGGGATTAGTGATCGAGAAGGTTAGGCAGCTACTGAGGAAATCTGGGACGATCCATGTGGAAAGTATGGGTAGATGTGGCAGGTAGTATGGGCGCGTACTACTGAAAGCAGAGGACCCATACTCGAAACAGGGAGGATTTCAAAGGTTCTATATAGCAGGTAGTAGAGAGATAACATGGTTTGAGTACCATGATTTGTAGCAAAGTGTGTTGCCGTTTTTACCAGTTATTCGATGATGGGTGTTCAGACTGAGAATGGATATGGTAAACTGTGGGGCCAGAGGGCCATGTCGGTTGAGCTTCAATAGAGTGTACCTTGTGAGGAGACCGAGTTAGATCCTGGGGAGTTGACTGGTGGGCTACCAGTTGGAGACACAGGACTTGAGGAAAAGTGGAATTGATACGCTAAGGAGGCTTGCAGACTGAGTTGAGTGATGGACCGAAGGTTGAGATGCCACATCCTGTGACGAGAATTACACTATTCCGCTTCTCGTGTGAAGCGAACGAGATAACGAGTTTTTGGTTCCATAGTTTGGAAGTAACCCCGGGGGTAGCACATAATTACGATACTTTCACCAGAGTAATGGTAGTATGTTCATTGCGAGGTATTTCCTATTTCTTGAGAGAGTCATCCGTGAGAACCGAGATGGATGATGACAAGGAGATGCCTTAGTTGAGTAAGCCATACTTTTTAGCAATAGTTCCAGGTGATCAAGAGGAGTATACCGGGGCAGCGAACCTCATTGTCGCATTGTATATCGACTGAGAGAGTGAGGTCTCTTGCTTCTATGACTAAGAGTTGAGAGATCGGAGACGAGGTGTGTGATAGTGCATTATTTCCAGATCAAGAGTGGTGACTAATTCGGGACAGTTGGGATATCCGACGATGTGTCGACATGAGATTTCGAGATGACTAGAGACAGTCATGTGGGAAGGATTCCAAGAATTTCATATGAGGTTCAGAATATTTGGAGTTGTTTAGTCTCTATCGGAAGGAAAATTGAGCGTTACGGTGTACGTTCCAAGAGTCAAGTGTGATGCACCAACTGAAACAGTCTGTGGAGTAGACTGTTGGTATGCCAATTAGGTGCTGTTTGATTTTCTGAAGCAAAAATTCACGAAGTCTGCGGACCACCTTTGCAACCCTCTGCAGTAGAAGAGGTGGACCAAACGGCTGCAGACTATAATAAGAAACGTGTTTGTTTTTTTTAACATCTGCTTACTGCTGCAGATATTAAAAAATTAAAATAAACTAATTTTATAAATCAAAAATAGTTTTTAAATACGAAAAATTTTATAATGTATAACATTTCGGCAAAAATTAATGATAATTCAGTAAAAAATAATGATATTTCAACAAAAAAATAAAGATATTTAGTAAAAAAATAATGATATTTCATCAAAAATTATCATTATTCAATATAAAAAAACGAAAAAAAATCAACAAGAATAAACAAAAAAAATGAAAAATAAAAAGTGAAATAAATTTTCAACAACATATAAGAAAAAATTCAGCAAGAAAAAAAAAAAGAAGAAGAGGCTGGAAGAGGTTGGAAGAGACAGTACAAGTGTTGCGCCAAACAGAGCACGCGCAGAGGTTTTTGACTCTGAAGACTTCTAAAAAACAAACAGCTGCGAGATGAAAAGTGTTGCGCGTGTGCTGCGCCGCGCAGCAATAAGAGGTCTGAAGAGGTTTTTTCCAAAAGACAAACAGCACCTTAGTGATGGTTCGAACCCTGAGTGGGGGAGAACTGGGTATTCTATTGAGAAAGATCAACGGTCTATTCAGGTGCGGTTAGAGAATTGGTTATGGAGATCTGCGGTACAGACACATGAGATCTGGGTTATTGGTGGATGAGGCAAGGTGCAAAGCGAGATGATGCATGTTGTACATGTTCAGGAAAGGATAAGTGTATCTGCAGTGTGTAACCATTGGTCAGGGACTTTTTTGTGGTTAGAAATTCTTGAAGTTTATAGTGGTTGAGTTCGAGGCGGTTGGCTCGTGAGGTCTAGTTTCGACTGTAGAGAATTTCTATTTCGATGCATGGATAGTTATATGCACTCCGGGAAGGGGAAACAGTTGATTTAGCAACCAACTTCCGAGTCGGTATGAGTATTCTCACATGAGTTTTGTGCAGTGGAGGATGGGTTTTGGATTGTCGTCATTGTGTTCTTAGTCATTGGCGACTCCTCCATGTTTCAAATCATGGGTTGGAGTATTTCGAGGTTATGAGTTATGCAAGAGGGAGATCAGTGGTCGTATCAAGACATCATGAGATTATGAAATGTTGTATCGGGGTATACGAGTATGATGCCCTAGATCGTTGGATCATTATGAGATCGGGGTTTGTCAGACGGCAAGTGGAACATCTGGTGACTATATTTCCGCATCAGAAGATGTCAGTTAATTGTCGCCAGACGGGGATTGTCCAAGGGTGTGATTGTGCTGAGAAAAGTGCCTTTGTGCGGGAATTTGCATCACGAGTGGTGGTGCATAATCTGGGGAGGTGTGTGCACCTATCTATGTTGGCCGATAAGTATGAGTTAGTGAACGCATTGTGGTGATGACCTGAGGATGAGATGGTGGACTGATAAGAGAATACTGTAAGACTACGAGGAGCCGTAGCATCCATGAGTCACTGAGAGGGAGCATTGTAAGACTACGGGGAGCCGTAGCATCCATGAGTCTGTAAGAGAGAGTACTGTAATACTACGGAGAGCCGTAGTATTTACTAGTCAGCGAGAGAGTGTCGTCATACTGCGGGGTGCCGTAGTACTCACTAGTCAGCGAGGGAGTGTCGTGATACTGCAGGGAGACATAGTACTCACTAGTCAGCGAGGGAGTGTCATGATACTGCAGTAAGCCGTAGTACTCACTAGTCAACGAGGGAGTGTCGTGATACTGCGGGGAGCCATAGTACTCACTAGTTAGCAAGGGAGTGTCGTGATACTGTGGGGAGCCGTAGTACTTACTAGTCAGCGAGGGAGTGTCATGATACTGCGGGGAGCCTTAGTACTTACTAGTCAGCGAGGGAGTGTCGTGATACTGCGGGGAGCCGTAGTATTCACCGGTTAGCAAGAGGGTGCCGTAAGTCTGCAGGGATCCGTAGCATTTATGAGTCAATGAAGGAGTGTCTTAAGACTAAGTGGGAACCATAGCACTCAATAGTCGATAAGATAGAATATTGTCACCACGGGGAGCTGTAATATTCACTATTCAGAGCATGAAGCATAGGAGTTCTTAGGCTTGGGTAGCCTTACCACTTGAGTCTCGGAAAACTGCTAGTCAGACCAGGGGCGAGACTGGGGTCTCCGTGACGGTCAGGAAACGTTATATCCCGAGTTGAGTAGGGGTTATCGTAATCGGAAGGAATTTAAGAGATGGTGAGTGCATGTATTCACGAATCTCGGGTCATGGGTTGAGTATCAGATTAGAAATGAGTGGTTCTAATTCTGTTGTTAAATCAGACTCTTGAGTTTGAGTTTGGATCAGTTTGTGTATTATGTAGACATGATGAGATTCCAGATTCATAGATGGGATTCATTTTGATGGGTATTCATTTCCGCCTGATGTCTTAGACCTAAGTGGGTCAGTTCGTTGGTATAGGAAGGACCGCGAGACGCATGGAACTAGGGAGTAGTAGAAGACAGATGTCAGAGGTGAGGTGACTTCAGATGGGGTTGTAGTATTCGCTTGAGGTAAAGAGAACTTCATGACTTGTGTGTCACGATGAGCCAAGATAGTTATTATGAGAAGGAAGCTTGTAAAGTCATTTTATTGGGAGTGCAATGGGTAAACTTTGGAGGTTCGACTGCTAGGTCGAGATCCTACCTGGTGCTCAGTGTTGGAAGGGATATGTGAGAGGCAGCTGGGGCTTATGTTCATAGAGGCCCAAGGATACTTTTGAGTGGGCACGATCATTTTCTTGTGTTGAGAACAGAGTATTGGGGTTCGTTTTGTTCAGATGGGTTCTGATGGCAGTGCAGATGTAACCCTTTCGTTCCTTTGGAGTACGATCTAGATCGACAGATATGTCAGGTATGAGTGTCAAACAGTTGATATGGTCAATGATCTGATTAGAGATGGAGGTATGATTTTGAGATCGGTCATTCGATGAGCGAATGACATGATGATATCTTGCATGGGTGGTCGTACAGGGAGTCAGACTACTAAGGTTTCCAGGTTCTGAAGAGTCAGAACTGGAACCGTAACGGCAGAGGGATCTGTCTTGTTGCGGGATAAGGAGTTCCTGTATGGGTTAGGTGTCTTGGGAAAGAGATTGTTGTATGACATCAGACAGCAGTGGTGCCATTGGAGGATATTCAGGGTGATGACCGCGTGAACTATATTGAGAGGCTGGTCGCAATTTTGGATAAGAAAGTGAAGGTTCTGAGGAACAAAGTGGTGCCCCTGGTTCATGTCTAGTGGCAACATCGGAAGGGGTCTGAGTGGACTTGGGAGCCGGAGTCCGAGATGCGCGAGCAGTATCCAGAGTTATTTCTGGAGCCTGACTTCGAGGGCGAAATTTGATTCTAGAGGGGGAGAATTGTAACATCCCGACTCCCAGGTATTACATTTATTTACTTATTTATTTTTGGGATTTAATGAGTGACTCAACGAGTTGTGTGTCCTACTCGTCAAGTAGAGTTGGATTGGTCACGTGGGTTTTGTTGGAATAGCGTCTAAGGCTGCAACTATATTAGGCAAGTATTTGACCCGATTGTGTATGGTCCTTTTGGGTTGCCTTCTCCATAGCAACTTGACAGGATGATTTATTATGAGAGAATAAATATTATTAATATATTATGAGAATAATATAAGGAATAATAATATTTTTATTTGATTAATATAAGTCATAAGTTAATTAGGATTAATTTGGTGACTTAAAGAGATTAATTAAATAAGAGGGTATAAACTGTCAATTGTTTGATAGTTACACTTTGGGCTGTAAATCCTTTATGGATAGGGTTGGATGATTTCTAGGGCTTAGGATAAGCCACAAATCGTCCAAGGGCTTATCTTGGAAAGGATTTGGATTGCTTTGAGTAAAAGTTATCCAATTAGGGTTTAAGGGTTAAACCCTAGGAGCCTTACAAGTATAAATAGACCCTTAGGGCAAGGGAAATCGGCACCTCTGCAAAAGAAAAGAAACCCTGGCTGATTTCTTCCCTCTCCTCTCTCTCAAATCATTCTTTTGCTAGTTGGTGTTTGTAAGCCATTAGAGGAGTGACATTTGTGACTCTAAAGCTCCAAGAACCAGAAGATCAAACAAGTGTTTCAAGGTATGCTTCTAACTCTGATTTTGTATTGTTCTTATACTCTATTAGCCATTAGAAGTCTTGGATTCAATGCATGTTTAATTAGAGAAACCTAGATCCAAGCATTAGGGTTTGGATGTGCACATAGGAATGTTCATATGGCCAAAACCCATCAGTGGTATCAGAGCCTAGATTGGTTTCTATTAAATTGATGCATAATTGTTTGTTTCTTGCTTGCAAAATTCGAATTTTGTGGTTCTGAGTCATGAACTCGGCGAGTCCCATGGTGGACTCGGCGAGTTGGCCTGACTCGGCGAGTCCAGTTGGGCACTCGGCGAGTCCGAGCGTCAGGAAGAGCTAAAATCAGGATTTTTTGATATTTATCTTATGGAAACTTGCCTTTATCATATTAGATCAACCCTAATCCGATTTTTTGATATATATGACTATAATCTTGAACTAATTAAAGATATTTATCAATTAATAAAATATTTAATTTCCTTATGTGATAATTAATTAATTATTTTGATTAAATTGGTAAATTATTTTGCAAGAAATCATTAAATAAATCAAATATGGATAATTATGGAATTAATTGTTAATTAAGATTATTTGTTATTTGATCCTCCATGTTTTAAATGTTTAAAACTTGCCCTCAAGTTTTGAAATTTATGTTTTGTGATTAAAAGCTTAATTTAGACAATTTAAATTTCAAACCCTAGAATTTTACAAGTTTAAAATCCAACCCTATACTAACATAATATTATAAGATTAATATATATATATATATATATATATATATATATATATATATATATATATATATATATATATATATATATATAACTAAAATGCTAGTCTTACCGTTAGTAGGCCTCATTCACGAAGCCGATCTATAAGGTGGGTATAAGGTTGCAGCCTATAAAATGGCGCTTAATGGGTGTACACTCACACCCACCGCTTGCTTGATCGGTGGAGGGTCGTTAGCCGAACGGGTAGGATAGGGCAACCTCATCTCTCATTAAAAGTATAATATGAAATACAAAGTAACTACATGTTTTTCAAAATTTTTCCCAATCCTAGTTACATTAGGAAAAATGAATTGATGCAATCCCATGAAATTACACTTTTCACCTTTGCTAAGAAGTTAGTGGAGCGTGTGTGGTTTACCGGCACACTAATTGGTTCTAAGCGAAGGTGGCAAAGGGTGATTCATTGTTTATCATAGTTCGATGGAGCGTGTGTGGTTTATCGGCACATCGAATAGGTGATCGTTACAATGAAGGCACCATGTAAATTTGCATGGTTATTCACACCCGCTTTGTGATCCTCGGTATCCCAGTCACAAACAAGAGGGGCATATCGAGATTTAAAGATGCCATTGAAAAGTTTCAATGAATCTCATCCAAACCTAGGAATTCTTAATACATTTAGAACTTAAAGTTATGTTTTGTGGTGGAGAATTAGTGAATCGTCATTCACTTACCTTCAAATTGTTTGCATGTTAGATTACGGCATCCCTTTTCTAATATGTAAATATTGTTGTTGGATCCTAGCCCTAATTTTCTTATTGGGTGATAATTAGGGATTCGTATTCTAATCTATCTTTGTCCTTTCTATTTGTAGATGTCGAACGCAAACAACACTGCTGCTAGTTCATTCACATTGATGAGCCTTTGTCAAAAGGTCACTTTCGATGGGACGAACTTTAGCGAATGGATAAGATACATTTGCACTATTGCTCGCTATGAGGACAAGGAGTATGTCCTCGATGAGAAGCTCGAGAAAATCAACCCTGAAATTGCTACTCCGACTGAAATGACCGCTTTTGAAACTCACGAGCGTGATGCAACGAAGGTACATTGCATCATGATAGCCACTATGAACTCCGAATTCCAAAAGTCCTATGAGGACATGTACCCGTACGAGATGCACCAAGACTTGTTGGAGAGATACCACCAAAAAGCAAGACAAGAGCGTTTTGAGATTTTCACTAACATGATTTCCGCTAAAATGGGTCATGGAGAGTCTCTTACCGTGCACCTGCAAAAGATGCAAAGGTATGTTGACCGTCTTCGCAAGTTGAATGTTGACTTTGGGTAAGACTTGGGATCGACATGGTGCTTCACTCTTTGCCTCCAAGTTACAATCAATTTAGGATGACCTACCACATGAACAAAGAAGAGGTCACCCTAAGCAAGCTCCAAGGTCTCTTGAGGGTCGCTGAGAGCAACTTCAAGGACAAGTCTGTTGCACCAACTCCCAATCCACCCGCTGCTCCTGTTTTGGCTATTAAACAAGGAAGAGGAAAGAAGATGAAGGCTTCGTCTAAGAACCATCGCAAGGTTAAGCCCCAAGATGGTGCCTCTTCTAGTGGGACCAAAGTTGATCCTGCTAAACTCTGCCCTAACCCAAAGGAGGCAGAGTGCCACCACTGCCACAAGATAGGACATTGGAAGAGAAGCTGCCCAGAGTACCTGCAAGCCATCAAGGAAGGAAAGATCAAGTCGTCTTTTGCAGGTATATACATAATTAAATCTAACGATTCATCTCATGCTATTTCTTGGGTTCTTGATACCGGTTGTGGTTACCACATTTGTTCTAATGTGCAGGGACTAAGAAGAAATAGGGATGTGGAGCATGGAAGGATAAATTTAATCATGGGGAACAGAAGATCGTCGCCTGTGACCAAGATTGGAGTGTATTCTTTAGTGCTTAGGAATGGTTTATCTTTAGATTTGAACAATTGTTTCTATTCGCCAGAAATGGCTAGAAACATCATTTCATTTCATGGTTTGTTAAGACAAGGTTTTAGATTTTCTTTTAATAATGAGAATGGTTCTATTTTGGCTTATCTAAATAGTGTCTTTTATTTTGAAGCTATACCATGTAATGGAATTTATGAAACCGTTATGATTGTAGATAACTTAGGAAATGATGTTTTATGCATGGATTCTTCCAATAGTGTGGATAGAGCATCCTTGTGGCATTGTCGTCTTGGACATGTCAACAAGAAGCGCATAGCCCAACTCCAAAAGGATGGAGTGTTGGAGTCATTCGACCTTAGGGAAGATGACACATGCGAGTATTGTTTACTTGGAAAGATGACTAAGTCACCCTTCATAAGTACGTGTGAAAGGGGTGAGGGTCTGTTGGACCTAATGCATACCGATGTATGTGGACCGTTTAGATCAACCACGAAGGATGGGAACCGCTTCTATGTGACTTTTACCGATGACTATAGTAGATATGGGTATATCTACTTAATCAAGCAAAAGTCAGAAAGTTTTGAAAAGTTCAAAGAGTTCAAGAATGAAGTGGCGAATCAATTGGGCAGGAAAATCAAGATGCTTCGATCCGATCGAGGAGGAGAGTACCTAAGTCTTGAGTTCCACAATTATCTCAAGGAGTGTGGAATAGTTTCACAATTGACGCCACCTAGGACACCACAATTGAATGGTGTGGCAGAAAGGCGTAATCGAAGCTTTTTGGACATGGTTCGCTCTATGATGAGTCGTGCTTCACTATCAATCTCTTTTTGGGGGTATGCCTTAGAGACTGCCGCCCATATCCTTAACCGAGTCCCTACTAAGAATGTAACACCCAAAGTTTTGAAGGCCAAGAAAGGAAAGAAAACCCTAAGTTTAGGGGTCGACTCGGCGAGTCCAAGGAGGGACTCGGCGATTCCGAGCGGGATCCGAGTCGAGGAGTAAGTGACCGACTCGGCGAGTCGGCCAAGGTGACTCGGCGAGTCTGGTCTGTGCGAGGAAAACCCTAAATTCGGGGCTTGGAGCCTATTTAATCGCCTTATTCTTCTTCCTAGGGCTCCTTTACTGTCTCTCACACCCAGAACGCCGCACCCTAAGCCTCCATTGTGCTCATTCAAGCTTTTAGCCATTTTTGAG
Organism: Lactuca serriola; assembly: GCF_051521515.1. Lineage (NCBI taxonomy): Eukaryota > Viridiplantae > Streptophyta > Magnoliopsida > Asterales > Asteraceae > Lactuca > Lactuca serriola. Next base: position 139,097,022 of record NC_136413.1, read on the forward strand.
TGATTTAAAAGAAGAAGAAGAAGTGGGAATCTTTGAAGCATAAAGGAGTGGCCTTGGATCCGAAGTTTGGGGAACATTTCAAATCATTTGAAGGTATTAATTCGTTTCTCTCCTTTAGATCTTCTTTGGTTATGAGTTTTGGGGCTTTTAAGCCATGTCTAAGATCAATTTCGAGCTTGAGGTCCAGATCTAAGGTTGCTACCTCAGATCCATGCTTGTTTTGGTTTAGAATCCCGTAAAGTATCAGCCATTGGGTGGATTTTGGAGCCTCTTGGTCTTAAACCCTAGTTCATGGTGTATTTTGCTTAGATCTCCATCTTTACACGTAAAGTTTGCAACTTTACGTGGGGAATAGGCTTGGGAAGGGTAGATCTACAGTTTGGAGTCCATGCATGACTCGAAAGTCCTCTGCATGTAAGTAGATCTTAATGGACTCGATGAATCCTTCGAGTGGACTCAGCGAGTAGCTTGAAGATGAGGAGGAACTCGATGAGTGGGATGAACAGCTCGTCGAGTCGGATGAAGATAGGCATGAACTCGGCAAGTTGGATGAACAACTCGGCGAGTTGGATGAAGATTGCCGTGTGCTCGGCGAGTCTGTTCTTAGACTCGGCGAGTCAGGTCACGTAGTCCCAAACCCTTCGAGTTAAGACTCGAGTCAGCGAGTCGAGCAAGGACTCAGTGAGTTGGTCAGGACAGGATTCGGGAATCTGTAGACTCGGCGAGTCAGGGGCTGACTCGGCGAGTCAATTCGCGATTGGAAGGACTTTGAGCATAAGAACTCGGCGAGTCAGTAAGTGGACTCGGCGAGTAGGGTTGACCTAGAAGGTTGACTTTGACCAGGACTTTGACTTTGGCAAGAGTTGACTTGGTTGACCTTTGAAGGTCAGTTAGACTAAGTGTTATGTTGATGTTGGTAGCTCGGGGAGCTAGTGGAGCAGCAGTTCAGAGTCAGTGGTCAGGTAGCGGTCAAAGGGATTAGCAGCAGCAGTTCAGCTGTATCAGGGGAGTTTCCCTTTGTATGAATGGGTCTACGGCCACAATGCCGGCCCATGTAGTTATGAGTAGAAGACCTGGGGGTTAGCCCTAGGCACAATATGCTAGTATGATATTCGGACGAGGTCCAATGATAGAGGGCGGGTGCCCAAGAGATGGTTTATGTGATAGTTTATACTTGTTGTCTGTATGATACTTGTATGTGCCTGGTAGGGAGGTGAGTGTGGGCGAGGTCCCGTATCTCACCAATAGCAGAGTGTGGATGGTGTTCCACATCTCAGTAGCAGCAGCCCAGGGGCGAGGGCCAAGTTAGGAAAGGAGTGAGAGTGAGCTGGGCCCGTATCTCACTATCAGCAGGAGTATGGACGAGGTTCCATGACTCATCAGTAGCAGGACATGGGCGGGGCCTAGAGATAGGCGAGGCCTTAGAGCAAGAGCTGTTAGCATACGTTTAGCTTATGTGATGTTATGTGATATGTGTATGTGCTATTATATATTAGTGGGCGGGGCCCTGTGACAGGCGAGGCCTAAGTGAAACAGATCTGTATCCGAGCAGGGCTCGAAGCCAGGCGGGGCCTGGAGCGGCGGGGCCGTTGTAGCGGGCGAGGCCCGAAGAAGGGGGCGAGGCCCCGGATAGCGGGCGTGGCCTAGTATGTGCATTATGTGGTTATGCATGGTATGTGGTAAAGTGGGGAACTCACTAAGCTTCGTGCTTATGGTTTTCAGTTTTGTTTTCAGGTATTTCCGGTAGCGGAGGGAGGAGCTCGGGGTGATCGCATGGCACACACCATAGATTAGTCAGCCTGGGAATGTTTACTCTGATAATGAACATGTGTTTTGAAAACTTATACTCAGATTATGTTTTGGAATGATGTCTTTGCTTAAAGTAATGTTTTATTAAAAGAAATTGTTGGTCTTGCATTTTGGGACGTTACAAAGAAGGTTGCCAAAACACCTCACGAGATGTGGACACGGAAAGCTCCCTTGTTGGCACATATCAAGGTTTGGGGTTGCGAGGCTTTCGTAAGATGAGATACTCACGACAAGCTCGAACCTCGTAGTGAGCGATGTATTTTCATCGGCTACCCGCAGAAATCCTTTGGATATCTCTTCTATAGACCGAAGGACAATGTTGTCTTTGTTGTGAGGAGAGGAGTTTTCAGAGAGTGAGAACTCATAAGCCAAGGAGACAGTGGGAGGCAAATCGAGCTTGAAGAGATTCAAGAATCAATAGATGAAGGAACCTCTACCGCTGGCACTCAACCCGAGGAGGAAACTCCAGTTGAACCGATTGACGAATCCTTACCTCTTAGACGTTCCGAAAGAGTTAGAGTTCAACCCCAGTTTTATGGTTTTCATGTTACTACTGAAGGGACACGTATATTAGTGATGGTACACTAATAAATTTAGATGAACCTAATAACTTTAAGGAAGCCATGGCAGGCCCGGAGTCTGCAAAATGGAAAGAGGCAATGGACAGCAAGATCCAGTCCATGTATGACAACCAAGTTTGGAATTTGGTTGATAGCATGCCCAGACGTAAGATTGTTGGGTGCAAATGGATCTTCAAGAAGAAGACTGACGTGGATGGAAACGTACACACATATAAGGCGTGATTGGTTGCGAAGGGCTTTACTCAAACTCCCGGAGTTGACTATGATGAGACCTTCTCACTAGTTGCGAAGATAAAGTCTATTAGAGTGATGCTAGTTGTTGCCGCATTTCATGATTATGAGATTTGGCAAATGGATGTCAAGACCGATTTCCTTAATGGGAAGTTGGCTGAGGATGTTTACATGGCTCAGCCAGAGGGGTTTGTGGATCCGAAGCATCCGAATAGAGTGTGTAAACTTGATAAGTCCATTTATGGACTTAAGCAAGCATCTTGCAGATGGAATCTTTTCTTTGATGAGAAAGTCAAAGAGTTTGGATTTGTACGAAGTAAAGATGAATCGTGTGTATATGTCAAAGCCAGTGGGAGTATAGTAAGCTTCCTCGTTCTATATGTCGATGACATATTACTCATAGGAAACGACGTCCCGACTCTGCAGGAGGTTAAGTCCTGGCTCGGGAAGTGCTTCGCTATGAAGGACCTCGGAGAGGCTTCTTATATTTTGGGAATAAGGATAGTGAGAGAAAGAAGTAAGAGACTAATAGAACTTAGTCAGAACACTTACTTAGAGAAGGTACTAAAACGTTTTAGTATGGAAAACTCAAAGAAGGGAGAATTACCGATACAAAGTAATGCCAAGTTGAGTAAGACTCAAAGTCCAAGTACCGAAGCTGAAATAGCAGAAATGAGCCGAGTACCATATGCTTCCGCAGTTGGCTCAATCATGTATGCTATGACTTGTACTCGCCCTGATGTAGCCTTTGCTTTGAGCATGGTTAGCAGATATCAAGGGAATCCTGGCAGAGCCCATTGGATTGCGGTTAAGAATATCCTTAAGTACCTTCGGAGGACGAAGGAATCGTTCTTAGTCCTCGGAGGGAGTGATGACTTGAAGGTGCGAGGGTATAGTGACGCCAGCTTTCAGACCGACAGGGACAACTACCGTTCGCAGTCGGGCTGGGTCTTTACCCTAAATGGAGGAGCAGTAACTTGGAAAAGTTCCAAGCAGGAAACCGTAGCTGATTCAACCTGCGAATCAGAGTACATTGCAGCGAGCGAAGCGTCGAAGGAAGCAATATGGTTGAAGAACTTCATCGGTGATCTTGGATTTGTACCTGCCATAAAGGAGCCCATGGAAATTTTCTGTGATAATGAAGGAGCGGTTGGCTTGACCAAGGAACCGAGGGATCATGGTAGATCTCGACATATCGACATAAAATATCACCTTATTAGACGTCGTGTAGAAGAAGGACAATTCGTAGTGAAGAGGATATCATCAGAAGATAACCCAGCAGATCCGCTTACGAAGGGACTGAGTAGGGTTAAGCACTTGCAGTATGCTAGGAGTATTGGGCTGAAGGATGATATTAGCATAGATTAGATAATAGGAGAAACGTGTAATAGATAAATGTGATTAACATTTGATGATTAAATAAAAGAGTATTATTTATGAGTAATTTTACTGTCTTATGTTAAATGTTTAACTATTGTTTCATTTTGCATGTTTTGACTTCCAGAATAATTGAGTTTATTAAGAATAATCGAATTATTCAAATTGTCCACAATCGTTCATATGTTGGAAGTAAATATGATTGAAGATTGTCATGAATCGGTGTGTAGATTGTCTAAATGGTTTTAGACATAGCAAAGGGTTGCTGCAACGTTCATGAGTGCTTATGAACTGGTTTTGAGCATTGGAACAAACCCGCGCTTGCTGGAATCACCTTATGGAATATGATATAAAAGGGTGATCGCAAGACGATAATATCATATAGTCTTAAAACCTAGATATATGGTTTGTTATTTGTTAATTGGTTGTACATTGATAATGCGAAAACGCATCAGTAACTCGGTGTTATAAAACGCATTGTTGTGTATAGTTGATTAATGAATAAGTAAATGCATATAAGTCGAAGTTTATCTGTAACTTTTATCCTAAGAGGGTAAAAGCGATATCTCGGCCGCTCGATGATTTGATTTGAATTATGTGCTCGGCCCGGTCAGAACTGAATTGATGTGTTCGATTAAGTTCTATGTCAAATGAATCGGAGATCGAGAAACCAAAATGCTAGACTAATTATTCCATAGAATTGTCAGCATGATATCTAACAGAGGACTGTACGATCCCTTATCTAAAGGACAAGATTGATTAGATCAGAGTTTGATAGCCTCTTTGAAAGCTACGATTGCAAATCGAATTGTACTTGTGCATATTGTTACTAGACTTATCCAAGTGGGAGACTGTTGGAATAGTGTCTAAGGCTGCAACTATATTTGGCAAGTATTTGACCCGATTGTGCATGGTCCTTTTGGGTTGCCTTCACCATAGCTACTTGACAGGATGATTTATTATGAGAGAATAAATATTATTAATATATTATGAGAATAATATAAGGAATAATAATATTGTTATTTGATTAATATAAGTCATAAATTAATTAGAATTAATTTGGTGACTTAAAGAGATTAATTAAATAAGAGGGTATAAACTGTCAATTGTTTGATAGTTACACTTTGGGCTGTAAATCCTTTATGGATAGGGTTGGACGATTTCTGGGGCTTAGGATAAGCCACAAATCGTCCAAGGGCTTATCTTCGAAAGGATTTGGATTGCTTTGAGTAAAAGTTATCCAATTAGGGTTTAGGGGTGAAACTCTAGGAGCCTTACAAGTATAAATAGACCCTTGGGGCAAGGGAAATCAGCAACTCTGCAAAAGCAAAGAAACCCTGGCTGATTTCTTCCCTCTCCTCTCTCTCAAATCATCCTCTTGCTAGTTGGTGTTTGTAAGCCATTAGAGGGGTGACATTTGTGACTCTAAAGCTCCAAGAACTAGAAGATCAAACAAGTGTTTCAAGGTATGCTTCTAACTCTGATTTTGTATTGTTCTTATACTCTATTAGCCATTAGAAGTCTTGGATTCAATGCATGTTTAATTAGAGAAACCTAGATCCAAGCATTAGGGTTTGCATGTGCACATAGGAATGTTCATATGGCCAAAACCCATCAGGTTTAATGACCGACTCGGTGAGTCAGAGAGCCGACTCGGTGAGTCAGAGAGCCGACTCGCCGAGTTGGCGCTGTGTGAAGAAAGCCTAAATCCCCAGGTTTGTGACCTATTTAAGGGGCCATAAGCCCTCATTTCCGCCACACCCTTGAGAGAAACCCTAATCGTCTACTTGAGATAGAGAGTGGGAGTGGAGCTAATCTTGTGGTTTTTAGTGCACTTTTGAAGGAGAAGAGGAGAGTATCAAAGCTTGGATCAAGTGGAGGCTTTGGATCTAGAGGTTCATCAGAGTTTTGCTTCAGTTGGCGGTTAAGAGATGCTAACTTGATCATTTCCTTATCAGATCTTGGTTTAGGGAGTTTCTAGGGTTTTATCCCGTCCCTTTTGTGTCATTTGAGTCCTTTGAGCATTATCTGAGGTTAAAACCTCAGATATGGAGTGTAGGAGGTCTTGTGAGTCCAAAGACTCGAACTTTATTGAGCTAGAGATAAGATCTTATGCATCTATCCCTTGTTGGAGCTTGAATTGGCATTATGGAGCAAATATATAATGCATGAGCGTAAAGATCAAAGCTTTACGTCATAATCGAGCCTTAAGAAGTTAGATCTAGAGTATGGGGCATGGGTTTTGCCTTAAAACGTCTAAATGTGAATTTGACTTAAGGGACCCGACGAGTCAACGAGCTGACTCAACGAGTTGGCTAGGGTTTTCCCCGATGAGTCTGGACATGGGTAACTCGATGAGTTGATGAGACAACTCGGTGAGTTATGTGGGGTTTTCACGATGTTCTGAAGGAACAAGGGGGACTCGGCGAGTCACATAAATGCACTCGGCGAGTCACATAAATGCACTCGGCGAGTCACATAAATGCACTCGGCGAGTCAGGTGAACATGGACAGTTGACTCGAGTGCTGACTTCTGTTGACTTTAGGGTTTTGTCAAGGTAGGGGTTATGGGGACCATGGAGGGGTAAAAATGTTATTTTACCCATTCCAAGAGTTTGAGAGAGAGAATAACTCAGTTTATTGATAGTCGTGACTTAAATGTTAATTAGATATAATTGTCTTATGTGATTAGGCGGAGACTAGTTCGAGATTCGTGTACGAGATTATTTACTTACTTGCTTACGAGGTGAGTCTTCTCACTATACTTTACCTAGAGTGGTAATATTTGTGTGACTGGAGGGTCTTATGTGTTATATTGAGTATTGTGATATCCTGCATTATGTCTTTGTAATTTGTGTTGTGTATTATTTTGAGCTTACTGAGTTAGGACTGGAGGGTCCACCCGAGTTGTGGGACTGGAGGGTCCCACTGAGACACATTAACCGGAGGCTCTTATTTGAGCATAGCCATGAGAGGCTAATGAGACATGTGTTCTATTTTAGGGAACTCACTAAGCTTCGTGCTTACCGTGTTGTGTGATGTCTGTTTTAGGTACTCTTCAGGATATCGGGAAGGCGTCGGCTCGATTGTACACACGAGAGAAAGAGTTATGTTATGAGGATCCTGGATTTTTAATCAAACAATTATGGAGTTATGTTTAATGAATTGACACTTGGGATTTGGTGAAATATGTTCATGAGAATTAAGTGATTTTTAATACGAAAAATGTGTTTGCAAATTTATGGTGTTTCATTTTTAGTCCAAGAATCTTGATCTTTGGGACATGGACATCTCAAGTGAGTATACTTTTAGATTTGCAATCACAGAGGGCTTTCATGGCATAATGGTGAAAACTTTATTACCATTGTAGCCCCATGCAAGCCATAGGACATCATTTTGGCCTTTTAAGCTCCCAAAGGCCATGCATGGACTAAAAGGTGGAAGCTTCACGTTTTCATGTAGTATTTAGGGTCTAGATTCCTCTTTGTATGTGTTAGTTTGGTGTATGGATGGCCTGTGGACCAAGATCTAGGTCCTAAAGGGTTAGGGTTTTTGCTAAACCCATGAAATAGAGGTATGAACGCATAAAGTTGGAAACTTTACCCTTAAAAGGACATTTTTAGTGTGCATGAGAAATAAGAAGCTTAGATCTGAAGAGTAGGGGCTTAATCCATTAAGAAGGCCCAAACAGACTGAGGAACTTGACGAGTTGAGTCAATTTGTCCTAATTTTGTTCCAGGTAGAACTCGACGAGTCCGATGAGGGACTCAACGAGTTGACTTGCTTTCTCATGACTACGAGTAGCAAGGGAACTCGGCGAGTCAGAGGGATGGCTCAACGAGTTGGATCGCCATTTCAGGATTCCTGATTTATAGAACTCGGCGAGTTGATGGGTCAACTCGGCGAGTTGAGTCAACACATAACATTGACTTTGACCAGGGGTAAAGTAGTCATTTTACCCTAAGAAATATTTTGGATATTGATTAAGTGTTATTGATTAAGGATCTGTTATCATTGTCATCAGGTTGGACACTTCAGGGTCAACTGTCCACAGCTTGTTGCAAGACCGATGCAGGCTCCAACACCGGCCACCGTGAGGATTACGAGTGGAGGTCAGGGTGGAGCGGAGCCTCTGAGGGCTCAGGGGCGCGCTTTCCAGCTTACATCAGAGGAGGTCAGGGCAGAGCCGGATGCAGCTGTGGGTATGTTTCCATTTTGATATCTTGTTATCTTGTTGATTATGTGGTATTGTATATATGCTCGCCTTTTTGGCATGATTCATGGTATGATTGAGGATCTTAGTAGTTAGGGGTTGTAGTCGGTTAGCATCCAAAAGGATAGGTTATCGGAAGATAGGATATATGATATCGTTGGTAGGAATAGCAACTACGATGCGAGAAGTGCTTAGTTGAGATTCGAACTTCCTTGGAGTTCGGGATGTGCGATGTCGGGAGAATGTTCTGTGGAGCTTGCTCACTCCGGATGGATTTAATTCCTGGAGAAGAGGGGGTAACTTTATCAAGTAAGGTCGATCGAGTTATGTCGGTTTTGTCAACGGAAGTTAGTAGTTAGGACACTAAGTGGGGAGAATTGGAAAATTCTCCGGTAAAACATCAAGTATCCACGGTTGGTTAGTTGTTTAGATTTATCAGTATTGTTAGCTGAGAGTGTGGCATGATTAGAGCAAGTGATAGTCAAGTGGGCAGGGAACAAACCATGGTTTCAGGAAAAGTAGTTGGTTGGTGTGAGGCCTGGGTTAGGCCATGGAAAGGATTCCGGGAGCGGAACTGGAGTTCGGAACCCCAAGAGGGCTAGAACAAATTGCATGGGAGAGATTCCCAGAAAGGATGGTTCAGGGTGGCGTACGACAATTTTGAGCGGTTTGGATAGACTGAAGGCCGGAAGGCGTACCAGTCAGGCCGAAGGCTCGGTGAACGGTCCACACAGGCTGAAGGCCCAGGAGGGCGGTCCAGACATGCTGAAGGTTCTGAGAGTGGTCCAGATAGGCTGAAGGCCTGGAAAGGAGGTCTAGTCATGCTGAAGACTCTGTATGTGTTAGTGGATCGGTAGGAGGAGAATAAGTGAATATGTCGCCATAAAATGGTAATCGATATGGTATGGCCCCAAGTATTGATCATGACGATGGAGTTGGCTGGAGGCCCTGTGTGGGCCTAGTTAGTATGTGATCGGATTCGGAGTATATGGGAGTTCGAGAATAGCAGTTGCTCTACATGGATATTGTAGAGTGGAGTTTAGCACAGGGGCACTTGCAGGTGTGGCAAGGGTTGTTGAGTAGATTTCCTGGAAAGGAAAGGTATATAGCTCCAGAAGGAGTGTGGGTCCTCTGAAAATAAAACAATAGTGCGAATGGATGATCAAAAGTACTTCAGTTATTGATAGTAAGCACGGAGGTTGTACCAGATATATGGAAACATTTACGGGTTGGATGCCCGTTGAGGTTGTGGCAATGTTGGATGATGCGCAAGCTTGTTTTCAGTCTCCTTGGAAGAGGAGGAGGATAGTGGTTCCATATTGGGGATTTGAACAAAGGAAGGTGAGACAGCAGGTTAACAGACTTGGGAGTAGTCTGGACCGGTGCTGAGGATTATATGAGGATATTACAGTCGGAGTTCAAGGACCTAGAGATCGTGATAGGGAAGTGTGAGTGGGTTGCACGCCGTTGTATCGAACCAAAGGGTTCGAGAGTGACGCAAGGACAAGATCCTTGGTTCCGAGTATGGTTGTGGTCATGAGCTATGTATATAGTGGTGTTCCATCCTAGGAATGGCTGGACCATCGTAGGCGTGCCTGGTTTCCAGCCCAAGGCCGATTGGTCCAGGTATGATGTGTATGAACGTTATAGATGGGTGTTCAGGAGGGTTGTTCGGAAGCTGTGAAATGTTTCATTATCCTAGCGCGATAAGTGATTTGATCCAGGGAGGAATCGGGATGAGTTTCCATCGGTGAAAGTTAAGAAAAGTGGCGCCAAATAGGCGAGAGATAGCAAGATAATACTGGGTCAAGACCCGGTGGCTTAGGATGGTATCTAGTTTTCGCAAGGGGCGAACGAATGCGTAAAGCGGAAGTAAGGTAGTGTCTTCTGGTGCCACTTAGGCAATGAGTGTTGTTATTAGATAAAGGAAGCTGGTGGCCGGCTTGAAGCGGTTGTACGAACCCTGCAAGGGAAGAGATGGATTTTAGGGATTCGATAGCAATGTTTGAAGGAATCTGGGTCGGTTGAGATCAATGGATGCATTGTGGGAGTATCATCCGGAAGTTTGTGTTGCCGCCGGCTTCGAGGACGAATCCTAATTTTAGGTGAGGGAGATTTGTAACATCCCAGATTTCAGAGGTATGATTTAAGGGTTTAAAGTGTAATTTTGATGAAGGGACTCGATGAGTAGGTACGCTTACTCGCCGAGTCGGAGTGGGTTTAGGTCGCGAACTAAGTGACCAACTCACCGAGTCGAAAGCTGGACTTGACAAGTTGGTGCTGGAATGAGAAAACCCTAATCTTAGGGTTTGCACCCTATTTAAAGGACCTTATGTCCTTCTCCCACCCTCTTATTCCCCCTGAGAGTTCTAGAAAACCCTAATCTCGTGTGAGGCTTCATTGTTGAGGAGATTGGAGCTTGGAAGAGGAAGATGGTGGAAGGAGCTTGAGAAATTAGAAGCTAGCATCAAGGGGCTTGTATAGATATGGGATCTACATCAGTTTGGGCACATCTCAGAGGTAAGGAGCCATTGTCTTGAGCTATTTCCTTTTTGGTTCATCCTTGGTGGTTTTTTTGGGAGTTCCTTCGCTTATTTGAGATCTATTTCGGGTTTGTAGTTTAGATCTAAGGTTGCTACTCCAGATCTTGGCTTGCGATGGTCCATAATGTCATAAAGTATCTGTTTAAGAGTTGTTGGTAAAGCCCCTTAGACCTTAAACCTAGCCATAGTGGGTTTTGGGCCTATATCTGCTTGGTCTCACGTAAAGTTTGCAACTTTATGTGAGGACTGGGTTGTAGAAGAGTGGATCTACGGTTTGGAGCCCCTGCATGGCTCGAAAATCCTCTGAACGGATTGAGAACTGGAGAGACTCGGCGAGTCACATGGGTGTACTCGACGAGTTGTATGAACATGAGCGTGGACTCGACGAGTTGGAAGAGCAACTCGGCGAGTCTGTTGAAGATTGCCTTGGACTTGGCGAGCCTGTTCTTGGACTCGGTGAGTCAGATCGCAGAACCCCAATCTATTTTGGTTAAAGCTTTGGATTAGTGAGTCGGTTGGCGACTCAGTGAGTTGGAAAGGGTGGAATTCCGAGATCATTGAACTCGATGATTCTTGGGGCGACTCGGCGAGTTGAGTCGTGTTATGGGAGTTTCTGGGTATAAGAACTCGACGAGTCGACGAGTTGACTCGGCGAGTAGAATCAACCAAGAAGGTTGATTTTGACTGAGGACTCTGACTTTGACCAGAGTTGACCAGTTTGACTTTCAAGGGTATTTTGGTAATTTGGTATTCATGGAATTGGTTCTTTGGTAGTGTTCTGCGGTGAAGTTCGTGTCGGTGGTTGGGGAAGCTTGGTCTTATCTCTTCAGTCGGCAATTGCAGGTGAGTTATCTTCACTATATCGACAGGGTCTACGGCACCAAGGCCGGCCCTTTATCGGATGGAAATCTAGGTATTGCTTGTTATGTTATTGCTTTGCTAGATCTACTTCCTGGTATTTAGGATGGTGTCATGTTATTGACCTGGTTAAGGTCGGTACCCGGTATTTAGGGTAATGCTATGTTAGTGACCTGGTTAAGGTCGGTACCTGGTATATAGGGTAATGTTATGCTAGTGACCGGTTAGTTCGGAATCTTGGTTAGGATATTGATATGCTATATGATCTGTTAGACTGTTTGTTTGATTAAGTATTTGTTATGTGATTAATTGTTTTATGTGCACATGGTTGTTTGACGGGGGTTGGGTTGAGGCGGGTCCTGCTTTGTGTTGTAGGCCAACATACCCAGGGTGGACCGGATACCCCGAAGGCCCAACGAGCGGTCCGGATAGGCTGAAGGCCCCAACAGGGCGGAACAGACGTGTCAAGGCTCAGAAAGTGGACCAAGTCGACTGAAGGCCCGGTGCGGGCGGACCAGTCATGCTGTAGACTCAGCGAGTGGACCACGTGGATTGAAGGCCCGGTGCGGGCGGACAAATCACACTATAGACTCGATGACTCGATGTACATGGCTAGACTCAGAGGGTGGACCAGGTGGACTGAAGGCCCGGTGCGACAGACCAGTCCCACAGTAGACCCGATTTGCATGGCTGTTCTATTTGCAATATGTTATGATTATGTTTATGTGTGGTTGGTAAGCTTTCGGGCTTACAGTTCAATTTTTTGTTGTAGGTACTTCAGGAGATCGTGGCAAGGCGAAGGCGTGATCGTACCGCTCCTCATGTTTTATGATTTATGTGATATGGTTCTGGGGAATACTCTGATGTTTAAACTATTTTGAAAATGAATGTATGAACTTAATGGTTTTTGAATGAATTAAAATGTTTTAATTTGGCCGAATTTTATGGGTGTTACACGGAATTAAGTCAGATGTCGGGGTTAGCTCGATGTAGATTATATGTTTCCGGACTTCGGTCAGATGTCGGGGCAAGCGCGAGGAATGGTTGTATGATTGATGTCTTCGTAATTCTTGCATGTGTATGTTTATATGTTCCGGTCTTCGGTCTGATGGCGGGTCATGCTCGAGGAATGTTTATATGTTTATGTTATGTGTTTATGTTATATGTTTATTGATATGTTATATGTATACTAGACTTCGGTCGATGCCAGGCGGGGGCCGATGCCAGACTTCGGTCTGATGTCGAGCAGGTCCTGATTCCGAATTCGTCCGATGCCGGGCAGGGCCCAATGTAGTGGGCAAGGCCCAATGTATGCTATTATGTGATTATGTGTATGGTATGTGGTAGTTCGGGGAGACTCACTAAGTTTCATGCTTACAGTTTTCAGTTTTGGTTTTAGGTACTCCTGCTAGCAATGGGAAGAGCTCGGGATGACTACATGGCACACACACAAATTTTAGCCTGGGATGATTTACTTTGATGTTTGACATATGATTTTGATATATTTACAGTTGTTTATAACGTTTATGGGATACACGATTTATGATTTTTGTATGATGAACGATATTTACGGTTTTTAATTATGATTTAAAACGAAATTTTTGGATCGTATTTTGGGATTTTTCACTAAGAACACTTGGTTTGACTCTTTGGAATGGTTCTGGTTTGATTTATTGCTTTTGATTAGAACAAGCATTAAACTGTCTATCTTATTTTTTGGTCATGTGGAATCATGTTATCATCTGGTGTTGTGTCGGTAGCAGTCTACAATACGGTGGGGTTTACGTGTTACTGAGTTGTATGGTTTGTGTTGTGGTTGGCAAGTGTTGGGAGGGATGTTGACTAGTTTCCTACAGATCGGTGGGGTGATGGTCGTGTTCCTATAGCCCCATTGAGGTGATGATCTTGATTCTTCATATCCGTGGTTGGATGTGTTTGATAAGGTGTCTAAGTCCATAACTATTTCTGGTAAATACCTGACCCGACCCGGCATGGTCCATTTGAGTTGCATGGCACCATGCAATTAGATAGAGTAAATGAGAGAAATAACACATATGGTTTATTAATATATTATAATTTCTAATATATTAATAATATTATTTAATTAGTTTTGATCAAGAATTAATTTAGAATTATTTAAGTGATCAAAAGAATAACTAATTAAATATATGGGTAGATTATGTAAATCTTCCATATCTTATATAGTGGGCTAAAAGGCTCCATGGATTATCAAGTTGGGTTCCACCCATAGGATGCTCCATGGATGCTCCATGGAGTTAACCCATGGATTGAGAAATGAAGAGTCATGTTACATTAGGGTTTTACCTAATGCAACACACTATATAAGGACCATGTCTCTCCCCAAAATCGGCTACACAAGTGAAACAAGAGGGCTTGGCCGATTTTGAGTGTGTTAGAGTATTCTCTCAAGTTTATACTTTGCATTTGGTGTTGTGTGAAGCATTTGAGGCATCACACTTGAGGTGCTAGGCTCACAAGGTTTTAAGGAACACTTTCATCAACAAGGTATGTAGTTCTATCTTTTATACAAAGAAAAATTGTTCCCCATGTATGCTAGATAGGTTCATAACCTTGGAAAATCAACTTTGCATGATAATTAGACAAACATAGATCCAAGGTTATTAGGGTTGCATGTACACTTAAGAAGTGTTAGAATGCTCAAAACCCAACAGGATGATTGCGAAAAAGGAGTGAAACTGTGAGCTTATCATTCCAATGATTAGATTGTGTCATTACATATCGTGAACCAGTGAGCTTACGAATTAAGTGGATGAGACATTTGGGTCTTGGTTCATTAGTCTTTTCGCATAGCTAGGAGCTAGAGAGGTATGGTGTTGCTATTGGTTGCTCAGTGACTGACAGGTTTGGTTCAGGCATTTGCAAGTTATTGACTCGTTGGAAAATCAAAGTTATTCTTTGGTGGTTTCTTGTGAGCTTCTTCTTAATGGATCCTAGTTCATTTTGTGAGAATGGTTTCGTGTGAGTTAAGTTACCAATGATGGAGTTCGTCGTAGGTCTCTTGGATGATTTTTCAGATGCTTGTGAACCTAAGTTGTCATCGGAGTTTGGATGTCACACGAGATTTTTGGATTGATCATTGTTACACTCGTAGGAACGGTGGGTTAGTGATGGGCTGTGAAGAAGTCAAGTGTGTATTTGAGGTCTTTTGGGCATAATTTCCTGATTTGGGATTGGATGAAATTCACGATCAAGGTGTTGTGAGTATTCGTTCTGCATGGGTTGGTGGTGCTCCTAGTCAGGGGCTAGGGGTAGGTACATCGAGTGGATGACCATCAGTCTTAGGTATGGTTTCCAGAGTTTAGATGATGGGTTCTTGGTTTTATGAAGTGTATTGATGGATTCGGTCGATAGTTCCAGTTTTGAGAGTTTCTCAGTTTAAGTGGTTTTTGTTATAAGTTGGGCCTTACAGATGCGGACAGAGAGGTAGTTGTTGCAGTTGTGTGTTTTCAAGTGATTATCTTGTTTGTTGGCATCCGTTGGGTTTCAAGTGGTCTCTCGAAGTTTCTTTATGGATGCTTGATTTTATGAAGTGCTTGGAGGAAGCATGTGTATTGTGTTGGTGCGTTTTTCAGAAATTCTATCCGAGTCAGATTTCTAGGACGAAATCCAGTTTAAGTGGGGGTGAAATGTAACACCCCCAATCGGGATATTTCTAATTTCAGGGTAGCGGACTATAACTTGGTCGATTAAAGGTCTTGGGCTTAAAGGGAATAAATTTTAGACCTTGTTGGATGTTGATAATGTTGTTGAAGTGATTTAAGCCTTGAATTGTGTTTTAGTGCCAAAAAGGGTAAAATGGGGAAACGTGATATTTTAGTCTCATTATGTGTATTAGTGAATTGAGTCAATTACTCAATAAGTCAAATGTAATTGGATAAAGTTATGGGGCTTATTAATATCTTTGTGTGCATATAAAGATCACTGAAAACATATTTGGAGTGAAGAAGTTACGATTATCTGAAGCTGGAATGAAATCTAGGAAAGCTCATTACCACGATATGGTATGATTGTTACCACGACATGGTGAGCTGTGTATCCCAAACCCATAAAATGTAAGGTTTTCTCCATGTTTAAAGGAATGGTTTCGTGTTTAGGGGTCATTTTGCAACCTCCATTACATCAAGAGCTCCTTGGGAACAAACCCTAGCCTCCGTTTCACCACTTTGAGCCCTTTCTCATCCATCTCATCCATTTTGTGTGATTTGATGACTTTTGGATTGAAGTTTCTTGCAATATTGAGTATTGGAGCTTTGCATCAGAAGATCTCAACCTCCATCTACTTCTGGACCCTTGTAAGTGATGGGTTTTGAGCAATTCTAACACTCCTAAGTGTACATGCAACCCTAGAAAACCTTGGATCTAACGCAAAATACTTTTTCCAAGGTTCATAAACCTATCTAGCATACATGGGGAACTTTATAATGTAAAAGATAGCTAGAAACACATACCTTGTTGTTGTTATGATTCTTTGAAACCTTGAGAGCCTATCACCCCAAGTGTGTTGCCTCAAATGCTTCACACAACACCAAATGCTTTGGAATAACTTTGAGAGAATGTGTAACACTTAAAAAATCGGTCAAGCCCTCTTGTCACTATGTGTAGCCGATTTTGGTGAGTATGTTCTTTATATAGTGTGTCACATCTAGGGTTACACCATGTAAACCCTAATGTGGCATGACTCTTCATTTCCATTACCCATGGGTTTGTAACTCCCATGGAGCCTCCATGGATCATCCAATGGGTTTAACGCAACTTGATTATCCATGGAGCCTTTTAGCCCACTATATAAGTTATGGATGATTTACATAATCAACCCATATATTTAATTAGTCACCATTTGATCACTTAATTAATTCTAGATTAATTCTTGATCAATACTAATTAAATAATACTATTAATATATTAGAACTTATAATATATTAATAAACCACAAGTGTTAATTCTCTCATTTAGTCTATCCAAATGCATGATGCCATGCAACCCAAATGGACCATGCCGAGTCGGGTCAAGTACATACCAGAAATAGTTATGGACATAGATACCTTATCCAACAGTCTCCCACTTGGATAAGTCTAATAACTATAACTGGAAGTATGACTTCAGGAACCGATCTGCAATCGTAGCTCTTTTCAAGGTTTCTCGGAACTGAGAAGATGATGATACGCCATTTCAGATAAGTGATCATATAATCCTCTCTTCTAGATATCAGCCGGACAAATGCATGGAACAATGTCTTACTTTTTTGTCCAGCAGTTTGTTTCCTGATTTCCAATTTGTTTGACATAGAACTTAATTGAACACATCAACTTAGTTCTGACCGGGCCCGGTACATCGGTCAAAACAAAATCATCGAGGGGCCCAGATATCGCTTCTAATCGAAGAAGGAACAGATAAACTTCGACTCATATGCTTGATCTTCTACTTGTCAAATTACACACAACTGCACGTTTTATAACATCAAGTTACTAATGCGTTTTTGCACGATCAATGCATAACTAACTCATAGTTAACAAGTCATATCTCTAGGTTTGAAGACTTATATGATATTACCGTATCACGATCACTCGAGATAAATTCCATGAAGTTATACAAGTGAGCGTGGGTTGAATCCAATACTCAGAACTTATGAGCACTCATGAGTGTTGATACCATGTCCAACATCTTAGACCTCTACAACTGACTCATGATAGTCTTACTTCATATCTACTTCCAACATATGACTGACTGTGGATAATTTGAATAATATGTAAAACTCAACATAAATATTCTAGAAGTCAAAACATGCAAAAGAAATGATAGTAAACGATTGACAAGGGATAGCAACACTTTACTCATAAATAAAAACAACTTTTATTCATCATCAAATGTCAATTACACTTTACAAAATTTCAAAATTATCTAACTACTAAAACTAATATCATCCTTCAGCCCTATGCTCCTTGCATGCTGGAGATGCTTAACCCTACCCAGTCCCTTCGTGAGGGGATCTGCCGGGTTCTCATTTGATGATACCCTCTTTGCCACGAGGAGTCCTTCTTCTATATGATGTCTGATGAAATGGTATTTTCTGTCAATGTGTCTGGATCTCCCGCGATCCCTTGGTTCCTTTGCTAAGGCGACTGCACTTTCACTATCACATAAAATCTCTATGGGCTCCGCTATAGCTGGTACAACTCCAAGGTCTCCAATGAAGTTCTTTAGCCATATAGCCTCCTTTGCTGCCTCGCTTGCCGCTATATAATCTGATTCGCAAGTTGAATCAACCACTGTCTCCTGCTTGGAACTTTTCCAAGAGAATGCTCCTCCATTTAAGGTAAAGACCCAGCCCGATTGAGAGCGGAAATTATCCCTATCAGTCTGGAAGCTAGCATCACTATACCTTACAACTCTCAAGTCATCATTCCCACCAAGGGTAAGGACCCAGTCCTTAGTCCTCCAAAGGTACTTGAGAGTGTTCTTTACCGCTGTCCAGTGAGCCTTACCAGGGTTCCCCTGATACCTGCTAACCATGCTTAAAGCAAAGGCTACATCAGGACGAGTGCAGGTCATAGAATACATGATCGAGCGTACTATAGAAGCATAAGGTACTCGACTCATTTATGCTATCTCAACCTCGGTGCTCGGGCTCTGAGTCTTACTCAGTCTAGCGTTACTCTGGATGGGTAACTCTCCTTTCTTGGAATCTTGCATACTGAATCTCTTCAGCACCTTCTCCAAGTATGTACTCTGACTAAGACTAATTAGTCTTTTACTTCGGTCTCTCAGAATCCTTATCCCTAGAATATAGGCCGCTTCTCCAAGGTCCTTCATAGCGAAACACTTCCCAAGCCAGGACTTAACTTCATGCAAGGTTGGGATGTCATTTCCTATGAGTAGTATGTCATCCACATACAATACCAAAAAGCTAACTGTACTCCCACTAGCTTTGACATATACACAAGATTCATCTTCACTCATCGAAAATCCAAACTCTTTGACTTTCTCATCAAAGCAAAGATTCCATCTACGAGGTGCTTGCTTTAATCCATGGATGGATTTCTCAAGCTTACACACTCTATTAGGGTACTCTGTGTTGACAAAACCCTCTGGTTGATTCATGTAAACATCTTCATCCAACTTTCCATTAAGGAAATCGGTTTTGACATCCATTTGCCATATTTCATAGTCATGAAATGCAGCAATGGCTAACAACACCCTAATAGACTTAATCTTGGCTACTGGTGAAAAGATCTCATCATAGTCAACTCCTGGAGTTTGAGAAAAGCCCTTTGCAACCAGTCGTGCCTTATAAGTTTGTAAATTACCATCCATGTTGGTCTTCTTCTTGAAGATCCATTTGCACCCAACTGTCTTATGACCTGACACATTGTCAACCAAGTCCCATACCTGATTATCATACATGGACTGTATCTCTCTATCCATTGCCTCTTTCCAGTTAACAGACTCGGGGCCTGCCATGGCTTCCACATAGCTGTTAGGTTCATCCAGACTTACCAATGCCCCATCACTGATAAGTGTCTCACCTTCTGCAGTAATATGGAAACCATAGTAATGCTCAGGTACATGCCTAACCCTTGTGGAACGCCTCAGAGGTACAATTGGAGGTATAATTGGATCAACAGGAGTTTCCTCCTCAAGTTGACTGCTAGGGTTTGAGGTTCCTTCACCACTTGATTCTTGAATTTCTTCAAGGTCAATTTGCCTCCCACTGTTTCCTTGAATTATAAACTCTCTCTCCCGAAAGACAACCCTCCTTGCTACAAAGACCACATTTTCACTAGGTCTGTAGAAGAGGTAACCAAAGGATTTTTGTGGGTAGCTGATGAAAATACACCTCTCACTTCGAGGTTCGAGCTTGTCGTGAGTCTCGCGTCTCACAAAAGCCTCGCAACCCCAAATCTTGATGTGGACTAGACTAGGAACTTTTCCAGTCCACATCTCGTGAGGTGTTTTGGAAACCTTCTTTGTAGGGACCAGATTAAGGATATGGGCGGCAGCCTCTAAGGCATATCCCTAAAATGAGATTGGTAGCGAAGCTCGACTCATCATGGAACGAACCATGTCCAACAAGGTTCGATTACGCCTCTCAGCTACACAATTCAAATGTGGTGTCCTGAGAGGTGTCAATTATGAGACAACCCCACATTCCCTCAGATAGTCGAGGAAATCTGTACTAAGATACTCACCACCGAGATCGGATCAAAGCATCTTAATGTTCCTACCCAATTGATTCTCGACTTCCTTTTAAACTCTTTAAACCGTTCAAAAGTCTCTGACTTATGCTTGATTAAGTATACATATCCATATCTACTGTAATCATCAATAAAAGTCAAATAATAGCTATTAGCATCCCTGGTGGCATGTTTGAAGGGTCCACACACATCCGTGTGTATAAGATCCAACAAACCTTCACCCCTCTCACAAGAACCAGTGAAGGGTGACTT
This sequence comes from Lactuca serriola, assembly GCF_051521515.1. Taxonomy (NCBI): domain Eukaryota; kingdom Viridiplantae; phylum Streptophyta; class Magnoliopsida; order Asterales; family Asteraceae; genus Lactuca; species Lactuca serriola. The sequence continues at coordinate 139,117,120 of NC_136413.1, forward strand.
TGTCATTTTTCCAAGTAAGCATGATTCACAACTATCATCTGACTTTAGGTCAAATGATTCCAAAACTCCATCCTTTTGGAGTTGGCCTATGCATTTATTGCTTATATGTCCAAGACGACAATGCTATAATGATGCTTTATCCAAGTTATTATCATTTGTAGAATCAATACACAACACATTATTTCCTAAATTATCTACAACATACACAACTTTATACACACCATCACAAGGTAATGCTTTAAAATAAAACACATTATTAAAGAAAGCATTTATTCCACCAATTTCATTATCAAAAGAAAAGGTAAAACCTTGTTTGTACAAAGCATGAAGGAAATAACATTTCTTGCCATTTCTGGCGAATAACAACATTTATTCAAATCTAAAGTAAACCCACTACTTAGCAACAAAGTATAAACTCCAATCTTGGTGACAGGTGAAACTTTCCTATTTCCCATGATCAAGTTTATCTCTCCATGCTTCACATTCTCACCTCTTCTTAGTCCCTGCAAATCAGAATAAATATGAATACCGCATCCGGTATCAAGGACCCAAGAGTTAGAATAGAGTGAATCATTAGATAAGATAGTGTAAGTACCTGCATGGTTGGGTTTCACTTTCCCATCCTTTAAATCTTGCTGGTAATTTGGGCAGTTTCGCTTCCAATGTGACTTTTCATGGTAGTAGAATCATTCAGCCTCTTTGGGATCAGAAGAAGGTGTAACGAAACCTTTCTTGGTTCCTCTAGAAGAGGAGCTATCAAGGGTCTTACCCTTGGTACCCTTCGAAGGGGTCTTCCTCTTCTTACCTTTCCCTTTCCCGATTGCCAGGACACTTGCGGAGTTTGGAGTAGGAGTAGAAGTGGTAACAACCGACTTATCTTTAAGACCTAATTTTGCGGTCTTAAGGAGTCCCTGAAGTTTTCTGAGGGTGACTTCTTCCTTGTTCATGTGGTATGTCATGCGGAATTGATCATAACACGATGGTAAGGAGTGCAAAATGATATCTATTGCTAACTCCTCTGGGAAGTTCACATTCAACTTCATCAGACGGTCCACATACCTTTTCATTTTCTGCATGTGGCCTGTGATGTAACAGCCCGGATTTCCAGGTATCTTTTATGTTTATGTTTTTGGTGTTTTGTGAGGGGACTCGGCGAGTTGGAGCTCAGACTCGCCGAGTAGGATCGCGGTTCTGGACGCAGGTTCGCGCCTGGACTCGGCGAGTCCAGGGTATGGACTCGGCGAGTCTGCGTTGTTTAATGAAACCTTAATTTCTCGGGTTTGGGGACCTATTTAAAGGGCCTTATGGCCGTCATTTGTGCTCACCAGTCCCTTGAGTGAAACCCTAATCGAGTGTGAGCGTTTGGAGCAAGTAGGAGGCCATTATTGATCTTGGAGGTGTCATCTTGCAAGGGAAAGGGAGGATCAACTAAGGGGAAAGCAAGGGGAGCTATTTTCTGAGAGTTTGGAGTCCAGAGCATCACTAGTGTGATAATATCTTTGAGCTATCCTCTTCTATGTTGATGTTTATTTGATTTAGGGTTTATTGAACCCTTTTGTGGCTAGATCTAGAGCCCCCTTGGCCCCTTAAGCGATTTAGACCATAGATCTGGACCCTTGGAGGTCCAAAGTGTCCCTTTGCCCAAGCTTTATGTGAATCAATGGAGGTTTTGGATTGGAATCCTTATGCCTTGGGTCAAAATGCTATTTATGAGCCATGGGGTGTGTCGTGAACACCAAGATAAGGGCTTTACGTGATGAATCAGTCTAGGAAGGCCAAATCTATGAATTGTTGGAGCAGATCTGACCTTAGAAGCGAGTTTGAGTGATTGCATGGCATGGAATCGCCGAGTCCGATGAGCAGACTCGGCGAGTAGCTTGAAGATTGCCCTTAGATCGGCCAGTGAGTGGTCCAGTCGAGTCATAGGTTGACTCAGTGAGTCAGGACGAGTTAGAGAGGGTGGTCAGGTGGACTGAGTCGAGCTGGGACTCGCCGAGTTGTTCTTGAGACTCGGCGAGTTGAGTCGGGGTGGCCCCGCAATTCTGCCAGGTGGAACTCGTCGAGTCAGGGGGGGTACTCGACGTGTAAAAAGGGAATCCTAGAGAGTTGGTGAAAACGTCTAGACTCGCCGAGTCGCCTTAGTGTACTCACCGAGTCCGGTCAAAGTTGACCGTTGACCAGAGTTGACCAGTGTTGACTTTTGAGGGATAGTCAACCTTAGTGTTAAAAGTGTTAACTAGAGACATATGATGTTATAGGGAGATCGTAGCTCAGAGGATCGAGCACGTGTGATTTCGGGATTTGCTAGCTATCGATATTCACGAGGTGAGTCTTCTCACTATACTTTACCTTGAGTAGGTGATCAGAGTTATGTGTTAGAGTATGTGTATGTTATGCTATGTGTTGTACTGCATGATGTCTATGTGATTTATGCTGTGCATGTTATAGAGTTGGAACCGGAAGGTTCCCAGAGTTAGAACCTGAGGGTTCACAGAGCTTGGGTGCACGGACCCACAGAGTTATAGCCTCGAGTGGCTAATATATATGTGTTTATGTGGTATTTTGGAGAACTCACTAAGCTTTGTGCTTACAGTGTTAGTGTTGTTGTTTCAGGTACAAGCGACGACCGTGGGAAGGCGCCAGCTTGATCTGTACACACGCATGGGATTTTTGATATACATTGATCTTGGGATTTTGTATAATGTGAATTGAGATTTAAACTTGATGTTTTTATGAAAAGTTAATGAGAAATGTTTTTATAAATTGTGAAAAATTATTTTGAAATTTACGGTGTTACATGTGATGGGTTCACCATCTTTCATTCGGGTTGTTATCATGGAGGAGATGAATTCATATCGCTTTTGACGAGCACTCTGATGGTAGCGGTCCATCAAATCCTGGTGCATCTGAAAAGGATAGTAGTCCTCGTAGGACTTTTGGAGCTCGGCTGTCATAGTGTCCATCATGATGCATGCCACTTTGGTAGCATCTCTTTCGTGTGCCTCATATTTAGAAAATCCTCAAGAGTAGAAGTTGGCTCAGGCACCTTGAGCTCCTTGTCGAGAACATATTCCTTGTTCTCGTATCGAGTGACCATCCTGATGTTTTTGATCCAGTCAGTAAAGTTGGATCCATAAAAGATTACTCTCCCACAAAGGTTCATGAGAGAGAAGGAGCCAGTAGGGTTTGAGCCAGCAGTAGCATTGTTGGAAGACATTTGAAAAGAAGAAAACAAGTTTAGTTTAGATATAGAGAAGGTCCTTAATAAAACACCCAAATGTAATAATAAGGCTAGGATCCAATCACAATATATTATAACTCAAAAGAGGGATGCCGTAATCCAAGCTATAACATATTTGAAAGGTAGGTGAATGATGATTCACCAATTTCCACCATGAAAACCGAAATAAAAATTATTAGGTTTTATTTGTTTTTTAGAAATTCCTAGATTCTTTTGAGATTCATTGAGCTTTTCAATGACATTTTTCAATCTCGAGTGTGCCCTTCATGTTTTGTGACTGGGATACCGAGGATCACAAAACAAGGTGTGAAGTAACCATGCAAATTACTTGGTACCCTTAATGTTTTTCCACTTAATCGATTTGCCGGTAAACCACACACGCTCCACCGACCTTATTTAAAAAACCTTAAGTAACCCTTTACCTACCTTGTTAAGTCCAAGTTAGTGTGCCAGTAAACCACACACGCTCCACCAACGACTTAATCGAAGTGCAAAATGTAATTTCATGGATTAGCATCTTATTCACATTTTTCCTAAAGTAACTAAGATTGGGAATTTATAAAACATTTACTTAATTTATAATAATCATTATACTTTTTAATGAGAATTTTAAGTCACTGTCCTACCCGTTCGGCTAACGACCCTCCACCGATTAAGGAAGCGGTGGGTGAGAGTGGACACCCATTAAGATGCCATTTTATAGGCAACAACCTTATACCCCCTTATAAACCGGCTTCTTGAATGAGGCCTACTAACGGTAAAACACCTTGATCTTATACATACATATATATATATATATATATATATATATATATATATATATATATATATTATTAAACTTATAATATTATAAAGTATAAGGGTTGAATTTTAACATTTAAAATTCTAGGGGTTGGAACTAAAGTTAATTAGGTGACTTTACTGATGGGTTTTAGCCATAAGAACTTTCCTATGTGCGCATGCAAAACCCTAATGCTTAGATCTAGGCTTTCTAATTAAACATGCTTTGAATCCAAGACTTCTAATGACTAATTAGGTATAAGAACAATACTAAATCAGATCTAGAATCATACCTTTGAATCTCTTGTTTGATCTTGTTGTCTTGGAGCTCTAGAGTCACAATTGTCACTCCTCTAATGGCTTACAAACACCAAATAGCAAGGAGGATGGTTTGGGAGAGAGGAGAGGGGAGGAATTCGGCCAGGGGTTCTCTACTTTAGATCAAGTGCAGATTTCCCTTTGCCATAGGGTTTATTTATACTTGTAGACTCCTTAAGGGTTACAGCTTAAACCCTAATTGGATAATCTTCTCTTAAAGCTATCCAAATCCATTCCTTAGATAACCCTTTGGACGATTTGAAGCTATCCATAGCTTCTAGAATCCGTCCACCATCTATCCAATATGGATTTACAGTCTAAAGTTTAACTATCAAACAATTGACAGTTTTTACCCTCTTATTTAATTAATCTCTTTAAGTCACCAAATTAATTCTAATTAATTTATGACTTATATTAATCAAATAACAATATTATTATTCTTTATATTATTCCCATAATATATTAATAATATTTATTCTCTCTTAATAAATCATCCTATCAAGTTTCTATGGTGAAGGCAACCCAAAAGGACCATGCACAACCGGGTCAAATACTTGCCTAATATAGTTGCAGCCTTAGACACTATTCCAACAGTCTCCCACTTGGATAAGTCTAGTAACTATATGCATAAGTACAATTCGGTTTGCAATCGTAGCTCTCAAAGACGCTATCAAACTCTGATCTAATCAATCTTGTCCTTTAGATAAGGGATCGTATAGTCCTCTGTTATATATCATGCTGACAATCCTATTGAATGGTTAGTATAGCATTTAGGTTTCTTGATCTCCGATTTATTCGACATAGAACTTAATCAAACACATCAATTCAGTTCTGACCGGGCCCGACACATAAGTCAAATCAAATCATCGAGCGGCTGAGATATCGCTTTCACCTTCTTGGGATGAAAGTTACAGATAAACTTCGACTTATATGCATTTACTTATTCATTAATCAACTATACACAACAATGCGTTTTATGACACCGAGTTACTGATGCGTTTTCGCATTATCAATGTACAATCAATTAACAAATAACAAACCATATATCTAGGTTTTAAGACTATATGATATTATCGTCTTGCGATCACCCTTTTATATCATATTCCATAAGGTGATTCCAGCAAGCGTGGGTTTGTTCCAATGCTCAAAACCAGTTCATAAGCACTCATGAACGTTGCAACAACCATTTGCTATGTCTAACACCATTTAGACAATCTACACACCAATTCATGACAATATTCATTCATATCTACTTCCAACATATGAACGATTGTGGACATCTTGAACAATTCGATTATTCTTAATAAACTCAATTATTCTGGAAGTCAAAACATGCAAAGTGAAACAATAGTTAAATAATTAACATAAGACAGTAACATTACTCATAAATAAAACTCCTTTATTTAATCATCGAATGTTAATTACATTTATCTATTACACGTTTCTAATACTATCTAATCTATGCTAATATCATCCTTCAGCCCAATACTCCTAGCATGCTGCAAGTGCTTAACCCTGCTCAGTCCCTTCGTAAGCGGATCTGCTGGGTTATCCTCCGATGATATCCTCTTCACTACGAGTTGTCCTTTTTCTACACGATGTCTAATAAAGTGATATTTTCTGTCGATATGTCTTGATCTACCATGATCTCTCGGTTCCTTGGTCAAGGCAACTGCTCCTTCATTATCACAGAAAATCTCCATGGGCTCCTTTATGGAAGGTACAACTCCAAGATCACCGATGAAGTTCTTCAGCCATATTGCCTCCTTCGACGCTTCACTCGCTACAATGTACTCTGATTCGCACGTTGAATCAGCTACGGTTTCCTGCTTGGAACTCTTCCACGTCACTGCTCCTCCATTCAGGGTAAAGACCCAGCCCGACTGCGAACGGTAGTTGTCCCTATCGGTCTGAAAACTGGCGTCACTATACCCTCGCACCTTCAAGTCATCACTCCCTCTGAGGACTTAGAACCATTCTTTCGTCCTCCGAAGGTACTTAAGGATATTCTTCACCGCAATCCAACGGGCTCTGCCAGGATTCCCTTGATATCTGCTAACCATGCTTAGAGTGAAGGCTACATCAGGGCGAGTACAAGTCATAGCGTACATGATTGAGCCAACTGCGGAAGCGTATGGTACTCGGCTCATTTCTGCTATTTCAGCTTCGGTACTCGGACTTTGAGTCTTACTCAACTTGGCATTGCTTTGTATCGGTAATTCTCCCTTCTTTGAGTTTTCCATACTAAAACGTTTTAGTACCTTCTTTAAGTAAGTGTTCTGACTAAGTCCAATTAGTCTTTTACTTCTTTCTCTTACTATCCTTATTCCCAAAATGTAAGAAGCCTCTCCGAGGTCCTTCATAGAGAAGCACTTCCCGAGCCAGGACTTAACCTCCTGCAGAGTCGGGATGTCGTTTCCTATGAGTAATATGTCATCGACATATAGAACGAGGAAGCTAACTATACTCCCACTGGCTTTGACATATACACATGACTCATCTTCGCTTCGTACAAATCCAAACTCTTTGACTTTCTCATCGAAGCAAAGATTCCATCTGCGAGACGTTTGCTTAAGTCCATAAATTGACTTCTCAAGCTTACACACTCTATTTGGATGCTTCGGATCCACAAACCCCTCTAGCTGAGCCATGTAAACATCCTCAGCCAACTTTCCGTTAAGGAAAGCGGTCTTGACATCCATTTGCCAAATCTCATAATCATGAAATGCGGCAATCGCTAGCATCACTCTAATAAATTTTATCTTCGCAACTGGTGAGAAGGTCTCATCATAGTCAACTCCGGGAGTTTGAGTAAAGCCCTTCGCAACTAATCGCGCTTTATATGTGTGTACGTTTCCAACCACGTCGGTCTTCTTCTTGAAGATCCATTTGCACCCAACGGTGTTACGTCCGGGCACATTACCAACCAAATTCCAAACTTGGTTATCATGCATGGATTGAATCTCGCTATCCATTGCCTCTTTCCATTTTGCAGACTCCTAGCCTGCCATAGCTTCCTTATAGCTATTAGGTTCATCAAGGTTTGTTAGTGTACCATCACTAATATACGTGTCCCCTTCGGTAGTAATATGAAAACCATAAAACTGGGGTAGAACTTTAACTCTATCGGAACGTCTAAGAGGTAAGGATTCGTCAATCGGTTCAACCGGAGTTTCCTCCTCGGGTTGAGTGCCGGCGGTAGAGGTTCCTTCATCTATTGACTCTTGAATCTCATCAAGTTCGATTTGCCTCCCACTATCTCCTTGGCTTATGAGTTCTCGCTCTCGGAAAATTCCTCTTCTCGCAACGAAGACAACATTGTCCTTCGGTCTATAGAAGAGATGTCCAAAGGATTTCTGCGGGTAGCCGATGAAAATACATCGCTCACTACGAGGTTCGAGCTTGTCGTGAGTATCTCGTCTTACGAAAGCCTCGCAACCCCAAACCTTGATATGTGCCAACGAGGGAGCTTTCCCTGTCCACATCTCGTGAGGTGTTTTGGCAACCTTCTTAGTAGGGACTCGGTTAAGGATATGGGCGGCAGTCTCTAAGGCATACCCCCAAAAAGAGATTGATAGTGAAGCACGACTCATCATAGAGCGAACCATATCCAATAAGGTTCGATAATGCCTTTCTGTCCACCATTCAAATGCGGTGTCCTAGGAGGCGTCAATTGTGAAACTATTCCACACTCCTTGAGATAATCGTGAAATTCAAGACTTAGGTACTCTCCTCCTCGATCGGATCGAAGCATCTTGATTTTCCTGCCCAATTGATTCTCCACTTCATTCTTGAACTCTTTGAACTTTTCAAAGGTTTCTGACTTTTGCTTGATTAAATAGATATACCCATATCTACTATAATCATCGGTGAAAGTCGCGTAGAAGCGGTTCCCATCCTTCGTGGTTGATCTAAATGGTCCACATACATCGGTATGTATTAGGTCCAATAGACCCTCACCCCTTTCACACGTACTCGTGAAGGGTGATTTAGTCATCTTTCCAAGCAAACAAGACTCGCACGTGTCATATTCCTTAAGGTCGAATGATTCCAACACTCCATCCTTTTGGAGTTGGGCTATGCGTTTCTTGTTGACATGTCCAAGATGACAATGCCACAAGGATGCTTTATCCATACTAGTGGAAGAATCTATGTTTAAAACATCATTTCCTAAGTTATCAACAATCATAACAGTTTCATAAATTCCATTACATGGTATAGCTTCAAAATAAAAAACACCATTTAGATAAGCTAAAATAGAACCATTCTCATTAAAAGAAAATCTAAAACCTTGTCTAAACAAACCATGAAATGAAATGATGTTTCTAGCCATTTCTGGCGAATAGCAACAATTGTTCAAATCTAAACACAAATTATTCCTAAGCACTAAAGAATACACTCCAATCTTGGTTACAGGCGGCGATCTTCTGTTCCCCATGACTAGATTGATCCTTCCTTGCTCCACATCCCTACTTCTTCTTAGTCCCTGCACATTAGAACAAATGTGGTAACCACAACCGGTATCAAGAACCCAAGAAATAGCATGATTAGAATTGTTAGATTTAATTGTGTATATACCTGCGAAAGATGGCTTGATCTTTCCTTCCTTGATGGCTTGCAGGTACTCTGGGCAGCTTCTCTTCCAATGTCCTATCTTGTGGCAGTGGTGACATTCTGCCTCCTTAGGGTTAGGCCAGGGCTTAGCAGGATCAACTTTGGTCCCACTAGAAGAGGCACCATCTCGGGCTTTCACCTTACGATAGTTCTTAGACGAAGCCTTCCTCTTCTTTCCCTTTCCTTGACCAATAGCCAAGACAGGAGCAGCAGGTGGATTGGGAGTTGGTGCAACAGACTTGTCTTTGAAGTTGCTCTCAGCGACCCTCAAGAGACCTTGGAGTTTTCTTAGGGTGACCTCCTCTTTGTTCATGTGGTAGGTCATCCTAAATTGATTGTACATCGGAGGCAAAGAGTGAAGCACCATGTCGATCGCCAAGTCTTCCCCAAAGTCAACATTTAACTTGCGAAGGCGGTCGACATACCTTTGCATCTTTTGCAGGTGAATGATAAGAGACTCTCCATGACCCATCTTAGTGGAAATCATGTTAGTGAAAATCTCATGACGCTCTTGTCTCGCATTTTGGTGGTATCTCTCCAATAAGTCTTGATGCATCTCGTACGGGTACATGTCCTCGTAGGACTTTTGGAATTCGGAGTTCATGGTGGCTATCATGATGCAATGTACCTTCGTTGCATCACGCTCATGGGGTTTCAAAAGCGGTAATTTCAGCCGGAGTAGCGATTTCCGGGTTGATCTTCTCGAGCTTCTCATCGAGGACATACTCCATATCCTCATAGCGAGCAATGATGCGAATGTATCTTATCCATTCTCTAAAGTTCGTTCCATCGAAGGTGACCTTTTGACAAAGGCTCATCAACGTGAAAGAACTTGCAGCAACGTTGTTAGCATTCGACATCTACAAATAGAAAGGACAAAGATAGATTAGAATATGAATACCTAATTATCACCCATAAGAAAAATTAGGGCTAGGATCCAACAACAACATTTACATATTAGAAAAGGGATGCCGTAATCTAACATGCAAATAAATTTAAGGTAAGTGAATGACGATTCACTAATTCTCCACCATAAAACCTAACTATTTGTCCTAAATGTTATGAGAATTCCTAGGTACGGATGAGATTCATTGAAACTATTCAATGGCATGTTTAAATCTCGATATGCCCCTCTAGTTTGAATCTCTTGTTTGATCTTGTTGTCTTGGAGCTCTAGAGTCACAATTGTCACTCCTCTAATGGCTTACAAACACCAAATAGCAAGGAGGATGATTTGGGAGAGAGGAGAGGGGAGGAATTCGGCCAGGGGTTCTCTACTTTAAATCAAGTGCCGATTTCCCTTTGCCATAGGGTCTATTTATACTTGTAGACTCCTTAAGGGTTACAGCTAAACCCTAATTGGATAATCTTCTCTTAAAGTTATCCAAATCCATTCCTTAGATAACCCTTTGGACGATTTGAAGCTATCCATAGCTTCTAGAATCCGTCCACCATCTATCCAATATGGATTTACAGTCTAAAGTTTAACTATCAAATAATTGACAGTTTATACCCTCTTATTTAATTAATCTCTTTAAGTCACCAAATTAATTCTAATTAATTTATGACTTAGATTAATCAAATAACAATATTATTATTCTTTATATTATTCCCATAATATATTGATAGTATTTATTCTCTCTTAATAAATCATCCTATCAAGTTGCTATGGTGAAGGCAACCCAAAAGGACCATGCACAACCGGGTCAAATACTTGCCTAATATAGTTGCAGCCTTAGACACTATTCCAACATTTACAAGTTCCAAAACTTGAGGGCAAGTTTTGTAACTTAACAAAACTCTTCAATTCATAACTTATGAGATTAATTGGTTCATTAAAATGAGTGACTCTTCATTTTATGTAACCTATGTGTTTCTTTAATGGACATTCAAAGATAAGACTTTTGGTAATCCATAACTTGAGGACAAATTATGGATTCCATTAAAATACATAATGATCAAGAATAAAAACTAGCAAGAAGTTACATATAATTCTTATGATCATCTAAACTCATAAGAACGTGAATATGAATATCAAAATTTCAAGAACACATAAAATCATGGAATTTTGATATTAGCCATTGTAAATGGATTAGAACAACCATTACACCATCTAAAACAGGTTTAATAACACCAAAATAGTTTAGGGTAATGTTTCTAGTCCAATTCCAGCGGAAAAAGTCGAAAAACTGCATTCTGAGGCTCCTACTCGTCGAGTGCACGAACCTACTCGACGAGTAGGATGAGTTTTCACATGAACTCGGCGAGTTTAGCATGCAGACATAAAAAAACGACTTTTTTTTCACTATTTTGCATCAAGTATCAAACAAGCAAGCCTAGGCTCTGATACCACTGATGGGTTTTGAACAATTCTAACACTCCTAAGTGTACATGAAACCCTAGAAAACCTTGGATCTATGTTTGTCTAAGATACATGCAAAATACTTTTACCAAGGTTCATAAACCTATCTAGCATACATGGGGAACTTTATAATGTAAAAGATAGCTAGAAACACATATCTTGTTGTTGTTATGATTCTTTGAAACCTTGAGAGCCTATCACCCCAAGTGTGATGCCTCAAATGCTTCACACAACACCAAATGCTTTGGAATAACTTTGAGAGAATGTGTAACACTCAAAAAATCGGTCAAGCCCTCTTGTCACTATGTGTAGTCGATTTTGGTGAGTATGATGTTCTTTATATAGCGTGCCACATCTAGGGTTACACCATGTAAACCCTAATGTGGCATGACTCTTCATTTCTATGACTCATGGGTTTGTAAGCCTCCATGGAGTATCCAATGGGTTTAACCCAATTTGATTATCCATGGAGCCTTTTAGCCCACTATATAAGTTATGGATGATTTACATAATCAACCCATATATTTAATTAGTCACCATTTGATCACTTAATTAATTCTAGATTAATTCTTGATCAATACTAATTAAAAAATACTATTAATATATTAGAACTTATAATATATTAATAAACCACAAGTGTTAATTCTCTCATTTAGGTGCTGTTTGTTTTTTCGAAGTGAAAATTCATGAAGTCTGCGGACCACTTTTGCAATCCTCTGTAGCAGAAGAGGTGGAACAAACGGCTGCAGCCTATAATAAAAAGCATGTTTGTTTTTTAACATCTGCAGACTGCTGCAGTAAACTGAAATTTAAATAAACTAATTTTATAAATTGAAAATAGTTATCAACATCGAAATTTAATAATTCTAGTTTTAACACATTGAAATAATAATAAAAAGAACATATAAAAAACAAAAATATAAAAATCTTTTTTTAAAAAAAACTTAAAAAAATGTAAAAGAAGCTAATAGTTTTATTCTAGAAAAAAAACTAATTTTATAAAAAAATTAAAAAAGAAAATAATAAAAAATTAAGAAAATATTGCAAACGATGTCTACAAAGTTCGTAAAAAATTACACACGTTAAAAAGATGCAACTGAAATTGAAAATATTATTAACAAAACGGTAAAAAAAAATTAAAAAAATCAAGTTAAAAAAAAATCATGGAAATTATAAAAATAAATTATATCACATCCGTAAATAAAAATTTAAGAAAATCAAAGTTTAAAAAAAAAGTTATACAAAAATTCTTAAAAAAACACTTAAAAAATGAAAGTTGAAGAGGTTAGAAGAGGCAAGTCAAGTGCTGCGCCACGCAGCACATGCGCAGAGGTTTTGTAGTCTGAAGCATTCCAAAAAACAAACTGCTGCGAGAGGTAAAGTGCTGCGTGTGTGCTGCGCTGCGCAACAATAAGTGGTTTGAAGAGGTTTTTATAGAAAAACAAACAGCACCTTAGTCTATCCAAATGCATGATACCATGCAACCCAAATGGACCATGCCAGGTCGGGTCAAGTACATACCAGAAATAGTTATGGACTTAGACACCTTATCCAACAGTAAGTATTGAATTGGTAAGGATGTGTTCGCTTTATCAGTTGATGTATCTTGTGATGTATCAAAAAAGGAACAAATGACCATAGTTTTGAGATATGTCAACAACCTTGGAATTGTAAAGAAAATATTCATTGGAGTCATCCACATGAAGGATACATCCTCTTTGACTCTTAAAGTGTCCATAAATGAAGTTTTTACCAGTAATAAGTTGAGTATGACTCAAGTAATCAAATTTTTTTTCTTATTATGAAATTTAATTGAATATTATTTGCTTTAATTGTTGGATTTGGTGTCTAAGCCCATAAATATATCTGGGATGTACTTGACCCGATAGTAGCATGGTCCTTTTGGGCTGCCTTCACCAATGCAATTTGATAGGATGGACTTTTGAGAATAAGGTTATTTATCATTTATTAATATATTACAAGTATAATATATTAATATGAAATCATATTATTTAACTAGTATTGATCAAGAATTAATTTGGAATTAATTTTATGGTCAAAAGAGACTAATTAAATATATAGGGATTGATTATGTAAATCAATGATTCTTATAGTGTGGGCCAATGATCCATGATTATTTAGATGGGCTAAACCAATAAGTTAATCCATGGATAGTCCATGGAGGTTAAACCCATGGAGCATAAGAATTTGAAAAGTCATGGAGCATTAGGGTTTACAAAGTGTAACCCTAGCATTTGTCACACTATAAATAAGAACCCTCACATGAACCAAAATCGGTTACACCATATCTTGAGATAAGTAACTTATTCTCTTAAGCCTGCTCTTGCATATTGGTTTTTGTGAACCATTAGAGGCATCACACTTGAGGTTCTCAAGCTTTCAAAGGCCAATAACTCTACCCTACTCAAGAGGTAAGCATCCAAACTAAGTTTTATATTATATAGCTTCAATTGTATGCTAGCTAGGGTGAATGCTTTGGAAAAACAAAATGCATGTATAATTAGAGAAAACATAGATCCAAAGCATTTAGGATTGCATGTGCACCAGAGGAGTGTTATAGTGCTGAAAACCCAATAGTGGTATCAGAGCCTAGGATTGTTTTCTATTATATTTGATGCTTACTAGTTTTTCAAAGCTGAAAAGTCAAAGATTTGGCCTCTGACTGGTGAACTCACCGAATCCACTCAGTAATAGAAGCAACTCGGTGAGTCAGTTCATGCACTCGATGATTTGAAGGCTTTGTTTGCAGAATTTCGAGTTTCTTGGCTTGGTTTGGATTGGGAACACTATCACAAACTGTTTTCGATCATTGGAAATGTTTTTTTTATGATTTGGTAGTGCTTGTACTCAACTAACCACAAGATAATTGTCAAAGTTTTAAAATAATTGTTGCTTTATATGATAAACAAAGTTGCTTTCAAATTGTTGACTTGAAATTATCTTGATTATGAGTTTAGTTAGATCATAGATTATGTGATAATTTTAGTTGTTAGAAAAATGATCTAGATTAATTTTAATGACCTCCATAACTTATCCTCAAGTTATGGAAAATGAAAGGTCTCATACATTAAAATCTAATTAAACTCATAAGTTGTGAACGTGAAGAGTTTTGACAAGTTTCAAAACTTGCCCTCAAGTTTTGGAATTTGTAAAGTCTCATCAATAAAACTTTAATTCCAAACCCTAGAGTTTTAAAAGTTAAAATTCAACCCTTATACTTTATAATATTATAAGTTAAATAATATATATATATATATATATATATATATATATATATATATATATATGTGTGTGTGTGTGTGTGTGTATAAGAGTAGTTAGTCTTACCGTTAGTAGGCCTCATTCACGAAGTCGGTCTATAAGAGGGTATAAGGTTACTGCCTATAAAATGATGGTTTAATGGGTGTCCACTCTCACCAACCGCTTCCTTTACTGGTGGAAGGTCGTTAGTCGAAGGGGTAGGATAGCACACTAATTCTCCCTCATTAAAAGTATAATGATAAATATAAAGTAACTAAACTTTTATTAAATTCCCAATCTTAGTTACTTTAGGAAAAATGTGAAAATAGCGCTAATACATGAAATTACACTTTACACCTTGTTAAGTCGTTAGTGGAGCGTGTGTAGTTAACCGACACACTAATCTGGGACTGAAAATGTGTGGAAAAGGGTAGATTGGTTTTAATCACTGATCAATGGAGCGCGTGTGGTTAACCGGCACATTGATTAGGTGATTTGTAACATTGGGTGTACTAAGTTAATTTTCATGGTTATTCACACCTTGTTTATGATCCTCGGCATCCCAGTCACAAACTTGAAGGGCACAATCGAGATTTAAACATGCCATTGAAAAGTTCAATGAATCTCAAAGATCTAGGAATTTCAAATCCAATTAAAACTTAATAATCTATTTCGTTTTTCATGATGGGAAATGGTAAATCGTCATTTACCTACCTTCAAATATTTTATAGTTGGATTACGGCATCCGTCTTCGCATTTATTGAATATTGTGTTGGGTCCTAGCCTTAATATTTCATTTGAGTGTAATATTAAGTATTCTCATCTAATCTAAACTTTGTTCTTCTTCCTTTTCAGATGACTACCCAAACAATGCTTCAACACCAATTCCATCAGGCTCTTTCTCCCATATGAACCTATGTGGGAGGGTCATTTTCGATGGATTGAACTTCAATGACTGGATTCGTAACATCAGAATGACTATTCGCTATGAGGACAAAGAATATGTCTTGGATAAAGAGCTTAAGGAGATTGATGTAACCACTGCCACTCCTGAACAAATCGTTGAACACACTACTCATGAGAGGGATGCGACAAAGGTGTCGTGTCTTATGGTCGCTACCATGACTGCTGAGCTACAGATTTCCTATGAGGACTACTATCCCTATGAAATGTATCATGATTTGATGGAAAGATACCATCAAAGTGCTAGGCAGGAGAGGTATGAGATCATTTCCTCCATGATCACAACCAAAATGAAGGATGGTAAACCTATCATGAACCACTTGCAAAAGATGTAGCGATATGTGGATAGCTTGCTTAAATTGATTGTCAATTTTGATTAAGAGTTGGCCATAGATATAATTCTACACTCTTTACCTTCTTGTTATGATCAGTTTCATATGACTTATCATATGAAAAACGAGGAGGTCACTCTTAGCAAGCTTCAAGTCCTTTTAAGGACTGCAGAAAGCAACCTTAAAGGCAAGACGGTTGTGTCTACTCCTACTACTACTTCTACCCCTGTTCTGGTAATAGGACATGGAAAGGGAAAGAAGAGGAAGCATCCCTCCAAGAGCCACAAGGGAAATTCTCTTGATGGATCCTCTTCTAGTGGGACCAAAGCTAGTTATGCTAATTCCTCTTCGAATCCGAAGGATGCTGATTGCTTCCATTGTCATGAAAAAGGGCATTTGAAACAAAGCTTCCCCAAGTACTTGCAGGACATAAAGGATGGGAAGATCAAACCCTCTTTTGCAGGTATTTACACTATTCAATCTAATACCTCATCACATGCTAATTCTTGGGTCCTTGATACAGGTTGTGGATTTGACATTTGTTCTGATTTGCAGGGACTAAAAAGAAACAGGGATGTGGAGCACGGGAAGATAAACTTAATCATGGAAAATATGAAATGTCGCCTGTGACCAAGATTGGAGTTTACTCTTTATTGCTTTGTAATGGTTTAAATCTAGATTTGAATAATTGATGTTACTCGACCGATATGGCGAGAAATATTATTTCCTTTCATATTTTGTACAAACAAGGCTTTACCTTTTCTTTTAATAATGAAGTTGGTACTATTAATGCTTATTATAATGGTGTATTTTATTTTGAAGGATTACCTTGCAATGGTGTATATGAAACTGTGAATATTGTAGATAACCTAGGAAATAATGTGTTGAACATTGATTTGTCCAATGTTTTGAACAAGGTATGCTTGTGGCATTGTCGTCTTGGACATGTCAACAAGAAGCGCATAGCCCAACTCCAAAAGGATGGAGTCTTGGATTCATTCGACTTAAAGTCGGATGACACTTGCGAATCTTGTTTACTTGGAAAGATGACCAAGTCACCCTTCACTGGTACTTGTGAAAAGGGTGAAGGTCTCTTAGATCTCATACACACTGATGTGTGTGGACCATTCAAAACTGCCACAATGTATGATAACCACTTCTATGTGACTTTTACTGATGATTACAGTAGGTATGGGTATATCTACTTAAACAAGCATAAGTCAGAAAATTTTGATAAGTTCAAAGAGTTTATGAAAGAAGTGGAGAATAAATTGGGCAGGAAAATAAAGATAATGCGATCCGATCGTGGAGGAGAGTATCTTAGTATCTATTTCTTTGACTATCTTAAGGAATATGCAATTGTTTCACAACTGACACCACCTAAAACACCACAACTTAATGGTGTGGCTAAGAGGTGCAATAGAACTTTGCTATACATGGTTTGTTCCATGATGAGTCGACCATCGTTACCTATCTCATTATGAGGGAATGACTTAGAGACTGCCCCCATATCCTTATTCTAGTCCTTACCAAAAGGTTTCCAAAACACCTCACAAGATGTGGACAAGGAAGGTTCCCTCGTTAGATCACATCAAGGTTTGGGGTTGCGAGGCTTTCGTGAGACGTGAGACTCGCGACAAGCTTGAACCTCGGAGTGAACGATGTATTTTTATCGGCTACCCGTAGAAGTCCTTTGGATATCTCTTTTATAGACCGAGTGACAATGTTGTCTTCGTTGTGAGGAGAGGAGTCTTTCGCGAGAGAGAACTCATATGCCAAGAGGACAGTGGGAGGCAAATTGACCTTGTAGAGCTTCAAGAGTTAAGCGATGAAGGAACCTCAAACACTAGCAATCAACTCGAGGAGGAAACTCCGGTTGAGCCAATTAACGAGTCCGTACCTCTTAGGTGTTCCAGTAGAGTTAGTGTTCCACCTGCGTTATATGGTTTTGATATAACAACTGAAGGTGATACATTTATCAGTGATAGCACACTGGTAAATCTAGATGAACCTAACAACTACAAGGAAGCCATAGCAGGCCCTGAGTCTACTAAATGGAAAGAGGCTATGGATAGAGAGATTCAGTACATGTATGACAATCAAGTTTGGAACTTGGTTGACAATGTACCGGGCCATAATACAGTCGGGTACAAATGGATCTTCAAGAAGAAGACTGAAATGGATGGGAATGTACATACATATAAGGCGCGACTGGTTGCGAAGGGCTATACTCAAACTCCAAGAGTTGACTATGATGAGACCTTCTCACCAGTAGCGAAGATTAAATCTATAAGGGTTATGCTAGCCATAGCTGCATTTCATGTTTATGAAATACGGAAAATGGATGTCAAAACCACTTTCCTTAATGGAAAGTTGGTTGAAGATGTTTACACAAGTTAGTCAGAGGGTTTTGTCAATGCAAAGTACCCTAATAGAGTGTGGAAGCTTGAGAAATTCATTTATAGATTAAAAAAGCATCTCGTAGATGGAAACTTTGTTTTCGATGAGAAAGTCAAAGAGTTTGGATTTTCGACAAGCGAGGATGAGTCTTGTGTATATGTCAAAGCTAGTAGGAGTATAGTTCGCTTTCTGATATTGTATGTAGATGACATACTACTCATAGAAAATGACATCCCAACCTTACAGGAGTTCAATCCTGGCTTGGGAAGTGTTTCGCTATGAAGGACCTGTTAGATTAGGTATCTAAGCCCATAACTATTATTGGTATGTATTCGACCCGAGAGTAGCATGGTCTATTTGGGTTGCATATCATCAGGATAATTTGTTAGGATGGACTTTTGAGAGAAGGTTATTTATGGTTTATTAATATATTATAAGTAATAATATATTAATATGAAATCATATGTTTTAATTAGTATTGATCAAGAATTAATTTGGAATTAATTTAGTGGTCGAAAGAGACTAATTAAATCTAAGGGGACTAATTATGATAATTAGTTATCTTTATATGTGTTGGGCTTAGGATCCATGTTGGACCAAGTTTATGTATGGATACATAAAGAGTTGGGCCACATGAACCATGGATCATAAAACCCATGGGTATGGATTTGGTTTATATCCATGACCCTAGAAATCCCACATATAAATAGATACTTCATTGCCCAAAATCGCCACTTGTATCTTTTTAGAGTTCATGGTGTCTTTTGTGTGCATGGAATTCTCTCTCAAGTTCATCCTTTGTCCATGGTGTGTTGTGATTTCATCTGATGCTTCCACACTATTAGGGCTAAGCTCTTTAAGGACAAATACACCAAGAATTCAAGCTCCATCAAAAGGTATGTCATGCTAACTAGTATATTATATTTTTATGTTAAATGCATGCTAGTTGTAAGATTAATACCTTGGAAACCATTTGCATGTATAATTAGTGAAAACATAGATCCAAGGTATTTAGGGTTGTATGTACACCATAGGATGTTGTAGTATTCGAAAACCCATCAGTGGTATCAGAGCCATGGGTTGTTTTCAATTATACTTGATGCAAGTTGCTAGAAAAAACTGAACAAAAATCGAATTTTTTGCTGTCGGACAGCAGACTCAATGAGTCCAGTGATGGACTCGATGAGTCCATGAACAAATTCATCCAACTCGTCGAGTTGGTTCATGCACTCGACGAGTCGGACCCCCCGACAGCTTATCTTCGAGTTTTTTGGCCTGTTCTGGATTAGAATCATTACCGCAAAGTGTTTTTGTTCATAAAATTTGTTTTTTGATACTATGGTAATGTTTATTATCATCCAAATAAAGGATAGTAATCAAAGTTTCAAGTTTTATACATGTTTATATGATGCTTGAAAAATGTTGATTATGAATGTTCATGTTTATGAGTTTGTTTAGATTAATAGGAAAAATTATGAGATTGTTGTTTTCAATCCAAATTAATCTAGAAGTTGTTCATAATATGTGTTTTTGTAACTTGTCCTCAAGTTACATGAAAATTCACATTTATGAATTTTACAACTCATAAAATTTCCATAAGTTATGAAAAAATGAAGAGTCACATTTTTTAATGTTTTTAAAGACTTCCATAACTTGTCTACAAGTTATGGAAATTGAAGGGTTTTTTCCATTAAACCACTTTAAAATTCATAAGTTATGGAAAACATAAGTTTTTTAATTGTTCAAAACTTGTCCTCAAGTTTTGGAATTTGTGAAGTCAAACCCCATATACACTTTAATTCCAAACCCAAGAATTTTAAAAGTTAAAGTTCAAACTTTATGGACTTCATTAAATTAATTAAAGTGTCTAATTAAAAGAGTTAATAATTCCATAAAGACATGGTTTAAGTTTAATTAAATTAAGAGTATAGTTTAATTAATAGATTAAACCACCAAGTATTTTAAATCTTTAAAATACACCCTTATACTATTATAATATTAATAGTTAATACTTATATATATATATATATATATATATATATATATATATATATATATATATATATATATATATATATAAGAAAAAAGCAAGTCTTACCGTTAGTAGGCCTCATTCACGAAGCCGGTCTATAAGGGGGGTATAAGGTTACTACCTATAAAATGACAGTTTAATGGGTGTCCACTCTCACCCACTACTTCCTTGACTGGTGGAGGGTCGTTAGCCGAACGGTTTTGACAGGACTGTAAGTCTCCCTTCATTAAAAGTATTAATGATAAATACTAAGTAACTAAACCTTTTATAAATACCCAATATTAGTTACTTAGTAAAATGTGAATTTGGTGCTAACCCATGAAATTCACACTTTGTACCTTACCAAGTCATTGGTGGAGCGTGTGTGGGTAACCGACACACTAACTTGGAATAGTAAGGATAACAAAGGGCGACTTAATGTTTATCATAGATCAGTGGAGCGTGTGTGGGTAACCGGCACATTGATTAGGTGATAATATTAAGGGTACCAAGTGAATTTTCATGGTTATTCACACCTTGTTTTGTGATCCTCGGCATCCCAGTTACAAAATTTGAGAGGGCACAATCGAGATTGAAACATGCTATTGAAAAGTTCAATGAATCTCAAAAGATCTAGGAGTTTCAAATCCAATTAAAACCTAATAAATTATTTTGTTTTTCATGGTGGAAATTGGTGAATCGTCATTCACCTACCTTCAAATATCTTATAGCTTGGATTACGACATCCCTCTTCCAAGTTATAAAATATTGTGTTGGGTCCTAGCCTTAATATTCCATATTGGGTGTTATATTAAGGACTTAAAAATCAACTAACTTGAATATCTCCCATTTTAGATGTCTAGTTTAGACATCTATGATCTACCCAAATCTCTTGGAATTTCACTTCCTCCATCCCCTCCAATTATTCTCGCTAACCCACAAGTTGAAGGTCACTCAAGCCCTATTGGCAAGCAAGATCTATGTGTGATCACATCTTGGAGATGAAGTCACATATTGACAAGCCGAGAGAGTTAGGTGTCAAAGTCTTGAGAAAGTTGGATGTTCAATCACTTTCTAAGTCACATAGTGAGTTCTTTTGGGACTACTATGTGACAGACCATGATTTGACTCTTAATGATCTTACCTATTTGCTTGGTGCTGCTAAATCAGAAATGATTTGAGGACTAGTAAAGCGAATTTGATTAGAAGATCAACTTCCCAAACCTTCTATTGCCAAAGGATAGGGCATTGGTTGCGAAGCTGCCTAATTTACCTGAACAATCATAAGGTTGGTAAAGTCAAATAGTTTGACTCTACTTCGGGTAAAGTGCACTATCTAACTCTATTAAGTTCCTATTTGATATTCTTATACATGGTGTGACCAGATCACATTTTGATGTTTTGTAGAATCGAAGAGAGGAAGCTTAAAGGAAGTATTTGCTGATTCTGATCGCGAAGATGGATTTTGATTGCATGGTTCGGTGATCAGAATTGTGAGTTGTTGCTTAAGAGTTATGATATGTTGCTTAGGAATAGATAACAACAATTTTTTCACATGCATTTGCATTGTAAGGATAAGTTTTTCCGCAAGTTTTAAATAAAAGATAAGGTTTTTTTTTATTTTAAATATCCTTACAGTGGCATTTGTGAAAAATGGTTGTTTATATGATTCCATTGATAGCAATATTGGAAAATGGATTTGATTCTATTGGATGTGGTAGTGTCATAATTTACCAAATAAGGAAAGATTCTCATCACCCAAGTTTCTATTTGAGCGAAACTTGGAATCATACAAGTTGTATGATGAATGAGAATTTTCATCATTGGAAAATTAAGTCAAGTGAAAGGACTAAGGGATTGAGTACACATTCATGTGCACTGGTCAAGTCCACCACAAAGATCGATAAGACTATTTGTCATTATTTACTAAAGTTTAGTAAATATGGTTGTACTTACAAGTTTAAGTATAATTCTGAAACATTGGAAAATATTCGATGTATGGCAGAACAAATGAGATGAATCAAATTAGGCAGAAAGATAAAAGTTTCTCAAATCTGAAAAGATGGGAGAGTACTTTAGTATCATGTTTTATGATCATCTTAATGATTAAGATACCATATCATACATGATCCTCTAAGGACATCTTAGTGCTTTCTTATGGCTAAGAATAGGAGTCATGAATTGTTGGAATGGTTAAATCAAGAAGGTGAGTCATACTTCGTTCCAAAAGCAAAGTCTTATAGTCATACTCCAAGATTGTAACTTGAGTGACACATCTTGAAAAAGGTTTATTAAGAAAAGTCAAATGTAAGAGTAAAATGTTTTCTACTCTTGTACATTTGAAATTGGTAAGTTGTGATGTTTTGGATAAAACAGAGACCAACTTAGGCCAATTGTGTGAAGTGTTAGTCTTGATAAGAATCCACACTATCCCTTGAATATTTGTTTTGTCAAGGAATGGTTCTTGACAAGAGAGTCTTATATGTCAAGAGGATAGTGGGAGTCTTAAAGGTCTTGAAAGTTTCAATAACTAATCAAGGATAAAACCTATAGTTCTTCACTAGCATACGACTTGAGGTTTATAACCTATCATGTTGACATTTCTATGCCCATAACTACTTGGAAGCAATGGCGGGCCCTTGGGCTGCCAGGTGGCAAGAAGTTAAGATCGCACAAGTTCAATCAATATGAATTTGGAAGTGTCACTAACCTTGTCTTGTGATTATGGTTTTGACAAAATTCATATGGATAGGAACTCATACACCATAAAATCTAAGTGTCATAAGCTTTCTCTCTGATTCATGAAAATGATGGTCAGGAAACGCTTTCACTAAGTAGAGTTTTAATAGATAGCAATTGTGACATTTGCATTCTCAAAGTCGTTAGTGGAGCGTGTGTGGGTAACCAGAACACTAACATAGACTTGTGAGAAATGGCAAAGGTCTAAACAATTGAGACTATGATTACGGTATCCCTTTTCATTGTTCTATAAAATTGTTAGACACACATGTGAGCTATCTAAGGAAATGTGTATGATTTTGATAAAGTTTTATCAAAGCATCTTGTATCAGAAATCTGAAATGTGGTAAGAAAGTCAATAAAGTATTGATTTCTAGAAGTCCAACTGTTTTTTAAGTACATGTCAAAGCTAGTGGGAGCATAAGTGTTATGCTAATAATCATCATGTTAGTGGGAGCATGAGTATTATGTTAAGTGTTAATTATAAGGAATAAAAGGGTTTCAATTGGGAAAAGTTGTATTGCTATAATTAAGGGAGAGGAAATTATACTTCATTTAAATTCTAAAAGCTTAGATTGAGATTTTGATCATCTTTTGTCAGGGATATATATATATATATATATATATATATATATATATATATATATATATATATATATATATATATATATATATATGAATTTTATGTTGGAATGGTTCAACATAAGGAAATTCTATATATATTGTGTTTTCAAAATTCGATTATGATTACGGCATCCCTCTTCATAGTCAAATTTTGAGAACATGGAAAATAAAAAATATTGTAGCAAAAGATTGGTCTAGTATCATGTCTTTATGTGAGACATCATGAATCGTGTCCCATATGCTTCAGATATAGGATCGATTGCATGTGCTATAATATTTATCCTTTCTAAATTTTCTGAATGCCTAAGGCATTAAGATCTAGAATTGGATATGACTAAAATGATTAAACAATTGTCGAGGACAATATAAGGTTTACCAAAGATTGGTTGCTCAGGGACAGTTGGAAGTATAATGTTAATTTTGGGAAAGGACCATAATTGACATATTTTGAAAAGAGGCAACTCTTGTTCAGAAGTGACAGTCAAAATGAGAATATGGAAATATTCCCAATGGTAGAAGTTGTTCATTCAATCTGTGTAAGATTAGGAAACTTAATGCAAGAAGGTTGTTCAAAGCAGTGTACTTTGAATTTGAGACTTTGGTTCCGTGGAATGCTCTCCATTGGGATACTCTGTAATGATTGTTGACAAGTCTTTGTGACTTTGTGCATAGTCATTACGAGAGGATCAATGCATATAAGTTTATAATCTAACAGATTTTGTTAAATGGTAGGGATTTGGAATTCTTACATTTACGATAAAGATTTGGGATTGTGAAATGAGCATCATTGGAATCATGTTCAATTGATCTATTTCACAAAGTAAAGATCATAGATAAACATAGTGTGCGTACTTGATGTATGGCATGACTAGTGTTTACAAAACATAGTTTACATGCTTGGAGCATAGGACAACTATTGTTTTAATTCAAGTATAAAGTTGATTATTTGAAACATTATACAATGAATAATGAGTAATCAATATGGTGTTTAAATAAAAGGTGTTTTATTTACTCTCAAAGGTGCTTGGGACCATAGAGGATTAGTATTATTCTTGTGTTTCACTTTGCATGTTTTGACTTCCAGAATAACTAGGTTATTCTTTCCGAATGACTATGTTATTCAAACCATCCACACTCGATAATACGTTGGTAGTAGGTATTAAGGCAAGACTGTCATGAATCGGGTTTGTAGATGTCCAAGGTAGTGGACATAGTAAGAGTTACTACAACATTCATGATTACTCCTGGAATAGGGATTCGAGTATTGGATTCAACCCACGCTCATTTGAATCACTTCATGGATTATATCACGAGTGATCATGAGATGATAATATCTTATATTCTTCAAACCTAGAGATATGAGTTGTTACTATGAGTTGGTTGTACATTGATTGCACGAAAATGCATTCGGTAACTCGATGTTATAAAACGTGCCTTTGTGTATGATTCAACAAGTAGTAGAACAAGCCATATGAGTCGAATTTTATCCATTCCTTTTACCTTCGGTATAAAAGCGATATTTGTGGGCCCTCGATGATTTGGTGATGACAAACGTAAGTGCTCGTCCTGGCCTGGACTGATTTGAATTGTTCAATTAGTCAGTCGTCATAAATCGGAAATCGAGAAACAACAAATGGACAGAGAGAATGATTATAATCCATGTCTCAGTGCATATGATATCTAGAATGGAGGAATATATGATCCCTTATCTAATGCACATGTCATTTGATTGGTTCAGAGTTTGACAACGGCTTTAAGAGTTACGATTGCTAGTCAGGATCTTGGAGACATACTTGAATAATAGTTTTAGACTTATCCAAGGGGGAGACTTTTGGATTAGGTGTCTAAGCCCATAACTATTATTGGTATGTATTCGACCCGAGAGTAGCATGGTCTATTTGGGTTGCATATCATCAGGATAATTTGTTAGGATGGACTTTTGAGAGAAGGTTATTTATGGTTTATTAATATATTATAAGTAATAATATATTAATATGAAATCATATGTTTTAATTAGTATTGATCAAGAATTAATTTGGAATTAATTTAGTGGTCGAAAGAGACTAATTAAATCTAAGGGGACTAATTATGATAATTAGTTATATTTATATGTGTTGGGCTTAGGATCCATGTTGGACCAAGTTTATGTATGGATACATAAAGAGTTGGGCCACATGAACCATGGATCATAAAACCCATGGGTATGGATTTGGGTTATATCCATGACCTTAGAAATCCCACATATAAATAGATACTTCATTGCCCAAAATCGCCACTTGTATCTTTTTAGAGTTCATGGTGCCTTTTGTGTGCATGGAATTCTCTCGCAAGTTCATCCTTTGTCCATGGTGTGTTGTGATTCCATTTGAGGCTTCCATACTATTGGGGCTAAGCTCTTTAAGGCCAAATACACCAAGAATTCAAGCTCCATCAAAAGGTATGTCATGCTAACTAGTATATTATATTTTTATGTTAAATGCATGCTAGTTGTAAGATTAATACCTTGGAAACCATTTGCATGTATAATTAGTGAAAACATAGATCCAATGTATTTAGGGTTGTATGTGCACCATAGGATGTTGTAGTATTCGTAAACCCAACAGGACCTCGGAGAAGCTGCCTATATCCTAGGGATAAGGATATTGAGATACAAAAGTAAAAGACTAATATGACTTAGTCAAACCACCTACTTGGACAAGGTGTTGAAACGTTTCAGCATGGAGAACTCCAACAAAGGTGACTTACCTATCCAAGGCAATACCAAACTGAGTAAGACTTAGAGTCCGAGTACAAAGGTTGAGATAGCAAAAATGAGTCATATACCATATGCTTCCGCAGTTGGTTCGATCATGTATGTTATGACTTGTACTCGCCCTGATGTGACCTTTGCTTTCAGCATGGTCAGCAGATATTAAGGAAACCCTGATAAGGATCATTGGACTGTCGTTAAGAACATTCTTAAATACCTGTGGAGGACTAAGGACTGGGTCCTTACCCTCGGTAGGAGTGATTACTTAAGAGTAACAGGGTATAGCGACACAAGCTTCAGACCGACAAAGATAATTTCCGCTCTCAGTCGGGCTGCATATTTACCCTGAGTGGAGGAGCAGTGACATGGAAAAGTTCCAAGCAAGAGACTGTAGCTGATTCAACATGTGAATCAGAGTACGTATCAACAAGTCAAGCAGAGAAGAAGGCGATATGGTTGAAAAACTTCATCGGAGACCGTGGAGTAATTCCATCCATAAAGGAGCATGTGGAGATTTTCTGCGATAATGAAGGGGCGGTTGCCTTAACCAAGGAACCAAGAGATCATGGAAGATATAGACATATCGACAGGGAATACCACTTTATAAGAAATCAAGTAGAAGAAAGACACCTCGTGGTGAAGAGGATATCGTCAGAGGACAACCCAACAGATCCCCTCACAAAGGGACTGACTAGGGTTAAGCACTTGCAACATGCAAGGGGCATTGGGCTAATGGATGGTATTAGTTTTAATGATTAGATAAACCGAAACTTGTAATAGCTAAATTGTAATTGACATTTGATGATTGAATAAATGGAGTTTTATTTATAAGTAAAGTTACTGTCTTGTGTCAATTATTTACTATTGTTTCACTTTGCATGTTTTGACTTCCAGAATGACAAGATTTATTCAAACTATCTACAGTCGATCATACGTTGGAAGTAACTATGAAATAAGACTGTCATGAGTTGGCTTGTAGATTGTCTAAGGCGTTAGGCATAGCAACAATTTGCTACACCATTCATGAGTACTTCTAAAATAAGATTTGAGTATTGGAACAACCCGCGCTCACTTGAATCACTTCATGGAATTTATCACGAGTGATCATGAGACGATAATATCATATACGTCTTCAAACCTAGATATATGAGTTGTTGACTATGAATTAGTTATGCATTGATGATATGAAAACGCATCAGTAACTTGATGTTGTAAAACATATCGTTGTGCATGATTTAATGAGTAGTTAGTACAATCATATAATGTCGAAGTTTATCTGTCACTTTTATCCTAAGAGGATTAAAAGCGATATCGTGGGCCCCTTGATGATTCTATTTTGACTTATGTGCCGGTCCTGGTCAGAACTAAATTGATGTGTTCTGTTATGTTAAATGTCAGACGAATCAGAAATCGGGAAACAAACTGTTGGACAATAAGTATGACATTGTTCCATGTATTTGTCCAGCTTATTTTTACAATTTATGGTGATTTTTACAAAACTATCTATCGCTGAAGCTTCGAATTTGGACCAGTCTATGAATATGGACATTTTCACACAAGTTAGAGGTTACTAAAAATCATAATAAAAATTATGAACAAACTAGACACAATTTTTAAACTCTCAGAATTTACGGATTTAGTTTTCGACTCTGTATGATTTTTCTATAATTTTTTCAAATCAGTGCACAAAAGTTAAAAACTAGTTAACTGCTTATAACTTTCATAACACTTTGTAACATGTCGAGCAAAGTGTTAATCTTTGATGACTTCATATTTTACATGTGTTTTCTGTTGTGTTATAATTACATAACAGAAAGTATTTACTGATTTGTAAGAGTCCTTTATCATTGCAAATAATACAAGATGAGGCATGATAAACATAGTTATGTTTTTGCTATACATTCGACTTACACAGAAAAGGTTTCATCTGCATTACAAACAATTAGGATAAACTACGATAAAATTAGTTAATGTTTCATATACATTACAAACAATTATGATAAATTATAATAGGTATAGTTGATGAAACAATGAAACGAGTATGAAATTAATCAGAGTTTAATGAACAAAGTAAGATTGCGAGATTTGAACACAGATGTAAATATGATCTTGTTTCAGCTCTATTACGCTCTCATGTTTTACAGAGTACAAAATAACAATGCTGTAAAGACCTCTCTAAATGACTCTAGTAAACACTTCTATTTATAGGAGAAGAAAGCGTACAAAAAATATACTAAGGACTATGCATTAAGCTTTGAATACAATGACCTAGTAAAATAGATTACATAAGATACGAAGACTCAGTACATTCGTAGACATGAAATCCTTCGACTAATTACAACTCTATTTACCCTTACAATCTCCCCTTTGTAATCAAAGTCGAAGTCTTCAATTTGTAAGCAGTTGAATTGAGTACATCATCACTCTTCGTATCTCCGTGTACCATGCAATGACCTTCTTAATCTCTTTCTTGTCTCCTTCACTATTCTTCCTGCATTGGTTCATATGAACAATTAACTTCGTATACTGAGAAGTTGCATATCGCTCCACTTCGTATGTTTGGAACAAAAACCTCTTTGCTCTACCAGCTTTGTCTTTTCCAACGAAGACAATCCCCAATGGCTTTAAGCAGATTTCACCATCTTAATATTTCTTTAGATCTACTTCTTTCTTCGTAGGAGCCATAGGTGCAGTAATTTCAATACCCTTCGCAGTATCCAATTCCACATCAGCTTGAGCAAGACACTCAAAATAATTTTCAATAAAGATCTTGATGTGTTTGACTCCAAGTTGGAAAACATCCGACTCTGTTTCTTGTAGAAAGGAGAATGACTTGTCTTTCAGGATTAAAGCAACTTGTATAAGATCATACAAGTTCATTACCGGAAAATCAGCTATGGTAAACTCATAAACTTTTCCATTTGATTTGGTCACTGTGTATTTGAGATTTTGAATAACTTTTTCGAAGACCACGTCTCTTTTGATGCTTATAACTTTCTTGATTTTCAATAGAGACCAGACTTCTTCAGGTGCTTTCGCCAACACTGAATGAAAAAGAATCTTCATCTTCTTCCCTTCTTCTTTATCTTTACACATAATTTCTGCTTTAAACTGAGGCATGATGAACATCATTTCATTTATAGGAAAGTCAAGCTGACTTGCATCAGTGTTTGAAACCACATAACTCTGTTTTGGCACCTTTTCAAATGAATACATGTGATCAAACATGACCTTTTCCTCAATTGTTTCATAGTTGTATTGCTTCAAAGGATCTCCTTTTTCCAAACCCATAGGGTCTTGTGCACGAAGATTCATAATACTTTGCACAATCCTCATCCTTTCCAACTCCGCATTCACTTCAACCTTCTTTTCTTCCTTAGTCTTTTCTATGATTTTGGCTTTACCTTTATCTTTAGACTCAGATTCTCCCACCACAATCTTTGGTTTTGAAGCACTTCCAGTAGCTTCTCCAATCACAACACCTTTCATAACAGGTCTGGTCATCGGAACCGTTGTGACCACAATTGAAGTAACTAAACCAGCTGATACAATAACAGGCTTTGTGGATGGGATCTTCGAAGGAAACACTTTTCCCACCACCTTTGAATCTTCTTTACTCGCCTTTTTTTCTTCACCGGTCTTTTTAGATTCATCTATCTTTTCTCCCCCTTGCACCCCTGTGAAAGCAGGTGGGGCATTTGATACTATTGGAAGAAGACTTGAAATGCGAGTAAGAGGAGATAATTGTTTGTGAAGAATAACTTCGAACTGGATGAATTTTTGGGATAAAAATTCTGGAGTGATAAACGAAGTGGACACTGGTTTCACTGACAACTCCTTCAACTCTTTTAACAAAACAACCAGCTCACCAAAATTCTTGTTCTCCAATTCGGAAAGATGATTAAGTTGAGGACTCAGGCATTCGTATAGTTTGAAAATTTTGGTGACAGCGTTACAAATAATGTCAATCTTCTGATTGATTGAAGCATAATCTTGTTGAACACTTTGAACTTCTCTCTGCATGTCTTCACGAAGTTCACGAATTTGCATGTTGACATCTTCGCATACCTTCTTGACTTCTTGAACAAAAAGAACATGACATTCTTTTGTTATGCTTTTCAGGTCCTTGACCTCACCCATAAAATCAGATCGTTGAGATTTAATATGAATTTCGTTAGTATGATCAGTCTAGTCAACCTTCTCCAAAATAACAGACCTCGAAGCTTTCACCATTCCGGAGACTTTGCTGATTATCCGTGATTCCATCATCTTTAGCATAGTATCAACTTCCAGACTAGATACTAATGAACCTCCCCCAAAATTAGCTTGAGATTGAATGATAGCATTCAACTTCGTATTCAAAATTTTATACTACTTCATGGTCATCAACATATGATCTGGAAAATTTTCTTCTTCATCATCAAACTTTAGATCTTCAAAGGTTCCTCCAAAACCTTCGTTATCAGTTTCATTTTCCAACATCATTGTATCATCGACAGGTGAAGTAGATTTGGGTGGATCAGTAGACTGTGAAGAAAAGATGGAAGTGAAAGGGGTAATGATTATGTTTTGGAATGTGGGTGAATCAATTGTAGAGGTTATTGGAGGTAAAGATACAATAATATCATAAGTGACATTAGGATTACCTTGAGCATCAGTCTTTGCACCTTCTTCACCCATGTTAACATTTGTATCTGTATTAGATACGTCTACAGTGATGTCAGAAGTTCGTGTCTCCTCAATAAATGACTTGAAATGCGAAACTTCGGGTGGAATAACACTTATGTCTTCAGGAATTGAACTTTCTTTGACAAGATCTGCTTGTGGAGTTTCAGAAAGTCTTTCTTCGTCTTCTGTTGAAGTAGTGGCAATGATAAGTTTTCTGGACTTCTTCGTCTTCGTTTTTGTCAACTGTTTTGCCACATCTTCAGCCCTTCGTTTCTTTGTCGATGGAAAAACAGGTGCTGGAACTTCCCTGAATAATACACCTTGATGTGTATGTTGTGGTTTACGAACAACTTGGGGTGAAGATTTTCGAGACTTCATCTTAATTCTATGAAAAACCCCAGTGTTCGAAGGTATTGTTTCTTTTTCTTGAATTTCTTCAACAGTAGGTGAATGAAATGGTTCTGTAACAGCCATAGACACATTCGGTTGAACAATTTCTTCAACTATTACGGGTTGCTTCTTAGGTGACTTCTTGGGCTTCGTTTCCTTCACTGTTTTTTCATAAGAACCAGCTTCATTCTTCTTCCCCCTTTTCGATTTATTCTTCTCCTTTTCCAATAGAAGACCAGTTGTCACTATTGTATCTATTGTTTGCAGATAAGCCAACAAAACTGAGTTCATAGGATCAACTCTTTTTAGCATTGCATCAGGAATACGAGCAACACTTGGGACCTCATCAGCATCATCAATCACCTCCTTTGGACTGCTATATACATGAAAAGTGGATTTTTCTTCGTCATTGGCTACTAAAATACCCTCTTTGTTGTAGAAGTACTGCAGGATCAAACTCCAGTATCTTGCACATGAAATACCACGAACAACATCCGTGTTGTCAACATTTTTCTTAAACTCCTTCCATAATTGTGAAGCATAATTCATCGGTAAATCATAGTATAGCCCTGCAACCATGGTGTATACCTCCATTCTTCCTTTGTCTAACCCCACTGTTCTGCCAGTTAAGCAACGTAAAAAGATTCCAAAAAGAAAATTCCAAATCTTAGGAAGACCTGACTTCTTGAAATCACTGATTTTGGATAGTGGTGGTTGATTTCCCATCTCGTTGAACATGTGAATTTTTTGAGGATAAGTGAAATCCTTATACGGTGGAGAATTTGGAATTTCAAGAATCTGACAGAAGAGTTTCTGTGTAAGTCTAACCTTCTTGTCATTGATTAGGTTAAACGTGACTGCATCAAAGGCTTTACTGACTGAAGCTGTTGATCCCGCCTAAGATAACCACGAAATCGGTACAGAGAAAGAATTGAACATTGCCTTGGATAAAACAGAACTCGTCAAGGCAATCATGAGCATTTTTAATTCTTCAGGGTACTTAGATACATCAGATTTAACTTGATAGTTGGTACCTTGGATCTTCATAATCGGCATGGAAGTAATATCTTCTGTAGTTTGAGAATTTTCAACATTGACATTAGCAGTAGTCGCCCATTGTTAGCGTTTTGAAAGCTTGAAACTTCAGAGAAAATTGTGAATTATCTTTGAATGCGTAAAGTGACAAAAGACCCTTAAATCCCCTTTTATATATAACCCTCCTGTTTGAATTAAAAGCGGGATGTGCATTTAGTGACTGCTGATGTGGCACCTTGAAAACCGGTCCATTACTCCGTAGAAATACCCATGCATCAAAAAGTAAATATCCCATCACCGTAAAACCTGGACACGATACCATACGTCATTGAAATACAACCTGTTTTGTTTGCCCCAAGAGAATTGTAACCGTCGGACCCCTTCGGATGGAAGTTAGGCTCTTTCACTTTTGGGATGAAAAGTGAAGTCATATGCCAGATTTTTGAAATCACCAGCCTGAGTTGGTAGTACTCAGAAAATCAAGGATTTCGTGAGTGCAGTGTTCCAAAGAAAGTTAGACAAGAAACAATGAAATAAAAATTTTGGGATTCTGTGATGTCAAAAATTTAATTTGATACGAATGCAGTTAAACCCTAGGCAAAGGTTGCTTCGTTAATCATCAAGAGAGATGATCAACAGCTTATGTATGTTCTCGTGAATTACAATCGAAAACTTGTAGAGAACTTTTGAAGGGCGTCTTTTGGAAGGCTGCATAAGTGGCTTAATACATATTAGCCTTAACATAAGGTGAATAATTGTAACAGAAATTACTTGTTCGACCAGTGTAGTCAGTGACAAGTGTGCTTTGAAAAATGTTTAAAGTAACTTTGGGATTCGAATTAAACTCACACGGAAATCATATTCATGGAAAAAATTTGTGTTGGATCTTGTTGGGTAACAAACATCGTGGGTTTCGAATGTTTGATCAAGATCACCCATATGAAATGAATATGATTTGGAGTTTTGAAAATAGGTACTGAAACAAAAGTTTCGTAAAATCTAGAACATAGTTCCCCGTCAATTCCTTAATTTGCAAGAAATTTGGGTTTCACTTTCATCACAGTCTCATGATGTCAGATCATTAACACATATTGTTGATATGTCTAAGTCTCGATTGGTTTGATCAGAGACCTCTGGGACATATGTCTTCGTATGTGATCGTGAAAGAATTTTTTAGATGAAAAAGATTGATGAAGAAACAAAGTATACGTCTGTTATATTTGGACAAAATAGTAAAATCTTTACTCATATGAGAAGAGTCAGGTAGCTCAGGAGACTAATGTGAATACAAGCCTGATTGGGAAGAAATCTTCGTATGAAAATTTCATTAAGCCTTTTGTCTCAGATGACTTTGCCTTCGGATTGAATGACTTTTTGAAGAACTTTTTCACACGATTGTTTGAATAGAAAGCAATCGCCTCATCATCTGAGTTCATGATGAACCCTTCGTCTTCGTCCGAAACATCTTTCTCAGTTTCCTTTTTAGTGATCTTTGAAACCAAAGCTAGTGGACCTCCCAAACTTGCTTTCGATTCCTCAGCAATTTCGTTCACTTTGCTTTCATGAGACTTCAGCTGATTGTATAAGTCATTCAAAGTTGACGTATCAAAGCTCTGTTGATTCTTAACCATCATGCTCACACTACGCCACTCTTTACGAAGACCCATAACAAAAATTAAATTTAACTCCATGGCTGATCTGGTGATTCCATATCTATTGCATCGATAGATTAATTCATTTAGATGATCGTAGTAAACTTCAATCGTTTCACCAACTTTCTGTCTGAAGTCATTTAGTTCCATTAAGCATTGCTTCACAGAGTTAACTTTCGTATTCTCACTCCCCTGAAAATTCTCCTTTAGATTGTTCCAGATCTCCTTTGCAGTTTTACAACTTCTCACATAGTTGTATACAATTGGAGGTAAAGCTCCTCGCAACTCTCTCATACATCTTTTCTCCAGCTTTTTCATACGTTCAGTTTGATTCTCTACTACAGAACTTGCAGAAGACGCTCCAAGTGATTGAACATTCAATGGAGGATTGTTATTACCATAAATACAAGTCCACAGTTCTTCATCTAGACCGTTGAGATAATCCTCCATACGATTAGCCCACTGATCATAATACTCAGGGGTTAACATAGGAATTTTGGTGGATGATCCTAGAAGATGAGAAAATGAAGTCATGGAATTAAGATTGAAAGACGCCATTGATATACGGAATAGAACCGTGAGAATTTTGAAGAAACTTTGAGAATTTGACAACAAACTATATGATTCAAATCAAAATCACTAGTAGAACACTCGATTCAATGATTCAAGTGCAGAATCGAATCACAGACTTAGATCCAATGAATTTGTCACCTTCAAAAACTGCGGAATTTATTAAAGCAAAAAGTTGATTTAAAAACTTTTGAAAAGATGAATATCAGATCAGAGATATGATTCCTGCTCTGATACCAATTGATGAAAATGACAATGCTATAAAGACCTCTCTACATGACTCTAGAAAACACTCCAATTTATAGGAGAAGAAAGCGTACAAAAAATATACTAAGGACTAAGCGTTAAGCTTTGAAGACAATGCCCTAGTAAAATAGATTACATAAGATACGAAGACTCGGTACATTCGAAGACATGAAACCCTTCGACTAATTACAACTCTATTTACCCTTACAATACTTTATGTTTTATTTACATTCCGAACTCACTACAAAAGGGTTTCAGCTCATATAAATGGGGTACGAATACAACGTACCAGGTTTATACAAAAAGGGGTACATTACAAAGTACCGGGTCTTCATATAAATGGGGTACGAATACAAAGTACCGGGTTTATACAAAACGGTGTACATTACAAAGTACCGGGTCTTCATATAAATTGGGTACGAATACAAAGTACCGGGTTTATACAAAAAGGGGAACATTACAAAGTACCGGGTCTTCATATAAATGGGGTACGACAAAAAAACGTAAGAAGTCAACTAGGCCACACGCGACCCCGAACTAGGAACAATAGTGTTCGCCCAAGAGGCTTGGAGGCGTTATCCCTACAACGCAAAGATGCACAAGTTTTTGTCAGGTATAAGAGAATTTAGAACATTCTCGACCAAAAAGAACTTTGCCTGATTCAAGGACGATGGGTAGAACTGCTAGGCGATTATGAGTACTAGATTCGTCATTATCGGAGAAAGACCAACCAGGTAGCAAATACCTTGAACAGAAAGGAATACTCGTGCCGACAAGTAAAGTCACTTGCAATGACAAATCCATTCACACATGTCTATGCAAATCAGGGGAGATCAGCTAGAGGCCTTAAAACCAGAGAATGTGATGGATGAAAACTTAAGAGGAATGAATAAGAGCCTAGAAGTCAAGAGCGACGGGGCTTGGTACCTCATGAAGTCGAAATATGGACACCAAAGTTCGGTGTATTCAGGGACGTTGTCATGAATGAAGCACACAAAATTCAATATTCCATACACCCCGATTCAGACAAGATGTATCTGGACCTTAAGAAACTTTGTTGGTGGTCGAGCATGAAATTCGACATCGCTACAAATATGGGCAAGTATCTGACTTGTTCCAAGGTCAAGGTAGAATAACAGAAGCCTTCGATTTTCCCACAACAACCAGTGATACCCAAAAGGAAGGGGGGAGTGGCTAACCAGGGGATTCATAACCAGGTTACCCAAGACAATGGGTGGTCTTGATACCATTTGGGTAATCGCTGATAGGTTGATCAAATCCGCACACTTCCTACAAATCAAGGAAACCGATAAGACAGAGAAATTGACTAGTACGTACATCAAAGAAATTATACGACTGCATGGTGTGTCAATATCTATTATCTTTGATAGAGATAGTAGATTCATTTCGCGATTTTGTCAATCCTTGTAAGGACTAGGCTAGGCTTGAGTATGGCCTACCACCTACAAACCGGCGGACAGAGCAAAAGAAACTGGTCAAACCTTGGAAGATATGATAATAGCTTGGGTAATTGACTTCGGTAAAGCGTGGGAATGCCCACTTACCACTCATTGAATTTTCACACCACAACTATCACTATATCATCAATGTCGCTCCATTCGAAGCTCTCTATAGGCGCAAGTGCAGATCACCACTGCGCTAGACTGAAGTGGGAGATACACAACTAGCGAATGGGAAAGTCCCTAACAGCACCCTCACTGGCCCTGAAATCATAAGGGAGACGACGTAAGAGATCATACAAATTCAAGAAAGATTGAAAGCGTCTCGAGATCAACAAAAGAGCTATGCAGATAAGCGACGCAAACCCTTGGAATTCCAGGTTGGTGACCAAGAACTACTGAAGGTCTTGCCATGGAAAGGAATAATACGTTTTGGTACGCATGGGAAACTAAATCTAGGGTACATCGGTCCATTCAAAATCCTTGTCAGGATTGGCCCAGTGGCATACAAGCTTCGACTGCCAAAAGAACTTAATAACGTACACCCGACCTTCCACGTATCAAACTTAAAGAAGTGTCTATCCGACGAGACTTTTGTAATACCCCTCGACGAAATCGAAATCAATGAGAGTCTCCACTTCGTAGAAGAACCGTTCGAGATCATGGATCGGGAAATCAAGAGAAAAAAACAAAGTCGATTCCCGATTGTGAAGGTCCGTTGGAACACTAAACGAGGACCCGAGTTCACCAGGGATCACGAAGATCAAATGAAACAAAAATGCCCGCATCTTTTCCCCAACCCTTAAAGTCCTAGTCGAAACGTTAATTTCAGGATGAAATTCCTTCCAATGGGGGGATGATGTGACAACCGTCAATTTCTGGTCAAGTCAAAGTCAAATAAAGTCAACAAGTCAAATCGGTCAACTCAACTAACCCTTGTATATTAGGGTTTACATTATGTTTACTATTGTACAACGCACCATCTAAATACAAAGTATCGCTTTGAAGTTTCATGTGTTCAGAAAATCTAAACCCAAATTAGGGTATGTGATGGAACTACTCGATAAAACACGGATACATACCCTTCGGGGGTGTATAACACTCATAACAAGGCATAACGGGGTTTACGAACCTTGCTTTACAAGGCAAAACACAAATAAAGGTCACAAACGAAGTATCTCTCAATCTCTCTCACTCTATCAAAATCTCTCCCAAATCTCTCTCAAAACTCCTTTCAACTTTTTGTAATCATTCGGGGCATCCCGACCCTTAACTTAGTCAAAAACCGCGCAAAACGGGAAGATTTCTTGAAAAACAACCATATAGGGCTGAAAACCATCTTAGGAACCGAAGCCAGCCTCTAAGGAACCGAACCTCTTAGAGCCGAAACTACCTAGACCGAAACTGCTATGTGGACGGAACTCACCCTTCGGTTCGGATGACCCTTTGGGCCCGAGACTGCCTTCGCTCCATTTCGCTTCCCACATAGTACCTTTGCATGCGAGACTTCTTAGATCAGCCTTCTCTCGGTTCTCAGGGACCGAACCCTCTTCTCAGTTCTCATCAAACAAGCGAACCTACCTTCGGTTCTAATGGCTAGGACCGAACCTCCGACCCTGACGCAGACTTCGCCCCTTTTCCCGGTTTTTGACCCCGACTTCGTTTTAAACTCGTTTTTCATGATTTTAACATGGGATTTTCACCCAAACTCGTATTTAGGCATATGAGACCCTATATATTCATATTTTAATCAATTTTGAGGGAAAATCTTAGTCTAAGAATAAAAGCTATTGGATAAGATTTTGAGGTGGAGTGTTGACTTTTCCATAAATCTATGACACAAGCAACCTCCAATACCCACTCCATGTCACGATTCTTGCTTTATGTCACCAATACCATCATTTCTAGTCTCTTCCTTGTCCCTCACACCCTTCCCCAACAAGTTATCTTGCACAAGGGCTGAGAATTTCTTATCTCACCTCCAAGAAATGTTTCCTTTCACATTAAGCTAAACACTTTTCTCTCTCGACTTCTCTCTAGGATTTCGAGATTCTCCAGGAGTTTTTAGCTTTTCATCCTCCTTTAGTAAGTAAATTTCATCCTTCACTTGATTATCTTACACCCCTTCACTCAAATCATGGGTTCCTTACACAAATATCATCATAATTGTTACTAGATCTTCAAATCTTCAAGCATCTCCCAAGCGTTCTTGACTTGGAAACTTCTTTTCTTCATCATCCATCTCCTTAAATCAGTCAAGGTGAGTTAATACCCTACCTTTTCATGTTTTCTTCAAGTTTTAGGGGGGAATACAAGTTAAATCACCTTAACATAACTTAAACTCAATCTTCAACTTTTCACAGAAAAGTTGAGTTCTATTTACAGACTGTTTTGACTATCTTAAACCCAATATCTTACAAAACTGTTTTATATGCATATATCTCAGTTCTATACCTTTAAAATTACTACTTGTACATCTCCATACGATTTTTCTACAGTTTATGGTGATTTTTACAAAATTGTCTATCACTGAAGCTTCGAATTCAAACTAGTCTTTGAATATGGACATTTTCACACAAGTTAGAGGTTACTAAAAATCATAATAAAAATTATGAACAAACTAGACACAATTTTTGAACTCTCAGAATTTACGGATCTAGTTTTTGACTCTATGATTTTTCTATAATTTTTTCAATTCAGTGCAGAAAAGTTAAAAACCAGTTAACTGCTTATAATTTTCATAACGCTTTGTAACATGTCGAGCAAAGTGTTAATCTTAGATGACTTCATATTTTACATGTGTTTTCTGTTGTGTTATAATTATATAACGGAAAGTATTTACGAATTTGTAAGAGTCCTTTATCATTGCAAATAATACAAGATGAAGCATGATAAACATAGTTATGTTTTTGCTATACATTCGACTTACACATAAAAGGTTTCATCTACATTACAAACAATTAGGATAAACTACGATAAAATTAGTTTATGTTTCATATACATTACAAAGAATTATGATAAACTATAATAGGTATAGTTTATGTTTTATTTACATTCCAAACTCACTGCAAAAGGTTTTCAGCTCATATAAATGGGGGACGAGTACAAAGTACCAGGTTTATACAAAAAGGGGCACATAAAAAAGTACCGAGTCTTCATATAAATGGGGTACGAATACAAAGTACCGGGTTTATACAAAAAGGTGTACATTACAAAGTACCGGGTCTTCATATAAATGGGGTACGAATACAAAGTATCGGGTTTATACAAAAAGGGGTACATTACAAAGTACCGGGTCTTCATATAAATGGGGACGAATACAAAGCATCGGGTTTATACAAAAAGGGGTACATTACAAAGTACCGGGTTTTCATATAAATGGGGTATGAATACAATATACCGGTTAGCCTTAGTATTGTTAGAGCGACTCACATAGGGAGTTAACGAAACTTAAAGTTTGTGGGGATTTTATAAATCAAAACGGGTTTTATGTCGATTTAAAGCCACTTTATAACAATAAGTATGGATTTTACTTGTACAACTTACAGTCTTGGAACTTAAGACCACATATCACTTTCGTAAAGAAATTATTGGATTTTTCTTGGTAACACACAACTCATTACAAATATCGGTTTTCAAACTCTTCATCTAAAAAGCTTATGAACTCACCATCTTAATTGTTGACACTTTTTTAAAACTACTTGTATTCTCAGGAAATCAGTGAAACCAGGTAACAACAAGCTTTTGAGGATGGAACACTACGACGTTGAACAACTATTTGTACATCATGTTGTAATCAATCATTGAAATATGTAACACTTGAAACCATGTAATTCTATTTCGATTATATTTATGTTTGGTTGTATTGCTTTGATCACTATTATAATCGTTGTTATGATACTATACATGAAGTCGGCCACCCTCGGACGTTTCCGCCATCCTTGGTTTGGGGGTGTGACATCTAAGCCCATAACTATAACTGGGATGTACTTGACCCGATAGTAGCATGGTCCTTTTGGGTTGCCTTTACCAGTGCAATTTGATAGAATGGACTTTTGAGAATAAGGTTATTTATGATTTATTAATATATTACAAGTATAATATATTAATATGAAATCATATTAGTTAATTAGTATTGATCAAGAATTATTTTGGAATTAATTTTGTGGTCAAAAGAGACTAATTAAATATATGGGGATTGATTATGTAAATCAATGATTCTTATAGTGTGGGTCAATGATCCTTGATTATTTAGATGGGCTAAACCAATAAGTTAATCCATGGATAGTTCATGGAGGTTAAACCCATGAAGCATAAAAATGTGAAAAGTCATGGAGCATTAGGGTTTACAAAGTGTAACCCTAGCATTTTTCATACTATAAATAAGAGCCCTCATGAACCAAAATCGGTTACACCATCTCTTGAGATAAGTAACTTATTCTCTTAAGCCTCCTCTTGCATATTGGTGTTTGTGAATCATTAGAGGCATCACACTTGAGGTGCTCAAGCTTTCAAATTTCAAGAACTCTACCCTACTCATGAGGTAAGCATCCAAACTAAGTTTTATATTATATAGCTTCAGTTGTATGCTAGCTAGGGTGAATGCTTTGGAAAAACAAAATGCATGTATAATTAGAGAAAACATAGATCCTAGGCATTTATGGTTGCATGTGCACCATAGGAGTGTTATAGTGCTCAAAACCCAACATTAATGTCTTATATCTTTTATTTAACATTTAAGAGGACAAGGTTACGATGAGGAAAACAATTTGTGAGGTGCATTCAACAATCTGAAAACTTTGATATTACAAGATAATGATTCAACGTATTATGTGTATTCCTTTGCACACCAACTTCAGTTAGTTATTGTAGCAAAACAAAGAAGCATGATAATGTTGAAGACTTCTTTAATTAAATTTCTTTGGTGGTCAATGTAGTAGGTGGTCGATTTAAAAGACAAGACATGTTATAGGAGAGTTAAAGAGAAAGGGTGCAAAAGGCAATTGTAAATGGTGAACTTGAGACTCGAAGAAGGTTAAATCAAGAGAATTCTTTTATTCGAGCGGGAGATACGAGATGGGGTTCACATAACGAAAAAATCACAAGTTTGATTAACTTACTTGTAGAGGTTCCTCTTGTTCTTGCTTATGTCGAAGAGGACAGATTCACTTTAAGTAAACGAAATCAAGCATTTTTTATCTTAAGATATTTCAAGACACGTGATTTCGTGCTTTACTTACATTTGATGTATGGAGTTTTACACCACATGGGGGTGTTGTCAAAGCATCTTCAAAAAAAAGGACCAAAACATTTTAGAAGTGTCTTCTTTTGTTAAAGGGACAACGGATGCATTGAAGTCTTTAAAAGACATAGGGTTTGATAAAATTTTATTGAAATTATTCACTTTTTTTTCAAAAGCATAATAGTAATATTGTGGATATGAATGAAAGTTATGTCACTCCTAGAGGCTGTAGGATCAAAGTTACTAATCAATTTCATTTTGAAGTTGAAATTTTCAACATGATTGTGGATATACAAATTATAGAATTCGGGGACCGCTTTGAGTGTTTTTGATTCATTTGGTAAATTTGACAAAATAAAGTTGTTGAAGCTAACTGAGTTGTACAAAAATGATTTAATGATTAGATAGGATGTAACTTGATAGTGAGTACAAACAAAGTCGTTCTTATCCTATGGTTTATAGGATGTAAATGTTGGTTTTGGTTTTACCCGTCGTGACTGCAACAGTCGAAATATGTTTTTAATGATGAAACTTTTAAAGACGGACCTACGTAACAAAATAGATGATGATTTTTTGAACGATGTCATCTTTTTTATGTTGAGAAAGAAGCCCGTATGAAAGTGAATATCAAATATGTAATGGATTGATTTCAAAAAATGTGTACACGTAAATATCATATTTAAAATGTAAGTTCTAGAACTACTAGTTTGTTATTTTTAATGCACTCCTATTTTTTTTATGTTATTATATTTGGTCAGAAAAAAATGGTGTCAATATTTTTGTAAGTCCAGTGTCCGCCATTGTTTGTACATGTGTATTTTTTTAGATTTGTTCATGTGCTCACCGGAATTTATATGGATCTGTTGAAAAATGTCCTTAAGCTCGGGTTTATTCACGTGTTCAATTTGTAGGGCTTTCCAATATTTTGGCCTTTGGGTTTGTTCATGTATTTATACAAAAAAACTTATAATCACTTGAATCAATAAAACATTCCCATATATTCTGATATGTTATACTACAATGGTGTAATTATTGATAAATATGGTGGTGGTGGATTGGTGTTAGTTATACATATACTTATTTATAAAGTGGCTATGAGAAATATTTTTTTTATCTAATTAAAATTTTAGAGCCGAATAAAAGTTATCCGTTAATTTGATTTGTGTTCTTCACCAGCTTGCTTCGTTCTTTTGCCTCTGCGTTTCCTCCACTAATCTTCATGCATTTCTTCCGTTCTCATCGTTTGACGGTGCAAGTTATGTGGGATTAAAATGGAACCTATCTTATTCTATTCTTCTATTAGTCGATTTTAAGGTTAATCGACAGTTACTGATATATCGCCAGATATCAGTAATTGATTTCAGAAGTGAGGATGAGAATCTGCTATCCTTTGTTCATTCCAAAATGTTGGAATCACAAAGGTATGTTTCTATCTTTCAGTATTTTATGCCCTAAATCCCAATCTGATAATGATAATATAAATTTCAAAGTTCACCCAACCATTGATGTTGATTAACGATTTCATCGACAACGATTGTAGCCTAATTTTGTGCCGATTTGCGAGTATTTATGCTAATTTTTACTCTGAAAGTCACATTTTCAAAGTGAAATTAAGCTCCTATATAATGTATATTTCAATTTTTGTACATGCAATACAAGTGTACAAGTTAAAATGGCATTGAGATTATGGACATGACAGAAGTAGTAGCTGTCGTGTGTTGAGAGCATCAATAGTTTCGAGGAAGGAAATTAGAAAGCTACATTTAGCTTCTATAGACCCGTTCTCAATGGTAAATGTTGAGGTTGTTGATTTCTAATCCTTTGCCTTTACTGATATTTTCTCTTGCTTCTCATAAAAACTTTGGCATTTTCCATAAAATGGGTTGTTTTTATTTCAGTTCAAGTTATGTTATTTTAGATTATGAGTATTCATTAATGGGACTAGTAGAAGGTAGCGAGGAAAGGACAAGAGTAAAGTATAAACTTCATATGGGGAATGCAATTAGGCCTGAGAACCTAAAGAAAAAGGAAAATAGTATAGGGAAGTTAGCAATATATATCATTTTTAGTGTGGTTGAAAGTCAGATTAAAATTGTGGAACATCCAAAAAATATAGTTCAAAAATTTCGTTTTAAATCAGTAATAAAACTATAGTCATCAGATACCGTATACAAATCATAAACAATGTATCTCAAAATCTTATAACAACTGTCAAGTATATCAGAGTATAAACATCCCAGACTGAGCAAATGGAGTGTGCACTGCAACCTTCCCGAGCTCCTCTGTTGAAAACTGAAGTACCTGAAACCAATATGAAAACTGTAAGCACGAAGCTTAGCGAGTCTCCCCAAACTACCACATACCATACAATAACACATATAGCACATATTGGGACTTGGCCACTGCATCGGGCCCCGCCCGACATCGGACCGAAGTCTGGATTAACTTGGTCTCCGCCCGGCATAGGACCGAAGTCTGGAATAACTTGGGCCCCGCCCACTGCATCGGGCCCCACCCGACATCAGACCGAAGTCTGGAATACACTTGGTCCCCGCCCACTGCATCGAACCGAAGTCCGTAATGTACTGAACATAACATAAGCATAAACATATAACATAATCACATATACTGCATCGGGTTTGCCCGGCTTCGGACCAAAGCCCAGAACATATTACACATAACAAGAACATGCATGAATCACAAAGACATCAAGCATACATAACTACTTCTCGGGATTTCCCCGACATCAAACCAAAGTCCGGAACACATAACATATAACATTTAAGCTAAATCACTGCATCGGGCCCCGCCCGGCATCGGACCGAAGTCCGGTACTACTAACATCTAAACGGGCCGACATTGTGGCCTTAGACCCGTTTCTACTGGAAGAGGAGTCACCACACACTTGAAGTCCTGCTGACAAAACCCTAGCTGCTGGATGACAGATTCCCAAATCTGTCTACATCAAAATAACACCCAATTAATAATTGGGGTCCACTACATAACCATAAGTACATACTTTGGATAATTACTACATTACCCCAAGCTTGGCTCATTCAAGCCCAAGGCCCAATCCATAGGCCCAAAGTCAACTAGGAATCAAAGCCCAACATGTGGCCCAATTTTCCAAACTATGCCCAAGCATATACATGGTCTTATTCTAAGGCCTAACATCA
Source organism: Lactuca serriola (assembly GCF_051521515.1). Classification (NCBI taxonomy): domain Eukaryota; kingdom Viridiplantae; phylum Streptophyta; class Magnoliopsida; order Asterales; family Asteraceae; genus Lactuca; species Lactuca serriola. The sequence continues at coordinate 139,161,953 of NC_136413.1, forward strand.
TATAATCATTAAGGCCCAAACTGTGGCCCATCTATGGCCCAATTTTCCAAATTGGGCCCAATCCTTCATATGGGCCTTACCTTAAAGCCCAACTAATTACTCTAGTCCATTTGATTATTCTTGGATGGACCATTAATAAACCAATTACCAAAGCCCAATGGAAAGGCCCAACTCAAGGCCAAAGTGAAATTAGGGTTTCACATAAAATGATGATTAGGGTTAAGTGTTTCTCACTTAACACATTAATGACTTAATCCACTAAGTCCTTTACTCTACTAGATAAGTGATATGTGATAATTGGGCTTAATACACAATCCAATCCCAATGGCTCAAAAGTGGGTCCAAATAAGTCCAAGGCCCAAATACTCACAATTAGGGTTTTCCACCCAAACATGGCCCAATAGGCCCAAAACTAATCTCTAAGCCCATTAGGGTTCGCTAGTGGGGCACCACCCACTACCACCTCGGGCAGTGGTGGTCAATGGCGGCACGCGGTGGCCGCCGCCACTTTACGGTGGGGTTATGGTTATTTTCATTACATTTTCTACAAATTACAATTACAAGTTTTTAATCCATAAATAAACACATACAAACTAACTACTCTAACACACACAGCCAGCCACTCTAGTGGTGGTCGGCGGTGGTACAAGGCGGCAGCCACCACCTCACGGTGGTGGTGGTGGCTTATCCCATGAACTCCAGCTAGACAAAACACACACACATACTTCAAATTGCATACAACACTCCAGCCACCCACCTGGTGACTCAAGGGGACAACAACGATGGTTTTTGGGACGGCAGCCACCACCTCATGGTGGTGGCGGTGGTTTCTGTTGATTCCCAGACAAGAAGTGATGCACCCAGCCACCCACCTGGTGGCGTTTGGCAATGGCAACATCAACTCAAGCGGCTCATCGGCGGCACAATGGTGGCTAAGAGCGGCGTTGCAGCAACGAAATAGGGGGAAGAAGGGATGAGGAGGATGAGCGGAGACCACCTTGGAACGAAGCAATGCCCACAGCAAGAAGTGGAGGAGGGGGATGGCGATCCAATAGCAAAGCAGCGGAGGCGGGAGGCTCAGCAACACAACGGTGGATGATCTCGGAAGAAGGAAACGCCACGGTAACCTCGGCACCGGCCTCAGGCCTGTCATCGGAGTCGCATGGAGTCGTCGGTGATCCTACTATGGCCTCACGGAGGCAGTTGTTGGGACGAGGGGGAATAAGGTGAGGGTGGCAGCTGCATAGGGGGTTGAGGATTAGGGTTTGGCCGGTAGTAAAGTTTTATACCCAGCTGCACTAAAATTTTGCCATAATGTCAAGATCATCCCTCCCTTTCTCTTTTTCTTTCAAACCAAGGCCATAATTTACCCTTCCCATCCTTGCTCACGAAATTTCTTTCATATCTAGTCCCACGGTTACAATTCAGCCCCTCTTTGCTAGTTATTCTTCAAATAAAGTCTATATGTTACCTTTTAACCTGGCTTTCAAAACTCTTTACAATGGAGTCCAAAATTACCATTTAGCCCTTGCTTTTCATAATCTATCCATCTTAAGTCCCGATAATTTACCACGTGGTCCTTACCTTCATAAATACTTACAAGACTATTCCGGAACTAACACTTTTAATCCTCGACTTCTAAAATTGTAACAATTAGCCCTTCGAGACCATCCTTGATATATAATTATTTATTTTAGGACTACCATTCGCTTATAAATTTCATCTATTTAATTATTTAATAAACGGGGTGTTACAACTCTCCCCCACTTAAATTAGATTTCGTCCTCGAAATCAATCTTTACCATTCCTTATGCGCCAAACCATTCAAGTAAAATGTCACCATCCTGGGCACACCCTAGCCTTCCCAAAGTAGTTATGACCACTCTTTACAAGACCTAAAATCTTCATATGAACGAATTTCTCGCAATAAGATCACATCTACTTCATCTGAATTCGATTGTCTCGAGATGGTCTGAATCCCTGACAGACCAGTCTTACTGATTCATTATTGCCGAATCCATTCCACTTGTCTCTCAACTGCCAACTCATATCTCTTTCAAAAAAAACTTCCAACTCATCTCCTGATAACTCAAGGATCCCATTAGAAAAATAGAATCACAGATCCACTTATCCCTGTGATTCACTTATACTTGGCCAAAACTTAGATAATCCTACTATAAGTGACTTGGCATATCCCAAGCTATATGTGACTCTAACATACATGAAATCCCAAAATACCATTACTGCTTGAGACACTAAACTTTCCGAAGCATTGAAATTCCTGAAATACTGAACTGTCCGAAGCAGTATGTTGCGCCTTGACTGCCTCCCAAATCTACCAAGACCTCCATGGTCTCAAATTGTTCATCAGTCGTCTGAAATATCAGGTTCCAGCCCAGTTGTGGAGCCAAAGGACTCCCTACTTAGTTATCATGTCATTGTGGCCTTAGTGGCTTTCTGATCTAACTGATCGATTCCATATGTCAGATCCTGACGTCACCAAACCCAAGGCTAAAAGTGATTGCTACATAATCATTGGTAGCCTTATGTCATGAAGGACCTTAAGCAGTCCACTGCTTCCTTGCTCTCTTAGCCATAGTGGCGCTTCTACGGTCTTATCACTGGCTTAACCAGGTCTAATCCGTCTGGGTAATTCCGAAATCCAATCTGTGGATTTCCATATCCTCACTGCTACACCTGAACTGGTGGGCACTACTGTTCTTTCTGCGTCCTAACAACTCACTCATCCTATCTACCAACCTAGTGAATGCTACGACTACACCCGCAGACTTACAACACTCTACCACGATCTGGCTGCTAGTGAATTCTACAACCACACCCGCAGACTTACAACACTCTCCATACTGGATTGACACGCACTTGACCCGCACTCAACTGAACTCACATCATGACTGGAATACCCAACTTGGTTCCCTAAGGCTTGCTGGCAAACATTACGAGAACGCGGTCTCCGTATTAGCAATTTTTTTCCGAACTTCCATCTCACACTATCCTCAAACCATATAGCCGCTTGGGTTGTCTTCCTTCCTGACAAGGATGCGAAACTCGTCCCAATTTAAAAATTGCTCCTACTTTTGAATCGTTGGATGATTCTCCCCCACTTTGATTCAATTAACGTCTTATAACACACAATACTGGAAGGATTCTCAATCCTTCTTACCATTCTATTCCCAATGAGCTGAAAACCACACTTACCATTGCTAGTGTTTCAATACTAGCCACTCCAAAAGATCACACCACCTCCAAGAACCCGAATAAATCTTCGGTAACAACCTGCTAGACCCAGGAAGCTCCGAATCTCAATTGGAGACCTCGGAATCTCCCACTGCATCACGACCTCTATCTTTTCCGGATCGACTAGAATACCCTTCTGATTGACAAGGTGCCCAAAGAATTGCACCTCGCGCAACCAGAACTCACATTTGGAGTAACTTGCAAAAAGTCTCTCCCTCCTTAAAGTCTCTAGCACCTCCCTCGGGTGCTTCTCGTGCTACTCCTCAGTTATGGAATAAACCAAGATGACACTGTACTCTCCCAATCCCGCGATTTGGGATATGATCTTTCGCTATTCGCTAATAATTCTCGGTATGCAATTGGCGTATGACATTTCTTGGAAGTATAATTCAAACACAAACAGAGGATAACCCAGAGTCACACTTACTCAAACCCCTGGAACGACAGACTCTATTGTGCATTTTCCCGCATGTGGTGTACTAAATCTAACCCTGTTGGTCTCTCAAAAGTTGATCCAAAATCTAGGGTCTCCTCCCGAGACCCTTCAATATAAGCAACGTATCTGGTTCTCTCTTATCGATGTGTTCCAAGTCCATATCCCGTTCTCAAGCTTTAGAAGTCATATCATTCAGGGTCTTGCACCCCGAGATACTCACGATCTCCTTGCCACCATTCTACAGTATGTTCTGATAACTTACCTTCTTCATTTCCTCATCTGCTGCATATTGTGGTACCATATAAGCTCTTCCCCGAGGCTTGGCAGTGATCTCTGCCACAGTCTCAGTCGTCTGGTGGAGATCTAACAACTCTCGCGCCAACTGTTGCGCCTCAATCGCCTGGGCACACTCTGCCTAGAATCTGGTCTATAAGTCACCCAATGACATAGCATCAACTGCTTCATTACTACACTCACTACCAACCTCTTCCTATTAATCTCATGCTCTGTCCCTCAGGAGACAGGAAGTAGGTCGGATCTTGTCTCCTTTCGAGACAACGTCTGGTAAGAAAAGTGTTGGCGACATCTGCCAACCATCTGCTACTAACAATGGGGTCCCTAACCCCCATGACAATCTGAAGCTTCACGAACTCTGAATTCCTGAAACATCAATGTACGAGTCCCTATCATGACTGCAATCTCATTGCAGAATGTACTCGGCCTCTCATCACAATCCCTATAATGCCCTTCTTGATCATACTGAGGATCACAGGAGTCTGGTCAATGATACTGCACATAACCCCAGATGGAATGAACTCCATCATCTGATCATCGAGCTGCCCGACTACAGAGTCTGAGTCTGATCCCTCGTCGACACCAGAACTGCCATCTGGTCTACCTCTAAGTGTCACTATACATTAGAAATATACCATCACGATCATCATAATACTCATCGTACTCAAGGGGTCTCACACACTACATGTTCCCTGGTCTTATCTCGGCCTTCCTTGATTCGAGTATGGATCCTCTGTTTTTAGTAGTACAGGCCCATACTACCTTCCACATTTATCCATACTTTCTTCAAGAACTGCCGTGACTCCACCAAGTACCTTCTATTGCTACTGTTCTCTGCTACTCTCATCCTAGGCTTGCCCTAGGGTAATCACCAACCCACTCTCCGCCATCAGCTGCATAAGAAGTCCCTGTTGTCTTCCCTAACTAGCTCGCGAATACTATTACATATTACTCAAACTAGATAATTCTTCGAATGAGAGATCCTACCCTACAACGGTTGGAATCAAACAAGAGCTGGAGCTAGACCTAACCTTCTGAAATTATTTAGTCCTTGTAATATGTAACTTAACATATTCGTTTACTAGTTAGTGAAATACAACTAGAACTCCTAAAAGCACAAAGCAAGCAACATTTGGGCATTGATTACACATAATCAAGCATATACTACTCAGGATTAACAATTGTCAAGTATATCAGAGTATAAACTTCCCAGGCTGAGCAAATGGTGTGTGCACTGCAACCTTCCCTAGCTCCTCTTTTGAAAACTGAAGTACTTGAAACCAAACCGAAAACTGTAAGCACGAAGCTTAGTGAGTTTCCCCAAACTACCACATACCATAAAATAACACATATAACATATAATGGGCCTTGCCCAATGCATCGGTCCCCGCCCGGCATCAGACCAAAGTTCGAACTAACTTGGGCCCTGCCCACTACATCGGCCCCCGCCCGACATCGGACCGAAGCCTGGAATAACTTGGGCCCCACCCGACATCGGACCAAATTTCATAATATACTTGGGCCCCACCCACTGCATCGGACCGAAGTCCGGAATGTACTGAACATAGCATTAGCATAAACATATAACATAATCACATATACCGCATCGGGTTTGCCCGGCCTCGAACCAAAGCCCGGAACATATAACACATAACATGAACATGCATGAATCACAAAGACATCAAGAATACATAACTACTTCTCAGGATTTCCTCGGCATCGAACCAAATTCCGAAACACATAACATATAACATGTAAGCTAAATCACTGCATCGGGCCCCACCTGGCATCAGACCGAAGTCCGGTACTACTAGCATCTAAACGGGCCGGCATTATGGCCTTAGACCCGTTCCAACTGGAAGAGGACTCACCTCACACTGCTGAAGTCCTGCTGACAAAACCCTAGCTGCTGGATGACAGATTCCCGAATCTGTCAACATCAAAATAACACCCAATTAATAATTGGGTTCCACTACATAACAATAAGTACATACTTTGGAGAATTACTACATTACCCCTAGGTTGGCTTATTCAAGCCCAAGGCCCAATCCATAGGCCCAAAGTCAACTAGGAATCAAAGCCCAACATATGGCCTAATTTTCCAAATTGGGCCCAAGCATATACATGGTCTTATTCTAAGGCCCAACATCATATAATCATTAAGGTCCAAACTGTGGCCCATCTATGGCCCAATTTTCCAAATTGGGCCCAATCCTTCATATGGGCCTTACCCTAAAGCCCAACTAATTACTCTAGTTCATTTGATTATTCTTGGATGACCCATTAATAAACCAATTACCAAAGCCCAATGGAAAGGCCCAACTCAAGGCCCAAGTGAAATTAGGGTTTCACAGAAAATGACGATTAGGGTTAAGTGTTTCTCACTTAACCCATTAAGGACTTAATCCATTAAGCCCTTTACTCTACTAGATAAGTGATATGTGATAATTGGGCTAAATACACAATCCAATCCCAATGGCTCAAAAGTGGGTCCAAATAAGTCCAAGGCCCAAATATTCACAATTAGGGTTTTCCACCCAAACATGGCCCAATAGGCCCAAAACTAATCTCTAAGCCCATTAGGGTTTGCTAGTGGGGCACCACCCACAACCACCTCGGGTAGTGGTGGTCAATGGCGGCACGCGGCGGCGGCCACCACTTTACGGTGGTGGTTATGGTTCTTTTCATTACATTTTCTACTAATTACAATTACAAGTTTTTAATCCACAAATAAACACACACACACACACTAACTACTCTAACACACACAACCACTCTAGTGGTGGCCGGCAGCGGTACGAGGCAACAGCCACCACCTCACGGTGGTGGTGGCTTATCCCATGAACTCCAGCTAGACAAAACACGCACACATACTTCAGATTGCATACAACACTCCAGCCACCCACCTGGTGGCTCAAGGGGACAACAACGACGGTTTCTGGGATGGCAGGCACCACTGCGGTGGTTTCTGTTGATTCCTTGACAAGCAGCAACACATCCACGCGACTTTGTTTGCAAGACGCACCCAACCACCCACCTGGTGACATTTGGCAATGGCAACAACAACTCAAGCGGCTCAAAGGCGGCACAATGGTTGCTAACAGCGACATTGCAACAACGAATTAGAGGGAAGAAAGGACGAGGAGGATGAGCGGAGACCACCTTGGAAGGAAGCAATGCCCACAACAAGAAGTGGAGGAAGGAGATGGCAATCCAATAACGAAGGAGCGGTGGCAGGAGGCTCGGCAGCACAGCGGTGGACGGTCTCGGAAGAGGGAAACACCACGGTAACCTCGACACCGGCTTCAGGCCCGTCATCGGAGTCGCATGGAGTCACCGGCGATCCTACTATGGCCTCACGGAGGCAGTTGCTGGGACTAGGGGTGAATAAGGTGAGGGTAATGGCTGCATAGGGGGGTTTATGGTTAGGGTTTGGCCGGTGGTGAAGTTTTATACCCGACTCCACTAAAAGTTTGCCATAATGTCAAGATCAGCCCTCCCTTTCTCTTTTTCTTTCAAACCAAGGCCATAATTTACCCTTCCCACCCTTGCTCATGGAATTTATTTCATATCTAGTCCCACAGTTACAATTCAGCCCCTCCTTACTAATTATTCTTCAAATAAAGTCTGTATGTTACCATTTAAACCATGGCTTTCAAAACTCTTTACAATGGACTCCAGAATTACCATTTAGCCCTTGCTTCTCATAATCTATCCATCTTAAGTCCAGATAATTTACCATGTGGTCCTTACCTTCATAAATACTTACAAGACTATTCCGGAACTGACACTTTTAATCCCCGACTTCTAAAACTTTAACAATTAGCCCTTCGAGACCATCCTTGATATATAATTATTTAATTTAGGGCTACCATTCGTTCATAAATTTCATCTATTTAATTATTTAATAAACGGGGTGTTACAAATTGCAAAGAGAGAACTTTGATATGGTATATTTTGTATTTATTTTTTGTTTAGGACATATTCTATTTTCATGTTTTCCTATTACAACATTATGCTTTAAAAATTGTACCGAGCTGTAGCAATGTCATTGACATACAAAATACACAACAAATTTTACTAGTATAATCAGGTAGATGTTTCAAAGTGTAATTTCCTAATAAGGAAAAAAAATGCAATACTATAATTAGATGTGTATTTTTCACATTACAAATCTTTAAAAATCAAAAGATGGTGAGTACAAGGCTCTAACATTAACAGACACAGCTAAATGAAAGTATGTTGCTATTTCTTATGTTTGTGTATTTAATATCAGACTGGAAAAATACGATCACTTTTGTTCGCCGCGAAGCGCGGGATACCCCTAGTTATAACAACAATAAAATAAAAAGGAAATTCAAAACTAGAAAATGACACACTAAGGGACCAAAACTGATATATGCCAACCATAAGGACTATTGGTGTCAAAATTTCAAACCAAGACTAAACCTAATATTCATGTATATCATACGGAAACTATAGTTTACTCTAAATTCTAATCAAATAACAAATCGAATATTCATTTAATCACAAACTAAAAAGATATATCAAAGTAAATAATAACTCGACTCTTATGTTTCATTTAAGTTGGATCCAAAATTTACAATAATCTCAAATGTCATCTTTTAAGTTTGTGCTTTTTTTCCCTTACTCAGATATGGTCTTTGCCCTTTATTTTCCCCTTATTAGAAATTAAAAAATTAAAAAATTGATTTAAATTTTGTACTCATATTGTTAAGAAATACAAATTTAGACTATATATATATATATATATATATATATATATATATATATATATATATATATATATATATATATATATATATATATATATACTAACTGAAAACTAGTTGATAGCTGAAAAACAAGTTATTAAATAAAAACTAGCTGATAAAAAATAACTTTTAATAAAATTAACTAAAAGATATAAAATGACGTAAAATGATATTTAAAATAATGTGTTTTTATAATTATTTAAGGGCTATATTTGAAAATTAAAAAAAAAAAAAAAAAAAACTCTTAAAAAACTAGTATATATGTAGCTTTTTAAAAAACTAGTTTATTAATTATTTTTTTTGTTTGTCAAACATAACAACTTAAAAAAAATCAAAAAATAAACTAGCTTATTAACTAGTTGTGTCGCGCGAAACACAATCTCAACAACAATTTTAAAATTTTGATTGAAGTTATGATTTCGGGTTAAGGGTGTGTTTGGTACATAATATTTTATAGAGTTATGGAGCTTCAACTTTCTAATTTTGATAAAACGTTTCGTTTTGAACAAAAAAAAATTCGTTTAATACTACAAATATTTTGGAAAATATGCATTTTTTAGTGTTTAGTATCAAACAAAAAGTTTTGTTTGATATTATAAATTTTTAGTGTTTATTTTAAATAAAACATTCAAAATATGAAAACTACCTTACACAACGTTTTAAAAAACGCTATCAACTAATTTTGTCCGGTGTAACCAAAGGGTTTATCGTCAATCGGTATCCGGTGTTGCCTTTCTTTTTTGAGGTTGAGAGTTCAAGTCTCTGATATAGGTAAATTTAATTTATTATGTTAGACTACCGTTTAAAAAAAATTGTGTCCAACATGCCATAAATACAATCATAGTAAATACTCCTATAGTAATAATATGAAATTTAAAATTTTATATATTTATCGAAATATGGTATTTAATGTTCAAGTTGCTCTGAACAAAATGGTGGAGGAAGCTAACAGCCAATAAGAGTTCAGACAAGAAAGGATGTGACGGGGTTGACTTTTTGGTTGCCGACGGACGACCAGCTTGTATCGTAGACTTGTAGCTGAAAGCATTTCTGACACGAGAAACTCTATTTAAAATTAGCTAGTCTCGTGAACAAACAAAATGAGACAATGCAATGCAATAACTATTCAATAATAAATTAACTTAGTTTATAACTATTTAGAATTTAAATAAAAACAAAATTTAACATGTATAATAAAATAATAATAAGCATTTAACTTAATTTAGTTATTAATCATTTAAATAAAATAGATTACAAAGTATGAAACATAAAAAAAAAAAAACATTACATTAATCAAAATTAACAAATCAACTTATATATAAGAGGGTATTCACAAAAATAACATTATTTTTCGGAGTTTAGAAAAGAACCAAAATATCTAGAATGCCGCATTTCGTACTGGTAAAGGTTGTTTCGGAGTTCGTGGTGGTAGATACGTCGTGACATAAATGTATTTTGGAATCTGACATGATACATTCCAGATTGATAAACTGTATTATGAAATACAACCTGAAATGTACGGACGTTCCAGAGTGTTGGTCCCGAGTCAAAAGAGTAATGTATTTCTATTGTAATTATTGTTCCCATTTAAAGAGAGTTTATGCAAATTGTTTAGAAAATCTATATGAAGCATCCCAACACTACCACATACCAAGCATATAATCACATTTGTTACCGAAATTACCTGAAACCAAAACTGAAAACTGTAAGCACGAAGCTTAGTGAGTCTCCCTAAACTACCACACACCAAGCACATAATCACATAATCACATAATAATATATCATGGGCCTTGCCCGCTTCATGGGGCCCCGCTCGGCATCGGACAATGTCAGGCATCGGGCCCCGCCCGACATTGGACCGAAATTCGGCATCGGGCCCCACCCGGCATTGAGCAAAGCGCGGTATACATATAAACATATCAACAAATACACATAAATAATCACATAACATAAACATATAAATATTCCTCGGGCCCCGCCCGACATCAGATCGAAATCCGGAAGCAAACAAACATTCCTCGGACATTGCCCGACATTGGACCGAAATTCCGAAACATACAAAATAGACACATGCAAAAATCACGAAGACATCAAGCATACAAACATTCCTCGGGCACCGCCTGACATTGGATCGGAGATCCGAAAACATATAAACCTACACCGGGCACTGCCCAACATTAGACCTTGTTCCGGAACTAGCATACATATACAGGCGAACATTGGTGCTTTCGACCCATTCATACAAGAGGAAAACTCACCTCTCAAATCTGAATGCAGAATCTCTCACTACAAAATCTCTATCGGCTGCTCTGACGACTCCTCGAGCTATCAATGCAAAATAACACTTAGTTAAAATAAAAAAAAAATCATTCTTAGGGTAAAATTACCATTTTACCCCTGTTCTAACTCGGACCATAACCTAGGCCCAAATCCATAACATCAATGGTCTAATTTTATATAATCTTTCCAAGCCCACTAATGGCCCAATTTTCTAAATCAGGCCCAACTCCCCAAATGGACCTTCCCTTAAGCCCAAACATGTCCTTAGCCCAATAACTAACTTCTGATGGCCCACTAAGGCATAAGTCCAAAGAGTAACCAAAACCAAGGCCCAAAAGACGCGAAGCCCAAAATCAGTGAGTACGCGGGGCGTACTCCTCTGTACGCTAAGCGTATAGGCTACATGGCTTGTACGATGCGTGCACTGGCTTGTAGGCCCAACGTACTACCCTGTTAAGCCATATTCTTCAAAAATGCATAATCCCATAATACCTTAAGCTTAAAACACATATCTGAGTCCATTAACATGTCTTAACTCATAAAGTCGATTACCTGGTGGCTTGCAACCCACCCAATGGACCCAAACTTGAAATATGACAACTATTTTCCATGGAAATGACTAGAACTCATGCATGGTCACAAAAAGACCTTCAAGATTGAAACTTTTCTGCTCTTGGGACTCATATAGCACTAAGGTTGGCAACCCTAAGCCTAGAAACATATTGGAACCATAAAAATCCATCCTTAGGACCTAAAAAGGTCCAAAACACCATTAACATAGATCTAAGCATTCATGAGGCAAGTTGAGAGCGTTTTACCTCAAATGAATACCAAATGGTGATGTTATCTCAGATCCTTGAGCTCAAGCTACTCAAGTTCTTCTTCTTCAACTTCTTCCTTCTCCTTCCAAGCTTCAAATCACCAAAATAAGCTTCACAAGGCCAAAAACACACAAAGATGAAGAATAAAAGGTTTCTAGGGTTTTTGAGTTGAGGTGGATGGCAAGGAGGCTAGGGTTTGGGACATAATGTTGTATTTATATGGCTGAAACCTTAAAAAGTAGGGTTTTGAGTCTGCTCGCGTACGCTGCGCGTACTCCTTGGTACGTTATGCGTATGCGCATGAACCCTCACATTTAATGTTGCACTACGTGTTGTGTACGCCAAGCCCATTATACATCTTCGGGAAACCCAATCATGACGACCCACTCGCTAAATCCCAACTCAATAATCCACTATTTATCTCATAGCCCAATAATTAATTATAAAGATATTAATTAATTACAAATATATTAAATAATTATTATTACCTCAAGTCACGGATGTTACAATTCTCCCCCACTTGAATCAGACTTCGTCCTCGAAGTCCGCTGCTTCTAGAAATAGCTCCGGGTAGTGCTCCCTCATCTCCTCCTCGGGCTCCCAAGTCCACTCTGAGCCCTTGCGGTGCTGCCACCGCACCTTCACCAGCTTTAACCTCTTGTTCCTCAGCTCCTTCGTCTTATTGTCGAGAATGGATACCTGTCTCTCGATGTAGTTTAGGCTATCATCAACCTGAATGTCCTCTAAAGTCACAACCGCAGAGTCATCTACTAAGCACTTCCGCCGTTGGGAGACATGAAAAGTGTTGTGGATCTGGCTGAGCTCTGTTGGAAGATCCAAACGATTAGCTACCCGGCCCACCCGAGCCAAAACCCTGAACGAAACGATGTAACTGGGGTCCAGCTTGCCACGCTTCCTGAACCGGATGACACCTTTCCAAGGTGACACCTTCAGGAGAATCATGTCTCCCACCTGAAACTCCAAGTCTGAGCGGTGCTTGTCAGCATAGCTTTTATGCCGACTCTGAGCAGTCTGGAGCCTGCTCCAGACCTGCTGGATCTTCTTCGTGGTCTTGAGTACCACCTCAGTACTCCCCATGACTCTCTAACCGACCTCTCCCCAACATATTGGGGTCCTACACTTCCTCCCATAAAGCATCTCAAAGGGAGGTCGATCTATACTAGCATGGTAACCGTTGTTATACAAAAATTCCGCTAAAGGAAGATATGTATCCCAACTGCCTCCAAAATCTAATACATACGCACACAACATGTCCTCTAGAGTCTGAATAGTCCTCTCACTCTGCCGATCCGTTTGAGGGTGAAAAGCGGTATTGAAGTGAAGATGAGTACCTATCTTATCATGAAACCGATTCCAAAATCTAGAAGTGAAACGAACATCTCGGTTAACACAACCAAAACTGGCAGTCAATGACGTGCCACCACCTCGCGTACATAGATCTCGACTAGCTTCTCAGCCGATATACTCTCCTAGATTGGGATGAAATGAACACTCTTTGTCAACCGATCCACGATGACCCATATCGAATCCACTCCATGTGCGGTCCTGGGAAGCTTCGTGACGAAATCCATAGTGATATCTTCCTATTTCCACATGGGAATATCCAACGATTGCATCTTGTTGTGAGGTCGCTGGTGTTCGGCCTTGAATTTCCGGCAAGTCAAGCACTGCTCTACGTACCATGTTATGTCCCTCTTCATGCAAGGCCACCAATAATCATGGCGAAGATTCCAGTACATCTTCGTTTCCCCGGGGTGAATGGAGAATCTTGACTTGTGCGCCTCCTCCATAGAACCTAGCATACTCCACCCTAGTAAGGGACCCAGACCCTCCGATGCAGGCTCAACAACCCACGACTGTCATAATTGAATGAGGCCACCTGGCCTATGATCCGCTCACACTTCCGTGCTATTCCTTCATACCCTCGACCTATGTCTCTCGTATCCGTTCCAACAACGGAGTAATCACTGTCATCCTCAGACATATGTCTCGAATCAGAGCCACCACTCCCTTGTGGATAAGAGCATCGGCCACCACATTGGCCTTCCCCGGTTGATAAAAGATCTCATAATTGTAATCCTTTACCACATCCAACCAACGACACTGCCTCATGTTCAGATTTGGCTAAACCATCAGGTACCTTAAGCTCTTGTGGTCCATGTAAATGGTACAACGAACCCCATATAGGTAATGTTACCAAATCTTGAGGGTGAAAACTACAGCCCCTAGCTCCAAATCGTGCGTCAGGTAGTTCTCCTTGTGAGGCTTCAACTGCCTCGAAGCGTATGCTATCACGTGACCCCGCTGCATCAACACTGCACCCATATCTGTGACTGAAGCGTCACAGTAAACCACAAAATCATCAACGACCTCCAATAATGTCAGAATCGGTGCTTCGCATAATCATTGTCTGAGAGTCTCGAAAGCTGCCTGCGGCTCAGCCCCCAATAGAATGTCACCGACTTCTTGGTCAGTCGGGTCAAGTGTGACACCTCAAATGGTTCACACAACATCAATTGCTTTTGGAATAACCTTGAGAGAAATGTAGAACACTTGAAATCGGCTAGCCCTTCTCTATCTACATAGTGGTCGATTTTTCCAAGAGTATGATCTTTATATAGTGTTACAATTTGGGTAAACCCTAATTTTCATGACTTTCCATTTCCTTGGATCCATGGGTTCAAATACACCATGGAGCATCCTATGGGTTTTAGCCCAACTTGATAATCCATGGAGCATTAGTCCACTATACAAGTATGGACGATTTACACAATCAACCCATATATTTAATTAGTCTTCTTTTGATCACTTAATTAATTCTAAATTAATTCTTGATCAATACTAATTAAATAATCCTATTAATATATTAGAAATTATAATATATTAATAATCCTTAAGTGATATTTCTCTCATTATAGTCTATCCAGATGCATGATGCCATGCAACCCAAATGGACCATGCCGGGTCGGGTCAAGTTTTACCAATTATAGTTATGGACTTAGACATTAATCCAACAGAGCCAACCAAAATGGTGCCTTGGCTATCAGAACCGCACCAGGAACTAGGTCAATCCTGAACTCTACCTACCTCTCTAGAGGTATTCTAGACAAATCCTTCGGGAATATGTCTGGGTACTCCCACATGATCGGTATATCATCCACCTTCGCCTTACGCTTATCACGGTTATCCATGACATAGGCGACATAACCTACACAACCCTGTTGTAGGTAGCGTCTCGCTCTCGCTGTTGAACACAAAGTCGGTCCGCACTACGACCTCTCGCCCTGAATCACCAAACCTCCCCCACTTGGGGTCTGAACTCTTACAAGCTATTGCTTGCAGTCGATCACTCCTCCATTGGGGCTCAACCAGTCCATACCCACAATAACCTTATTCCCTCGCAAGGGAATTGGGACTAAATCCATAGAAAACTGCGCATCGAACAACTGCAGTGTACATCCCCGATGAAACCTTGCAACTCGTACCGTCCAATAATCCACTATCTCTACATAAAGAGCGCAGTCTAGCTCCCTCGGAGCTCCAAAAAATTGCTTGCTAGAGCGAGCGATAAAAAAGATCGGGTAGCCCCCAAATCAAATAATACCAAAGCAGATATATCATTCACAAGGAACGATCCCATCATCACATCGGGAGCTGCACGTACCTCCTCTGTTGTCAGCTGAAAGGCTCTGATCTTCACCAAAGGTACCTCTAACCGGCCCTGATGGCCATTGGTAATCCTCAGTGTAGCAGGAGCGGGTGTCGCCACCTGTCCTACTGCTGATAAACACGGGCACTAGGACCGCTTGTGACCCCTCTGATTGCACTGGAAGCAAATCAGATATGATATTGTGGTGGTGGTGGTAGCTGTATAATCCCTCCTGACATGACCTATTCAGCTGCACTTAAAGCTACCCAAACTACCCGCCCTGGACGCACCCTCATGCATCTTGCCGCACTTAGCACATCGCCTGCGGCCCTGCTGGATCCTCGATTGGTGATCTGATACTTTGGGCTTCTTTTCCGCACTCCCTGCCTGAACCCCCTCTAGTTTCATCTTCTTCTCCATCTCCAAATACAGCTCCCTTTCCCGAGCCCTAGCAATCATGTCCTCCAATGTCTTGTAGCTGGATCGACTCACAAACTGACATATATCACACCACAGTATCTCATGGTATCAAACCTTTTTCATCTCTTCGTCCGCCACATACATCGGAACAAGAAGGGACCTCTCCCTGAACATGGCAGTGATCTCAATCACCGTCGCAGTAGTCTGCTGGAGATCCTGGAACTCCCTAGCAAGCTGTTGTATCTCAATCACAGGTGCAAACTTGGCCCCGAACCTGGCCGGAAATTCACTCCAATTCATCGAATCAAAAGCTGCATTATTACACCCCCAAACCGAGACGGCGGAAATGTTCGAGGGTGGATGATGTCATGTAAAGTATCACAACAAGTGCAGCATAGTAACCAAAGTAAACACAACCATTACATTGAATATATATAAGGTATTTACATCTATTCGATACATAATTTGTATAACAAAAAAATGTAAACA
The DNA here is from genome assembly GCF_051521515.1 of Lactuca serriola. NCBI lineage: Eukaryota > Viridiplantae > Streptophyta > Magnoliopsida > Asterales > Asteraceae > Lactuca > Lactuca serriola. Next base: position 139,178,393 of record NC_136413.1, read on the forward strand.
AAAGTCTAAAAGACGCGACTCTATATGCTCCGTCTTCTCAAAAGCCTGTGAGTTTACCTGTCTACTGGTTCCCTGAGAATACAAGTGATTTTGAATGTGTATCGACATTTAAGTTGGTGAGTTCATAAGTATGTTTTTGTAATGAAAACCTGTCTTTGAATTTGTGAAAATGTTTGTATGTTTCTCAAGAAAATACAATATTTTATTTAGTAGTGTAAAGTAGTCTTAAACCCTATGGCCAAAGTGTATGTTCGTTACTGTATTCTATAATTGTATAGGAAAGCGCTAGTTTGTATGCCTGGTTACCACCAACCGTATTGTATTGTATGAAAACTCTTGTTTGAAATCTCTAGATACCACCAGTAATGTAAAGTAATGTATTGTGTGAAAACCCTGGATAACACTAGTATGTATAGTATGCTCTGTATGAAAACCCTGCCTACCACCAGTATGTATAGTATGTCCTTGTTAAACCCTGACTGCCGCCAGTAATGTATAGTAGTTTTATTACTTAAAATAAAACCATGTGTTTGTATCCATGAGATTCCCCCAATGTAGTGTATAGTAGTTCTATTAATTAAAATAAAACTAGTTGAAGAATTGAAATCCCATAAACAAATAGGTTTGTTTATACTATTGTGAGTTTGGTATAACCATGCTTGATGAGACCTAGTGACCTCTATGACGTCTTCAGGTATCGGATGTTATGATAATTAAAGTAGTGCCTCACAACCCTGTATTAACTAGTTTACATGTTGTGTTGTAGTGTTCTCTTGTACTTGAAACTGTATGCATACTTAAAAAGTAAAAATAATTATACTTAAATAATTATTTTGTATTGTACTCTTGTGTTCAGGAACTAGTATTGTATGCCATAAACTATATCTATCATAGTTTATATGTTTGTTAATGTATAAACTCTAGAATTGATAAAACCGTGTGTTGAATCCCAAACTATACCTATTATAGTTTGCTTGTATGTTATGTATTCGGTTCACGTATTGTACTGAAAACTTTGCAATTATGGTTGTATGTCAAAAGCTTTCCTTATGCTCAGCATGTTACAAAATGGATAAAATATCTAAATATTTTATAGAATGTAGTGATCTTTTAGTTGTATCAATTGCATAAGTTCTAATTCTGTTGAAATCCTTTATATAAGAACACAAAATTTCTTTGTGTTTTGCTTGCATTCCTCCTAAAAACGTTAAAAACAGTGAACATGTAGGGGTATGAACTCACAGTTGATTATGTGCACGTGCTTGACAGCAAAACCAAAAAGATGACCCTCGAGTTGGAGTACACTGAATTAACGATATCCTAATGATAATTAAACACATAGTTGTATTTAAATTAGCGAAACCATTAATTATAGTGTTAGAAAACACTTGCTTTTGTGTTAGGAATAGTTACCAAGAGTGTTGGAAATGAAGGGAAGGTTTTCGGTTCCAAGGGGTTTGCGGCCGAATACGGGTTTACGGACGAACACAGGTTTACGGCTGTAAACGGGTTCCCGGTTTAGGGAGTTCTCGGTTGCTTGAAGATTTGAAGATGTTCTTGGTGTTCTTGGTGTTCTTGATGAAAATATGAAGATTTGAAGGTTTGATCTTGAAGATATGAATGTTCTTGGGTGCTTCTTCGGAGCAACTTGAGAGTGTTTTCGGGTGAAAAAGGTGAGAAATGAAAAATCTCTCTGGCAAAAACCTTTATATCGGTTGGGTTTACAGCCGAAACTGGGTTCGCGGTCGTAAATGGGTTCACGGCCCAAGGGTTTACGGCCGTAAACGCGTGGCTGGACGAGTTTGCTGATTTTTCGAGGGAAATCTTGATTTTTCGAGTGTTTTTGGTTTCGAAAAATTATATAAATTTTAGTTATATATTTTAAATTATTTTCTGACCCTCACGAGCTTAACGAAATAAACAAACATCGAAATTTTATTTAACAAAAATTGACATTGACTGGAAAGTATCGAGTTGTCACATCATCTCCCCATTAGAGGGAATTTCGTCCCGAAATTCTTTCAAAAATGAGTACAATTATGGACTAGGGAAATAGATGCAGATAGTTCTGTTGCATTTGGTCTTCTCGCTCCCAAGTGAGTTCGGGTCGCCGCTTGGCATTCCATGGAACCTTCACTATCGGGATGCGACTTTGCTTCGTTTGTTTGACTTCCTTATCCATGATTTCGACTGGCTCTTCCATGAAGTTAAGACTCTCGTTGATCTCAATTTCGTCGAGTGGAATCCGAAGAGTCTCATCAGATAGACACTTCTTAAGATTCGACACGTAGAAGACTGGATGAATGTTGTTAAGGTCTCGGGGTAATCAAAGTTTGTAAGGTGCGTGACCGATCCTTGCGAGGATCTCGAATGGACCTATGTATCTTGAATTCATCTTTCCACGATTTCCGAAGCGTATCATGCCCTTCCAGGGTGAGACCTTCAACAGAACGTGATCACCAACCTGGAACTCCAAGGGTTTTCGTTTCTTATCGGCGTAGCTCTTTTGTACGATCTTTTTTTGTGGTTTCTCGGATATTTTCTAGGCCAGTGAGAGTGTTATCAGGGATTTGACCTCTAGCTAGTTGCGTGTCACCCACCTCATCCCATCACAGATAGGATCTACACTTGCGGCCATAGAGGGCTTCGAATGGAGCAACCTTAATGCTAGTATGATAGCTATTGCTGTATGAGAACTCGACCAGTGGCAAATGGGTATCCCATGACTTACCAAAGTCGATAGCACATGCTCTTATCATGTCTTCAAGGGTTTGAATGGTTCTCTCACTCTGCCCGTCAGTTTGTGGATGATAAGATGTGCTCATGTCCAGCTTAGTTCCAAGAGCCTTCTAAAGTGACTGCCAGAATCGTGAGGTAAACCTGTTATCTCTATCCGAAATAATGGATATGGGCACCCCGTGCAGTCATACTATCTCTTGGATGTAGATTCTAATGAGTCTCTCCATTTTGTAGGTTTCTTTGATTGGCCGGAAGTGGGCGGACATGGTCAGTCTGTCAACAATTACCCAAATAGTGTCATTGCCACTCGGGGTTTTGGGCAATTTGGTGATGAAGTCCATTGTAATTCTTTCCCACTTCCATGCAGGTATTTCTGGCTGTTGAAGTAAACCTGAGGGCTTTTGATATTCCCCCTTCACCTTGGCGTAAGTTAGGCACTTGCCCACAAAGGTAGAAATTTCTGCTTTCACGTTTTGCCACCAATAGAGCTTTTTGAGATCCAGATACATCTTATCTGAGCCTGGGTGAACAGAGTATCGAATTATGTGAGCTTCATTCATGAAAATATCCTTATAACCACCGAACTTTAGGTCCTGATCCGGTTCATGAAATAACGAATCCCATCACCCTTGATTTCGAAGTTCTTCTCCATTCTCCTTTAGGCTTCACCTGCCACATTTTATGGTTTTAAGGCTTCCAGCTAAGCCTCTCCGATCTGTGTGGACAGGTGGGAATGGATCGTCATGGTTAATTCCTTCATTCTACGACCTGAGTACTCCTTTCGGCTTAGGGCATCTGCTACTACATTGGTCTTGCTAGGATAATAGAGTATTTCGCACTCATAATCATTTAGTAGCTCTACCCTACGTTGTTGCCTCATGTTAAGCTCATTTTGATCAGAAATATGTTGAAGGCTTTTGTGGTCGATGAAAATAGTGCATTTGGTACCATAGAGCTAATGCCTCCAGATTTTTCAGGCAAAGACCACTGCTCCCAACTCTGGATCGTGAGTTGTGTAATTGACTTCGTGTGTCTTCAGCTATCTCGAGGCATTAGCAATAACATTTCCTTGCTGCATGAGCACACAGACCAGCCCTTGATTAGATGCATCGCAATAGACAACGAAGTCCTCCGTCCCTTCTGGAAGAGACAAGATAGGTGCACTGCATAGGGTCTGCTTCAATGTTTGGAACGCAGTGTCTTGCTTCTCTCCCCAACTAAAGGTTACACGTTTCTAAGTCAAGGCGGTAAGAGGCTTGTCAATCCTGGAGAAGTTTTGGATGAACCTATGATCGTAGCCAACAAGACCCTAGAATTGACGGATTTCTATGGGCGTCTTCGGTGCTGACCAATTCTCGATTGCATTAATTTTGGTAGGGTCCACATGTATGCCTTCTTCGCTAACCACGTGACCGAGGAAGGTTACCTTTTTGATCCAAAATTTGCACTTTGAGAATTTTGTGTATGGTTTCTCTGCCCTTAAAGTTGCTAACACTTGCCTCAAGTTCGGTCTATGATCTTCCTCACTCCGCGAATAGACAAGTATATCATCTATGAATAATATCACAAACTTGTCTAGGAAAGGACGGCATACCTGGTTCATCAGATCCATGAATACCACAGGTGTGTTGGTTAGACCAAAGGGCATCACTACAAAATCGTAGTGACCATATCGAGTCCTAAATGTTATCTTAGGAACATCACCCTCATGCACTCTTAATTGATGGTACCCTGATGTCAGGTCTATCTTTGAGAAGTAGCTGGTTCCTTGGAGTTGATCGAAGAGGTCCTCGATTCGGGGTAGAGGATAACGATTTTTGATGGTGAGTTTGTTGAGTTCGCGATAGTCTATGCACATCCGGAAAGATCCATCCTTCTTCTTCACGAATAAGACCAACGCTCATAGGGTGAGAAACTTGGTCTAATGAATCCCTTGTTGAGAAGTTCGTTCAGCTGGATAGACAATTCCTACATTTCTGTAGGTGCTAGATGGTAAGGGGATTTGGCTACGGGGGTAGCTCCGGGAATCAAGTCGATTCGGAACTCGACTTGGCGTTCAGGGGGAACTCCTGGGAGATCTTCGGGAAAGATATCAGGAAAGTTGTAGACATCAGGGATGCTCTCGAGGTCTTTAACTTCTTGTTTTTAATTGACTACATGTGCCAGGAATGCGTGACACTCCTTTCGCAAGTATTTTTGGGCTTTAATGCACGAAATTATACGAAGGTTCGTGCTGAGTTTATCGCCATAGATAACGAGGGCATCGCCAGATGGCAAGTCGAGGTGAATGTGTTTTTCATAACAAAGAATGTCAGCACGATTGGGGATCAACGAATCCATGACGATGATGACATTGAGGCTTTTTATGGAGATCGACATAAGGTCGATTGGAAAGGAATAATCGTTTAAAGTGAGGGTGCATCCTATGAATACGTCGTTAGTGCTCTGTTTCTTTCCGTTAGCCATCTCGACAGTTATTGTTTCGGTTAGAGGTTGGGATTTGTGTCTAAGTAAGGGTTTAAATGCATGACTGACAAAACTTCTCTCCGCACCACTATCAAAGAGAATGCATGCATAAGAGTTGTCAAGGAGGAACGTACCCGTAACTGCAGTGGGATCAACAACAACCTCCTCTTGGCCCATTGCTAGCACTTTCCTTGTATTGCCAGCGGTCATTGCTTTTGGGAAATTCCTCTTGTAGTGCCCGGTTTCACCACAACCATAACAGGCTTGGCCTTTTCCTTCTCCAGCAGCCTGATTAGTGGGTTGTACTGGTGCTTTGCAAAAATGGGCTGTGTGCCCCTTTTTGCCACAGTTGGTGCACTGCATGTCATGGCAAGGTCCGTGATGATGGAAGTTACACTTATCGCACCTGGGGAGAGTTACAACATATCTACTGGCAGGCGCTTGAGTTGTAGGAACAACAACAGGAGTGGTAGCAGCGTAAACTGGTACTATCTATTGCTTCTTGGAGGGCTCTTGCGATGATTAGCCCTTCTTCTTGTTCCAGAAGTTCTTCTTCCCACCACTCTCCTTAGGTGGTTTGTGGGCGGCTGGCACGGGGTCTTGACGATCCCCGTGGTCTATTAACGCCTGCGCCAGTCATTTGTCACTATCAAACGTAAGAGGGTTAGCGGCTAAGACATTTCATTGTGTAGGGAAAGTTAGCCCCCATATGAATCTCTCCAATTTCTTGCTCTCCGGGGTAACCATCCTGGGACATGGAAGACCAAGATCGTTGAATTTGGTAATGTAAGCAGTAATGTCGGGACCCTTCATCTTTAGGCCCCATAGCTCTTGTTCTAGTTTTTGCATCTCGCCCCACGGGCAATATTCAACAAGCATCAATTCCTTCAAATCCTCCCAACTCATAGCATTGGCAATCGGAAGAGTCAGGGATTTGACTTGGCCATTCCACCAAGTTAGTGCTCTGTCAGTGAAGGTGCACGCTGAAAACTTCACCTTGCTGGTCTTAGGGCACACACAAATCTGGAAGACTTATTCGGTCTTCTGGAGCCAACGACTTAGTGCAATAACTCCTCCAGTGTCATCAAACGACCTAGGTTTCGCATTGTTGAAATCCTTGTAGGTACACTCTCTCGGGTGCCCTTGACTGTCTCCCTGATTGGAAGGGTTCGCACCACTACCCACTCTACTTGTTCCACTAGTATTAATTTGTGACATTATGGCTGCCACGACGGCTGTAAATGCTGCTTGGAACACTACATGATCAAATTGAGGAGGTGACGGCGGTGGGGGATTGTTGTTCCTTCTATTGGACTTCTTCGAAGGCATCTTTCTCTAAAAGGATTTAATAGAAAACGAAGATAAGTCCTCGATAATAGTCTGGAAGCAGGTGATATTGAATAGTGTATATCTTATCCTGACAGTTATAGTGTTCTATTAAGCGATTTACAGTGGAAGTCTACTTAATACAAGTAAACAATCACCTTGAAATTATAGCAACACTTGGAATGAATTCTATACAATGTGTTTGGCTCTAGTATCGTAGTGATACCAAATACTCCTATAGTATTTTAACTTGTATGTTTAGTTCTATTGTTCTCTTTGTGTGGAGTTTGGGTAAGTTTTAGACTTGCTGCAACACCACTATCACTCCCAAGCACATGTTGGTCGTATCTCAAATAAATATAGTTAATCACGCTATATTTATCCCAGATATGACTACATAACTGCCCAGGTTTGACCGCAATTCCCAACATCTAAATACTTTTTTTGTTCTTCTTGTGATATTGTTTCTGGTACGTATATAGTGTTAGTATACTTCTTATAAAATACTTAGATCTTAAAATTATACTTTTAGTTCAGAGCGCTTGGCCCCTTAGTGTTTATAGTTGTATACCATGTAAGGTTTGATATACTTAGTTCACTATATACAATAGCTCTGATACCAATCTTTCACTCCTCCAAACCGAGACGGCGGAAACGTTTGGGGGTGGAGGACGTCATGTACATTATCAGCATAATTGCTGTAACACCCGTAGATCCGGGCTAGTCAAGTTAGAGACGATAAGCATCAAAAATGAATTTTGATGGAAGATTACTTAGAAGGATTAATATTAACTAAGTTGTAGTATATGTTACAAGGATTTCGTACATATAAAGAATGCTGAAATCTGAGTTGTAACAAAGAAGTTATGACCTGACGAAGTTTCGCGATAGAACCGACACGACACTGCGCGACGTAAATAGTGAATTTACGATACATTGATATTTAGTCTTAGTGATTTAAACGAATGTCGTAGAATATGTTAAACTGAGAGCATCCATATAAAGAACGTCTAAATCTGACTTTGTATGAGTAAGTTATGATTTTTCTAAGTTTCGACTTAGCAGTATGTGGCCCGAAACTCGAATTTTAGATCGAGTGATTGTTAGCTGAAACAATCTAAACGAGAATCGAAGATCTCGTCGATAGTAGTCCAACAGTGAAAAGACAGACGAAAATGGACATGAGGTGAAGAAGTTATGAATTTTTAACGGACTTTTCCTGTCCCGGCCTGTTAAAAATATAATAATAAAAAAAAATCAAAATTAGCCGACGGGGTCTAAATGAAAGTTGTAGAGCATAGTCTCACCTACGCGTGTATGTAAAGAACGTAAAAAACGGAGCTCGTATGCGAAAGATATGAATTTTAGAAGTTTGGAAATGCGGAGTATGCCCAGCATACAGTAGTACGCCCAACGTACTCATGGTTCATGGTCTGGGTTGGGCCACGTCACCCTAATCCAGCACTCAAGTGCCCCGGTTCCGTAAGCAGTGACACATTCGGTCTGATCCACTTAGTACGCCCAACGTACATGTATGCCCAGCATACTGCTTGTAGAGGGAGTACGCCCATCCTAACCGTAGGGATCAACCCCTATAAATAGATGTCGTGGGCTTCCGAGTTTTAGTGCTTAAATTCTTCTCTCTCACTCGTTATTGCCTCGTTTTGCGCGCAAGTTATAACCCAAAGCCCCGGTATCATTCCCGAGACCCGAAGCAAGTCCCGAAGCCCCGAGGATCTCGAGAAGTAAAGTTTCCGAGCCAAAACTCTGCCCGCGAGAAGCCCGGTTTTCAAGAAACATCCCGGTTTTTTCGAAAACAATTGTTTTAAGAGACGAGGTGTTGTCCGATCATCGTCTTATCAAGTGAGTTTATAGTCACTTTCATAAACACGATTTTAATACAAGTATTGTTTGAATGTATTAAGTATATGTTTTGTGTAAGTGTGTAGTCACTTTCTTCTAACATATAAATATGAATGAAATAGGTGCTACATGTTTATATATTGTTGTTTATTTGAGATAAGTTTGGGCTGGATGTTTTATATAGTTTTTAAATGAGTTAAATTGTATATGTATCTTATATCTACAAATATGTTGGGTAGAACATGGGTAGATTAGATAGTTGGTGTGTGATAAAAGATGAGTTAGATAATGAGATAAAAGGTGATATAGATCTTGAGATGAGGGTGACAGGTGAAATAATGAGCGAAACCTTTACCCAAGCGATGACCCCGTCATTCAGCAGAGTAGGGATGACAACCACGAACTATTCTAGATAGTCCAGTGCAACACTAGCAGGCTCCCAACTTGTAGGTGTTGTGAACTTGATGTTCACCGGGGTACTCTAAAAACCCATTGAAACGTATTGCGAGAGGGGTCTCAAAAACGATACTGTCAATAAACGAGATAAACTTGTTACTAATCCGAGAGCATGGATTAAGACACAGTTAATTGTCCCTAGTCCGTGAGTATGGATTGGGCATAGTTTTAGATCCGGGAGTATGGATTAGATCAGGAGATTAGTTTTAGATCTGGGAGTATGGATCAGATCAAGAGGTTAGTTTTAGATCCGTGAGTAGGGATCAGGTAAAGAGAAAAATTTTGATACGAGAGTTTAGATCGTGTCATTGTGAGGATCGACAGGGTGGGATAATAGTTGTTTTATATGGTGAAGTTGCATAAGTTTGTGAGTTCTAATATATATACATATATGATATAACAGTGTGGGTTGAAAACCCAATATACTCACCAGGCTCCCAAGCCTGAGCCACTCAATTTTCTTTCTATTACAGGTTATGACACAAGAGCATAAGTTGCATGGCATAACGAGAGATTTTGGATTATAGGCCAGTAGTTATGAATAACTATTGTAAGGTCTATTTTATACCGTTTATGGTTTTGGTTTGTATCGGAACATTACATTCAGAGATTTTGTTATTTAATGAAAATACATTTCTTTACAGAAATGCTTTGATAAATTCTTATCACATTTTGTTTTAGGAACAAATTCCGCAGCAATTTTCTTTAAACGATTACTCTGATTTTAAAACAAAGCATAAACAAACCGGTCTTTTTTGGCCGTGAAATTTGGGGATGTCATAATTGCAGCATAGTAACCAAAGTAAACACAACCATTACATTGAATATATATAAGGTATTTACATCTGTTCGGCACATAATTTGTATGATAACAAAATGTATAACAAAAGTATAAAACACACGACTCTATATGCTCCGTCTTCTCAAAAGCCTGCGAGTGTACCTGTTTACTGGTTCCCTAAGAATAGAAGTGATTTTGAAAGTGTATCAACATTTAAGCTGGTGAGTTCATAAGTATGTTTTTGTAATGAAAAACTGTCTTTCAATTTTGAAAATGTTTGTATGTTTCTCAAGAAAATCCAATATTTTCTTTAGTAGTGTAAAGTAGTCTTAAACGCTAAGGCCAAAGTGTATGTTCGTTACAGTATTTTGTAGTTGTATAGGAAAATGCTAGTTTGTATGCCTGGTTACCACCAACTGTATTGTATTGTATGCAAACACTTTTTTGAAATCTCTGGATACCATCAGTAATGTAAAGTAATGTATTGTGTGAAATCCTTGGTTAACACCAGTATGTATAGTATGTTCTGTATGAAAACCCTAGCTACCACCAGTATGTATAGTATGTCCTTGTTAAACCTTGACTGCCTCTAGTAATGTATAATAGTTTTATTACTTAAAATAAAACCATGTGTTTGTATCCCCGGGATTCCCTCAGTGTAGTGTATAGTAGTTCTATTAATTAAAATAAAACTAGTTGAAGAATTGAAATCCCGTAAACAAATGGGTTAGTGTATACTGTTGTGAGTTTGGTATAACCATGCTTGATGTGACCTAGTGACCTCTACGATGTTCTTTAGGCATCGGATGTTATGACATTTGTCACCACAGGCATGCTTGCCTAACTGTAGCTAGCAATTTAGGTGTGTGATTGTCTGTCCTGAATAGATCTATTCAGAAATCTTATGCTCTCCCTCCACGAGACTCTGGTTATACTGTGGTAGGATTTAGTCCCACACCCCCGAAGGGTACAACTAAAGTTGTGCCTCACAACCCTGTATTAACTAGTTTACATGTAGTGTTGTAGTGTTCTCTTGTACTTGAAACTGTATGAATACTTAAAAAGTAAAAATAATTATACTTAAATAATTATTTTGTATTGTACTCTTGTGCTCAGGAACTAGTATTGTATGCCATAAACTATATCTATCTTAGTTTATATGTTTGTTAAGTATAAACTCTGGAATTGATAAAACCGTGTGTTGAATCCCAAACTATACCTATTATAGTTTGCTTGTATGTTATGTATTCGGTTCACGTATTGTATTGAAAACTTTGCAATTATAGTTGTATGTTGAAAACTTTCCTTATGCTCAACATGTTACAAAATGGATAAAATATCTAAATATTTTATAGAATGTAGTGATCTCTTAGTTGTATCAATTGCACAAGTTCTAATTCTGTTGAAATCCTTTATATAAGAACACAAAATTTCTTTGTGTTTGCTTGCATTCCCCCTGAAAACGTTAAAATCAGTGAACATGTAGGGGTATGAACTCACAGTTGATTATGTGGACGTGCTTCACAGCAAAACCGGACAGATGACCCTCGAGTTGGAGTGCACTGAATTAACGATATCCTAATGATAATTAAACACATAATTGTATTTGAATTAGCGAAACCATTAATTATAGTGTTAGAAAACACTTACTTTTGTGTTAGGAATAGTTACCAAGAGTGTTGGAAATGAAAGGAGGGTTTTCAGTTCCAAGGGGTTTGCGGCCGAACACGGGTTTACGGCCGAACACAGGTTTACGGCTGTAAACGGGTTCCCAGTTCATGGAGTTCTTGGTTGCTTGAAGATTTGAAGATGTTCTTGGTGTTCTTGATGAAAATATGAAGATTTGAAGGTTTGATCTTGAAGATATGAATGTTCTTGTGAGGTTCTTGGTAGCAACTTGACAGAGTTTTCGTGTGAAAAAGGTGAGTAATGAAAAATCTCTCTGGGAAAAAACTTTATATCGGTTGGGTTTACGGCCAGAAATGGGTTCTCGGCCATAAACGAGTTTATGGCCCAGGGGTTTACGGCCGTAAATGCATGGGTGGACGAGTTTGCTGATTTTTCGAGGGAAATCTTGATTTTTCAAGTGTTTTTGGTTTCGTAGAATTATATAAATTTTATTTATACATTTTAAATTATTTTCTAAGCCTCACGAGCTTAACGGAATAAACAAAATTCGAAATTTTATTTAACGGAAATTGACTTTTGTTGACTAGAAAGTATCGTGTTGTCACATGCATCATCTCCAATGGCATGTCCAACCTCCTCCCACCAATTATGTGCCCTGTCCTTCAGAATGCAGGAAGCAAGTCAGATCTTCTCCCCCTCAGGACGATGACTGGTATGAAAGGCGTTGGCGACATCAGCCAACCACCTGCTGCTAGCAGTGGGATCTTGACCCCCATGATAGTCCGGAGCTCCACAAGCTTGGAACTCCCTAAATGTCATCGTACGCGCGCCTATCATGGTCTCCATCTCGGTGTGGAAAACACTCAGCCTCTTGTCAAGAATCTCCAAGATGCCCTCCTTGACCATTTCGAAGATCATAGGAGTCTGGTCCAATATACTGCGCGTGATCTTAAATGAAATGAACTCTCTCATCTGGTCGTATAGCTATACGGCTCCAGAGCCCAAGCCCGATCCCTCGCCTACACTAGAACTACCAACTGGTCTAGTGCATAGCATTACCATACTGAAAATACATCATAAAAATAATCAGAATACTCGTCATAACTCGAGGGATCTCACATACTGCAAGTTCTCTGGATTCATCTCAGCCTTCCTTGATTCGAGTACAGATCCTCTGCTTTCAGTAGTATGGGCCCATACTACCTTCCACATCTATCCGTACTTTCCTCAAGAACTGCCTTGACTCCACCAAGTCCCTTTCACTACTACTTCTCTCTGCGCTAATCTCATCTTAGGCTTGCATTATGGTAATCACCGACCCACTCTTCGCGATCAGCTGCATAAAAAGTCCTTGCTATCCTTCCTTACTTAGCTTGCAGATACCATTACATATTACTAAGACCAGATAATTCTTCGAATGAGAGGTCTCTCCCTACAACGGTTGGACTCAAATAAGAGCTGCAAAATAAGTCTAACCCTAATCATATGAAATTACTTAGTCCTCGCAATATATAACTTAGCGTATTCGTTTACTAGTTAGTTAAAGATAGTTAGAACTCCTAAAAGCACAAAGCAAGCAACATTCGAGCATTGAGTAACGATAATCAAATATATCCTAATCAGACCATCATATTATTGACTAATCAATACTAGCATTCAGTTCAAATATGCTCATATAGTAGGCATACAAGGCATCCTTCCTAGATCCTTAGCCCTAATCTAGCATGCAGTTCTCATACACATACAACAGGCTTACAAGGCCTCCTTCCTAGATCTTTAGCCCTAATCTAGCATGCAGTTCTCATAATCATATCATATCATAACAAACATGTATGGGTAATTAGGGAGAACTTACTTGAGCTTGGCTGATTGCATGCACCACAACTTTTCTCTTTTCAAAAAAAAAAATTAATTTTATAACAAGTCCTCAGTTTGAGTTCAAACACACCTGAGAGTGTGCCCGAATCCCTCAAACCAAGGCACTGATACCAACTTAAAACATTCCAAAATACGGTCCAAAACTTTTGTTTTTAATTATTAATAATTATCAAATCATCACATAAAAATCATAAGTCATTCTATCTCAAAACATCATAAACATCTGTCAAACATATCAGAGTAAAAACATCCCATGCTAAAATCATGGTGCGTGCACTGCATTTATTCCGAGCTCTTCCCTTTGCTACCAGAAGTACCTGAAACCAAAACTGAATATTATAAGCCCGAAGCTTAGAGAGTCTCCCCAAACTACCACATACGAAGCACATAATCACATAATAACATATCATAGGCCTTTCCCACTTCATCGGGCCCCACCCGACATCGGACAACGTCTGACATCGAACCAAAATTCGGCATCGGGCCCCGCCCGAAATCAAGCAAAGCTCGGTATACATATAAACATGTCAAAAAAAACACATAAATAATCACATAACATAAACATATAAACATTCCTCGGGCCCCGCCCGACATTGGACCGAAATCTAGAAGCATACAAACATTCCTCGGGCATTGCCCAACATCGGGCTGAAATCCGGAAACATACAAAATAGACACATGAAAGAATCACAAATACATCAAGCGTACAAAAATTCCTCGGGTACCGCCCAGCAACTGATCGGAGATCTGGAAACATATAAACCTCAATCGGGTACTGCCAAACATTAGACCTTAGTCTGAAACTAGCGTACATATACAAGCCGGTATTGGTGCCTTCGACCCATTCATACAAGAGGAAAACTCACCTCTCAAAGCTGAATTCATAATCTCTCGCTTCAAAATCTCTATCGAATGCTCTGACGACTCCCCGAGCTATCAGTGAAAATTAACACTTAGTCAAAATCCAAAAATCCTCTTAGGGTAAAATTACCATTTTACCGCTGATCAAACTCAGACCATAACCTAGGCCCAAATCCATAACGTCAATGGTCCATTTTTATATAATCTTTCCAAGCCCACTAATGGCCCACTTATGGCGCAATTTTCTAAATTGGGCCCAACTCCCCAAATGGACCTTCCCTTAAGCCCAAACATGTCCTTAGCCCAATAACTGACTTCTGATGGCCCACTAAGACATAAGTCCAAAGAGTAACCCAAACCAAGGCCCAAAAGTCGCGAAGCCCAAAATCAGCGAGTACGCATCGTGTACTCCTCTATATGCTAAGCGCACAGACTGCATGGCTTGTATGTTGCGCGTACTGGCTTGTACGCCCAACGTACTACCCTATTAAGCCATATTCTTCAAAAATGCTTAATGCCTTAAGACCTTAAGCAGAAAACATAGATATGAGTCCATTAACGTGTCTTAACTCATAAAGTCGATTACTTGGTGGCTTGCAACCCACCAAATGGACCCAAACTTGAAATATGAGAACTATTTTCCATGGAAATGACTAGAACTCATGCATGGTCACAAAAAGACCTTCAAGATTGAAGCTTTTCTACTCTTGGGACTTATATAGCACTAAGGTTGGCAACCTTAAGCCTAGAAACGGATTGGAACCATAAAAATCCATCATTGGGACCTAAAAAGGTCCAAAACCCCATTAACATAGATCTAAGCATTCATGAGGAAAGTTGAGAGCTTTTTACCTTAAATGAATGCCAAATGGTGATGTTATCTCAGATCCTTGAGCTCAAGCCACTCAAGTTCTTCTTCTTCAACTTCTTCCTTCTCCTTCCAAGCTTCAAATCACCAAAATAAGCTTCATAAGGCCAAAAACACACAAATACGAAGAATGAATGGTTTCTATGGTTTTTGAGTCGAGGTGGATGGTAAGGAGGCTAGGGTTTGGGACATAATGCTGTAGTTATATGGCTGAAACCCTAAAAATTAGGGTTTTGAGTCTGCTTGTGTACGTTGCACGTACTCCTTGGTATGCTGCGCGTACGCGCATGAACCCCCTGCATCTAATGTTGCTCTACGCCCCACGTACGCCAAGCTTATGCCCAACATACATCTCCGGGCAATCCAATCATGACGGCCTACTCGCTAAAGCCCAACTCAATAATCCACTATTATCTCATAGACCAAAAATTAATTAATTACAAAGATATTACGTAATTATTGTTAACTCAAGTCACGGATGTTACACTATACATATAACTTTCTATTACTAAAAGATCATTTCTATAATCAATTTTTTAGAATAGTTGTCTGTAGTTGAGGACAGGGGAGCGAATAGACGAATCTATGCAATATATCAATACAAACTAAAAATGTTATGGTATAGATTTAACCCATGATGCCAATCTTTCTTGTTGATTAAGTCAGTAGCTTAGAAGTCCATGTTACATACTAGTAAGATTCATTTTTCTTTTGAATGTCTCGAATCAAATATTGTTAGGTAGATTATTGACGGTAGTGATGCTAGGTGATTTATTAATTTGAAACTAGTATATCTTAACACTATACAATTGTTTGTTGTTAATCATGTTATGTAAAATGACGTTAACGATTTGTAGGGAAAATCATTCCTGAGACAATGGGCCGCGATGCTGGAAGTGACCCGTTATGTAATTTATTACCTATGATACTAAATCATGTTTGTTGTTACAATTAACAATGGGCATGTAGATGATGGTGTTATTATGTATAAAGGTAAAGTTGTTGCTGATTATGGTCCAACATTTTAGGGTTATGGAATAGCAAATGATGAAGCAAAATTGATGATGCAAATTTACTTCCACATGAAACCTGGTGGAAAAATTCAAATATTTCTATGAATATTAGGATGATGAGATTGATTTTGATGAAATGGATATTGAACCTTGACAATTTCATAAGAATACCTTAATTATTTTCCAGATTTTGAAGACACAAAAACTAATCATTGGGGAATGCTTGAGCCCTTAATTTTTCCCGAATCGTCAAGTAAAAACATAAAATTGAAAGATCTTTTATGCCCAAGTCATAGAATGATATTGCTAATAACATATGATCATATAGGGTCTCACCTTATAGCAAGTTATCACGAATTGATTATTTATTAGTATAATTTTATTATTAATAAATACCAACATTTGTATTTAATTGAAAAAAAAATATTATTTTGGGAAATAATATTTTACCTAAATATTGAGAATTATTGTTTCTAGAAAATAATAGTAAATAGTATAAAACTAGTGAATTATCATATTATATGATTATTTATGTCATGTACAAATGAGTGGACACGTTGAGTAAACACTTAGTATATGTAACTAGCTAATTGTTATAAAGTAATAAGCAATTGGAATTTGTCTCTTTCTTAAAGTTAGGAGACAAAGCATGAGACATGCTTTTTCATTTGTTTATTACATAACAACGTGCTTATAAGAAAGCCTTACCTCCTACTTTATTGTCTAGCCTTTTGACCATGTTTTTTAACATATAAGAAAGGCATAAGACAAGAGTTAGGACTAGCTTTTCTTCACTCAAAGTCTCGAAAATATGGATGCGAAAATGTTCATTTTGTAGCTCTTTCCCTCACTTCTTTTTCTTGCAAATGGGGAAATAATTGAAGGAATATAAGTTGCTTTCTATTAAGACTTATTTGAGTACGTATTAATAGCTTAAAAGTAACTTATTAACAAGTGTTCACTATCATATTTTGGTGAATCAAATCTTGCTTGGTGGATAAATTATAGAGAACTTCTACTTGGAGTTTTTAATCCATATTCATGAACTTCCTAATTTCACCAGGAGTTGTAGTGAAGGTGTCGAACTCGTTGACAACTGAGGTTAGACGTTTATCCTTAATGTTCTCTGATCCCTCGAACAAGTCTTGAAGTGTGTCCCAAATCTCTTTAGCATATTTACACAATTTAATGTGCACAAATATAGAAGGAGGAACACCAAACACCATTTCCGAAAAGGCAACTTGATCTGCATGCAGCTTTTCGATGTCATCAACAGTGAGAGGTGTCTGACGCTGTTCATCTTGTCCCATAAGAGTTGCAGCATCATCTCTAACAATTATTCGAACTGGAACATGTGGACATTCTTTAAAGGATCTCCAGATAGCTCACCTTTTTCTTTACCAAGTAAAAATCTTTCCATTATGACTTTCCAGTGATCATACTCTTCAACAACTAGCAATGGGGCACGAGAAGGGCAGCCCATGCTATTTTCTATTTGCATTGAATACATTTTTTGAGAATTAGAAGCAGCTATTGAAGTGAAGATATCTTGAGAAAAAGTGGTATATAGAAGAACTTTTATCCTGAACACATCAATGATCGAAATACAAGGGCAATCTCGAATAAACTATAATATGTTCTTTTGGATTCAAAGGACAACCATTCAAGCTCTGATACCAATTGTGAGAACAAAGATACGATGCGCAGGGACAAGGTTTGAAAACTCAAACCTTGAGTTAATGCTTAAGATCAATGTCTGCTTGTAATTATATGTTACAGTCAAGTCTGGTAAGACCAATCGAGACTGAAGAGAGAAATCAACAAAAGTACTTCAATTATTAAATATAGAACTATAAGTATAATCAAGGTAAAGATAATAAATGAACAAGTAGAATGTTTGAAAGAGTTTGATTGAGAGAAAAGTGAAAGTGAAGTAAATTCGAATATAACTATATTTGGAGCAACAATCTGTCGTTTATTCTTTCATTAAAAAGTCCTTATATAAGAAAATGAGGTACAACTTACAAACCAAAATGCATACAAAGGACTGGATAAACGAGTTACATCTGACACTCTGATTTTCCAAATTGATAAAAGAACTTAGTCTTATGTAAGGTTACATAAAAAAAGACAAGAATAATTAATGCATAGACATACACACTATCTCGGAACATTTCTTCACCTCGTACCACAAACTCCACTCTGGACTTCAACCACCATTATCTCATACCACAACCATTTCAGACTTAAGCTTGACTTTGAAACTACAAAGGATATAGATTGCTAGAGGTTCACTTTCAGGTTCCAACATTAAGTAATACATTAGTTTTAGAAATATTTTATTTTGTACAAAAATATAATAAGAAATGAAGATGGAGCCAATTTTGAATATCAAAACGGGTTTTTTTTTGCTATTTTTTTAACAGCAGGTGCAAACTTAACCATTTCATAAAGTGTTGCTAAAAGTGTTTCTTTTGGAAAAGTGATGCATCGGGTTCCTTAAGGTGCAGATCCTAAGGCAACATTTTCTGAAGTGTTGTATGTTGCTGAAATAACACCCTTCAAGAAGTTTTCAACCTTTTTGCAAGCATTGGATGTTTTTTCAAGTGAAAGCTTCAACAACATCACTAGAAGTTTTTTTTAGTCCCTTAAATATCCCTGTAGGAATGGACTTGGAATTTTTTGACGGCTCACAAAATGTCAATAAATGGTTGGTTTATATACATATTTTTTTTTGCATGCTTGTATTGTTTATATTTATGTTGTTATTATTATCTTATGGTTGATAAACTAGTTTTTAAACGATAAATAATATTTAAACACAAATAACATCACAAAGAAGTTTGGTTTTACTGAAATTTACCTTTTCAAGAAGATGGTAAAATAGTTTTGAAATAAAACAAGCTTTATGTATTAAAAGTAGTAATAGGTAAAATTTTAGGATTAAAATTAAATAAGTATAAAATTGAGATTTATAAACTTATGAAACTACAAAAATTAATTTATAAAATTAATTTGTATTAAAAGGTTTACAAAGGTTCTAAAACGCTCAAATAATAAAAGTTAATACTAGCTATTAAATTTAAAATTTGACTACGCCAATTAATAAAACTAGGTTTTACAAAAGAAAATTGTTAAAACGTGAATTTACATAAAATAAGATTTTTCTGAACGTATACGATAATTTATTGGATGCATGAAGTAGTCATGATATAATATGTTTTTTAAACTAGAATCATAAAAACATAAAAGACCAGTTACAAACCTCAAATCAATGTAATTTGTTTTGAAGAACACTTGTATATCTCTTGTATGCACTAGTGAGATAAAGAATACCTAACCACTTAGTGTTATCTTTGGATGGCCTGGGTATACTTTGTAGATTAATATAATTCACTCTCATTATCATGAATCATCATTTACTTAATGATCTAAAAACCAATAATATTCAATAGATATAATTCCAATGAATGAGTTCATGTCTTGAGTGACTGAAAGTGTACACTCTTAAAGGACCTATTCCTAAACCACCTGCTTCGAGCAATAAACCTGAACATAACACCAGGTAAAGACATCATTGTAATGTTGAAAATGCTTCTAACATCATACTAGGAACAACTATTCCGGAATTCCTGGAAGTCTTGGACAACTTAGATGTATATCTTATGATATAACAGGTTCTATAAATATTCCAACATACAATTATATTTTGTTTTAAGCCAGTTCAAACAACGGAATAATGCAAGCCTGAAAAGAGTCACCCTATGTGATCTAAGAGGCCTATAGTTTATGACTTCCTTTCTAATGAACGTCGAAGAGTAAGCACAAGATACCAAATCATATTTCTTAACAACTATAGTGGTTAAAATTACATTTTACATGTTAAAATATAATTGTGAAATATTTGTTGAAGTTTACAAATATAAAGTTGAGATACAAGCTAGCAATATCATCTAAAGCCTTAGTGATAATAAATGATGAATTAAACTTTAATTGATATAGTTTACTTTCTAATCGGTAGAAATGTCCCCCTTTACTCTCTTGGGATTATACTATAATCACTATTAATTGTATCTTGAATACAAACACCAACTAAATACATATCTGTAGAAGATTCTAAAGGTTGTCTAGATTATTATATACAAACCCACCAATCATAAGTTCTCTTATTCCTCTGAAAGTTGTGTTAGTGGAAAGAAAGCTTCCAATGACAAAGGAATATTGTATCTTGATTTCTTTCAAGACATTGTTAATATATAAAAAAATATTTTAAAACTTTCACATTCAACTTTGTATATCTCCGTAGATTTTACATTCCAAGAATGTATCTTGTTATTCCTAAGTCATTCAGTATAGAAACACATTTTGAGTCAAGGTAAAAGATTATTGCATAGTTGGAATGTAATCTCTTAGGATTAAGAATGTCTCATTCTTGGCATTGTCACATGACGCCATTTTGAGATAGCCTTCGAAGGGCCTAACACACAGGTCTAAGCTAGTGTGACAATTGAGAATTTTCTGTCACCAACCGTCACTATAGATTAGCATCAACCAATGATGATAATAGAGATCTTCTTATTTAAGGAAAAATATGATCAGTTAGGTGATATTAGGGTAAAAAATGAGTGACCAAAAAGTTATATCACTTTTAATAATAGGCAGTGTACTTGGAACCAACAAAGTGATCACAAGGATATAATCATTGTAGAAACCGACTCCGATTGGAGGAGTTATGATTTATAAAAGATAAAAATCAACCACTTTAATAACGTTGTTAACATCAAAATGGTACAAAGAAATTGCTTGAGTTTTGGCTAACGTCATCAAAAGGAAACCTGCAGTACTCCAAGAGATAATAACTTTAAAAAGAAAAAGGTCAAAAATGGAGTTCGTATGAAGGAGATACAATTTTTAGAAAATATAAAATACGTGTTAAAAATAAAGTTTAAAATTTGGCAGCGCAACCTAAAGGAAAGTTGTAGTGCAAGTAGAGAGCTACAAAAATACATAAAAAGTGTAACAAACAAGATTCATATAAAGATGTTATGAATTTTTATAAAAGTTTTAGTGGTGCATGCCAAGTGTGCACCATGCTCGACGCGCTCACCTGACACCCATATTCGTCGAGATTACGGAGACGTGGACCATTAGAAGTGTGACACGTGGCAGACTCTGGATGGAGCCACAAGTCAAGTGCACGTCACGCATGAATTGCTTCGTGTGCACAACCACTATAAATAAAGGTGCCCACTTTCTGATTTTATCAAACCCCAAATCACTCTCTCTATATGTCTCAAGCTATTCAGAAGTCCTCTCAATGGCGCGAAGGTTCGGATGCAGTTGCATGGATGCTTCAGATTACGCTACAAGAGTGAGTTCATGGACCCAATTTCACTATGTGAAATGTTTTATGGGGGCATGGGGGATACATGATTATCAAATTGTTCTATTTATATCCTTAAATATCAATCGTTTTATAAAACTTAAAACCTTAGGATAGTGTAGCTAAAGATAGTATGCCTAGTTGTAAGTTATGATATTATGCGTAAGATTTATGATATCCGATAGTCTAGGAAGAGGTAATACATAAATGTTATAATGGCCAAATCCCTAGGATAACTTAGTACCTAGATGTAATGTTGTTCAAATATTAGGATATACATTGTACCTAATCATTGTTTTGTCCAAATATCCCGTTATAAGTTTAACCATAATTAGGGTCTATATATACACACACACACACATAAAATAATTATGAGATCTAAAATATATAATTATCAAATACAAAATTAAAGGGGTTTATATTATGATAATTATAGGAAAGATACAAGATAAAAGATAAAAGATAAAATACGTAAGGTTAATGCGTAGTGAGCAGTTAATATTCATCCTTAGCATGATTAAATTCGGCTACCCTAATACCTATAATTGTTAATCTTGCGAGAGGTAAGAAGATATGCATAGATTTATATGGGTATTGACACCCCCACCTACGATTTCTAGCTACAATCCCGACAAGATAACTTTCTAATTAATAACTATTTGACGTCCGATGAAGCGTTGTGGCAGAGTAATCATTAGTCAAGCAACGTTGATTATGGGGGCTCATGGTAATACATTACCAACACCTTAGATATCAGACTACCACCAGGGATGCCGTAGAGTGGTAGATAAAATACGTTAGGATTAATAAAATATCATAAAAGATAATAAGATAGGATCGTTAGATATCCTAAAAATATAGTAAATGAGGATTAATAAAATATCCTAAAAGATAATAAGATAGGATAACTAGATATCCTAAAAAAGATAGTAAATTAGGATTAATAGAATATCCTAAAAAGATAATAAGAGGGTACCGTTAGATATCCTGGAAAAGATAGTAGATTATGTGACATCCCTAATTTCAAGGCCAGAAAAGATCGATTTGCTTATGATTTATAGGAAATCAGAGTATACTTTTGAAGAAATATATTGCGGAATTTGTTCCCAAAAACATGATAAAGAATTTATAGAAGCATTTATGAAGAAATGTATTTTCATTATATTACAAACCTCGGGATGTCATTGTCAATACATATCAAAAGCATAAGCAAAACAACATTGGCCTTACAACATCTATTGTAACATTCCGTTTGAAATAGAGTAATTAAATAATAAACCAGGAACCCCAAGATGTAAATTTATATTTTATATTATTTTATAGTAGCCCTAAAATCCATAATATTTATAGGGGTGTTTGTTTCCGGGGGCCAAATGATATAAGTGGGACTTTCAAGGGTTAAAGTGTAATTCGGGATTTATTTTGTAACACCTCGTTTATTAAATAAATAAATAGACAATGTAATGAATGAATAAAAGCCCTAAAATCAATAATTATATAGCAATGTGTTGGTTTCGAGGAGAAAACTATCATAATTTAGAAGTTGGGGTTTAAAAGTGTAAGTTCCAGATTGGTTTTGTAAATATTTGTGAAGGCAGGGACTACTTGGTAAATTATTGCGACTTAATTTGAAGAGATTTTGGAAACTAAAGGGATGAAAGGGTAACATATGGACTTCATTTGAGAATACTTTGTAGAGGAGGGGTTGTTTGGTAAATGTTGGACTTAATACGAAAAGAATTGTGGGAGCAGGGGTATGAAGAGTAAATTATGGGCCTTGGTTTAAAAAGATTTGTATGGAGAGGGACCATTCCGGCCATTAAAGAATAAAGTTTGAAAGGCTACCAGGTATTTAACTATTCCATAGCCCTCCTCAAACCCTGACCCTAATATTATATTCAGCCGCCACACTCACAATTGACCACCTCCGACGCCGCCAACCTTGAATCCCCCATCACTGGTTGCCGCCTAGTTGGGTTAGAACACCACCACTTTAAGCTTGCTACGGGAGGTTGTGAGTAAACGGAATATCATCAACTAGCTATTGTGAACCACCAATGCAGCCACCTCCGTCCTTTGCTGCACCCGAGCCGTCGAGCAATCGTGGTTGCCTTTCTCTTCCATCGAGCTCGAGTGATCGCTAATCCCTACTGTCTTCTTCTTCTCCTTCTGTTGCTGCAAGGTCGCTATCATTGCCATTTCAGGCGGCTGTTGTGGCTGGCGCTTTTTCCGACTGCCATACGCCACCGTGGGGGAGGTGGCTGGGATTAGATGTGTCTTCAGGTGTGAACTCGCGTGTTGAAGATGTGTGAGCATGTGTTGACATGTTTGCTGGGCATGGGCTCAAGAGAAACCATCGCCACCACCGTGAGGTGGTGGCTGTCATCGCAAACCACCGTTGTTACCGCTAGTGTTGTTGTTGCCGTCACCATGCACCACCAGGTGGGTGGTTGTGTCCAGATCTCCAAGAAAGGACGTGTGGGTGTGTTTTTCGGACGGTAACGGAGAAGAACCACCATGGCCGCCACCCATGGTGGCTGCCATCATTAATCGCTGTTGTTCCACTGCATGTCGCCGTGAAGGGAGGTTGTGTTCATGTCTCACAAGTCGGGTGTGTGTGCATGTTTGGAAAACCCTAATGTCATGAAACCCTAATTTTGGGAAGTGATCGGGACTCGCACTAGAATTCTTTACTAGACTTAAAATATTAATTAATAATCTTTTGCAATTAACTTAAGGCAATATTTGACTTAATGGATTAAGTCCTTAATGGGTTAAGTAGGAACACTTAACCCTAATCTTCATTTCATTTGAAAACCCTAATTTTACTTGGGCCTTGAGTTGGGCCTTTCTTTTGGGCTTTGGTGATTGGGTTATTGATGCGCCATACGAGAACATCCATACTAATTAGAATATTTAGATGCGCTTTAGGATAGGGCCCATTGGAAAGGCTTTGTAGTGATTTTGGTGGATTTTTGGTGCCTTTGGAAGAAGACAAACTCCTTGGAGAAGTGTTGGTTGTCTTGGAGCTTGGGGATCCTAGCTTTGTTCATCTTAATCTAGCTCCTGGAGGTATAAAGTTTTAATCTTAATGGCTTTCTCGTGTAGAACTAGCTAGGGGTTGGAAGTTGTTAGTTTTTGGTCCGATGATTGTGGCTCTTCTGATTAGAAGCTACTCCAGAACCTTTGAGCCACATATTTGGTCCTTGTTGAGGTCATTAAGTTATAAAATTTGAATCTTGATGACGCATTTGATAGATCTAGTTAGTCTTGGGTGTTATGAGATTTTGGTCACTTTAGAGCATAAAGTAGAGATGTTGAAAATTTGTGACCTTGTAATGGATAAAGTTGTAAACCTTATCCATCTAAACATCATATTGATTCAGATATAAAGGTTTAAGACTTAGACTTAATTAATTAAGTTGGAAAAGAAGCACTTTTGGTCCCTTTGAGACTTAAAGACTAGATCTTGGTTGTGACATCCCCATTTTCACGGCCAAAAAAGACCGATTTCGTTTATGCTTTATAAAAATCAGAGTACTCTTTTAATAAAAATGTTGCGGAATTTGTTCCCAGTAAAACATGATAAATACGTTATCAAAGCACTTCCGAAGAAAAATATTTTTATTCATTTTAAAACATTTGGGATGTTATCGTCAATACATAAACATAAGCATAAACAGAACTTACATTCATTATCACTAGTGATTTATATCTCCTTAATCTCTCAGTGTAATGTGACTTCATATCAACACCTGTGATATAAATAAACTGAGTGGGTCAGGTTAGGAAACCTGGTGAGTACATAGGGATTTCAATCCCGCAATGTTATACCATATATATAGTTTAAAATTAACAAAATATACAATTTCACCATATATATATATATATATATATATATATATATATATATATATATATATATATAAACAACTCTTATCCCACCCCGTCGATCCTCACAACGAGACAATCCATACACTCGGACCTAAGATTAGCCGTTTTACCTAATCCATACTACCGGATTAGAAATGAACGACTTTACCTAATCCATACTCTTGGACTAGAGACGAATGACTAATCCATACCCTCGGATTAATGATGAATGATTATGCCTAATCCATGCTCTCGGACTAGGGACAATGACTATGTCTAATCCATGCTCCCGGATCAATGACATATACTAAGGTTTTATTCTCTGAATATAATTCACTCGTACTCGTAAGAAAACACTACCCAATATTCCTCATAATAAATTTAGGTTTACTCTTTATCCTAAATCAGCATATATAATAAGGTATGTTCTTTAACAAGTATCTCAGGCAACATCAAATAATTCGCACATAAACATATATTTAAGACTTCAATTGATACTTGTATTAAAATCATATTCATGAAAGAGACTATGCACTCACACATAAACTCTTTAACGTATATTTAATACTTTAATTCATAATTGTATTAAAATTATGTTCATGAAAGGGACTATGCACTCACACATAAACTCTTCAACAAATATTTAACTCTTTAACATATATTTAATACTTTAATTAATACTTGTATTAAAATCATGTTCATGAAAGGGACTATGCACTCACACATAAACTCTTCAACAAATATTTAACTCTTTAACATATATTTAATACTTTAATTAATACATGTATTAAAATCATGTTCATGAAAGGGACTATGCATTCACTTGAAAAGGTGGTGATTCCGAACTCAGACAACGCTTCACTTCTTAAAAATAATTTCCTTCGACGAAACCTAGTATTATTACCACTAGAGTTTAGTGTATTATTTGTCGAGACTAATTAATAGTCTAGCTATTACTACTATTATATAAGCGTTAAACAATACTTATATAACCCATAATAATAGCCCAAGTACTTATTATAAGTTCGTAATAACGTTACTATAATTAAATAAACGATATATTAAAAATAACGTAGGCATAGCTCACTTATAGAGGGTTTTATAGAAAACCGGGCTTTTCTTGGAGCAGCGTTCCCGAGCCGAAAAGCTCTTCCTCTCGGAGCCGTCGAGCACTCTGGGGCTTCCGCCTCGTGCTAGGGAGGTTCCCTAGGCTTTTCGGGGGGTTTCGGGCTAGAGAGAGGTTCTAGAGAGAGAGTAAAAAAGAAGAAAGAATGGGAAAGGTGTGAAGAAAATGAGGGTGGGAGAGGTTCTATTTATAGGGTGAAATGGCTGAACTTGGTGCCACATGTCACCATCTAGTGGCAAGACTTGGGGAGAATGCAATGGCCAAGATTGTGTCACATCACCCATTTTCGCACAGCACACTTCCAACTTCTAAAATCCGTAACTTTCACATACGACCTCCGTGTTTGACGTTATTTATATCCACGCGTAGGTGAAAATAAGGTCTACAACTTTCATTTTGACTCCGTCGGCTAGTTCTCGACCGATCTTAAATTTAACAGTACGAGGAGATTATACTGTTAAATGTCCGCGTAAAATTCATGACTTCTACATACAGACTCTGTTTCCGTCTGTCTTTTTACCGTTGAGTCCCTATTAATGAGATCTTCAATTCTCATTTAGGTCGCGTAGGCAAAAACCGCTCGAACTAAAATTCGAGTTTCGGGTCGTGCACTGCTATGCCAAATCTTAGAAAATTCATAACTTCCTCATACGAAGTCAGATTTGGGCGTTCTTTTTTTGTATGTTCTCGATTTAACATATACAAAAACTTTTATTTGGATCGATAAGGCTAAAAAGTCCTTTATCAAAAATTCACTATTTACGTCTCCCGGTGCCGTGCCGGTTTTGTCGTAAAACTTCGACGGGCCATAACTTCTTCGTTATAACTTGGATTTCGGCGTTCTTGATATGTATGGAACCCTTGAGACATTTTATAAAACTTGGTTAAGATTATTTATTCTAAATAATATTTTGTCGAAAAATCGTTTTCGACCCCTATTATCTCTAAATTGACTAGCCCGGATCTACGGGCGTTACATTGGCGGTTTGGACCATTCTAATGGATAAACTTGGAAACTTTATCCATTATGGGGCTATTAGGATCCATAAAAATGTGATATTGGTCCTCCTATCCCTTCCATGCCAGATTTATGATGTCTTAATGGATTGATAAGTTAGGGTCTTGCTTTTAGGCCTTTTATAGACATGGAAAGTCATAAAGGTGGTAACTTTATGACATAGAATGATGTTATGGGTCTAGAACTGAGTGTTGGATGAAAGGAATTTAGAGAATAAGCACTTAATGTAAAAGTTCCATCTGACCAGGTATGTTGGGCGTACCTTTGAGTACGGTGCACATACTCGTATGGAGTCCCGTTTTTGGATGGTGAGTACGACATGCATACGAGATGAGTACGCAGGGTGTACTCAGCCTGGTGTTTGAATTCTTGACTTGTGGACTTTGACTTCCATTGAATTTTTGACCAAGTTTGACCTTGGGTTGAACTTGTTGATTTTGGGCTATTAATTAAGATTTTATCTGGTTATGGTGTTAGTGGATTCGCGGGTGCATGCAGTGCAAAAAAGGGATTGTATCGTAGCGTTCAATGTTCTTCGATTCAGGTGAGTCTTCTTCATGTGCTTATGGGTTGAAGGAATCAACTTTTGGATCACCAAATTGTGTATGTAGGATGGTAGTTGTCATTATGAGTCTTGCATATTTGTATGAGCATGTATGGTAGTATATGTGTGCTGACCAGTTGGGTCTTATCTGTTGTTACTATGATATGTGTTACTATGTACTAAGACTTCGAGTAGTCTCCAGGGTTGCTGATAACCCACTGGGTGTGTTGTTTGCCTACTAAGATTTTGGGTAGTCTCTAGGGTTGCTAATAACCCACAGGGCATGCTGCTTGCTCATTGAGACTTTGGGTAGTCTCCATGCTTGTTGATAACGTATAGTTGTTTATTTATGTTGTGTTGTATGTAAAATTTTAGGGAATTCACTAAGCTTTGTGCTCATGATTTGTGGTTTAAATGTTTTCAGGTTTTCTTATATTAAAGGAGGGGCACGACTTGATTGCATCGCATCAATGGGGGACTTGTGCACATGATAAATTTTGACGATACTATGATAAATGTTTTATGATTAAATGGTCCTATTTAAGATATTGAATAAATAATTAAATTTTTAATTGAAAAAAATTGTGCCGTTACATTTCAATTCATTATTTTGTCAAAGTGCCATGATAAATCTGATTCTTTCGAAGCTCTGGGATGAACCAACAATGTAGTTTCTTGACTATACCATCTCGCATCGTGATCTGCACCGTGCTACTACCCTTGATACTGCTCACCCAATTATCATCCATATTGACTGTGCCATTAGACTCTTTGAAGAAGTACAACTAGTCACTATTGCTTGTCATATGATAGGATGCTACAGAGTGCCAGACCCAAGCATCAACAGAACTAGATGTACATACTGTCAAAACTTCACCATCATCACCTTCATTAGAATTTCCTTAAACCACATCAGCATTGTTTTTGCTTGGTCCAATACCATTATTCCCTTTCTTCAGCAATGGACAATTTGGTCTGAAGTGCCTATTTTCCTTGCAATTATAACATTTGATGTTGGATTTAGATTCGGAACTTGACTTCCCACCGTAACCTCCACCTCTATAATATGTTCTTCCTCTGATTCTAAACAAACCAGAACTAGAAACTTCTTCTCCAACTAAAACTTTTCTTTTCTATTCCCAGGACATCAAAGAATCCTTCACATCATTCATAGTGATCATTATCCTAGCATACAACTTGATATCAACAAAATTCTTATAATAATTCGGCAATGAACATAAGAGGATAAGTGTTTGATCTTCATCTTCAATCTTTACATTCACACCTTCTAAGTCCAATATGATCGTATTGAAGTTATCCAGATAATCCTTCAGTTGTGTTCTTTTTGACATCCTAAGAGTGTAAAAACGTTGCTTCTAGTGTATCCTTTTCGTCAAAAAATTGTTCTGATACTTCTCAGACAATTTCTCCTAAAGCCCATCAACACTCGTTTGATCCATGAGTTTTCTAATTACTTCATCTGTCAAACTCAACAAAAATGTGCTATATGTTATTTCCAAAATATCCACTTTCGTTTTAGCTGACAAGTCCTTTGGCAATTTCGACTCTCCTTCCAATGTCGTTGCACATCCTTGTTGAACTAGAAGAGCCTTCAGCTTCACCTTCAACAAAGTGAAATCATTGGAACCATTAAACTTCTCCAAATTGAATTTGTGAGATGCCATCTACAAACAATAGAACATCAACCGCAACTTTGATACCACGTGTTAGGGAAAAACATACGATACTTGTCAAGACTCAGAACAAATATTATGGCACTTGCCAAGTTCTGATGACTCTTGTTTGAAAGTAATGCAGATAACACACAAACGCACAAAGAGATAGTATTTACATGGTTTGGTCAAGGTGACCTATGTCCATAGGCAGGAGGGTTGTATTCTTTATTCTAAGAGTTCTCAAATAGAGATTACAAGTACAACCAACATAGATTCGTCCTACTCACTAAGGATGCAAAAGACACGACCCAAATGACTTAGCATGCATCTTTATTTATACTTGAGGGATCAAACCTAAAACCCTAATGGGCTAAGCCCATTAACCCATAGGCCGATGAATGGTGTCAACCAATCACAATCCGTCATACGACATCTTGTAGAACATTCATCCTTGGATGATTATCGACAATACACATGATAGAGCATCATGATCCATAGTGGCACATCATGAATCAAGAGTAGCACATCAAGATCACTATCCCTGGTGTTAGCCCTTCCAGAGGGAATGGAGGATTTTGTGTTGTTCTGTGACGCGTCTATATCGGGATTGGGTGTTGTGCTTTTGTAGAGAGGGCACGTGATAGCATATGCATCAAGGCAGCTGAAGCCCTATGAGACGATGTATCCCACCCACAATTTAGAGTTGGGGGCAGTGGTGTTCACCCTCAAGATATGGTATCATTATTTGTATGGGGTTCGGTGTACCATATACACGGACGACAATAGTTTGAAGTACTTGATGGATCATCCCAGCCTGAACATGCGCCAGAGGAGATGGTTGGATGTGGTAAAGGATTATGATTGTGAGATCCAGTACCACCCGGGCAAGGCTAACGTTGTAGCCGATACGCTGAGCCGCGGGGCGAGGAGTACCCCGATACGAGACATTTGTATGAGAATGACAGTGATGACTCCGGTGTTGAATACCATACAAGAGGCCTAGGCAGAGGCTGTGAGACTGGAGAACCGCAAGAGAGAGCGGGTGGTTGGACATGTATTTGAGTTCGTTACCGATAGCCGAGGGCTTTTGACCTTTCAGGGTCAGATTTAGGTGTCGTTTGCGGGCGGGGCACGTGCCATACTGATGGAGGAGGCACACAGATTGAGGTTCTCGATCCATCCCGGGGCCATTAAGATGTATTTGGACCTGAAGAGAGAGTATTGGTGGCCCTGTATGAAGAGGGATGTGGTGTGGTTTGTTGAGAGGTGCTTGACCTGTCGCAGGGTTAAGTCCGAGCACCAACGTCCACATGGCAAATTGCAGCCACTTGAGTTTCCCCATTGGAAATGGGAACAGGTTTCTATGGATTTCATCACCAAATTACCGAGGACCGCGAGGGGTGTCGATGCAATTTGGGTGATCGTTGACCGACTGACGAAGAGCGCTCACTTCCTTGCTATCAGTGAAAGCTCTTCCGCAGAGAGGCTGAAGGAGATATACGTGAGGGACGTGGTGTCGCGACATGGGGTGCCAATCTTGATTGTGTCGGATCGAGACGTGTGTTTCACTTCCAGGTTCCGGAAGAAGTTCCATGAGGAGTTGGGTACGAGGTTGCACTTCAGCACCGCTTACCACCCGTAGACGGATGGACAAAGTGAGTGGAGGATTCAGACGCTCGAGGACATGCTTCGAGCATGTGTATTAGACTTCGGAGGAAATTGGGACACATACCTACCGTTGGCTGAGTTTTCCTACAGCAACAGCCACCACTCGAGCATTGGTATGCCTCCCTTTGAGCTTTTGTATTGGAGGAGATGATGGACTCCCATCTGCTGGGGAGAGGTAGGGCGGCGAGTGATGGGTAGCACTAAGATAGTGCTTCAGACGACTGAGCAGATAAAGCAGGTCAGACAAAGGTTGCTGACAGCTCAGAGTCGCCAAAAAATTTATGCGGATAGACGACGATCCGAGCTCGAGTTTCAGGTTGGTGACTTTGTACTACTGAAGGTATCTCCTTGGAAAGGAGTGATCCGATTCAGGAAGAGGGGCAAGTTGGGGCCCCAGTACATTGGACCTTTTAGGGTGATTACGAGGGTGGGCAGGGTAGCATATCGTTTAGAGCTACCTACGGAGTTGAGCCAGATACATGATACCTTCCATGTGTCTCAGTTGAGGAAGTGTACAGCCGACGAGTCGACGGTAGTGCCACTAGAAGATATTCAGGTGGATGCGAGCCTGAATTACGTTGAGAGGCCGATCGCGATTCAGGATCGAAGGATCAAGGTTCTGATGAACAAGGAGGTGGCTCTGGTTCAGGTCCAGTGGCAACATCGGAGAGGGTCCGAGCTGACTTGGGAGCCGGATTTGGAGATGCGGGAGCAGCATCCAGAGTTGTTTGCAGAGCGAGACTTCGAGGGCGAATTCTAATTCTAGTGGGGGGGGGGGGAGAATTGTAACATCCGGAATTCCAGGCATCATATTTTAATTATTTATTTTATGTAAAGAAGAGAGACTCAACGAGTTAGCGCCCAGACTCGTCGAGTAGGATCGCGACTTGGTGACGTGTTTAATGAAGGGACTCGAAGAGTCCGTGCTGTGGCCAGAAACCCTAAATCCTCAGGCCTGTGCCCTATTTAAAGGATCTTATGGCCCTCATTTGCGGCCACCTTTACCCTTGAGAGAACCAGAGGACCAGAGAGCATAGTTAGTGAGAGAAAAGGTTATTTGCATCATTTCTAGTGTGATTTTGCAAGAAAGAAGGACGGAGGGCAAGCTAGACGGGTTAAGGAGCTCAGATCTGCTACCATTTTATTAGAAGAGGCTACTAGAGGTATAGATCTTTGCTCAATCTCGTGTTTATGGTGATCTACTTGAATCTAGGGTTTTCTTACTCCTTCTTTAGCTTGGATTCAAAGCATATGAGGTCCCAAGGTGGAATGCTTCTTAGATCTAGACCTTGAGAGGTCTAGAGAGTCCCAACCATCCTGCTTTATGTTGTTCTGTAACACTAGTCAAAATAGGTCAATAGACAATCACATGTGATTATACTAATCATGTAATGTGATTATGTTTACCTAGTAATGTGGTAAGAATGTTATGTAGTTCATGATAAATTCTAATACAAATATGAACTTTCTTTATGATACAACTCAAAGTATACGTCCATATGATTCCAAAAATATAGAGAACATCTGAATCTTACTTCGCATGAAGAAGTTATGATAAACCGAACACTATAAATCTCTATAATAAGAGGAATTTAAAATAAAATTAGAATTATCTATTTAAGTCTAAAAGAGAGTTATAGTACTCATAAATACCTATGCATGCATATAAAGAACGTCAAAAACGGAGTTCGTATGCAAAAGTTATGGCATTCCGAAGATATAGCTTTTAAAAACCCTAAACTAGCTAATTCACGCCGCGAGTTTTATGACGCTCGCGACATTCTGTCATAACTCGGAATCTTGAAGCTGCGAGAGGATAGGATCCAAAATTCACGACGTGAGTTTTATGACAGTCACGACGTGAGGAGTCATTCTGTCATAATTCGGAATCTAGAAGCTGCGAGAGGATAGGATCAAAATTCACGACGTGAGCTTTATACTACTCACGACGTGAGGAGTCACATGGCCACCTTCCGAAGCTAGTGACGCAAATGTCAAGTCTACGGAGTGAATCATGAGACTCACGACGTGAGTCTTATGACACTCACGACGTGAGTGTCATAAAAACTTACTATAAATAGCAAGATCGACCCATTCACTTCCTTACACCATTTCCTTTCTTCGTCTCTCAATTGCTGAAGCCCTCTTCCATCCCGAGCACCGACGAACTCGCACGCTGACAGTTTCGCTTAGATATCATAAAAATCACGCTACTAATGTGAGTTTCACGGCCCCACTTTCTAATATTTCGGGGGAAAACGCATGCTAGTCATCGTATATATTTTAATATTATGTCTATAAGATAGTATATAGTTATGATAATCGAGATATGATTGTTCTAAATATAACATTTTGAATACATACAACTATTATTAATGTAGATCTTGAGTTATACTTAGGATTCTATATATATTTTGTGTGTGATATAGTTCCGAAGTTATATTGGGAAGTTTTATATGTTAAGTTACATAGTATGTTGCAATTAATAGTTTTATGTCAAGATAAAACTAGATATGTTATATGTTGTTATTATTAGTTTTATGTCAAGATAAAACCAGATATGTTGTTATTGTTAGTTTTATGTCAAGATAAAACTAGAAACGTTATATGTTGTTATTATTGGTTTTAGGTCAAGATAAAACCTGGCTTTTACTTCAAGATATAGCTGTTATACTGCCTAAATATTATGAAGTTAGGAGTAATGTTTAAAAGCAAAGTCTAGTAACTTAAGGTTTTAGACATGAAAATGCTTTTGTTGTTAGAGCTATAGGAAGTCGTCGAAGTCTACATGAGTAATTGTATTCATCAACTAAGATTGGGGATCTTAGTGGAAATCCTCTGAACTGTAACCGTTAATCCCGTGTGAGCGAGGAAGTCGTGTATAATTAGTATACGGGCTGACCACCCCACTTGTGACTGTTAGCTACAGTCAACCAAAAACAAGTGATGAACTATCCTTTTATTTGTTATTGTTCCAGCGTCGATGAAGCGTACGGTGTTGTTTCTCATGTTAAATCATGAGTGTATTGTTCTATCAGAGGTATTATGTCATAGCAGCGGTTACAGGCTCATGGTAGCACATTGTTAGAAACATTATACCTTGTCGTATACAAGTATTAATGTTAAGTATGAGTTTCCCCTACTTATACCTTAAGATTAAGAAATGTTTAGGTATAACACTTAATTGATAAGTATACCATTATACCTAATGTTGGAGAGTCAAATGATACTTTCAAAACTATACTTTTGAATGTGTAAAAATTTATTATTTTATGGAGTCAAAACCTGTGGACTCACCAACTTTATGTTGACGTATTTTAAAATGCATATTCGAATAGGAGAAGTTTTACTAGTATGTCATAGTCGGATATTATGTAATAAATACTAGGAAAAACAATAATGTAACTTTCAATCATCGATAAAGGTATGTTCTGTAAGTATTGTTCAATGCATGTTATATAACTGTGATACAAAAAATGACGTTACACTACCCGGTGTTTCCGCCGACGGCCGGGGTGTGACATGTTCCATTGTAGATATAAACCTAGGTTGCCATTTTAGAAGCTATTTCACCAAAAGAAGCATTATGGACGTTGCATGAGTGTAAAGATTGGACCTTTACGTGATTATTGAGTATGGTAAGGTCGGATCTATAGGTTAGAGAAACAGATATAGCCTCAGAAGGTCATTTGAGTGTTTCCATGGAAGGAACTCTCTGAGTCCATAAGGGAACTCGACGAGTCAAGTCGGGGTTGCCCCGTGATTCATGACCAGTGGTAACCCGTCGAGTGGAAGGTTCACTCAACGAGTCGACTGAGACCTTAGAAGCATTCAGAGGACACGCTTGGACTCGCCGAGTCACCCATGTGCACTCGACGAGTCTAGTCAAATTTTGACCATTGACTAGAGTTGACTTCAGTTGACCTTGGGGTTTTGGTCAAGCTGATTCAAGAAAGGTCAGAGAGGGGTAGAATGGTCTTCTACCCGTTATTAGAGATGAGAACATGAGAGGATTTTGATTAGAGATGTTATCCTGTTGATAGGGGGAGACTAGGTCGTGGTATTCGAGCACGAGAGTTTATCCGACTTCATACGAGGTGAGTCTTCTTACTATACTTTACCTAGAGTGGTACTTAGAGTTATGTAATAGAGTAATTTGTATGCTATTTATATGATGTGATTTCTATGTGGTTTGTTCCATGTATGATATAGAGTTTACAGAGTTAGGATCAGAAGGTCCACAGAGCTAGGACCAAAGGGTCCACAGAGTTAGGACCAGAGGGTCCACAAAGCTATGGGACCGGAAGGTCCCACTGAGACACATTGAACAGAGGGTCAAACAGAGTTATAGCCTCGAGTGGCTAATATGTGTTGTATGTGGTTTTTTGGGGAACTCACTAAGCATTTATGCTTACAGTGTTATGTGTTATGTGTTTCAGATACTAGCGACAATCGCGGGAAGGTGCCGGCATGATCCGTACACACTCACAGAGGATTGTATTTTGTGATCTTGAGATATGTTTTATTATATGATATTTGATGAACATGAGATTTGAAAATATTGTATGAGTTTTATATTGTTTGAAAAATGTAAATTTGTTTTAAATTTTCACGTCGTTACATCTAGACATCTCAGGGCCTTTGGGGACTTAAATTTGGCAACTTTATCAAGTCTTGGACCTCCTTCATGCTCTAAGTACATTGACATGCTTTGATTTAAGTGTTTTTAGCCTTTGATGCCTTGCATGTAAGTAAAGTTAGCACATTTACGTGGTATCTCAACCCTAGGGGTTGAATCCGTAGTTTGGGGCTTTAGATTCAACTGGAAAATGTTGAATATGTTGAGACAGGGGAAACTCGACGAGTCGCTTTGGAAACTCGACGAGTTGGGTCGGGTTTTCCCGCTTTCTGGATACTAAGAAAACTCGGCATGCCAAGGAGATAACTCGACAAGTTGGATAGGGTCTTTTCCCGTTTTTTGAACATTGAAGGAACCTGACGAGTTGCTAGATGCACTCGATGAGTTGGGTCAACATGGGTTGTTGACCTTGACATTTGACTTTGACTCTGACCTTTGAATTTGGGCAAGTTAGTCCCAAGGGGTGCTTGGAGTAAACCAAATTTTAATAAAGGAGATTATGGGATTAGAGTAAGGCCCATGAGGGTTGGGGACCAATTTGTAAAATTGGGCCATTGATGGATTTATGGACATTATATTGTTGGGCTTTTGTTTTGGGCTTGGGCATCAGTTTTGGATCATATCGAGCCAGGGGTAGAATGGTTATTTTACCCCATATATGGATTAAGGATTATAGTATGGAACTCAACTGCTAATTGGGTAAACTGATTGGTATTGACTGCTCGTGAAGTCGGCGGGGCAACAGCTAAGGATGTCATTCGGGAAGCTTCTGACGGGTTATGAGCAAAACATCATTCCTATGGTGTACATGCAAACCCTAATAGCTTTTGGATCTAGTTTGTCTAATGAAAATGCAATTGAATATCCAAAGCTATAAACCCCAGATCTAGCATACAATTAATCATATTAACATAAGATTGGGGTTTAGATCTTACCTTGATAGTTATGTAGCAATAACAATCTCAAATCCTCCTTTGTAATGGCTTTAGAAAGCTTAGAGTCACAAGTGTCACTCCTCTAATGGCTCACAAACACCAAGAGCAAGAGGATGAAGAATGATAAGAGAGGAGGCACCCAAAAAAACGTGTAGAAAACCTAAGGAATTAGTTGCACACGTTTTTGGTGCCCTAAGGATCCTTAAATAGTGAGGCTATTAGGGTTATCTAACAAGGAAACCCTAATTTGGATGCTTAGGCCCTAAGCAACCCATGGACTCCCTCCTTAGATGCCTTGGACGATTTCTAATGGGTTTCCCCATAGATTTCGTCCACTCCATCCTTTATGGAGTCCATTAGCCCAATATTCAACTATCACACAATTGACAGTTCTAGACCCCTTTATTTAATTAATTTCTTTTAGCCACAAAATTAATTCTTATTAATTCTTGACTAATATTAATATGATTTCTCCTTTAATATATTATTCCCATAATTCATACTATCAAATTGCTTTGGTGAAGGCAACCCAAAAGGACCATGCACCATCGGGTCAAGTACATACCAAAATAGTTATGGACTTAGAAACTAATCCAACAGTTTCTGCATTCGTGGTGAGTCTCCTCACCATACCAATGGGCCGAAGGCACCAAGGCTGGCCCATTTTGTGATATGTGCTACACTAGTTGATGTAGTGATATGTGGTATACTACTTGGTTATATGTTATGTGATATGCTAGTTGTCTTTGTGATACTTGCATGGAAGACCCCGGGGGGAGCCCATGACGCTTGGATGTAAGACCATGTAGGGGAGTCCATCGCTTTTCAGGTAAAGACCATGGGGAGCCCATGGCACTCGGATATCAGACCATGTGGGGGAGCTCATGTCATTCCAGGTAAAGACCATGGGGGAGCCCATGGCACTCGAATGTCAGACCATGTGGGGAGCCCATGGCACTCGAATGTCAGACCATGTGGGGGAGCCCATGACTTTCCAACTAAAGACCATGAGGAGAGCCCATGGCAATCGGATGCCAGACCATGTGGGGGAGCCCATGGCTTTCCAATTAAAGACCATGGGGGAGCCCATGGCACCTAGGTGTAAGACTATGTGGAGGAGCCCATGGCATCCTGGAGTAAGACCTTGGGAGGAGCCCACAACATCCCTATATGTTTATATGCATGACTTATGTGATTGATATGGTTTATGTAGCTGATATAGCTAATATGGATTATGTGGTTATGTGGATTGTGTAGGGTATACTCTGGGAAAGTCACTAAGCTTCCTGCTTATAGTTTTTTTTATGGTTTTAGGTATCATTGATTTGGAAAGGAAGGGCCCGACTTGATCACATCTCACACACCCGTGTTTTCCGCAATATGTGATTTTCGGAGGTAACTCTGATAAATCTTTTAATTAAGCGATGTTTTTGAATGGTTGGATTATGTAACAATTCTATTTGACTATAATAAATATGAAATTTTTACCTTTTATTTTTGGGTTGTTACAAGTTGGTATCAGAGCCTTGGTTTGAGGGATTTCGACATACTTTCTGGTGTGTCTGAACTCAAACTGAGGATCTGTAAAGTTTTCAAAAGAAAAATGTTTTTTAAGGAAAGAATTTCTAAGACAAAAAGGGTGTGGTTCATGCAATCAGCCGAGCTCAAGTAAGTTTCCCCAAAATACCCATATATGTTATCTGTTGTGACTTGACTTATGAATCTGTGAATCGCATACTCGTTAGGGTTAGAGGAGATGCCTTTATATGTTGTATGATCTGGTAGACTTGCATGCTAGTGGTGAGTATTCAACGATAGATTGTCCTGCTATGTTGTGCATGTAGCCTTGGGAATATTGGATGCCATGCTAGAATGAGAATGAATATTGGTATTAGTAACTGCTAAGTGTATGCTTTTAGAATTTCATACGGTTAGGATATTATTTCCATAAAATAAATGATTTGGCCTTATTTCCTGTTCCTTGTCTGGTTATGGTCCTAGGGTAGAGTCTATTATTTGACAGTTTATTAGATCATGTTCTGTGTATAATTTACATGCATAAGGAAGCCGAAAGTGAGGATGGATGGATGTGGATAGCAAGAGTTGTGGTATGTGGACTGAATTGTGACATCCCCATTTTCACGGCCAGAAAAGACCGATTTCGTTTATGCTTTTAAAATAAAATCAGAGTAATCTTTCAAAAGGTGTTGCGGAATTTGTCCCCAAAACAAAATATGATAACATTTTATCAAACCATTTCTTAAAGAAATATATTTTTCATTTCATTACAAAAATCGGGATGTCCACATCTATATACACCAAAAGCATAAATAGTACAATATAGGCCTTACAACAGTTCTTTACATCTACTGGCCTATAATCCAAAATCTCTCATCACTATCCAACTATGCTCTTGTTCCACTACCTGTAATAAAGAAAGCTTAGTGGGTCAGGCTTGGGAGCCTGGTGAGCATATAGGGTTTTCAACCCACAAATAATAATAAATTTATTAATTTCATCAACCAACAATAAATTTATTATCAACCAACAATAACTCTAATTACTCGTTCCTGTTATCCTCACTTTAAGTCCCTAAACACCTATCACAAGGGACCTAGCCTAAGGATCATCATCAGGATGGACTTTACTGCTAAGGGGATTCCCCAGCCACATATGTCCATAAGGCAACCATGAGGGGGATGGATTCTACCGGTGAACACATCGTTCATAAACACCTATAGGTTGTGAGCCTGCCAACGTTCCACTGGACTGTATAGAAAGGTCCGTGGTCGTCATCTATACTCCACTGAATGACTGGAACAACAACAACAACATCGAGGCCTCTCATCGTTTTATCACACACCAACTATTTTCATCTACCCATGTTTTACCCAACATATTTGTAGATAAAATACATATACAGTTTAAAACCTGTATAAAACATCCATTCAACACCATCTCAAATAAACAAACAATATATATACACATAGCACGTATTTTATAGAAAATACTTCGTATCTATGTGTAAGATGAAAGTGACTACACACTCACTTGATAAGATGGTAATTGGACAGCACTTCGTCCCTTAAAACAATTTTTT
Organism: Lactuca serriola; assembly: GCF_051521515.1. Lineage (NCBI taxonomy): Eukaryota > Viridiplantae > Streptophyta > Magnoliopsida > Asterales > Asteraceae > Lactuca > Lactuca serriola. Next base: position 139,218,235 of record NC_136413.1, read on the forward strand.
TCGATGAAACCCGGATGTTTTCTCAAGAACCGGGCTTTACACAGGTAGAGTTTCGAATCGAAAAACTCTTTTTCTTGGAGACTTCATGCTCTCCGGGGCTTTCTTATGATGCTAGGAAGGTATTCTATGCCTAGGGTATTTATTGCAACATAAAAGAAAGTAGAGGGTGGAAGGATATAAATTTTGTAAACAAATTTCGGAATGCCTCGCATTCTATTTATAGTGGCTGAAGCCTAGCATTACGTTGGGCGTAACTTCCTGGTACGCGGGGCGTACTACCTTGCAAGGTTCTTCGTTGGGCGTACTCACGTACGCTGGGCGCAGGAGCGGATTACTTTGGACATGTCCATCAACATGTCAAGCATGCAAAGGGTGTGTCGTGGGTAATTCTGGAGCGATCAAATATAAGTACGCTAGGCGTACAGACCTTGTACGTTGGGCGTACTTCCAACCTCGAAGTTTGTGCCTTGAACTTCAAAAATTCGTAACTTTCATATACGAGCTCCGTTTTTTGACGTTCTTTATATCCAAGTGTAGGTGAGATTATACTCTATAACTTTTGTTTAGACTCCGTCGGCTAATTTTGACTTCATTATGAATATTCTATTTTTAACAGGTCAGGACAGGAAAAGTCTGTTAAAAATTCATAACTTCTTCATTCGACGTCTATTTTTGTCTGTCTTTTTACCATTAAACTACTATCGACTAGATCTTCAATTCTCGTTTAGGTTGTGTCGGCTAAAAATCTCTCGATCTATAATTCGAATTCCGGGTAGCATACTGCTATCTCAAATCTTAGAAAATTCATAATTTCCTCATACGAAGTCAGATTTAGAAATTCTTTTTATGCACACTGTCGGTTTAAAGTGTACTACGAATTTCATTTATATCACTAAGGATAACAACACATTATCGTAAACTCACTTTTTACGTCACATAGCGTCGTGCCGGTTTTGTCACGAAACTTCGACATGTCATAACTTCTTCGTTATAACTCGGATTTCGGTATTCTTTATATCTCCGGAATCCTTTTTTCAACAACTACAACTTTCTTCATAGATATAGGCTTTATCTAACATTTTGTTTTTATCCTTAATTTATTATAATTAAGTATAAAGCACATAATACTCAAACAATACTTTTTTGTTACTTCAAAACGAGTTACAAAGGTTGACCTAGACTATTACATCATTATTAATGCCTAGCCTAGAAACACAGGCGTTACAGTTCTCTCCCCCATAGGATGATTACGTCCCTAGAATCATACACCAGCAAACAAATACGGATAGCGACTCATCATGTCACTCTCCGTTTCACAGGTGAGATTTGGCCCAATCGTATTTTTCCATCGCACAAGTACTAAATCGACCATCTTGTGTCGCAACATTTTGGTCTTACGGTCAAAAATTGCCTATGGTTCTTCAATTAACTTCTTGCTTTCATCCAACCTTAATTGAGAAATTGGAATTATGTCACGAACTTCTCCCGTGAACTTCCTCAAGTAACACATGTGGAAAGTGTTATGAATACCATCTAGTTCTTCTGGTAGTTCTGGCTTGTAAGCTTGGTTCCCAATCTTTTGAGGAACTTTAAATGGTCCAATAAAACTTAGACTCAATTTTCCTCTTTTACCAAATCTTATAAGACCCTTCCATGGCGAGACTTTAAGTAGAACCGAATCTCCAACTTCGAATGTCATCAGTTGTCTTTTGTTGTCATCATAGTTCTTTTGACGATCCTGGGCTGCTAACATTCTTTCTTTAATCACTTTCAGCTTTACAGAAGTCTAATGAACTGTCTCGGGTCCCATAAAATGCTTTTCTCCAGCTTCAAGCCAACATGACAGCGTTCGACACTTTTGTCCATACAAAGCTTGATAAGGTGTCATCTTGATGCTTGAGTGGAAACTATTATTGTAAGAAAATTCTACCAAAGGTAAATGTTCATCCCAGTTACCTTGGAATTCCAGGGTACATACTCTTAGCATATCCTCCAATGTTTGAATCGTTTGTTCGCTCTGACCATCGATTTACAGATGGTAGGCTGTACTTAGACACAATTTCGTACCCAATTCCTCTTGTAGACTTCTCTAAAACCTTGACGTGAAAGGACTATTATGATCTGATACAATCGTTAAAGGAACACCGTGGGGTATCACTATCTCCATCACGTAAGCATTTACAAGTTTATCTATAGACCATTTTTCATTGGCTACTATGAAGTGTGCACTTATAGTAAACCGATCAAAGACCACCCAAATTATGTCGTGACCGCTCTTCGTCCTGGGCAGTTTAGTCACAAAATCCATGGTGATGTCTTCCTATTTACCCATGGGTACAGGTAAAGGTTCTAAACTCCCATACAGTTTTTGATGGTGTGCCTTAACAATGGAACATGCCACACACTCGGTCACATACTTTACAACATCGAGCTTCATTGTCGGCCACCAGTAGTAGGGTTTCAGATCCCTATACATTTTCTTGCTGCCGGGATGAATCGAGTAAATGGACTTGGGAGCTTCCTACATCAGAAGATCTCTTATTCCTCCCGTTTTAGGTACCCAAATCCTATCTTGGAATACCTTTAGTCCTTGAACTTTTGTATCGAACACTAACATTTTGCCCAAACATTCTTCCTTTCGGTCATTTTTCTCAAAAGCTTCTTTCTGAACTTTCTTGATGCTTTCTACCATCGTTGAGAAAACTTCCATTCTTAATGCTCTAGGCTTTTTCCTTTCCATACTCACTTTTCGGCTTAATGCATCAGCTACAACATTTGCTTTACTAGGGTGGTAAAGTATTTCACAGTCGTAATCCTTAAGCAACTCTAACTAGCGTCTTTGTCTCATGTTAAATCCCTTCTGATTAAAGTGATACTGAAAACTCTTATGATTAGTGAAAAGTTTTCACTTTGTGCCATAAAGATAATGCCTCCATATCCTTAGGGTGAATATTACCGCTGCCAACTCCAAATCATGAGTGGGGTAGTTCTTTTCATGTTCTTTCAATTGTCTCGATGCATATGCTATCACATTATCCTTTTGGGTCAGAGCACAACCTAACCTGACTCCAGATGCATCGCTATAAACTGAGAAGTCTTCAACTCCTTCAGGTAAAGAAAGAATCGGTGCTTCACGCAACTTCTTATTTAGATTCTCGAATGCTTCCTCATGCTTCTCATTCCAAGTATAAGTAACTCATGTGTGGGTCAAAGTTGTCAATGGAACAGCTATCGAAGAAAAGCCTTGGATAAATCTTCGGTAATATCCGGCTAATCCCAGAAAGCTTCAGATCTCCATGGGACTCTTTGGTTGTTCCCACTTTATTGTAGCTTCAATCTTAGCTGGGTCAACCATTATCCCTTCTTAGTTAACCATATGACCCAAAAATTGGACTTCTTGAATCCAAAAATCACATTTAGAGAATTTTGCATACAACTTCTCCTTTTTCAGAACTTCTAACACTTCTCACCAATGCTTGTCATGCTCCTGCTTGCTTTTTGAATAAAGCAAAATGTCATCTATGAACACTATCATAGATTTATTGAGGGATGGTTTACAAACCCTGTTCATCAAATCCATGAATGCTACTGGAGTATTGGTTAGTCCACACGACATAACCAAGAATTCATAGTGACCATATCTTGTTCTGAATGCAGTTTTCTCAATATCCTGCTATCTCACCTTTAGCTGATGATATCCTGACCTAAGATCGATCTTCGAGAAATAACTCGAACCTTGCAATTGATCGAACATGTCATCAATCCTTGGCAATGGGTACTTGTTCATTATTGTTGCCTTGTTAAACTCTTTGTAGTCTATGCACATCCTCATGCTTCCATCTTTCTTCTTTACGAATAACACTGGAGGTCCTCAGGGTGATGAACTAGGTCTAATGAAACCATTGTCAAACAATTCCTGAAGTTGCGTCATAAGCTCCTTCATCTCCGTTGGTGCTAATTGATATGGTGCTTTTGCTATTGGTGTTGTTCCTGGTAACAAGTCTATTCGAAACTCCACTTGTCTATCAGGTGGCAATTTAAAAAGATTTTCAGGAAAGACTTACAGATAGTCACACACCACTAGTATGCTTTGAATTTCCTTCTTCTCCTTCTTAGCATCGATCACGAATGTCAAGTATGAGGTGCATCCTTTAGAAAAACATTTTCTGGCCTTCATCGGGGAAATGATTCCAGAATTCACTCTGCGCTTGTCTCCATACACCATAAATGACTGTTTTCCAGGAGGGTTTACCCTCATTATCTTTTTCTTGCACATTATCTCTACATCATTGGCGCTAAGCCAATCCATCCCCTGTACGATGTCAAAACCATTCAACTCAATGGGTAACAACTCCTCGTGGAATTCGTTTTCTTTCATTTCGATGAAAATATTTTTAATGCAATCGCTAACAGGTATGAATTTGCCACTATCTACTTCTACAATTAGGGCATCATCAAGTTTTTCTACAAGCAATGCTAGTCTTCCACCAAATTTATGTGATATGAAGGAGTAATTTGCTCCGGACTCAAACAATAAATTGGAAGGCAATCCATTTACAAGAAAGGTACCTGAAGCGACATCTGTTTCATCCTTTGCGGCATCCAATGTCATCTCGAAGGCTCTGGCTTTTGGCTTTGGTGGGAGATTGGGCTTTGCTGCCTCTTTCTTCTTCGAGCAATCACTGAAAATGTGCCCTTCTTTGTTGCACCTATAACAAACTTTCTTATTGAAGGTGCATTCATTGGCATAATGCCCAGACTTTCCACAATTATAACAAGTGACCTCCTCGCCACATTTCCCAACATGTTTCTTTTTACATTTGTCACACCATTTAGCTTCACCTCCTCCTCCAAATTTCCTTGAACCAGACTTCTAGAACTTGCTATTCTTGTTGGAACCTGAAGTTCCTTCAAACTTTCTCTTCTCGCCAACTTCAACCTTGTTGGTGGCACTTCCTTTGATCATATCTTCAACAGACTTGACAGCCAAGATAGCTGCCTCTAGAGTAAGTGCCTGACGCACCGGCACTGCATATTCCCATGGAATTCCCTTTGCGTACCTGTCGATTTTTTTCAGCTCGTCTAGGACAATATGCAAAGAAAACTCCATTTTATCTGTGAAGTTATTGGTGTATTCATTGATAGACATGCTTCCCTTCTTCAATGTCAGAAATTGGTTCTCTAGCTCAAGCATATTTTGGGTCGAGCAGTACTTGCACTTGAATTGCACCAAGAACTCTACCCAAGTCAGTTGTAGTGGCTCATTAGGGCTTAGGGTCTTCCCCAGAGTGTTCCACCAGTGAACAATGCCACCTCCGAGATCCAATCATTACTCTGACGAGTTCTTCCTTTCCAGTGAAATTTGACGGCTTGCAAGTCATAAAGTCTTTCTACTTGCATCCATTTCTCTCGACTACATCCTCTTGGTTATTCCTCCTAACCACAAGCGACACAGCTTGACCAACAGATCTACTGTAATTTCCTTCCCCTGACTGACTGCCATTTAATTTGGGTTGTTCAACAGGCATTGAAGGTTCATTCCTGTTGTTCAACAATAATTGTCTCATTTCTTCCCTTTGTTCAACCATCATATCCTTAATCATGGCTTGTACTCCAGCCATTGTGATTGGTTATGGTGCGGCTTCTAGTATAGGCACCTGTTCCATCACTTGGGGTTGAGGTTGTTGATTCCTGTTTGTATTTCCAGCTCCACTTCGGGTTCTTGCCATTATGATCTATACACCAAATTAGGCGAATTTAGATCATTATTCACGATAGATATTTAAATTCTCCTTATCACTCCGAAACATTACATGCTAGTTCTAAGATCGTATTCATATGCTTAGATCCCTGAACATATAAGGTTTCTAGATCTGGTCGGCAACATACCATAGATCTGAATAAATAATATCATATATGGAAAACATATAGCATTCAGCACATAAAATCATTTTAGGCATCTTTCCTAAAATATATTAGTGCTCGTGTCTAAATTATGGTAGACACTCATCTCACGATCATCACTTAGCATTCTAAGTTTAAGTCTAGAAATGCTATAAATTTCTAGATCGCTTAAACTAATGCTCTGATACCAACTGTGACATCCCCATTTCAAGGCCAGAAAAGACTGATTTTGTTTATGCTTTAAAACTAAAATTAGTGTAATCTTTCAAAAGGTGTTGCGAAATTTGTCCCCAAAACAAAATATGATAAAATTTTATCAAAGCATGTCTTAAAGAAATGTATTTTTCATTTCATTACAAAAATCGGGATGTCCACATCGATATAGACCAAAAGCATAAATAGTACAATATAGGCCTTACAACAGTTCTTTACATCTACTGGCCTATAATCCAAAATCTCTCATCACTATCCAACTATGCTCTTGTTCCACTACCTGTAATAAAGAAAGCTGAGTGGGTCAGGCTTGGGAGCCTGGTGAGCATATAGGGTTTTCAACCCACAAATAATAATAAATTTATTAATTTCATCAACCAACAATAAATTTATTATCAACCAACAATAACTCTAATTACTCGTTCCTGTTATCCTCACTTTAAGTCCCTAAACACCTATCACAAGGGACCTAGCCTAAGGATCATCATCAGGATGGACTTTACTGCTAAGGGGATTCCCCAGCCACATATGTCCATAAGGCAACCATGAGGGGGATGGATTCTACCGGTGAACACATCGTTCACAAACACCTATAGGTTGCGAGCCTGTCAACGTTCCACTGGACTATATAGAAAGGTTCGTGGTCGTCATCTATACTCCACTGAATGACTGGAACAACAACAACAACATCGAGGCCTCTCATCGTTTTATCACACATCAACTATTTTCATCTACCCATGTTTTACCCAACATATTTATAGATAAAATACATATACAGTTTAAAACCTGTATAAAACATACATTCTGCACCCATCTCAAATAAACAAACAATATATATACATATAGCACGTATTTTATAGAAAATACTTCGTATCTATGTGTAAGATGAAAGTGACTACACACTCACTTGATAAGATGGTAATTGGACAGCACTTCGTCCCTTAAAACAATCTTTTTCGATGAAACCGGGATGTTTTCTCAAAAACTGGGCTTTCCACAGGCAGAGTTTCGAATCGAAAAACTCTTTTTCTTGGAGACTTCATGCTCTCCGGGGCTTTCTTATGATGCTAGGAAGGTATTCTATGCCTGGGGTATTTATTGAAACAAAAAAGAAAGAAGAGGGTGGAAGGATGTAAATTTTGTAAACAAATTTCTGAACGCCTCGCATTCTATTTATAGTGGTCGAAGCCTAGCATTACGATGGGCGTAACTTCCTGGTACGCGGGGCGTACTGCCTTGCAAGGTTCTTCGTTGGGCGTACTCACGTACATTGGGCATAGGAGTGGATTACTTTGTAAGTGTCCATCAACGTGTCAAGCATGCAAAGGGTGTGTCGTGGGCAATTCTGGACAGAGCAAATATAAGTACGCTAGGCGTACAGACCTTGTACGCTGGGCGTACTTCCAGCCTCGAATTTTGTGCCTTGAACTTCAAAAATTCGTAACTTTCATATACGAGCTTCGTTTTTTGATGTTCTTTATATCCACGCATAGGTGAGATTATACTTTAAACTTTCGTTTAGACTCCGTCGGCTAATTTTGACTTCATTTTGAATATTCTATTTTTAACAGGTCGGGACAGGAAAAGTCTGTTAAAAATTCATAACTTCTTCATTCGACGTCTATTTTTGTCTGTCTTTTTACCATTAAACTACTATCGACTAGATCTTCGATTCTCGTTTAGGTTGTGTCGGCTAAAAATCTCTCGATCTATAATTCGAATTCCGGGTAGCATACTGCTATGTCAAATCTTAGAAAATTCATAACTTCCTCATACGAAGTCAGATTTAGAAATTCTTTTTATGCACGCTCTCGGTTGAAAGTGCACTACGAATTTCATTTATATCACTAAGGCTAATAGCACATTATCGTAAACTCACTTTTTACGTCACATACCATCGTGCCGATTTTGTCACGAAACTTCGACATGTCATAACTTCTTCGTTATAATTCGGGTTTCGGTATTCTTTATATCTCCGGAATCCTTGTTTCAACAACTAAAACTTTCTTCATAGATATAGGCTTTATCTAACATTTTTTTATCCTTAATTTATTATAATTAAGTATAAAGCACATAATACTCAAATAATATATTTTTGTTACTTCAAAACGAGTTACAAAGGTCGACCTAGACTATTACATCATTATTAATGATGATATGATTATTGCGCTATTAGATCGATAGATTCTAAATAGATAAACAAGAATGAAGCAATCAAAGAACACAAGAATGGATCAAAAGATGTCAATTGATTAATATCTCACACCTTAGAAGAGCTCGATGAAGAACTTCGACTATAGAGGTGTGCTTAGGGTTACAATGCAAAAGCTATTAATGAGAACGTTAACCTTAAAGATATAAATGCATGCATAATATATAAGCTAACCCTAACGCTTAAACCACGGTTGGATAGGCCCAAACCGGGTAATTAATATATTAACATTAAGCCCATATAACGCAACACTCTAGACCCAACAATCTCCCCCTATGCGTCAATAGAGGCGAGAGATTAGTTCGGTCGAGAAAGAGCAGACTTCTTCACTGTCTTGAACACCTTCGGTATATTGGCCAAAAGAGTGTGACGAAAAGATATATACCACCGAAGCATGTCAGAGAAGTTCTTCTTATCCGAATCATTGTTCTGTTCACACATGTGAGTTATATCAAGTACGTGCTCCAAGCAGGAAGTGGAGAACAAGTGTTTCTTAACAAGAGCGAAAAGGAAATTTTCACCTTCGCCTCTTGTGAACATAACAGTATGATGTGTTGGATCGACCTTGCCCAACTTCATTTTATTAAGATCACTTGGCTTCCCAATGGGCTTCACAGTCGGCTTCTTCCTCAAAAAGTTTGCAACCTCCTGATCCATCTTAGCAACTTCATGGATGTAGGAAGCCAACATTCTCTTAATGTGATCGAGGATCGGCTCATACTGCTCTTGATTATTAAGCAGAATGTTGAATAACATAATCCAATCGTGTGGGTTCAGGTTTGGAAGATCAGCTAACAAAATCATATGAACCGAGTTATCAGAACCTCGGGTTACTCTGAACTTCACGTTGATAAATTTCCTAGAAACAGCTGGTTTCAATACCTTGACAGAGGTTATTTTCTGAGCACTCCATGTCAAGTATTGGGGTTGGGCAAATCCAAGATAATAATCGATTAGATCTTGATCAACCTGTGGGTGAGGAGAAGGGACTTCAACCGTTGGATCAAAACAATGGAACACAAATGCCCTACTGGTGATGGGCATGTCAAATTCAGAATCCCTCGTGTTTTCACAATCAAACGAGGCAACAGGTTCTGGTAAGTGAGTGCTGGGAGACTCAATCACTTATTTGATTAATCTTTCTCGGGTCCAAGTGGAAAAGAGAGCCTGCTTGCAAATCAGAGCATCTTGAGCTTCTTTCTGCTTTCGCTCTTTCTCTTCTTCCTCTCTGGCTATTCTCAAATTTTCATCAATATCTTTATTCCTTTCCTTCCTCTTTAAAGCCTCAGCAATCGTTTCTTCTTCTTCATCATCACTATCTTCCACAACACCCTTCAGTTTTTCCTGTCCACCAGAACCCGAAGCTACATTAACCTTCGGTTCGGTTTTGATAATGACTTTGGGTGGACATAGAGGATTTTGAGCAGGTTCTCCCCCTTGTTGTGGAGGGACCACGGGCTCTGTAACACCCTGAATCTGACTCAATATCTGAATAACATGAAGAAGTTTAGCAGCCAAGTGATTCCGGATAGTAAGGGTGAGAACAGGATCATGAGCATTAACAAGATTACTGAGAATCGAGAGAAAATCCTCATCACTACTTTTAAGAATTGCCCGCTCAGTCTTGAGTGATGCAATCTTCTTCTAGGCTTGAGTAAGATGAGCAGACTGGACTTCAACTTTTGTAGACTTTCGAGAAAGTTCATCCATAATCTTGTTTTCCATGGCTAGGTCAGCCTGAAGCTTATCAAGGCGAGAGTTGACCGAAGTGAGAAGAGAAGTGTGATCAGCTTGGAATGCAGTTCGAACAGAATCAAACTTTGCTTTCTCTTCTTGAAGGGACTTGGAGAGAGAATCAACAGAAGTATTAACCTTTGCAGCATTGGAGTCTGCATAGCCTTTGAATGATTCCAAGAAGATCTTTGAATAATGAACAAGATTTGTCACTTTGGTTGTTGCTTTCTTGCAGGAAGATGTGGAAGCATCCACAGCCTTTGTAGATTTGTCGATTGAATCTGTATATTGTTGAAGAGCAGTGTCAAGAAAAGCTTTTAAAACCACATTTGAATAAGTTTCCGGAAAAGCAAGCAATTTGTCAAGCTTATCATTAAGACACTTCAAATGGTGTTTTGTCACCGGAGCAGTAGCTGATGGGTTTTGGACATAAGAACTTTCCCTATGTGCACATACAACCCTATAGCTTGGATCTAGGTTTCTCTAATTGAACATGCAATATATCCAAGACTTTCATGGCTAGATCTAATGTAAACTAACAATCAAAATCATATGAAAACAGATCTAGAATAATATCTTGAGTTATTTGCTTGAAACCTTCTTCTTCTTGGAGCTTAGAGTCACAAATGTCACTCCTCTAATGGCTTACAAACACCAACTAGCAAGAAGATGATTTGAGAGAAGGAGAGAGGTGAGAAATCAGCTCTAGGGTTTCCTCAAACATGGAGTGGCTGATTTCTTGAACCCTAAGGGCCTATTTATACATGAACTTTGTAGGGTCAAAAAAAAATAATTTTGATCGTGTGAAAAGTAGCAACACAAGACAGCAGAGCATCCACCATGACAAGAATCTGAAAAGTCTCAATGGCTCTACGAGTGACTAATGTCCAGAAACGACCGCATGAAATCTCAGAATGTTTGGATGAGGAGTTGAGGCTCTGCACTAGTTGAGACTAGATTAATGAACCATAATCCAAATGGATTCCATTGTAGAGACCATAAAGAATGGTCATGAAACCTTTACTCGCCCCATCCGACCCTGTAACCCTTTCTGCTAACCCCTTGTAGATAAGTGTGAACAGACCATTCCATTGAGGTGGTAAACATGACTTCTTGAATTTCGTCACCGTGGTAAGAACATCTGTGTATCCCATGTCATAGAACATCGAAAACAACTAAGTTGTTGTGATGAAATCCGGAAAGATGACAGAAGCATTTACAGCAAGCCCTAGTAGTGAACAGAAGCGTGCTTTGGATACAGATGACTTGTGATTAAAGATTTTGAAGAAGCTTCGTTCCTTTTGTTTGTCGTAGGAAGCAGTGGAATAGACATGTGATAGAAGGGACATGGGAACTGATTCGACGTGCGTGAGAGCAATCACCAATGGAGAATACTTGAGACACTCTACAATGTGAAGCATGTACGAATAATAAAGGAAAGGATTAAGTTGAATGACCAGATTCTGATTGGGTTTTATCGTAAGCAAAGATGATGAAGCTGTTTGATCTAGAAGAGAGGATGATTCCGCCATTGTTGTTGTGAAGAAGAAGATGAATAGTTGTAAATCGCCTATTGTATTTGAGAGAGAGGTTGAAGAACGTAAGGAGGTACAGTAGGTGTAAAAACCCCCCTTTTATACCATTGCCAGGAGAGAGAGAAAGTATCCACTGTGATAATGATACGATCTCTGAAACGGCACCTAAAAAAGCGCGAGTTGACAGCTTGGTTTCCCTAGGTATACGTTAGCAGGCGTGGGTTTAGGAACCGTTTCAAATTCACGCGCCCAATACAAATTCTTATCCTATGAGTCATGTGGAATTCTTATCCAATTACCGTCTCTTCAATTTTGAAAATGCTTCAAAGTCAAGTACAAGCAGCTACAAGCGAGACTCATCCGTTCTCTTGATGTTAATCAACCGTGGCTCCTCCATAAGAAAGTGAACTACCATATATGTTAGAAACAAAATCATAAATCTGAATAGTGCCATTAGTACCACAATCAAGAGTTTGGAAAATCATAAAGATCTTCGTGCAAGAGTGTGCCAAAGAAAAAGAAATAAAGCAAGATGTGTGTGGGAGATAAGTGATGTCTTTGATGACATGAAAAGAATGATCCCGGGCACGAATCTCTTACTTCAAAGTCAAGGGAGACTGAGAAGTGTCTGTGTGGTTTCCCATGAAATATGATAAAATGTTTGTTAGGAAACATTGAAAGGCATCTTTTCAAGTATAGGCTTTAGTGGGTGGTTTATCTTCAACCGAACTTCGATACTTAAAATAAGACCGAAAGTAGGATGAAGTACTTGTGAGATCGATGTGGTCTGTTGAACAAGTATGCTGAAGAATATATTTTGTGATTAGATAATAATAAGAAATCTCAAAAACAAAACTGAAACTGGATCTTATGGGAAGAAACGTCTTGATGATAGACAATGTCATAAAGATCACGCAAAAATTAAAAGGAGATTTCTTGAGGTACAAGATATAGCTTGAACATTTTAGCGTTCACAGTCAATTCATTCAAGGTGCTGGATTTTGGGTCTCACTCAGCACGCGGTGAACATATCTAAGATCATCAACACAGATGTTGTGTAACCATAAACCTCAATGGTAATTGCTGAGAGTCTTAAGGGTTACGATTGTGGAGCGAAACGTGATGGAGAAAAATGAGGTGGTTAAAGAGTTGAAAGTACCCCTGCTAATTAAGAATGACAAAGCAAAAAACTCTTAACTCACTGTGAGAAGAGTAAGGTAGCTCGTGACTTGAGTGAATTTAGCAGCCTAATTGGGAAGAAACGACAGGTGTCGATCGAATCATTAAGGCTTCACTTAGAGTATAGGAGGCTTCGGTCTACATACAACAGCATGCTTTTAGGAACACTTAACTAGTACAAAGATAAGAGTGTTATACCTGCCCCAACTCCAATTGGAATTGACATAGCATCTGTGATCGTCAAACCCAAAAAAAGCGAAACGAAACACAAAAGAAAATATTTTTGAAGTTTTGAATTTTTCTGAAAAAGAATAATAAAAACAGATAATAAACTATTTTTGGAGTTCTTGGAATTTCTGAAAAAAAATAATAACAGAAAATAAACTATTTTTGGAGTTTTTGGAATGAAAATAAAAGAGAAATAAAAAGTAAGCAAAAAGATAGACAAGATATACAAAACATACAACCGAAACCAAACTTCATAAAGATGAAGCGAAATGGGCTGAGCGTTCGGTTCATTTCAGTCCCCGGAAATTCCGGAACCGAAATAGACCGAGCGTTCGCTATATTTCGGTTCTCCAATTTTTAGTGAAACGGAAGGGGTTTCAATACCGACTCAACTTCCATCATTCCCAAGCCTTGTAGAATTTTACTAAAGCTCGCTTCTGGTAGGGCCTTAGTGAAGATGTCAGCCAGTTGATCTGAGGACCGAACGAAATGAACTTCAACGCTACCATCTTCCACATGGTCCTTTATGAAGTGGTATCTTACTACAATATGTTTAGTCTTCGAGTGTTGCACTGGATTGTGACATATTCGAATCGCACTTTCTGAGTCACAGTAGAGAGGAATATTCTTCATGCATAAGCCATAGTCTCTAAGTTGGCTTTGTATCTATATGACTTGTGATGTACAGAATGTTGCAACGATGTACTCAGCTTCGGCTGTGGAAAGAGACACACACATTTGTTTCTTTGATTGCCATTTGACTAGTTTACCATCGAGAAATTGGCACCCACCGGTTGTGTTCTTTCAGTCTAATCCACACACACCAAGATCAGCGTCAGAAAAGGCTTGAACAAAGAAACCGGGTTTAGGAGGATACCAGAGACCGAGATATGAGGTTCGCTTCAAATATTGGAAGATGTTTTTCATTGCAACCATATGAGGTTCTCTTGGGTTAGCTTGAAACCTGGCACAATAACAGACAGAAAACATTATGTCCGGTCTACTAGCCATTAGATACATTAGTGACCCTATCATTTGATGATAGAGAGTCACATCCACAGCCGGTTTCTCAAGAGATGGATTCAGCTTCGTGCCAAATGCCATTGGAACCTTTACTTTGGAATCTCCCGGCATGCCTAACTTCGCCAACAGAGTCTTCGTGTAAGCTTCCTAAATAATGAAGATTCCATCTGGTCCCTGTCTTATATTCAATCCAAGGAAAAAGTTAATCGGACCCATTGTGCTCATCTCAAATTTAGTCTCCATCAACTTCCTGAATTCAACTGTTAAGCTAGGATTCGTGGAGCCGAAGATGATGTCATCGACATAAATCTGAACTATCATTAAGTGTTCACCCTCTTTTTTGCGAAAGAAGGTTGGGTCAACCGAACCTTGTTTGAATTTTGACATTTTGAGAAAACGTGTTAGAGTTTCATACCAGGCTCTCGGGGCTTGCTTCAAACCATAGACTGCTTTATCCAGTATGTAGCAGTAATCAGGATACTTCTCGTTCACAAATCTGGGTGGTTGTTCAACATATACCGTTTCTTCTAGTTCTCCAATCAAGAAAGCACATTTTACATCCATTTGGAAAACTTCGAAGTTTTTATGTGCACCATATGCCAGAAAGATTCTCATTGATTCCAACCTTTCTACAGGAGCGAAGGTCTCTTCATAATCTATTCCTTCTTCCTGACAATATCTTTTCACCACGAGCCTCACTTTGTTGCGAATTACGTTGCCTTCTTTATCTAACTTATTTCTAAAAACCCATTTAAAACCGACTACAGATACATCCTTTGTTGTGGGAATCAACCTCCAAACACGATTTATTTCGAACTCATGGAGGTCGTCTTGCATAGCTTGCACCTAATCAGAGTGATCAAGAGCAGCATTTACCGTTTTCAGTTCAATTTTGGAGACAAATGAATTAAATATGCAGAATCCTACTTGAGAGAATAAAGCAACTTGCTTCGCCTTCAGTTGAGAGTGTGTGAGAACTCCTTCAGATGATTCACCAATGATTCAAGTTTTAGGATGATCCTTTGTCCATTTTATGAGAGGAGGGTAATTTGGATCATAGGCAAGATCCAACTTAGCGTTTACTTCTTCTTCAAGTTTTGATTCATCTCCTTCGTTATTTGTATTCTCATTCTCCCCCTCAAGTAGTGAAGCGTATCCCATGTCAGAATATGGATTCTCCCCCTCGAATACACCTTCATGGGTTGGGTTTTGTGATGGATTCACCCCCTAGTAAGGCAATTTGGTTGTTTTTGGTGTAGACGAACCCTCCCTCTAGAGTATAGAGCTTTCTCTTGGAGGGTCATTGGAAGCTGGATGATCACCTGATGTAGGAGGTTCGCTTTGAATCTGCTTCTCGGTTGGATGTTGAGGTTTGCTTCCCATGTCTTTAGTAGCTTCGTCGATGATCTTCTTCAAGGTATCTATATTGTTATCTGCTGCTTTTGCTTCTGAGTGGATCGCCTTCTCTGGTTCATCAAAGAGCAGCATGTACTCCTCAAACTGATTGGAAATGGGAATAGATACTTGACCTGATTCCAGAAATATTTCCTCTGTTGGACCTTCGCTTGCTTCAATCTTCTTCATGTAATTATCATCAAAATTTACATAGTAGGTTTCTTCAATTTCCCTAGCGCGTTTATTCAGAACCCTATATGCCTTTGAAGTAAGCGAATAGCCAAGAAAGATCCCTTCATCTGCCTTTACATCAAACTTGTTTCGGTTCCCTATGGATTTGAAAATAAAGCATCTTGAACCGAACACATGGAAAAACTTTACATTGGGCTTGCAATTATTCAAAATCTCGTATGGAGTGATGGAATATCTCTTGTTGAGGAAGGACCGGTTTTGTGTATAACAAGCAGTAGCTATAGCATCATCCCAGAAGTATAGTGGAAGAGAAGTGAAACTCAGCATGGTTCGGGCGGCTTCACACAATGAACGGTTTCGCCTTTCAACAATCCCATTCTGTTGTGGAGTGTAAGGAGCAAAGAAGTTGTGCGTTACTCCCTTTTCAGTTAGAAACTCTTCAAAGTCTTTATTTTTGAACTCTAGACCATTATCGCTTCTTATGTTTCTTACCACCTTTCGCAGCTGCAATTCCACTTGCTTGATAAAAACCTTCAGCTTGGGAGTCGCCTCTGATTTCTGTTTAAGAAAGAAAACCCAGGTGAAGTGTGAAAAATCATCTACAATTACAAGTATAAACTTATTACCACCGATGCTTTCGATAGCCGAAGGGCCACATAGGTCGATGTGCAGTAGTTCAAGAGGTTCGATGATCTTTGTATTGATACGAGAAGGGTGACTCTTTCGGCTTTGCTTGTCCATCTTGCATGCTGCACACAGATGTTCCTTGTCAAATTTGAGAACAGGAAGTCCATACACGTGATCCCCAAGCACCTGTTTATTAATATCTTTGAAATTCAGGTGCGAGAGTCTTCGGTGCCACAACCAAATTTCATCTGAGTTCGCCTTTGTCAGCAGGCATACAGCTAGCTTTCCTCTTATTGGGTTGAGATTCAGAGGATACATCTCACCTTTGCGCATGGATTTCAACAGAACTTTCTTAGTTTTCTTCTTAATGATCTCTGAACCCTCGTCATCTAACGAAACCTTTAATCCAATTCCCATAACTAGTTGAGAGACGCCGATTAGATTATGTTGCAATCCTTCCACGTAAGCTACTTTACGAATCGAAAATTCACCGTTTGTAATCATCCCATATCCTTTGATCGTGCCATATGAGTTGTTTCCATATTTTACACATCCACCATCCTTAAGGGATCGAAACTCCCTAAGCTCTTCCCTCCTTCCTGTCATGTGATGAGAGTAGCCACTGTCAATATACCATTCATTGTAAAACTGCTTGTCACTGATAACCTGCAAAATTAAGCAGATTTAGGAACCCAAAGTCTCTTGGGCCTTGGTGAGTCTTTTACAGAATAGGGAATTGCAACAGAAAGATCAACCAAATATGTTATTTTTATTATTGCGGTTTCATCTTTTCGTTTGATGGTGTAAACTTTGATTTTATTTTTATATTGCTTCAATTGGGGTGTGTTATTGTTAGTTGGTTTTTCAATTGAGTTTTTCTTTGGAGCCCTAAGGTTAGCTGACTTTTTATTAACTTGAGCTTCATTATTGGAGATGATCTTTCCCTTTCCTTTGATATCCTTCATCGGGTTTGGTTTTGGTTGCGAGTGAGGATAATGGGATTTAGGACCGAAACTTGACTTTCGGTTCTTGGCGTAGTAAGAGTTGGGACTGAAACTTCCTTTTCGGCTCGTCTGACTACATGTGTGGCAATGATTGCATGAAGGAGATTTGTCCCATGATTTGTCATTTTCTTTGGTATTGGGCGCCTTTTTAGAGTGAACATAATTAGACTTTTGGGACTGCCAAAACTGTTTTTTCACATTGAGGTTCTTCATGTATCTTTTGTTCCTCTGGCGTTTCTGTTCAGCAAGTTACACTTGAGATTTATGAATATTCACTCTTGGTTTTGGGTTCTCCTCATGTTCTTTGGATGTTGTTGAAGATATGTTGGATGCTTTCATTGTTTCGTTTAGTATCTCTTTCGTGCCGCTTCAAATTGGCTAATCAAAACTTGAAGGTCTGTTGATGGGTTCAGCCACGTATCTACCCTTGACTCTCCATGAGGTTCGCTCCGATAGGCCAACCGTTTCCTCTGCATTATCTATGGGTGTAGACCAGAAGTATTTGTCACAACCTTCAGCATTATCTTTATCAACCAAGGAGGTCAACTCTGTCGTTTGTTTCTTAGTTATTCCTTCAACAACATATACTTGGTTCGGCACTGTTTGCACCTTTTGATAAACTACCGCCTTTTCTTTGAGGAACTTGGACTTATCCTTGGAAATGTGAGCGAACTCAACGAAATTTTCAAATACAAGCGATTTTGCTGTTTCGGATTCGCTCTTGAGAAATTCTGAACAGTCAATCCTGTCCTCTACTGAAATTTCGCTCATTTCACTTTCCTCATCAAATTCAGAAGTGGCTTCTAAATTCATTTTATTTTCTGAACTTAATTTGGCATTGGATGAGTCAAACTTCTGCATGGTCTCGGTTTTGATTTTTAATTTATCATTATCGTCCAACAAATTGTTTAACATACATTTATGCTCTTTGGACTCAATAAAAGCCTCAATTTTGTCTAGTCCGTATTTGTAGGTCATTGAAATCTCATATGAGGACATTATAGATTCACATTCAGCAATGACTTCATCTTCCTTAAATTCAAGGAAAGGAAATCATTTTATGAATCTTTTTACCTATCTCACAATCTAGATGCAACTGGGTGATATTAGTATATAAGCGTTTAGCAATCAAACTGAAAACGTTTCTTTGTTTTAAAAACTTCAAATTGTCTCGTTGCACATAAATAAGTTCATCCCTAGACCTAACTAACTCTGACTCCTTCTGTTGTATCCATATCCTTCTCTCCTCACTCTTGGAGGACTCCCTGCTGAGTTCGTCAGTTAGGTTAGAATTTGCTAAGCGAGTTTGCATAAGACTGCTACTTAAGTTAGAAAAATTGAATTTTAATTCATTTAATTCTTTTTTCGTAGTTTGTTACTGGTATTTTAAGTGATTCTAGGATAGATTGTACCTTCTTGATCAACTGATCGCAATCGCTGATCTTTTCACTCACAGGCTTGGTAGCGAAACATTTGTCTTCCTTAAGCTTCGCTTCCTCATGCTCACCTTCGGTTGTATATCCTCTAGTTTGTGACACTCCAGCTGTCACCATTAAGCATCTCCCAGAAGACTCAGTAACTCCTTCTCTCGCCACATAAGCTCTTCCATGCGAGGGTCTGCGTACCTCTTCATCTTCAGAGTCTGTAGACCAGACTTCTACTCCACCAAACTCATCATCAATAACATGTTCCTGCACAATTAAAGAATTCATAGAAACATTAGTTGCTTTCTTATTCTTTATCTCCTCCAACTTTCGCATGTGGTAAGCTTCGTCATCTTCATCATCCTTTTTCTCAGACATCATTCTCAGCATGCAATCCTTAGCAAAGTGGTTCTTGTCGTGACAGTAGTTGCAATCATATCCTGAATCTCCCACAAGCTTGCTCTCCTTCTTCTCATTGTCCTTCTGAGTAGTGTTCTTGCTCTCCACTTTCGCCTTTTCAGAGCTATAGCTTCCCTTCCAGTTTCTATTCTTGTTGACAGGGAACTTCTTATGAGCAAACTTCTTTGGGTTTGTAACCATCATTGCATATTCTTCATGAGTCAGATCGCACTCTGACATATCAGATTCTTCCTCTTCGTCTGCCACACTCTTGCTCTTAGAAACAAGGGCCAGAGAACCTACACCCAAAACTACCTTCGCGTCCTTAGTCACCACGCTTTCATGATATTTGAGTATACCCATTAGTTTTGCCAGCGAGTAAGACTTAAATTACTCATGTGCCTTCATAGTCGAGACCACTACCATCCATTCTGGTCTTAAGCCATTCATGAATGTGACCTTTTTTTCGATCACCTTCCTTTCAATACCATGCTTCATCATCTTGCTAAGCAGATGGTTGAAACGATCAAATATCTGAATGAGTTTCTCTTCAGGTTTTTGTTCAAAAGCACCGAACTCAGAGAGCAATAGGGTTTGGATCGAGTGCTCTAGATCCTCATCAGTTGAATATAATTCTTTCAACCTATCCCATATTTCTATAGCTGTAGTGCATAAATTTACTAAACGGAAAGTATCGGCTTGCAAAGCAAATCTGATCATTCTCATGGCTTTAACGTTGCATAACACCGTGTCTTTTTCATCTCGAGGGATCTTCTCTACGTCCACCAAGAGTTGGTTATACTCTTTTTGAGTCTTGATCGTTCTGTTCGTTCCAGAGTGAACAAACGAACCCAATGTTATTGCTTCCCAGATAAAATAGCCATTGTCTTTAGATCCAACGACGTAGTCTTCGAAGTGATGCGTCCATACTTCATAATCTTAAGTATAGAGAATCGGAACCCTCGTAGTGGATCCTATACTGTTGGAGATGTTCATTGGATTGACTTGAGAATCGTCGTGAGACATGATGAACAACTTCTTCTTTTAATTTGCTTGAATCAGACTTGTAAAGTTGAAACTAGGGTTTTAACGAACACCAGATACACCGTCGACAAGAAGAAGACGACTTCTATATATTCGATAAAAGCGGAAACCCTAATGGATTCTTCACACAGTAGAGATGCGTATATATTACATAGTCTCCTGCTCTGATACCAATTGATGTGATTATTGTGCTATTAGATCGATAGATTCTAAACAGATAAACAAGAATTAAGTAATCAAAGAACACAAGAATGGATCAAAAGATGTCGAATGATTAATATCTCACACCTCAGAAGAGATCGATGAAGAACTTCGACTGTAGAGGTGTGCTTAGGGTTACAATGCAAAATCTATTAATGAGAACGTTAACCTTAAAGCTATACATGCATGCATAATATATAAGCTAACCCTAATGCTTAAACCACGTTTGGACAGGCCCAGACCAGGTAATTAAAATATTAACATTAAGCCCATATGACGCAACACTCTAGACCCAACAAATGCCTAGCCTAGAAATGCGGGTGTTACATGAATGTTCTATGATAGTTCTTTGGATTGGAGTGCTACTGCATGAATGTTGCTTGCTTTGTGCATTGTGGAACTCTTGAATGATGGGAGTCAACTACTAAGTGAATATGACGATATTCAAGAGGTGGATGTCTGGCATCATTAGGAGTTCTTCACCAGCTGATGGTAGGGCAAGGTTTGGAACCTAGGAAAGCCTAGGGTTTGCTCCATTGAGTCAGTGGGGCGGTTCGGTGAGTTTAGGAACCTAGGGAGAGCCTAGGAGTTGCTTTGGTGGGTATTATGTTGTTGTTTAGCGGATATTTGGTGCATCAGTGGAGTAGGTGACTTAGAGGATTCGGGAGGATTGTCGAGGAAGGTATAAGAGGTAGTATTGGGCCCATACTACTAAAAGCATAGGATCCATACACGAATCGGTGAGAGTTTTGGAGAATCTAAAAAGCTTATGGGAAGGAGAGTTCTTGGTTATGCTCTGATAGTAGGGATAGTTGCTTTGTCAAATGAGGATGAGCACACATAAGCAAGGACCAGGGTTCGGTCCCGGCTCCGATGGTGAGCCATTTAGTGGAAGGATCGCCAGGGTTTTGAGTTCACCTTGGATCTCTTGTATCAGGTGGTAAGGATTGATTGTACGATCTATTGCACTTTCGGGATTGGAGCCTATATCTTGGGAGAAATTTGTAGCCCGGTTTAGGGTAGAGATTGCTTCACCTACTACAGTTCAGCCATAAACGATTGAGCTGGTGAGTGTGTCAGGATGCAAGACCCTGAATGATATGATTTCTAGAGCCCAAGAGCAGGAGACTGATTTGGAGCACATTGGGAAAAGGGTACCAGATCAAGTGCATATATTGGAGGGTCCCGAGAAGAGACCCATGATTTTGGAACAACTTTTGAGAGGCCAGTAGGTCCGGATTCGGTGCGGCTCTTGAGGGAAACTGCATGATGGAATTTTTCGTTCCAAGGGTTTGGGTAAGTGTAGCTCTGAGTTTGCTTCCCTGCTTGTGTTTGGGTTATATCGTCAAGTGAAGTCATATGTCATTTACATGCCGTGGATTATTAGAGGTTAGTGGGAGGTCATTTTCCTTTTTGTTGGTTTGAAGTGTTCAATGTTAACTTGGATCAAGGGTGAGATCAGTTTAGGGGTATTATTTGGGAAGGTCCGTGGTCAGGGTTCAGCAGAGTGGTTATCCACTATCGTCAGGATTTGGTGGTTTCAGTTATTGTGCTCAGATTGTCTTTTGGGGTCGCCAAGGGAAGTGGTCTATTGTTGAGGTTTTGGTCTAAGAATCTGTCATTTGGATTTCAAGATTTGAGTGTAGTATCATTTTAAGGCATTTGGGATTATTAGTGTTGCTGGCATTCGACAATTGTTTATCTAGTCTTCAGTGAGTGTGCGGTCTTTTGAGTTTGCTAGTAATAGATCACTAGCAAGGTTAAGCGTTAGTAGTCAGCGGGCCGATCGTTGTAAGGTAAGAAGGATTGGGAATCCTTCAATTCTCGTGTACTTTAAGAATTTAGTCGATTCAAAGTGGGGGAGAATCGTCCCGGGATACAGAAGTAGGAGCTGTTTTGAAACTAGGATAAGTTTCGCATCCTCGTCAGGGAGGAAGGCAGCCCAAGTGGTTGTTTGGTTTGAGGGTTGTCTGAGTTTGGAGTTCGGTAAAACTCCCCGGCATGTGAATCGTGTCTTCTTGGTGCTCGATAGCAGAATTTGGGGAAGCAGGTTGGGGTTCCAGTCATGAATTGAGTTCAATATGGGGGTTCAGTCGAGTGTGTGCTCGACTTTGTGTGCGTTTCGAATTAATAAATTATAGGTAAGGCATTGGGTTGCGGTTGTGCTAGGGTGAATGTATTGTAAGACTATAGGGGAGCCGTAACATTCACTAGTAGTCAGTTGGGGTGAAAGTGTTGTAAGACTACGGGGGAGCCGTAGCATTCACTAGCAGTCAGATAATGTAGGAAGTGATGTAAGACTCTGGGGGAGCCGTAGCATTCACTAGCAGCCAAATAGTATGGATAGTGATGTAAGACTGCAGGGAGTCGTAACATTCACTAACAGCCGAATAGGGTAGGAAGTGTCGTCAGACTTCGGGATAGTCGAAGCATACACGGATTCTTTCAGATGATTTGGGCTAGGGTAGGCTAGCTTGCAAGGTTGTGGGGAGGCCACAACTTATTTAGAATCAGGAATGGAGGTGTTTGTTCGATTAGTTAGTCGTGGGTGATCCCAAATGGTTATGGGAATTCATGACGGAACTGGTAGAGACTGTTGCGTCAAGGGTTTGGATCTTGAGTTGCAGGATCATGTGGATAATTAGTACGTGACACGGTAGGGCTACTATTGGGTAGTCCTGATATTTGATCTCTTGGGAACCTGGTGGTTGGACCAAGTGCGAGACTGGTAGTCTCAAGGAATCGGCTAAGGGTATTTATTTATCGTTCAAGTAAGGGATGTTGGAAGTTATGGTGCATTACAAAAATGTAGATTCATGGATCTTGAGGTAGGAGCGGAATATCGATTCGTTTTGGGAAAGATCCTGAATCGGAGTTCACGCGTGTTCAGTACAGGATTTCGTTTTAGTGAGATGAGATTTGGGGTATCTATATGCCAAGGGAGACAATTTTGAGGTCCAAGGGTAATGGGTGGACTTAGTTGACAGTATCCCAAGTTATTGTGATGTGTCTTGGTTTAGCCTTATCTGTGAAAGAGCCACATCGTATTTGAAGTGAGGAAAAGATGGGTCGATGGAGAACAGCTGCGATGTAAGACTACAATGGTTCTGGTAGTAGTCACTTTTCGTATTAGATTCGGTGGCGACAAGTCGTCAAGCTATTATGATTGGATGTATCAGAAATATTGATGGAGCCATGAGTGGCCGTATAGCTAGGACAATTATTGCTAGACGAGGTCTCTTTCGAAGGTCGCGTGGGGCAAGTGTGAGGTTGTTAGTTACCTCAGCAACCGGACAGGAATCCGGTATTCCAAATGTAGGTGTTCAACATACGGTTATGGTAAGTGAATTCATTCAGTTGGTAACACCGAGATAATTAGGATCGGAGAGAGTTTGGTGTGTTTGGGTCCTGTTGCCTTTTGAAAGGCCATTGAATGATCGGGGTGACGGCGGTGTCTCTCGGGACGTCAGGTGTCGGTATTCGTTGGGTTCAGAATGGTTTGCCAATTATTGGTAAGAGTTGGATACCCAAGTTTTATCGGGGTTGAAGTACTCTCAGGGCTTCGACTTGAGGGGTGATACCCGGTTTGGGAAGCGGGGCTGAAGGCCAAGTACGGTGATTCGGTCAGAATTTGGCCCGATTAGGCAAGGCGATGCATCGTGTAGGACTCTTGCTGAAGCTCAGACTGATTGATATTGGATACTATGTGTCAGCCACGGAAGTGTTTGGACGACGACTCTACTGGACCTCCTTATAGTCAATATCCGGGCAAAGGAGCATCTGAATCATGGGAGAAAGTTAATGCTAGTTGTCGTACAGAAAATGCAGGTCATGAGGAAGTAGGGTAGAAAGATTAGTGAAGGCTCAATGAGAATCATCAGTCGGGTCATAGTAGGTAATGGAAGTCGCGGGCACAGCTCTTGAGCAGCGGCCGGAGGAGGAGATAAGGAAGCATTAATCAGACCATGTGCAACAGCAGACTTCGAGGACGAAGTCTAGTTCAAGTAGGGGAGATTTATAACACTTGGTTTATGTGTTATTCAGTTTTTAGCATTTATAGACATTTGGGCGGGAACTCGACGAGTTGGGGAGTTCCAACTCGTCGAATAGAGATCATCTTGGACGCAGAACGAAGGGCCTACTCGACGAGTTGGAAGGCCCCAACTCGACGAGTAGACACTGGAAAGGAAAACCCTAATTTTCAGGGTTTGTACCCTATTTAAAGGCATTAAGCCTCACTTGTAGCCTCCCTTATCACCCTTTTTTCCCATATAAAACCTTAAATCATGTCTCATCTCCCATGTTGAGTGTGTGAGGGCTTAAGGAGTTCCTTTTTGGTGTTTATGTGAAGAAGCTTGAAGTGGTTGGTGCATAGCTGAAGGGAGAGGTTGTAGATCCGGTGTTTACTCGGCTGTGGCAACCATTTTAAGGTATAATGTTGAAACCTTGACCTTCCATTTCTTTGATCTTCTTCTATGAATTTTTATGGCCATTATTAGCCTATTTTGGTACCATTCTTGGTTTTGAACATGATATGAAGATATGGCTTTAGATCTGGACATCTCAAGGCCTTTGGGGACTTAAAGTTGCCAACTTTATCAAGTCTTGGCCCTCCTTCATGCTCTAAGTCCCTTGAAAAGCTTTAATTAAGTGTTTTTAGCCTTTGATGCCTTGCATGGATGTAAATTTAGCAACTTTACGTGGTATCTTAACCCTAGGGGGTTGGATATGTAGTTTGGGGCCTTAGATTCGACTTGAAAGGGGCTGAATATGTTGAGACAGGGGAAACTCGATGAGTTGCCCTGGTAACTCGAGGGAAACTTGTCAAGTTGGGTCGGGTTTTCCCACTTTCTGGATACTAAGAAAACTCGGCAAGCCGAGGAGATAACTTGGCGAGTTGGCTAGGGTCTTTCCCGATTTTCTGAACATTGAAGGAATCCGATGAGTTGCTAGATGCACTCGACGAGTTGGGTCAACATGGGTTGTTGACCTTGACTGTTGACTTTGACTTTGACCTTTGAATATAGGCAAGTTAGTCCTAAGGGGTGCTTGGAGTAAACCAAATTATAATAAAGGAGATTATGGGATTAGAGTAAGGCCCGTAAGGGGTTGGGGCCCAATTTGGAAATTTGGGCCCATGATGGATTATAATGGACATTATAGTGTTGGGCTTTTGTTTTGGGCTTGGGCCTCAGTTTTGGATCATATTGAGCCAGGGGTAGAATGGTCATTTTATCCCATGTATGGATTAAGGATTATAGTATGGAACTCAATTGCTAATTGGGTATACTGATTGGTATTGACAGCTCAGGAAGTCGGCGGGGCAGCAACTAAGGATGTCATTCGGGAAGCTTCTGCATTCGAGGTGAGTCTCCTCACTATACCAATGGGTCAAAGGCACCAAGGCCGTCCAATTTTGTGATATGTGGTACATTAGTTGATGTAGTAATATGTGGTATACTAGTTGGTTATATGTTATGTGATATGCTAGTTGTCTTTGTGATACTTACATGGAAGACCCCAGGGGAGCCCGTAGCGCTTGGATGTAAGACCATTTGGGGAGCCCATGGATTTTCAGGTAAAAAACATAGGGGGAGATCATGACACTCGGATGTTAGACCATGTGGGGGATCCCATGACATTCCAGGTAAAGACCATGGGGGAGCCCATGACACTCGGATGTCAGACCATGTGGGGGAGCCCATGGCTTTCCAACTAAAGACCATAGGGGAGCCCATGTCACCTAGGTGTAAGACCATGTGGAGGAGCCCATGGCATCCTGGAGTTAGACCTTAGGAGGAGACCACGACATCCCTATATGTTTATATTTATGGCTTATGTGATTGATATGGTTTATGTAGCTGATATTGCTAATATGGATTATGTAGTTATGTGGATTGTGTGGGGTATGATCTAGTAAAGTCACTAAGCTTCGTGCTTACAGTTTTGTTTATGGTTTTAGGTATCATCGGTTTAGAAAGGAAGGGCCTGGCTTGATCGTAGCGCACACACCTGTGTTTTCCGTATTATGTGATTTTGGGAAGTAACTCTGATAAATGTTTTAATTAAGCAATGTTTTTGAATGGTTGGATTATGTAACAATTGTATTTGACTATAATAAAAATGAAATTTTTACCCTTGATTTTTGGGTCGTTACATCAAGATGGTGCATTAGGCATGTGGATGGCGTATCTTGATCAAGGGATGACGCATACTCTCTAAGGTTGGCGCATCCTCTTCCAAGGTGGCATATATGCACTCGAAGTTTGCACATCCTCTCTACAATGGCGCATCCACCTCATGAATGGCATATCATGTCACTTGGTGGCATATCCTGTCACTTGGTGGCATATCATATCACTTTGTGGCATATCCTGTCACTTGGTAGAATATCAATTCACTTCGTGGCACATCAAGTCACTTCGTGGAATATCACTTTTCATTAGTGGCACACCTGGACTTCTAAGTGGCGCATCCAAGCATAAGATGGTGCATCTTGATCACAGATGGTACATCCATGCACCAGGATGCTGCATTCAACTTCTAGGTGCTCCATACATCCTTTTAGAAGAACCGTTCCTTTGTCACTTGATCTATTCCTTTATCAGGAGATCCATCCTTTTCTCATATGATTCATTCCTTTGTTACATGCTCCATGAACCCCAAGTTCTCCACTGAGTTCCAAGTGGTCGATTGAACTCAAATTCTCCATACGAATGCTCTAAATGCTCAAGTCACATTTAACACCGATTTTAAAGATACATTGGCTAGACTATGACATGCACGTACTGATGATTTTCGTACACAGATAGAAAAAATTAGTCACCATAATTATGCAAGGGTGTATTTCCCTAGGGTTCGTCATAATATAATGACATCAAATAGTATTGAGTCCATCAATGCATTACAAAAAGACATATGAAAAGTATCAATAACAATGTTGATTGACTTTTTTTTCGAGAAAAAATGCAACAATGGTGGTTTCATTGACGTAATTTTGTAGGTATTTAAAAAAACCTACATTAATATGACTTTGTTTTACCTTATGTTACTTTACATGACAATATACTAGTATTTATGTGCATCGTAAGTTGAAAAATATGTTACACCTTATGTTGATGATGTTATCGATATGAGGATTCACAAATTCATAACTTTGCGAGTATACCAGATGGATGAAAACATAAATCAACTGGTTGACCAAATGAAATACGGTATAGTTCGCTTACAAGATAGTACTTATACATGTGGGAAATAGAAATTGACTAGTATAGCATGTGCGATAAATAGGTGCAAGGATATTTCACAATGGAAACATATCAAACAACATATAAGGAGGTGATTAAGGAGGTGATGCATCTTGTGTTAGTTCCTACTAAATAGTAACCACCGACGGAAGCCATGGTTGTATTACCATCGTTGATGGACAAGTGACAAGCTGCAATTCCATGAAACCATAACGGTATCATATCCTAATGTGAAGGTCCAATACAAGTAAGATACAATGGTTGCGAGCATGTTGGACATACACATATACGCACTGAATCTATGTTCCTAATAGAAACAACAAAATCTAAATCATTAAGTATGACTAAATAGAACCTTAAGACTAAGTCTAAGTCTAAGCTCAAAGTTAGTCAAGGGCATAGTCAGCAACATCCTACGATTGATATAAAAAAAACCCTTAGTAATTAAATCTTTATCTTTTTAAATTTAAATATCATATAAATAACTTATTTATCATTCACCAAGGAAACAAATTAGTTACAAAGATAGATTTTAGACAGAACTTCAAAAATGGTCCCTATGGTTTTCGAAAATATCAAGTTTGGTCCCTAATTTACAAAAACCTCACGGATCGTCCCTGTGGTTTCAAAACTTTTAACATTTGGTCCTTTCGGCTAACTCTGTTACCATTTAGCCGTTAAGTCAGGGACATTTTTGTCATTTCACTACACAGGGACCATTTATAAGGTATTCAATTACCTTTTTTAAATAAATAATATTTAATGTGCAAGGGGTCCCACACCCTCTCTCTCTCTCTCTCCCTCTCTCTCTCTCTCTCCCAGCCAAAATAATAAAGAACCATATTAACCCACCTCTACTGCCATCAACATTGCAGCCTTCCCCTTCCTTCTCGTCGTGAACCGCCGGATGCCAAAATAACCAGGTAGTAGAGCTGCCACCCACCATTGGCAAAACTCACTTCACCACCGCCACCGCAGTGACTGTTAGAACACCCCTACTCTGACCATGTACCATCTGACATCATCCATCGCTCTTCCCTCTCGTCATCCCCGCTGAGCAGAAGCAAGAAGGAAGCAAGAAAGGCAACCAGAGCAACCTCCGGCCACCACTACAGCCGCCATTTTTTGCTGCCACCATGATTTCAGCTGCCACCACCACCTTCTACTGCTTCAATCGATTTACAATGCAAAATTATCTTTTCTGGAAGGATCTTGGGAGGATTGGTAGAGGACTAAGAAGCACAAGAATGTGAGGAGTGGGATCAGGTGAAGGGAATGATAATGGATAAGCAGAGCACCTACGATTCCTCATGCCTGTATCCAAGTCTCTTATAATTTTCCCTTATTTTAATTCCAACTCCTTAATTTCTTATTCCCATCTCTATACATGTTCATCTATTTGCTGAATTGGATGTCTCTGGACAGAAAATTGGAATTGTATGCTTCCAATGGTGATAACTCTTACTAAATAAATCAGAAAATGAAGGAGGAGAACAATGCACTCCAGGTGTTCGATGAAACACCTGAAAGAAATGTTCCTTCACAAAACTGAAAGTGTATAATTTCACACCTGGAGAAGAAGATTAGCTCTCAATTCGAACAGGCCACACTCGATGAGGTGTTTGAGTTACAACAACAGCAACACCACCCTTGGGGGTGGTGGTGTTTCTCAGTAGTGAAGGAAAAGGGGAAGGGCAGTAGAAAAACGTGAACGGAAGGCAGTAAGTGGTGGTATTTGACGGTGGGTTTGAGTGATCAAACGGGCTGGAAGATGGGTGGCTGGGTTGTGATTTCCGATGGGAAAGGAGGTGATGGCAGTGATGGTTTTATGGCAGAAGGTGGTGCTACTTTGTGGAATCGTAAGTGAGAGAGAGAGAGAGAGAGAGAGAAAAGAGAGGGGAGTGGGACCCCTTGCATATTAAATATTATTTATTTATTTATTTAAAAAAAAGTAATTAAATACCTCATAAATGGTCCTTGTGTAGTGAAATGACAAAAGTGCCCCTGACTTAACGGCTAAATGGTAACGGAGTTAGCCGAAATGACCAAATGTTAAAAGTTTTAAAACACAGGGACGATCCGTGAGGTTTTTGTAAATTAGGGACCAAACTTGATATTGTCGAAAACCATAGGGACCATTTTTGAAGTTTTGTCTAGATTTTAAATAAAAAAAAAAAAAAAAAAAAAAAAAACAATACATCAAAACGGTAAATAGTTGTCTCTATCTAGGTGCAACTATCATACCACCACAAATCATCACGATCCTCATGAGTAGTCTGTAAGATCTCGATTCACATTAATCATATTACAAAACTAAAAAACAATAAATAGAACAATGAAAGGTATACCATGCTTTTTAAATTTGTAAGGGACAATAATGTAACAAAATTATACCATAGGGTTAGAATGAATAAAAAATTATACCATAGGGTCGGTCCAAATGAATAAAAAAAAAATTTTAGGTTAATTTTATTCCTTTAATTTTTGGTTTTTTTCGTTTGGTCACTTAACACTTTTTAAATTTTAAAAGGTCATCAAACTTTTGGTTTTATGTTCATTTAATTATTTAAATTTTGGTTTGGTCACTTAACTTTTGGATTTGTGCTCGTTTAGTCACCTAATTTTTAAAATTGTGTTTATTTAATTGTTAAAGTTTTAAAATTTTTTAAAAGTTTAATGACTAAATAAACACAATTTTAAAAGTTATGTAACTAAATAAGCACAAATCCAAAAGTTAAGTGGCCAAAACAAAAGTTAAATGACTAAATGAACATAAAGCCAAAAGTTTGATGACTTTTTAAAACTTAAAAAGAATTAAATAACCAAATGAACACAAAACAAAAAATTAAATAACCAAAAATACCTAAGCCCTATAAAAAAAAGATATGGACAAAAGACACAAGTCACCCCAAAACACAATGACTATTCATGTAAGTTACTCCGAAAAGTGTTGGTAACGCTCTTAGGCTTTTAGACCATTTGTTTTCCTTGTCAAATGATCTAAGTTATAACATTGTTCTTATTTTATTAAGCGAACGTATTCCTAAATTTTATTGTTTTTAGGGATAATCGACTAATACTAAAACACTCTTCTTAAATTCAGGTAAATCATGTTTTAAAAATTCACTTTTCCGACCGGACTATATGTGATCGAAATCTTTGTCTAATGATTTAAAGAATTTAGTTATAAACCGGATCTTTTATACTTCAAATACCTAGTAGAAAAACACTTTTTTCAAATATAAAAATATAGTAATTAGTTCTTGGATCGAAACCATTTTAGCTTTCAAAAGTTGAAATTTATCTATCAAATACTAAACCTCTTATTAAATTTTTGAACTTTTTTTTTTATGGTTGATGACTTAGGGTAAACCAACTGTTCTTCATGTATACTTTTTAGTCATTTTATATTTGTACGTTTGTAATTTGTAAACAACTTTGTTACCTCTTTTTCATACACTAAATCGACAAAGTTTTGTTGAGTAAAAACTATTTTTAATACAAAAATAAGATTGTGTCATTGACATTGATTAACCAATGAGATTAGTTTTCGTTCTCCAACAAATGAAATTGTCATTGAAGATGAAAACAAGCATTCCCATATATTTTTCTTTCTTTTTATTCTTCTATTCATAACGATAAAAAAATAAGACAATATTACCCTTTGACCATATCTCTCTATTTCTCAAAATCAGGATTCACCTCAACACATATACAACGTCACAAAACAATAACGAGTGATGTATTATGAATAGAACAAAGAACATGACAAATAAAGACTACTTACAAAACTGTATCATTGTATCAGATACATCATCATACACCAAGAATAGTTGTAAATTGTAATAGTATAGAAACAGATTTCAACATTTGTATTCGACATTCCTAAACAAACCTGGAAGAAGAAGAAGAAGAAGAAGAAAGGCAGATCAAAGTTCAAATTCATCTTCAAGTTTCAATTGCTCTGATGCAGCTTCTTCATCATCATCATCAACAGCAAAGTAAGGATTATGAGCTTCTGGTTTGAAATTGTACCCAGTGAAAACGTAAAAAGCAAGAGTGGCTAACTCAGCAGCTACTACACTAGTCCACAAATACTTATACGAAGTGATAGTCTCCAATGCATACACCACAACTCTTGTGAAGTAAATGTAGCAGATAACCACAACATAATATTGTCTGAAGAGGGTCAATTTCATCAGATTAACAGCTGCTTTTCCATCTGTTCTAGCTGCTTCTCTTAAGTTCTTGATTGACCATACAATGGGGAATAGAACAGCACAACAACAGACAACATCGACTAGTAGAAAGACCTGCTTCCATGTCACCCAATCTTGTCCATATGGCCCTGATTCATCGATCACGACTTGAGCGATGTTGGCGACGACTTGAAGTGGGATCACAATCATTAACACCTTCTTTTCTTTGTCTTGGAGATAGGGTTTCAGGAAGGACCATCCAGTTCCAATTAACACAATTAATGTGAACAATGTGATTCCTTTCAGGAAGCTGAAAATGTAGAACAGAACATCCCATCCATGGGCGCTACCAGTACGCTTGATATAGGATTTATCTTCGGCTTCACATACCAAGTTTAATGCTTTCAGGACCACAACAGCAAGCATAAAGAAATGGATTCCGAACACAGTAAGACGTTTTTTGTACAGAAAGTAAACCCAAGCTGCTGCCATAGTAATGTAAATGAGGGAGAACAAGAAATAAACCCTTGGGAGAACGGTAATTCCAGCAGAAAGGTAATCGCGAGTGTTGGACTTGCCATCGAGATTGTACATAGCAGATCGGACGTCCATTGAGATCTTAAGCTGAGGAAGACAGTTAGCAAACACAAGAGTATACTGATCGGCATCCGATTGGAGATAATAATGATCAAAACCTTTCGCATCTTTCGCTATCGAATTCAAATTGTAAACTTCTTTAATAATATTGGATTGAAGCGCACACGCTATCTCCGCGTCTTCGATCTGTTGGAGAACCTGAAGCCATGAATCACGCGTGCAGAGAAAAAAACCTAATTTGGAGAGGTCAGGGTCTGCTGTGGAGAACGATAGTTTGGAAACGTTGAGTTCGAGTCTGCCATTGTGAGTGAAACCGAATTCATCGAAGGGGATGATTGGTCGGGGGTCCGATCGGATCTCGGTGAAACGAATTTCGGCGGTGGCGATGGAGATGAAGGCGACGAGGATGAGGAGGAGGAAAGAGGAGGAAGAACCGGAAGCCATTGATCGGAGATCTGAATCGAAATGCTCAGATCTGTGACAGTTGTAGTTGTGATTCTTCCTTTGTTTGATATAATCGGAGTTGAAATTGGGATTACGACGGTTTAACAAGTATATATATTAATGAGGATTTGGTTTGGGATCTGAGAGCGTCGGTGGGTGTAGCCGCGTGCGTGTCGTGAAAGGAAACGTACAAAGGAAAGGAAATATGGATACATTATCATTAAAAATAGAGGTTAGTATTTGAAAATTTTGTCTTACAACACCTAAAAAGTAATTTAACTATTTAAAAAAATACAAAATTTTATGATGGGGACTTATGGTTTTTTTTTTTTAAATAATGATTTAATTTAAGAATAACGTTTGGTCAAATACTATATGGATTGTCTTTATTGTATCCAAATCAAATTTCGTTTTATTGTGTAACTCGATTAGAAGTAAGAGGTTAAGTATCAATAAAATGTTCAAAATACCTCTATTTTACCTTTTTTGTTATTTTGTAAAATAAGTAATTATAGAGACCAACTATGAAGATTATAAAAAAAATTAAGAGGTTCTTTGCTTCACATTTTAAAAGAGAGTGGTAAATCATATTATTTTAATGCTCCATGTCAATTCGTCTTAATGTTTATATTAGAGGTCAATCGTGGAACACTAACAATATTTTGGGTGTGTCAAGGCTTGAACCTTACCCCTTATGTGTAAAATTTCACTCATCAACCGCTAAACTTCCATTGTGGAGACCTGTTTCACCTCTTATCTGCATTGGTTAGATTTAGAGTATTACTCTGATCCGTTTTATTTTTTCCTATTTAAGGAGACAAACTAAGAGTTGCTACAAGTGTCATAAATGTAATGAAGGCGTGAAAGTGTTTGAATAAATAATGCCAAGTCTATTGGCATACATTATGGATACAGTCAAAGAGAATAAACTCACAAAAGACTTTGACGATGTCAAGGATTTTCTTGAATTTCCCCAATGATATTCCCGGACTTCCATCGGATTATCAAGTGGAATTTCGCATAAATTTGGTATTGAGAACCGCACCAATTGCAAAAGCATCGTACTGCTTAGAACCTACAAAATTGAAGGAATTGTTGACACAATTACAAGAGTTGTTAGACAATTGCTTTGTGTAACCGTACACTTCACCTTGGAGAGCCCTTATCTTGTTTGTGAAGAAGAAAGATAGATCGATGAAAATGTGTATCAATTACCGTGATCTCAATTAAGTGACCGTTAAGAATACGTATTATTTACCCATGATTAAAGACATCTTTGATAAATTGCAAGGAGCAATTTATTTCGCAAAGATATATCTTTGATCCGGTTATCACCAGATGATAGTAGGAGATGCAGACGTGGATAAGACGAACTTCCGACCTAGATATAGACATTTCGAGTTTTTCGTGATACTTTTTGGCTAAACTAGCACGCCCACAAATTTTATGGACCTTATAAATAAGGTTTGTAAGCCACATCTTGATAAATTTGTGATAGTACTCATTGATAATATTCTTATTTACTCGAAGTTGACGGAATAATATAAATAACACTTGAGACTAGCACCTGGAACGTTTAAGAAAGAGAGATTGTATGCAAAATTCTTAAAATGCGAGTTTTTGATAGAAAAGGTACAATTTCTTGGTCATGTAGTAAATAAATATGGAATAAAGGTAGATTTATCAAAGATTGAAGTTATTATGAAGTGAGAATCACCAAAGAGTCCACATAGAGCTGATAAGTTTTCTTGGATTGGTAGGTTGCCATTCATTGAGAATTTCTCAAAGATTACAAGCCCCTTAATGAATATTACCAAAAAGAACTTGAAGTATGTTTGGATCGACGTCCACGAAAAATCATTTAAAGAACTTAATAAAAAGTTATATGAGGCACGCATTCTCACTTTACCTGGAGGAGTAGATGATTTTTCTAGTAAATAGGTCTCCCACGTATGAGTTCTCTATTCGATGTAGTCTCTGATTGGCTGATTTGTTGGCACCCTTCTTATTCATTTTAGCTATGTAAGGCTTACATGAAGTGTTGCATCAAGGAAATATGTCTAATGTGTTTCGTGGAGTCCATGTAGCTAGGGAGGCTTTGGAGTTTTTTATAATTTTTATGCAAATGATGTAGTTTTGCTTTCTGGATGGTCTCTAGATAATGATATGCATACTTTGCATTGTTTTTTCCTAGCCTCGAGGCTCAAGATTAATTTACTAAAAAGTAAATTAGTTGGTGTTGGAGTTTCTTTTATGAAGGTGGAGGAAGTGACAATGTTGGTTGGACGTGTGTCTATTCATCCACCGTTCATTTATTTGGGTCATCTTGTTGGTGAATCAATCTCTTGGATGAATGTATGACAAGGTCTGTTGGATCGCTTCATGTCTAAGCTTTTGGTTTGGTAAGTGAAGATGCTTCCAATTGGGGGTAGGCTTGCTCTTCTTAAGTTTGTCCTTCGTAACTTGGGTTCGTACTATTTTCGGTGTGTTTAGTGTTCTTGTTACATTTGAGAGCTTATTTTTTTGGGAGTTTATGTTAGAGAGCGGAAGTTATAATAGATTAGGCGATATTGATTTATTTCTAGCATACATTATAGGGTGTAGGTGTTGGGAGTTTGTGGTTCTTTAATAAGGATATGTTATTTAAATGGTGTGAGGGATTTGTATTCAATTTGTTTTCATAATGTTGATTCGTTATAGGTGTTTGTGGTGAAGGATATATGTGGTTAGAGTGGTAGGTGTCGGGAGTTTGACACAGTTGGTGCCCTTTTAGGGTCATAAAAAGACATTATTATGTCTATCAGGCGTTTGTGAGATAGAGGGTTGAATCATCAATATATCTATCGTATCAGAGTGGGTAATGTTTAGTGCACATGGAATGGTACTTGTCTTGGTCTGCATCCCTTGGTGGAGTAGTTTCCCCGTATCTTTGCTTTAGACATATTTTTGGAGGTCAATGTTACAGGTCGGTCGAGGATTAGGCAGGTGGCTTTCTCTTCATAAGTTTGTCCTCTGTAGCTTGGGTTCATACTATATGCCAATGTTTGGTGTTCATGTTACAGTTCTTCAAGATATAGATGCTTTGAGAGCTTGTTTTTTTTTTGGAGAAATGATGTTATAGAGCAGAAGTTACATTAGATTAGGCAGTCTTGAGTTATTTCTAGCAAACAAAACAGGGAATAGGTATTGAGAGTCTGTGGTCCTTTTGTAGTCCTTTAATAGGGATATGTAATTTAAATAGTGTTTGAGATTTTTCTTCGTAATGTTGATTTGTTATGGGTGTATGTGGTGAAGGCTATTCATGATTGGAGTGTTAGGCATCGGGAGTTGGACATAGTTGGTGCCCATTTAGGGTCTTAAAAACCCATTATTATGTCTATTATGTGTTTGCGGGATAAAGGGTTGAATCTTCAGTAGATCTATCATATCATAATGAGTAATGGTTAATGGACATGAAGAGATAGTTGTCTTGGTCTACATCCCTTGGTGGAGTAGTTTCCCCATATCTTTTCTTTAGACAAATTTCCGGAGGTCAATGTTGCAGGTTGGTTTGGGAGTAGGAGAATGTGTTCATCATTGCGTCATGAGCCGATGAGGGGATGGGACAAGGTTGAGTAGTAGGTTGCTTTTTTCGGAGTTGTTTCAGGGTTATGTCCTTTCTGATCGGTCTGACAGGATGCGGTGGTCTTTGGATCCTTTGCATTTTTTTTTCTATTTCTTCTGTCATATTTTATTTAGATTCACATACCTTAACTACTAATGCAGGTTGGACTAGATGGAATGATCATGTTCCTATCAAACTAAGCATCTTGGTGTGGAGGATTGAGTTACGGAGTATTCATATGAGGATGAAATTGCTAGATGGTATTGATTTGGATCATGTTCTTTGTCTGACATGATTGATAGGAGTAGATCTAATATAACATGTATTCTTGGTCTGTCCCAGTAATATTCGTATTTGAAGAATTATCACCCCATGGTGGTTTTGTGGACGTCTCGATGAATTTGATTGTTGATGCTCTTATTCATTGTAACATCCCAAAATTCAAGGCCAAAAATTTCATTTTTAAATAAGTTATTATCAAACCATATGTAATAAAACCGTCAATAATAACGTCCCATGTCAAAACCAAAGTGTCAATAATCAAAGCATGTTATCATAGAATAATATCAGAGTGTGATCCCCAAGATCTCATGTGCGGAAAACATAGTGTGATGCGCTGCGATCGAGCTGGCTCCTTTCCTTTGAAAACAAAGCACCTGAAACCAAAAATGTAAATCATAAGCACGAAGCTTAGTGAGTTCCCCCATCATACCACATACCATACAATCACATAACATACATATTGTCGGGCAATTCTGGGGTGCCCGACCTACCCGGTTCGGCCATTCTGGGGTGCCGACCTACCCATGTCAAGCCATTCTGGGGTGCTGACCTACCCATCGGTCCTAACAACCAAACTCTGGGGACTATTTCACCCCCTACTACTACTACCACACATATCATAACATAATCATATTGTCAGGCATATCTGGGGTGCCCGGCCTACCTTTCGGTCCTAACAACCAAACTTGGGGACTATTCCCCTCCTACTACCACTATCACATATAACATATCATGCTAGCATACAAACATCTCAAGTAGTAGAAAACCTAGATAATTATCACAAAGACAATCATTTATCAACCTCTCCTGTTGGTGGGCCGACATTGTGGCCTTAGACCCACCCCTACTGGAAGGTAACTCACCTCACACTGCTGAAGTCCTGCAGATTCAACCCCACACTGCTGAAGTCCCGCAAACTCAACCCCAGCTGCTGGATGACATATTCCCGAACTGTCAACACCAAAATAACACCCAATTAATAATTGGGTCCCAACACATAACCATAAATACATACTTGGATAATTTCTACATTACCCCCAAGGTTGGCTTTATTCAAGTACAATGCCCAATCCATAGGCCCAAGGTCAACTAGAAATCAAAGCCCAACATATGGCCTAATTTTCCAAATTGGGCCCAAGCCTTTACATGATCCTATTCTAAGGCCCAACATCATATAGTCATTAAGGCCCAAACTATGGTCCATCTATGGCCTAATTTTCCAAATTGGGCCCCAGCTCCTCATATGGGCCTTACCTCATAGCCCATTAATTATTCTAGTCTAATTGCTTGACCTTGGATGACCTATTAATAACCCAATCATCAAGGCCCAATAGAAAGGCCCAACAATAAACCCAATTGAAACTAGGGTTTCACATAAAATGATAATTAGGGTTAAGTGTTTCTCACTTAACCCATTAAGGACTTAATCCATTAAGTCCATCACTCTTCTAAATAAATTATATGGTGTGATTGAGCTTAACACACAATTCCATTCCAATGGCCCAAATGTAGGTCCCGATAGGTCCAAGCCCATAAATCCAATATTAGGCTTTTCTAAACCCTAATTAGGGTTTCCAACCCATATTAGCCCAATAGGCCCAATAGCTAGGTCCTTTGACCAATTAGGGTTCATTAGGCCCATTATGATTTCACTAGGCCCATTAGGGTTTCACTAAACCCATTAGGGCTTCTTTGGGCCCATTAGGGTTTCAAGCACCCCAAACGAATCAACACAACGAGGCAAAGCACACCGCCACCCGACACAGCGACAGCCACCACCCTACGGTGGTGGTTTTTAGTTTTCTTTTCATTATCCAAATTGTAATTTTACACTTTACAATGCTAAAACTCAAAATAAACACACACACTAAACAAAATAAACACACACAACACCTTATGGTAGCCGGTGGTGGTAGATGGTGGTTGCCACCACCTCACGGTGGTGGTGGTGGCCCTTCCTCGATTTTCCGGCCAAACCAAACCATACAACACACACTAAACTCACGGGATGACACCCTACAACCCCCGACATGAACGATTCTTAAACAGTAGCTCACACAAAATAAGGAAACGACACCGCAACCGCCATCTCAGCGATAGGCGATGGTCGGAGGCAGCAACGGCGTGACGATGGCGGACTCGGGCTGAAATGGAGAAACATAATAATGAGAAGAGGATGCGTGTGACCAAACCACAAATAGCAACAACACCCACAAACAGCGATTTACAATCACCTCGTGACCCTTCGTCTTCGCTGACGATAGAACTAGGACAATGGTTGCTCCGGTGATTCTTCGGTGGTGGCGAGGAGGCGACAATGAAACAGTAGCGAGACGTATCTTCGCCGGCAGCCAAGCCATGATGGCATCTCGATGGTGAGGCAGCAGGCGGCTTCGTTCGGGACTCCATCTGGTCGGAAAACGAGAGACATCGGGCGGCGGCTAGGGAGAATGAGAAAGAGGTAGCGCCGGAGGTGGGAGGTATAAGGTGGCGGCTGGGAATAGTCTTCTAGGGTTAGGGTTTCATATGTGTTAAATACCTGATACCTCTTAACCTTTTTGCCATAATGACACAATTGGCCCCTCCCCATAGAATCTTCTTCAACTTAAGTCCGACATTTACCCCTTTAGCCCCTATTCCCATAAATTATTACAAAGTAAATCCCATATTTACCTTTTAGACCTTGTCCCTGAAAATCTTTACTAATTAAGTCCGAGATTTACAAAACAGCCCCTTGCTTGACAAATTCTTTTCAATTAAGGTTCATAATTTACCATTTAGTCCCCGCCTTCATAAATACTTACAAAATTAATCTGGAACTACACTTTTAACCGTCAACTTCCAGATTATGACAATTAGCTCTGGGAGACCATCCTTTTACATGTAATTATTTATTTTAAGGCTACTATTCGTTCATTAATTTATTTATTTATTAAATAATTAAACGGGGTGTTACATTCATGGTTTGATCATGTTCAGTTGTCTGTTGTGCAACAAAAATACTTTGATATTGTTGTTGTCACTGATCTTTGGGTGTTATGGAATTTTTGTAATGCTAAAATTTTTGGATCGGCGAGGCCTAAGAAGGCTTTGATTTTTGATGCCGTAGTTGCTAGATCATTTTTTGAGATTTGTAATAAAAGGAAAAAATATAAGATGAATTGGGTTATCTAGTTGCGAAAACCCTCTTTAGTTTGTACTTTGTGATTTCTCTAGTTCCGTGTTAATTGTTTTCTATTAATTTCCGTTAAAAAATGTGCACGATGTCATACATGCTCACGGTAGTACTAGCAATAGTAGTCTAAGGGTGTAAACGAGCCGAGCCGAGCCCGAGCCTGACCAAGCTCAAGCTCGACTCGTTTAATTTTGAGGAAGCTCGAGCTCGAGCTCGATTCGAGCCTTAAAATGAAGCTTGAGCTCGGCTCGTGAACAATTTAGTGGGCTCGCGAGCCTAATCGAGCCTAAACGAGCCTCTATGTATATATATATATATATATATATATATATATATATATATATATATATGTGTGTGTGTGTGTGTATGTACGTACATATGTATGTATGTATGTATATATATATATATATATATATATATATATATATATATATATATATATACCTTTCTTGCAATTCTCCTTTCTTGGAATTCTCCATGGTCTGATCATGTTCACTTTGGAAGTGATTGGCCGATTTTGGGAAGGCTAGGGGTTCAATTTATAGTGTGGAGTCCTTATGGTTTCTTACATAAAACCCTAATTTACTTAAGCCTTTAAGTATTCCAATAATCCATATAATAGACCCTTTAGACTAACTCTTCATGGAATCTCACATAGATTTAGTCCATCCCTAATCAACATGGATCATTAGCCCAAACTATAAGTATTACTGATTTACCTAATCAGTCTCTTTTTATCACTAAATTAATTCCAAATTAATTCGTGATCAATACCAATTAAATAATAATATAATTTCTCAATTAATATATTATTCATATAATATATTAATAAATCACAAATAACCTCTTTCTCAAATATCCATCCTTTCAAATTGCTCCGATGAAGGTAACCCAAAAGGACCATGCTACTATCGGGTCAAGTACATACCAATTATAGTTATGGGCTTAGACACCTAATCCAACAGGCTCCCACTTGGATAAGTCTAATAACTATAACTGTCAATGCAACTTCAAAATCCGATTAGCAATCGTAGCTCTCAAAAGCCGCTGTCGAACTCTGACCTAGTCAATGACGTGTCCTTTAGATAATGGATCATATAATCCTCTATTCTTCAAGATATCGTGTGGACAAAGACATGGAGTAAAGTCATACTCATTGTCCAACAATTTGTTTCCCGATTTCTGATTTGTTTGACATAGAACTTAATTGAACACATCAATTGAGTCCTGACCGGGCCTGACACATTATTCAAAACAAAATCATCGAGGGGCCCATGATATCGCTATTAATCCTCTTAGGATAAAAGGAACAGATAAACTTCGACTTATATACTTGTACTAATTACTAGTTAAATTATACACAACAACACGTTTTATAATATCATGCTACTGATGCGTTTTCGTACTAACAATGCACAACCAACTCTTAATCAACAACTCATATATCTTGGTTTGAAGACTATACGATATTATCGTCTCACAATCAATCGTGATAAATTCCATGAAGTGATTCACGTGAGCGTGGGTTTAATCCAATACTCAAATCTTTTTTCAGGAGTAGTCATGAACGTTGTAGCAAACTTTTGCTATGTCTAAACACCTTAGCCAATTCATGACAGTCTAACCTCATAGATTACATCCAAATTATGATTGACTGTGGATAGTTCGAATAATCATATTATTCTAGAAGTCAAAACATGCAAAAGTGAAACATAAAATAAACAATTGACAAAAGACAGTAAAGTTTACATATAAATAAAACCCTTATTATTTAAACATCAAATGTCAATTACATTTATTTATTTCAAGTTTCTAACTGCCTATCTAATCACTAAAACTAATATCGTCTCTTAGGCCAATGTTCTTAACATGCTGCAAATGCTTAACCCTGCTTAGTCCCTTCGTAAGGGGATCTGTCGGGTTATCCTCTAATGATATCCTCTTCACTACGAGGAGTCCCTCTTCTACTCGATGTCTTATGAAGTGATATTTTATGTCGGTGTGCCTGGATCTACCATGATCCCTTGGTTCCTTGGTTAAGGAGACCGCACCCTCGTTGTCACTGAAAATCTCCATAGGCTCCTTTACAGCTGGTACAACTCCAAGGTCTCTAATGAAGTTCTTTAGCCATATTGCCTCCTTCGACGCTTCGCTTACTGCTATATACTCTGATTCGCACGTTGAAGCAGCTACAATATCCTGTTTGGAACTTTTCCATGTTACTGCTCCTCCATTTTGGGTAAATACCCAACCCGACTGGGAGCGGAAATTATCTATGTCGGTCTGAAAGCTGGCGTCACTATACCCTGTCACTCTCAATTCATCATTCCCACAGAGGGCAAGGACCCAATCCTTAGGCCTCCGCAGGTACTTAAGAATGTTCTTTACTGCTATCCAATGAGTTCTACCAGGATTCCCTTGATATCGACTAAGCATACTCAAAGAAAAAGCCATACCAGGACGAGTACATGTCATAGCATATATAGGGGTGTTCATTTGGATGGATTGGTTCGATCCGATCCAATTAATTAAATCTAAATTGATTTCGGTTTTCAAAATATGGATCCAAATAGTCCAAACTAAATTCAAACCCATCTGATCCAATCCAATTACAATTCGGTTGGATCGGTTTTTAAAATTCGGTTTTCAAAAACCATAACATTTTAAAAGGACATAGAATTTATAATATGATCTAATTTTAAAGAAGAAGCAAAAACAAATTATTCACTTGTGATTTAAAATTTATAAACAACCACTAAGAAGGCATATTATAGTTTATTAGTTAATAGATAAAAAAACTTTTGACATAAAGTATATATTAATATCTTTTAGTATGTAAAACCTTTTGAACATATTTAAAGAAAATTATAAAATTAATAAATAATTATAGATATATTGAAATTAAATACATAACAAATTATTATTCGGTTTTTTTGCACTATTCAGTTCTTATTTTATAAACCAAAACCAATCTGAAATCCAAAATAATAATTCGGTTTTGTTGAAAATCAATCCAAAAATCCAAATATCAGAACCAAATAGTCCAATACAAATTGTTCAATTGAATAATTCGGTTTTATCCAAATAGTGAACAGTCCTAAGCATATATGATCGAGCCAACGACAGAAGCATATGGTACTCGACTCATTTCTGCTATTTCGGCATCGGTAGTCGGACTCTAAGTCTTACTCAGTTTGGTATTGCTCTGGATAGGCAATTCTCCTTTCTTGGAATTCTCCATGTTGAAACGTTTCAACACCTTGTCCAAGTAGGTACTTTGACTAAGCCCTATTAACATTTTACTCCTATTTCTCAATATCCTTATCCCTAGAATGTAAGCATTTCTCCGAGGTCCTTCATAGTGAAACACTTCCCAAGCCAGTACTTAACCTCCTGCAAGGTTGGAACGTCATTTCCTATGAGTAGTATGTCATCCACATACAATACAAGAAAGCTAACTATACTCCCACTAACTTTGACATATACGCATGACTCATCCTCACTTCTCGAAAAACCAAACTCTTTGACTTTCTCATCGAAACAAAGATTCCATCTGCGAGATGCTTGCTTTAATCCATAAATGGATTTCTCAAGCTTTCACATTCTATTAGGGTACTTCGCATCTAAAAAACCCTCTAGCTGACTAATGTAAACATCCTCAGCCAACTTCCTATTAAGGAAAGTGGTTTTGGCATCCATCTGTCATATTTCATAATCATGAAACACAACTATGGCTAGCATAACCCTTATAGATTTGATCTTCGCTACTGGTGAGAAGGTCTCGTCATTGTCAACACCAGGAGTTTGAGTAAAGCCCTTCGCAAACAACTGCGCCTTATATGTGTGTACTTTCCCATCCATGTCGGTCTGCTTCTTGAAGATTCACTTGCACCCGAACGTCTTACGACCTGGTACATTTTCAACCAAGTTCCAAACTTGATTGTCATACATGGACTGAATCTCGTTGTCCATTGCCTCTTTCTACTTTGCAGACTCTAGGCCCACCATGGCTTCCTTGTAGTTGTTAGGTTCATCCAAATTTATCAGTTTGCTATCACTGATAAACATATCACCTTCACTTGTTCTATGAAAACCATACAACACAGATGGAACACTAACTCTATTGGAACG
This sequence comes from Lactuca serriola, assembly GCF_051521515.1. Lineage (NCBI taxonomy): Eukaryota > Viridiplantae > Streptophyta > Magnoliopsida > Asterales > Asteraceae > Lactuca > Lactuca serriola. Next base: position 139,262,228 of record NC_136413.1, read on the forward strand.
TCTCAAAGGTACGAGCTCGTCAACTGTTTCAACAGGAGTCTCATCCTCAGGTTGATTGCTAGTGTTAGAGGTTCCTTTATCGCTTAACTCTTCAAGCTCTTCAAGGTCAATTTGCCTCCCACTATCCTCTTGGCATATGAGTTCTCTTTCAAGAAAGACACCACTCCGCGCTACGAAGACCACGTTCTCACTAGGTCTATAGAACAAATATCCAAAGGATTTCTATGGGTAGCTGATGAAAATACAACGCTCACTAAGAGGTTCGAGCTTTTCGTGAGTCTCGAGTCTTACGAAAGCCTCACAACCCCAAACCTTGATATGTGCTAATGTGGGAACCTTCCCTGTCCACATTTCGTGAGGTGTTTTGGCAACCTTCTTAGTTGTCACTAGATTAAGGATATGGGTGGGAGTCTCTAAGGCATACCCCCAAAATGAGATAGGTAACGAAGCTCGACTCATCATGGAACGAACCATGTCCAACAAGGTTCAATTGCACCTCTTAGCCACACCATTAAGCTGCAGTGTCCTAGGTGGCGTCAATTGTGAAACAAATCCACATTCTTTAAGATATTCGTGGAACTCAATACTAAGATACTCACCACCTCTATCGGATCGGAGCATCTTTATCTTCCTGCCAAATTGATTCTCCACTTATTACTTAAACTCTTTGAACTTTTCAAAGGTTTCCGACTTGTGCTTGATTAAGTAGATATACCCATATCTACTATAATCGTCGGTAAAGGTTACATAGAAGCGGTTAGCATCCCTTGTGGCAGATCTAAAGGGTCCACATACATCGGTGTGTATGAGATCCAACAAACCCTCACCTCTTTCACAAGTACCATTGAAAGTTGACTTGGTTATCTTTCCAAGAAAAAAAGATTCGCACGTGTCATCCGACTTCAAGTCAAATGACTCCAACACTCCATCCTTTTGGCATTGGGTTATGCGCTTCTTGTTGACATGTCCAAGACGAAAATGTCACAAGCATGCTTTATGCAAACCATTTGGACGAATCAATATGCAATACATTATTTCCTTAGTTGTCTATAACCGTCATAGTTTCATATATACCATTACAAGGCAATGCTTCAAAATAAAATTTACCGTTACAAAAATCATTAATAGAACCAATTTCATTGTTAAATGAAAATCTAAAACCTTGTTTATACAAACCATGAAAAGAAATAATGTTTTTCGCCATATCTGGCGAGTAGCAACAATCGTTCAAATCTAACCCTAACCCATTACTAAGCAATAAAGATTAAACTCCAATATTGTTGACCGGCGACGCTTTCCTATTCCCAATGATCAAGTTCATCTTCCCATGCTCCATATCCCTACTTCTTCTTAGACCCTGCAATTCAGAACAAATGTGAAAACCACATCTTGTATCTAGGACCCAAGAACTTCCATGTGATGAGTTTTTAGATTGAATAGTGTAAATACCTATGAAGGTGCACTTTATCTTCCCATCCTTAATGTCCTACAAGTATTAAGGGCAACTTCGTTTCTAGTGCCCTTTTTCATGACAATGGAAGCACTCTGCTTCCTTTGGATTGGATGAGGGAGCAGCATAACCACCTCTGGACCCACTGGAAGAGGATCCATCATGAGACTTTCCCTTGTGATTCTTTGAGGAAGCTTTCCTCTTCTTTCCCTTCCCATGTCCAATTGCCAGGACTAGGGCAGCAACAGTAGGAGTGGGTACAACAGACTTTCCTTTTAAACTACTTTCAGCAGTTCTTAGTAGGCCTTGAAGCTTGCTTAGAGTGACTTCCTCCTTGTTCATATGATAAGTCATTCTGAACTGATCATAAAAAGGAGGCAAGGAGTGTAGGATAATGTCAATAGCCAACTCTTCATCGAAATTGACATTCAACTTTAGCAAGCAGTCCACATATCTTTGCATCTTTTGCAAGTGGGCCGTGATGGACTCTCCATCCTTCATTTTTGTTGTTATCATGGAGGCAATGATTTCATACCTTTCTTGTCGAGCACTTTGATGGTACCTTTCCATCAAGTCTTGGTGCATCTTGAAAGGCCAGAAGTCCTCGTAGGACTTCTGAAGCTCAGAATTCATAGTGGCCAGCATGATGCACGACACCTTTGTCGCATCCTTCTCATGAGCCCTATACTCATCCAGTTGCTTAGGAGTAGCAGTTTCTTCATCAATCTCCTTTAGCTCTTTGTCGAGGACATATTCCTTTTCCTCGTAGCGAATGGCCATGTAAATGTTTCGAATCCAATCATTGAAATTCAAACCATCGAAAATGAACCTCCCACATAAGTTCATGAGGGAGAAAGAGATGGAAGACTTTGAGTTTGAAGCGTTGTTTGAGGTAGACATCTGAAAAAGAAAGACAAGTTTCATTAGATAGAAATTCCTTAATATAACACCCAAATGAAATATTAAGGCTAGGACCTAACACAATATTTCTCAATTCGAAAGAGGGATGTCGTAATCCAATTGTAAAATATTTTGAAGGTAGGTAAATGACGATTTACCAATTTCACCACCCAAAACTAAAATTTTAAATAATTAAGTTTTATGAAATTCCTAGTTCTTTGAGATTCATTGAACCTTTCAATGGCATGTTTAATCTCGATTATGCCCTTCAAGTTTGTGACTGGGATACCGAGGATCACAAACAAGGTGTGAATAACTATGCAAACATGCGTGGTACTCTTGATGTCATTTATCACCTAATCAATGTGCTGGTGAACCACACACGCTCCATTGATCTATGACAAACACCGAGCTACCCTTTTCTACCCTTGTTAGTCCAAATTAGTGTGCCGATTAACCATACACACTCCACTAACGACTTGGCAAGGTGCAAAGTGCAAATTCATGGAATAGCACCATTTTCATATTTTTCCTAAAGTAACTAAGATTGGGAATTTATGAAAAACATTTAGTTACTTTTATAATTATCATTATACTTTTTAATGAGAATTGATTTCCTATCCTACCAGTTCAGATAACGACCCTCCACTAGTTAAGGGAGCCGTGGGTGAGAGTGGACACCCATTCAATCGTCATTTTATAGGCAATTTCCTTACACCTTCCTTATAAAACAGCTTCGTGAATGAAGCCTACTAACGGTAAGACTGACTGTCTTATAAATATATATAAGTATTAAGCGTTTAATATTATAATAGTATAAGGGTTGAATTTTACACTTTTAAAACTCTAGGGTTTAGAATTTAAATATTTCAAAATTAAAACCTTTTAATCAATTTTTAAATCCAAAACTTGAGGGTAAATTTTGAAACTTTTCAAAACTCTTGGATCAATTTGAAAACAATTAAATTAATCATATAATTAACTATATCACAAAATTGACCTAATCTAATTTCATATAGCAAGATGATTCAAATCAAATTCTACAAATAATTAATTTTTTCATAAAATCAAGAAATTATCTTAAAATTTGACAATCAACATTCAATTGGATGAGGAAAATCATTACCTTATCATAAAAATCGAATTTTATCAGTCAAAAATAGTTGTGGTAATGATCCTAATCCAAATCTGGCCAAAAACTCGAAAAATTTGCCAATAGATGATCCAACTCGTCGAGTTAGGCAATGGACTCGTCGAGTTCCTTCATAGGACTCGTCGAGTCCAGCATTCAGAGGCCAAAAATGAATTTTTTTCAGCTTTGAAAACAACACAACTGCATCAATACAACAGAAACACCCTAGGCTTTGATATCACTGATGGGTTTCGAGCACTATAACAATCATGTGGTGCACATACAACCCTAATGCTTTGGATCTACTTTTTCTAAAGTTATACATGCAATTTTCATTTATCCAAAGCATGAACCCTAACTAGCATACGATTTTGAGATTTACAACATAAAACAAGTTAGATGAATACCTCTTTGTTGTAGCTTGTAGAACTTGGCCTTTCAAGAGCTTAGTACCTCAAATGTGATACCTCAAATAAGTCACAAACACCAAAAGCAAGAGGAGGCCTATGAGAGAGAGGTTAGGAAGCACCAAAATCGGCTAGGGTTTCACTTTGGAAGTGATTGGCCGATTTTGGGAAGGCTATGGTGTAACATCCCCATTTTCACGGCCAGAAAAGACCGATTTTTTTATGCTTTATAAAAATCAGAGTACTTTTTTTCATAAAAATGTTGCGGAATTTGTTCCCAGAAAAATACGATAAATACGTTATCAAAACATTTTCGAAGAAACATATTTTATTTATTTTAAAACGTTTGGGATGTCATTGTCAATACAGGAACATAAGCATAAACGGAACTTACATTTATTTACACTAGTGATCTACATCTCTATAATCTCTCAGTGTAATGTCACTTCATATCGACACCTGCGATATAAATAAACTGAGTGGGTCAGGTTGGGAAACCTGGTGAGTACATAGGGTTTTCAACCCACAATAATATAATTATTATGTTTAAACAATTAAACAATCAATCCAATTATCCATCCCCATTATCTTCTTTATTCTTAAGGATCTGCTCTAAGAATCAACTATTCCTCGTTCATTTATTCCTAAGGAGTATCCTAAGGAATAGGTACAAATTCCATCATTGTAAATGACGCATCTGTCAAGCACAACTGCTAGTTCTGTCACTAGGGCGTAGCTGCCAAAATTGTGACATTCTCTATGGGGCGCGTCTGCCGAAATAGTCCTTTAGGCGCACCTGTCGGGGTTATGAGGTTCTCTATTAGGCGCTTCTGTCGGTAGAGTCCTCTAGGCACATCTGTCGGGTTTTATTGACAGTATCGTTTTCGAGATTCCACTCGCAATACGTATCAATGGGTTTTTAGAGTACACCGGTGAACACGTCGTTCACAACACCTACAGGTTGCGAGCCTGCTAGTGTTCCACTGAACTGTTTGGAATAGTCCGTGGTTGTCATCCATACTCTGCTTAATGACGGGGCCATCATTTGGGAAAAAGGCTTCTCACATCGTCCACCTCTCACCCTCACCTCACGGTCTATTTCACCTCTCAACTCATCATCCAACTCATATTTCATCTATTACATCTACCCATGTCTTACCCCAACATCTTCGTAGCTATAAAATACATATACATTTTAAATCATTTAAAACGTGTATAAAATCGTTCACCCAGCATAGATAGCAAGTATTCAGATAATATGCACACATCTCACGTAATTTATATAAAATACTTCATATCTATGTGTAAGCTGAAAGTAACTATGCACTCACCTGAAAGGTGGTGACTCAACACTCGGACAGCGCTTCGATACTCTCAAAACAACTTTCCTTCGATAAAACCTAGTATCAATACCACTAGGGTTTAGTCTAACGATAACCGCGAAAAATTAATAGTCTGACTATTATTATTATTATATAAGCGTTAAATAACACTCAATATAACTCATAATAATATCCCAAATAATTATTTTGAGGACTTAATAACATTACTATAATTATTTGAAAGATATATTAAAAGTTGCGTAAGCGTATCTCACTTACAACGGATTTTAAAGAAAACCGGAACCTTATTTGGAGCAGCGTTTCGAAACCGAAAGACCCTTTTTCTCGGGACTCAGGGAGCCTCGGGGCTTCCTTTAGGTGCTAGGTATTTTTCCTAGGGCTTAGGGGTGGTTTGGGGAGCTAGAGAGAGAAAGAAATTAGAGAGAGAAGTGATTTTTGGTGTGAAAATGCGGGCAGCCTCGGCCTCCTTTTATAGTTGCGAGGCCTCGGACTACGCTGGGCGTAATCCTTGGCTACGCGGCGCATACTCCTCGGATAAGGATGCCAAATGGCGCGCTTCGGATGGGGCGACGTGGCTACTCTTCGGACCAACCAGATCGACTACGCGGGGCGTTCCTCCTTCGCACGCAGGGTGTACATCGTACGCAAGGCGCTCCTCGGTTACGCTGGGCGTAACCCTCGCACCAGGTGTCATCATCCGAAGCGAGGCATTGGGCAGCAAGCAACGGTTGGGATCGTGCCACGTCAACAATCTCGCAACAGGTCTCGCAAATTTACTTTCCGACTTCTAAAAATCATAACTTTTGCATACGAGATCCATTTTTGACGTTCTTTATATCCACGCAAAGGTGGGAACATACTCTACAACTTTCGTTTAGACTCCGTTGGCTAATTTTGACTTTATTTATATTATTAACAGGCCGGGACAGGATTGGTCCGTTAAATTCTCATAACTTCTTCATCCGACGTCCGTTTTCGCCCATATTTTTCTCGTTACGCTACTCTTAACGAGATATTCGATTCCCGTTTAGGTCGTGTCGGCCAAAAACCGTTCGATCTAATATTCGAATTTCGGGTTGTACACTGCTAATCCGAAACTTCGAAAAATCATAACTTCTTCATACGAAGTCAGATTTGGGCGTTCTTTTTTTATCGATGTTCTTAGTTTAACATATTCTACGACTTTCGTTTAGATCGCTAAGGCTAAAAAGTCCTCCATCGTAAATTCAATATTTACGCTTCCCGGTGTCGTGCCGGTTCCGTCGCGAAACTTCGACGGGCCATAACTTCTTCGTTATAACTCGGATTTCGACGTTCTTTATATGTACGGAAACCTTGTGACATATTCTACAACTTGGTTAAGATCATTTATTCTAAATAATCTTTTGTCGAAAAGTCGTTTTTGACACTTATTGCCTCTAAATTGACTAGCCCGGATCTACGGGCGTTACATATGGGTTCAGTTTATAGTGTGGAGTCCTTATGGTTTCTTACATAAAAACCTAATTTACTTAAGCCTTTAAGTATTCCAGTAATCCATATGATAGGCCCTTTGGACTAACTCTTCATTCTCACATAGAATTAGTCTATCCTTAATCAACATGGATCATTAGTCCAGACTATAAGTATTACTGCTTTACCTAATCAGTCCCTGTAAATTTAATCAGTCTTTTTTTTATCACTAAATTAATTCCAAATTAATTCTTGATCAATACCAATTAAATAATAATATAATTTCTCAATTAATATATTATTCATATAATATATTAATAAATCACAAATAACCTCTTTCTCAAATATCCATCCTATTAAACTGCTCCGGTGAAGGCAACCCAAAAGGACCATGCTACTATCGGGTCAAGTACATACCAATTATAGTTATGGGCTTAGACACCTAATTCAACAGTTTTGTGGGTTGGAGGGTTGGATGTGAAAAGAACAAGAAAATTGATGTAATGTCTATATGACATATGGGTTGGAAGGGGTGGTTGGGATGTATTCCAACCACCCTAAATAAATAGACCAATTATGTAAACTAGTTATTCTAGATTTTTTTTCCTTTTTTATAGCCATTTCAATATTTATACTTTTATTCGTAGTTACTAGGATTGCTCCCCCTCCCATGTTTTCCGTTCTAGAGCAGACGTTCCGGAATCGGGACCCATAGCGATCCAATCGCATACTAAATTATGATCTAATCGCAAAAGTTTTCGATCCCAAATCGCTGAAATTCCAATCTTGTATTAGTATGGAACACGATTTCAATTGTCTGCAACCGACAACCCATTAATTTCTAGAACACGATTATGGAAAAAGCATATTTAAAAAATTGCATCGGCAGGTGAAAGGTTCACTTTCGTTCCAGAATCAGGAACCCAATGGCTAAACAAAAAAGAAGAATGATTATGTACGAGGAACCCAAAATCAAATACTCAGTCCTTTTTTATCACCCTAATTCACATTCACGATCATTCATCGGTTCCACATCTTCAAAATTCTATTCCTTTACTCCATTTTTTTAAGTTCTTTATTTCTTCTCAATTTCTTTGTTGCAAAGATGGGATATGGTAAAAATAATCCCGTTCTAGAGAGAGTTGTTACCTTGACTAATTATGATAATGAAGAGGGAATTCTAGGCGATGCAGAGACAGTTGAAGTTCCTCAAAATGTCCAGGCTTCGAAGGATGATAAGCCCATGTTTCAGGAAGTCGACATAGTTGGTGTATCAGGAAGTAAAAATTCAGGGGGTTCAAAGAAATGGGTATGTAAGCACTATCACCAGATGTTTACCAACTCTTATACACGGATTCATTTACATTTTTTTTGGTTTTTCAATAGGGAAAGCACCAGGAATTAAAAGGTGTCCTGCTATACTTAAGGATCGGGTTAAATATCAAAGCTTGATAAATAGAGTAAATGTTGATGAATAAAAAGGTGTTTCTAAATCTTTGAAGAACTCTGTAATTAATAAAAAAAAGAGTTCTAATGAACCACTCGAAGATTCTTTTGGTGTGATGGAAAGAAACATGGTTGATATGAAGATTATGAGAGTGTTATGTGCTAATGGCATTCCTTTCAATGTTCTACGTAATCCTCAGTTTCAAGAGATGATCACAACCATAAACAAGGAACCTGCTGGTTACAAGGCTCCTTTATATGATAAGGCTCGAACCATTTTGCTTGACGAGTGTGTAAGAGATATGGAAAAGGGGTTCACTTCAGTGAGGGGTACATGGTATATACAAGAGGTTTCTATTGTGTCGAATGGTTGTTCCAATGTTAAGCATCAACCATTAAACAATGTTATTGTTGCCAACAACCGTGGTGCCATGTTTATATATGCAGACGAATTTTATGGTGTAGAGAAGACAGGGGCAACAATTGCAGACTTCTTGCTTGGAGCCATTAAAACCATAGGACCAAGTAATGTTCTTCAAGTTGTAACTGGCAATGCAAAAAACTGTAAGACTACTGGAAAGGAGGTGGAGAAGGTATATAAACACATTTTCTGGTCTCCTTGTTGTGTCTATTTTTTGAATTTAAGTTTTAAAGATCTTGCAAACGAATGTTTTTGGCTAATGGACACATATAGGAAAGGGAAAATAATTGTTAAGCATTTTCTTAATCACACCCATGCATTGGCTATTTTTAGAGATAATTCACAACTGAAATTGTTAAAAGTAGCCAAAACAAGATTTGCATCTCATTATATTTTTCTCAAAAGGTTATGGGACTGTAGAGAGTCTCTTGCTACTACAACTGTCCTATATTCATGGAGAGAGTGGCTGAAAAATGGTGATGAAAACACTAGGCAAAATGGATTATTAGTTGCTGATACAATTAAAAGTGAAGACTTTTGGGATGATGTGAAAAGTGTTCTTACTGTTACAAAACCAAAATACTTGATGGTTAAATTTTGTAATGGTGATGGATCAAAGATGGGAGAAATTTACGAGAAAATGGATAACATTCTAAGAGAGATTAAGAATGTCATGATGAATCAGCGTTATGTTGAGTATTACCCTTGACTGGAGAAGATTATACTAGCAAGATGGGAGAAGATGAAAATCCATTTTCATTGTTTAGGATTTGCGTTATCTCCATGATTTTATGATTGTTGGGTCGCGTTTTGTATAATATGTTGCGTCTATTGGGCTTGTTAGCTAGTCCATTTTTGTATCTCCGGTATGGGCCTGTCCATCCGTGAGTTTAGTAGGGTTGAATATAAATATAGGTGCTTGCATGCATCTTAAAAAAACGATAGAAAAGAACGATCAGAGCATTATTCAGAAGTTTATTATTATCGTTCATGTAACCCTAAATTCTCTACAGCGGAAGTTCTTAGTCGAGCTTTGCTGAGGATTGTTTGATCTAATCATTCGACATATTTTGATCCACTCTTGTCTTATTTATTGTTTTGTGTTCATCGCAATACCTGTTACAAAGATCTAATCGATCTTCATGTTTGTTATTAAAACTTATCAATTGGTATCAGAGTAGGAGGCTGTGTAATTCATACACATCTTTTCTGTGAAAAAGGTTGCGATTAGGGTTATTCCGCATTAACTAATATTTATTGAGCCGTCATCCCATAATTGACGTAACTCAGCATTTATTCGTTTTGCCCTAATTTAATATATTACAAGTCTGATCTTTTAAACATGTTATTCGATCTAGCATGGACGAGTCACAATCAAATCCCATTAACATCTCAAATAGCATTGGATCAACGACGAAGATTCCCATCCTTTACACCCAGGATTACGAAGTCTGGGCACATCACTTTGAAGATTATGTCATTGGATCTGAGGACAATGAATATCTTATTTGGGAAGCAATCGTGTCTGGACCATTCGCTCATTCAGCAACATCAAGAATCATTAAAACTCAGAAAGAGTATAATGATCTGTTGAAAGATGTAAAAGATATTGCCCAAGACGAAAAAGATAAATTTCAGTGCAATATTAAAGCATTGAGACTAATCAGATTTGCTCTTCAATCTGATACTTTCAGGCTAGTGAGTTCGTGCAACACTGCTAAAGAAATATGGGATAGGCTGCGAGAGTTATATTCCACAGACGAAGATCTCGAGCATTCCATTCAAACCTTACTTTTGTCCGAGTTTGGTGAATTCAAGCAGAGTCCTGAAGAAACTGTAACTCAGACGTTCGATTGCTTCAATCATCTTCTTAGTAAGATGATTAAACATGATATTGAAAGGAAGTTGATTGAACAAAAGGTTACGTTTTTAAACGGTCTTAGATCTGAGTGGAGAGCGGTTGTGTCCACTGTTAAAGCACATGAGCAATTCAAATCTTACTCATTGGCAAAGCTGGTAGGGATTTTGAAATCCCAAGAAAAGATTGTCTTGCAGGAGAAAAATGTAGTTTCAAGCTTGGGATCATTGGCCCTTCTGTCCAAAAGCAAAGGTGTGATGGAAGATGAAGACCTTAACTTAGAGGACTATGACCTTACCTCTGAAGACTATGCAATGATGGTGTCAAACCCGAAGAGGTTCATCAAGAAAAGGTTTCCTACCAATAAGAACCGAAATTGGCAGGGAAGTTATAGTTCTGAAAAGGTCAGGGAAGAACCGAAGGCAGAAAAACCAAAGAAGGAACCGAAAGCTAAAGGAGATTCGGGTGTGAACTGCTACTATTGTGGAAGAAAGAACCACTATGCCAAAGATTGTGTCCTCAAGAAAATGGCAGAAAAGGATGAGGAGAAAGATGAAGAAGCTATGTTAATGAAAAAGCTGGAAAAGATCAAGAAAAAGAAAGCTGTCACTAACCCTTCAATGAATGCTTTAATTGTGCAGGGTTCGGTAGCAGATGATGAGTTCGGTGGCGTGGAGGTCTGGTCAACCGACTCTGAGGATGATGAAGTAAGGAAGCCATCTCATGGAAAGGCCTATGTTGCAAAAGATGAAGGAAGTGGTGGAAAGTGCTTGATGGTGTCGGATGTATCTCAAATGAGGGGATACAACACAGACGGTGGGAATGAAGACACAAAGGAGCGAGAGGACTTGTACTTCACAGCAAAACCTCTCAGCGTGCAGTTTAACGAGCTTGATGAATTAATCAAGAAGGTACAATCCATTTTTGTTTCATTCAAAGTCCCACAAAGTTCATATGAAAAAGAATTAAAAAATGTAAATTCAAGAATCTCTCATCTAGACAGCAGTTTAACTCAAACACGGGTCACCAATTCTAACCTAACTGACCAATTAAGCAGGGTGTCTTCAAAGAGTGAGGAACGGAGGATGTGGATAGAGCTGAAGGAGTCGGAGTTGATCAAATCCAAAGACGAAAACATTTACTTACAAAGAGACAATCTAAAACTTTTGAAACAAAGAAATGTGTTTTGTTTGATTGCTAAGCGTCTTTATTCTAACATCACTCAACTTCATCTTAACTGTGAAATTGGACAGAAAATTCATCGCATGATTTTGCCCTTTCTTGAGTTTAAGGAAGATGAAATTGACGCAGAAGCATATAATTGCGAAAGTGTAGTTTCGTCTGAGGATGTAAATCCGACGTATATGTATGGTCTAGACAAAATCAAATCTTTCATAAAGTCCAAGGACCATAAGGACATGCTGAAAAATCTTTTGGATGAAAATGACAAACTGAAACTAAGGACCGAAACCATACAAAAGTTTGACTCATTGAATGCCAACTTGAGCTCAGAAAATAAAATTGATGTTGAAAATGCATCTGAGCTTAATGAGGATGATGATATGAGTGAAATTTCTGTAGAAGATGTAATTGACTGTTCTGAGTTTGTCAAAAGCGAACCCAAAAACCACAAAAATCTTATTTTAGAAAATTCTGTGGAGTTTGCTCGTTTGTCCCACCAAAAGTCCCCGATCCTTGAAGAAAAAGTTGTTGTATACCAAAAGGTAAGGACGACTCCAAATCAGGTGTATAAGGTCATAGGTGTAACCGAACATCAGGCAGCCGAACTCACAGCCATTGTAAACGAAGATAATGTTGATGGCTGTGATGAGTTCTTCTGGTCCGCCCCTATCGACAATGCTGACGAAACCGTTGGTCTATCAGAAAGGACGTCATGGAAAACCAAAGGCAGATATGTGCCAGAGCCTTTGAACAAGCCTGATAACTTCGATGTGCCAAGTACTAGTGGTACAAAAGACGTTCCTGAAGAGAAAGAAGTTCCTGCAGAAAAAGTCACTTCTTCAAGCGAAACATCATCAGTTCAGAGTGAACCAGCAGACAAGAAGAAAAAGCAAAAAGCCAACATCCATCGACAGCCGAAGCAAGTACAGAATCAGAAGCAGCAAAGGAATCAGAGATACAAGAAAAATCTCTCTGAAAGAAAACATTTTTGGCGATCTCAAAACGCCCGTTTTTCTTATCATGACAGAAATCCAACGTCAGAGAAAAATGTTGTTAGGAAGCAAGAAAGTAATAACAACCGAAAGGAAAGGTTCGGTTCTGAGGATCACAACAACCGAAAGGAAAGGTTTGGTTCAGAAAACACAAGATACCGAAAGCATAAGTTCGGTTCTGAGAGCAAAAGCAACCAAGGTTCAAGGTTCGGTCCCACTAATGATCAAAAACAAAAGGGTCACTTAGAACCTCAAGTCAAGAAAACATCTCAGTCTAAATTCTCTCGTTCTACTTCTTCGAATTCTTCTAATTCCTCTCAACCACATTCTAAATTCAATTCTGTTCATACTCAAAATTCAAAATCTTCAACAGATCTGAAAGGAAAATCGAAGGTTTCCTCAGTCAAGACCGATCAAAAGCATTCCAATGTCCCAGTGCCTAAACCTGAATCCAAACCGACTGTAACAAATCCCAATAAAATTAAGGTTTTCACCATTAAAAAGAAAGATGAAACAACTTTAATAAAAAGAACATATCTTGTTGACATCTCTCTTACTATTCTTGTTCCTGTGAAAGGCTCACGTGGACCCAAGAAACTTTGGGTTCCTAAATCTGCTTAATTTTTACAGGTTATCAGTGACGAGCAGTTTGACGAAGAATGGTATATTGACAGTGGCTGCTCACATCACATGACAGGAAGGAAGGAAGAGCTGAGGGAATTTCGGTCTCTTTCAAACGGTGGAAATGTCAAGTTCGGGAACAACTCATTCGGCACGATAAAAGGCTATGGAATGATAACAAATGGAGATTTCACAATCAGAAAGGTTGCATATGTTGAAGGACTACAGCACAACTCATTAGTGTATCTCAGCTTGTTGGAGGAACCGGTCTCAAGGTTTCTTTCGACAATGAGGGTTCAGAGATAATTGAAAAGAAAACAAAAAGAGTAATTCTCAAATCGGAGCGCAAAGGCGAAATGTTTCCCCTGAATCTCAAACCTATCAAAGGAAACCCAGCTATCTGCCTGCTATCTAAAGCACAATCTGACGAAAGTTGGCTGTGGCACCGAAGGCTCTCTCATCTCAACTTCAAGGATATCAACAAACTTGTCACAGGTGGTCATGTTCGAGATCTTCCATTGCTCAAATTCGATCGAGAACATTTATGTGTTGCGTGTGAAATGGGGAAGCAGAGTCGTCATAGTCACCCATCGATTGTAAACACTAAACTTGTTGAACCATTAGAGTTAATTCACATTGACTTGTGTGGTCCATCATCTATCGAAAGCATTGGCGGTAGCAAGTATATTCTTGTCATTGTTGATGACTTTTCGCGTTTTACATGGGTGTTCTTTCTGAAGCACAAATCTGAAGCGACTCTCAAGCTAAAGATGTTTATCAACAGGTTGAAGTACAGCTGAAGAAAGTCGTTTGCAACATCAGGAGCGACAATGGTATGGAGTTCAAAAATAAAGAATTCGAAGAATTCTTGGCCGAAAAAGGAACCAGTCACAACTTCTCAGCTCCCTACACCCCTCAACAAAACGGAATTGTCAAAAGACGAAACCGATCTTTGTGTGAGGCGGCCCAAACCATGCTAAGTTTTGCTTCTTTACCTTTATATTTTTGGGCTGATGCTATTGCTGCAGCATGTTTTACGCAGAACAGGTCATATCTCAATAAGCGATTCACTCTTACTCCTTATGAGATCATCAACAACAGGAAGCCAAATGTCAAAGTTTTCCATGTATTCGGCTCACGATGTTTCATCTTCAATTCTAAAGAACATCGTAACAAGTTCAATGTCAAAGCCGATGAAGGGATATTTCTGGGCTATTCTCTCACTTCTAAAGCCTACAGGGTATTAAACAAGCGCTCGAGGAAAATAGAAGAAACTTATTATGTGACTTTTGATTATAGCTATGTCAAAAAGCTATAGGCCAATGAAGACACAGTTGGAGAAATCTTTTCTCAAACAGGCCAAGTCACAGCCTCGATCGCAAACCTATTTGAGAAGTTTGTCGAGTTATTCGATGAACCAGAGAAAGCTACTCTCTCGGAAGCCAGTGCAGCAGACAACAAAGTAGATCATCTGAAGCAACTCATCGAAGATGCTGCCAAGCAAATGAATGAAGCAGGATCAAGTTCTAACGAACCTCCACAGCATGATGCTTCAATTGAGGGGGAGGACCCATCTTCGTCATCGCAGTCGAGCTCACATGTTGAGGGGGAGAACAGTTCTCAAGCTGCTCCCGAACGCACAGCAGCACCCGAAGGTGCTACAACACCCGAAGGTGCTACAACACCCGAAAGTGTTACAACACCCGAAGGTGCGTCAACACCTGAAAGCTCGACACCACCCGACACCCCTGTAGCTCCGGAAACTCAAGACACACCTGAAACCTTATTTGTCGAGGGGGAGAATGCCGATATGCTTTATGACGATGACAGTCAATCTGAACTAGAAGAGATGGTAAACGTTGAATCGGATCCATCTTATGATCCAAATTACCCTCCTCTTGTCAAATGGACCAGAGATCATCCTGTTTCCCAGGTTGTCGGTAATATCTCTGAAAAGGTCCTGACCCGATCACAACTAAAGGCAAAACAAACTTCCTTATTTTCAAAAGTAGAATTCTGTATGTTTAACTCTTTCGTCTCAAAAGTTGAACCAAAGACAGTTAACACTGCTCTTGATCACTCCGATTGGGTTCAAGCTATGCAAGACGAACCGAATGAATTCGAAAGGAATAAAGTTTGGCGCCTCATTCCAACTCCTCAAGATGCCTCAGTTGTTGGTCTCAAATGGGTCTTCAGAAATAAGATGGACAAGGAAGGCAACGTGATACGAAACAAAGCCCGTCTGGTGGCGAAAGGATACTGTCAGGAGGAAGGAATCGACTATGAAGAAACTTTTGCTCTTGTAGCTAGGCTGGAATCCGTTAGAATATTTCTTGCCTATGTTGCACACAAAAACTTTGAGGTATACCAAATGGATGTCAAGTGCGCATTTCTAAATGGAGAACTTGAAGAAACGGTGTACGTGGAGCAACCTCCTGGATTCGTCAATGAAAGGTACCCCAATCACTGTTACATTTTCGACAAAGCCGTATATGGACTGAAACAAGCTCCGAGGGCCTGGTATGAAACGCTAACCAAGTTTTTAAAGATGCCCAAATTAAAACAAGGTTCGGTTGACCCAACCTTCTTTCGTAAGAAGGAAGGTAACCACCTTATGATTGTTCAAATTTATGTCGATGATATCATCTTTGGCTCAACGAATCCTAGCTTAACGGCTGAATTCAGAAAGTTGATGGAGACTAAATTTGAAATGAGCTCAATGGGTCCAATTAACATTTTCCTTGGTTTAAATATTAGACAGGGACCTGAAGGCATCTTTATTAATCAGGAAGCTTACACGAAGACTCTCCTTGCAAAATTTGGCATGATGGGAGATTCAAAGGTTAAAGTTCCAATGGCGTTCGGCACCAAGCTCACTCCATCATTGGATAAGCCAGCAGTTGATATTACGCTATATCGCCAGATGATCGGTTCTCTGATGTATCTTACTGCTAGCAGGCCTGATATAATGTTCTATGTTTGTTACTGTGCTAGATTTCAGGCGAATCCACGTGAACCTCATATGCTTGTAGTGAAGAACATACTCCGTTATCTCAAGCGAACTACCTCTTTAGGCCTATGGTATCCATCCAACTCAGGCTTCTTCGTTTAAGCCTATTCAGATGCAGATCTTGGAGGTTGTGGACTAGACAGGAAAAGCACCACAGGAGGCTGCCAATTCCTTGACGGGAAGTTAGTTAGCTAGCAATCAAAGAAACAGACTTGTGTGTCTTTGTCTACAGCTGAAGCAGAATACATTGCAGCTGCCTCCTGTACTTCTCAAGTGATTTGGATCCAAAGTCAACTCCGGGACTATGGACTCAATATGAAAAAGATCCCATTATATTGCGACTCTGAAAGTGCAATTAGGATCTGTCATAACCCAGTGCAACACTCGAAGACTAAGCACATAGCACTGAGGTATCACTTCATTAAGGATCATGTGGAAGATGGGAACGTCGAAATTCATTTTGTTCGAACCACTGATCAACTGGCTGACATCTTCACCAAAGCTCTTCCTGAAGCGTCGTTCAACAAAATTCTACAAGGGCTAGGTATGATGGAATCGGAGTCAGTACCAAACATTACCTCTCAAACTCAAAAGTAAGAAGCGAAATAGACCGAACATTCGGGTTCGGGTCTTATACTAATGTACCGAAATGAACCGAACGCTCGGGTTCGGTTGAATAATCTGCTTTTCGCTCATCAATCAAAGGTAGTTTTCTTGGTTATAGATCTTATGTATAATTGTTCCAAATGCATTTATCTTATTGTCAAAGTTATTCTCTTTTTAAAACCTATTTTCTTTGGCAACCTAAATATACCGAACGTTCGGGTTCGGTTCCAAAGTTTTTCACAACCGAAATAAACCGAACGCTCGGGTTCGGTTCCAAATTTTTTTCTCTGTATTTTTTTTCTTTTGTCTTATTTTTTATTTCATTTTATTTTTATTATTATCAAAAATTCCAAAAATATTTTTTTATAAATTCAAAAACTCCAAAAATATTTCGTTCTTTATTTTCTTTTTTGGTTTTAATTTTATTTGTGTGTTCATTTATGGGGAAATTGTTGAATTAGCTAAGTGTCCCTAGAAGCATGCTGTTGTATGTGTCCAAAGCCTCACCTGATTCTGAATGATAGCCTTAATGACTTGGTATACACAAACCTTGTCTTCCCAATTAGGCTATCATATTTATTCTAATCATGAGCTACCTAACTCTCTTCTCACATGAGATAAGAGTTTTCCGCTTGGTCCTATTTTTCACAGCAGAGGTATTTTGATTTCTTACACCATCTAAATTGCATTTCTCCATCACATTCGTTTCACAAGCGTAACCCTTGCGACTCTCAGAAATTACCACTGAGGTTTATGGTTACACAATTACTGTGTTCATGATCTTAGTTTCGTGCCACTACGATCTAAGTGAAACCCAAAATTCAATACCCAATACGAATTGATGGTGAACAATTAATTTGCTCTAGTTTTCACTAATGCATTGACGGACGTACCTCCATGAAATCTCAAAATTTTCTTTTGTGTGATTCCTATGAAATTGTTAACACCAATAACATTTCTTCCCTTGGGATCCAGTTTTAAATTATTGTTGAGATTTTATATACATATTTTCTAGCCAAATTAAATTATCTCCAACCTACTTGTTCAATAGACTACACCGGTCTCACAAGTACCTCGTTCGCTTTCTATCTTATATCAAGATTAGGAAGTTTGAATCGAAGCGAAAGCCACCCTAATAAGCCTAGTTAAAAGAAGCCTTTCAACACTTCTTAATAAGTGTTTGATCGTTATTCAACGGGAAACCACACAAACACTTTAAGGTCTCTCTTGACTTTGAAGGAAGAGATTTGTGCCCGGGATCATTTGTTTCGTGTCTTTATTGACATCACATATTTTCCCAAAAATATTGCTTTATTTCTTTTCTTTTACACCATAAGCACGAAAATCTTTGATTTTCCTAAATTCAGGTTCTATTAATTACAAGGCATTTTACTTGGATTGGCGGTTGATTAAAGGCTGTGGTTGATTTTAATCCACGTGGGAGCATTTTTCAAAAGATGTCGTTACAATTTAAAGGGATAAGATGATGACATGCTGACTCAGGCGGGAGTCTAATCGATTTGATTTCAAAGGGCGCTAAAAAGGAAAGCGTGCGAATCGGAACCGTTTCATCTCCAAACGGCGCAAGAGGGGTGCGTGTGAATCTGAACTGTCTCGTCTCTAAACGGCGCTTGATGGGAAGGCGTGTTATTAGGGACCTGACATTCTCTCTCATGCGTGATCATCGGCAACCCCAACTGTCATGCATCAGTCAACTCCGAAAAACCCTTCGATTTTCAATCGAAGATTTGGGCAGATCTTTCTCTCTCCTTAAACCCCAGTATAAAAGGCAACATATTCCTTTGTTTACTTCTTTACTGCAATTAAAATTCCCAGAGAGCAAAAATTCCTTAATCCTTCCCTGTTCATCATCTTCTCCACTTTCTTCAAGCAATGGCAGATTCATCTTCCGTTCACGCAACATCCCACATTTTGCCCATTTGCCCACAACAAAGCCTAATCATCGATTTAACCCCTCATGCTTACGACGCCTTCATGTTCCCCATCATCGAGTGTCTGAAGTTTTCTCCGATCGCTCCTGCACTTACCAGGGCTGAAACTGTTCCGATGGAGTTCTTGTCACAGATCTTTGTGACCGCTCACTACGACAAGGTCGTTGACAGAATCTTTTTTGATGTCTTTGAGCACAAGGCGTCAATTTCAAGGCAAAGGTTTTGCTCGCTGTTAGGGTTTGAACCTGATTCTTCGAAGGTTAACCCTGAAACGATTCCAATGGGTCACCTGTTCAATATGTTCTATAACATGGGTTATACGGATGTGCTTTCTACGGTCACGAAGTTCAAGAAGTTGTGCCTACCTCCACAGTGGAATGGGATGTTCACTGTTCTCTTCAAGGGGTTATCCGAGAGAAGTGCTGGATCTGATGGTGCCAGCCGTCTATTTCTCTCCATAATGTATGGAATCTACAATGGCATCAACATGGATTATGGGTCTGTTCTATGGCAACAACTCATCTAGAGTCTCTCCTCTACTTCCAGACATTCAGAAATTTCATATGCTCGATTCTGGACCATTATCACGAAATGGGTGATGGACAAGTACCACGTCCCCATTGTCGTTGGTGCTCCAATGTCTTCGATTGGTACCTTCCATACCACGAAGATCATTGTGTCGGATGCTTCAAAGTTTTCGTTTAATGGGTCTATTCCGGAAACCATGTATGGGGATGTTCCTGCTGACAGCCGGATTATCCAGACGTACAAAGGGTTCAAGCGTTCTGGTCCGAGGGATCTTACTCCAGAGATGTTGAAGTCAATACATGACGCCGACAAGCCTGCTCCAAGAGGCAAAAAGGCTGATAAGGGGAAACAGGTGGCAAAAGGAGCAAAAGGCCCATCTCCAAAGAAGAGGAAACCCACCAAGCCTGCTCAGTCTCCACATCAAAAGAGGAGAAAAACCCAACCGCGGCGAAAGCTGATTATCGCTTCCTCCTCAAGCGAGTCTGAGGGTGAGAGTTCAGATTCTGATGACTCTCCACGTGGCAACACTCCACCCAGATCTCCTACCCCAGAAGTTCATGCATCTACTTCTCCAATTTCCTCTCCACCTAAAATCATTCCTATTTCTATTCCCCCATAACTTCCACTACTTCAATACCACCCACTTCCATCCCAATACCAACACCAATATTCACCGACGCAACCACAACATCCACTGCAGATGTTAGAGCCAACGTATCTGATACGGGGGTTCATACTGATGCACCCGAAACCACTCCAGCACCCGAAACCATAAAAGCACCCGAACCTACACCAACACCCGAAACAACCCAACCCGAACCTACTCATACTACTACACCACTAGCTTCACCACCACCACCTTCTCCTGGTCATGCTTCAGAGGGAGAAGAATCACTCCTTGGCGGGGAGGATATGACGTTTGACTCGGTCTACTATATTCCGTTTCAAGTACAGAGTGATGACGATGACGACGCTCCTGTCATAAAAAGACATCTCAAGGAGCTCCATGACAAGATTGACTTGCTCATCGCCTCCTCTTCCACTTCTCAGTCATCCCTTTCTGAAGATGCAGTTCAGAAGATTGTTGACGCCTTCTCTAAAGCTCAGCAAGATTCCATTGCTTCTGCAACTTCCGCCATAGATGCCTCAACAAAAGCCTGTCAGGCAGCGACCGAAAAAGTCGATAAACTATTTTCTGATGCCTCTTCCCTGTTAAAGTCTTTACAGGAGAGTGCAAATGCTGCCAAGACTACGTTGGAACCTATTGTTCACCAGCTGGCAACGTTAGTCTCCACTGAGTTGAAGTCCTTCGCTTCTTTTTGTCAAATGCTTTCAGACGACAACTCAGCCTTTCGCACAACCATTGACGAGCGTCTCTCGAAGCTACAAGAAGATTTGGCTGCCGAGAACTCTCTTATGGATGTTCTTGCCAGGAAGACCACTGCTCTGAAGGTCAAGAGCATTCAACTCTCCAACTCTCAACAGGAGATTGAGTCTCTTCGGTCTGAAAGGGAGGTGATAAAGTCGTGTGTTTCGGATGTCCACTCTGCCATCTCCAACATCCTCGAAGCACATGATCCAATTCTTAACTACACTGTGAGGCGTGACCTTGCAGAGAAGCTCGCTCCCGCCCTTGCCCTGCTCAGCAAACTCGAAGGGCTACTTGATTTCGTGTCCATTCCGAAACAAGGGGGAGAGAAGGAAACAATGTCTCAACCACCTCCTACTTCCACAGCTACTCACACTACCGAACCTCCTCCAGTAGGCCAAGCCTCTGGTTCCGGTGTGAAAGACAAAGGCAAAAATATTGCTGAGGAAGAAGAAGAAGAAGAAAAAGAAACAATCACCGACTTATTGAAGCGTAAAAATCGACGCAATGAGGCTGATATCAGTGCTCGTGTGGCTAGAGAGGCTGAAGAAGCAGAACTAAAACAGAAGGAAGCCCACGACCTTCTTGAGAGTAGGAAAACTCTTTTTCCTGCCTGGACTCTCGAGAGGATGATAAAAGAAGCCATTGACACACCGAGTATCTTGTGGCTGGAACCTGTGATCTCTTTAGATCGTTCCAACACTGTCAACTCACAGTTCGACATGCCACTGACCCGAAAGGCGTTCATCTTTCATGCCTTCTCCAACGTTGCAGAGTTCCCTCATCCTCATCCACAGGTTGATCGGGACTTAATCAATTTTTATCTGAAGGCTGCCCAACCTCAGTATCAGACTTGGAGCGCTCAGAAAATTGTCAACGTTCGGGTCTTGAAGCCGTATAGTGAAGGGAACTTCATCAACATTCGGTTCAAGGTACTTCGGGGATCTGCCAAAACCGAACATGCTATTTCCCTTGCAGATCTTCCCAACCTTAATCCCCATGATTGGATTATCTTGCACAACATCCTACTCACCAACGAAGCTGAATATGGTCCGATCATTGACCATTTCAAGAGGATGCTCGTGTGCTACATCATGGAAGTTGCACTGATGGATCAGGAGATTGCACGCGTATTTAAGAAGAAACCTACAATATCTCCTGTTGGCTCTGCCAATGATCTCAACCAAATGCAGATGGGTAAAATTGACTCGAGAAGGAATTCGGTCATGTTCACTAGGAACGAAGGACAGAAATGTCTTTTCGCCTTGGCTGACAAACACCTCTACACCACTGCTTGTTTAGAGCATGTTTTGGGGATCATCCACAGATGCAAGCAGGACACAGCGGATGATATCAAGTACTTCGATGACATGATTCAATGGTACATTCGGTTCAGACAGACTATTCTCGCGCTAATCTCTCGTCTGTTTGATACTACGAAGAAAGTTCCCGCTGCTGGCCCAAGCAAGAAGAAGTAGTCTCGCTCCAATTTGACGCAAAGGGGGAGATTGTTGGGTCGTGTTTTGTATAATATGTTGCGTCTATTGGGCTCGTTAGCTAGTCCATTTTTGTATCTCCGGTATGGGCCTGTCCATCCGTGAGTTTAGTAGGGTTGAATATAAATATAGGTGCTTGCATGCATCTTAAAAAAACGATAGAAAAGAACGATCAGAGCATTATTCAGAAGTTTATTATTATCGTTCCTGTAACCCTAAATTCTCTACAGCGGAAGTTCTTAGTCGAGCTCTGCTGAGGATTGTTTGATCTAATCATTCGACATATTTTGATCCACTCTTGTCTTATTTATTGTTTTGTGTTCATCGCAATACCTGTTACAAAGATCTAATCGATCTTCACGTTTGTTATTAAAACTTATCAATGATAAAAATTATCTTGAGGAGATGACACTAGGTGGAGTTTGTAGGAAAGCTCCAAATCTTGATAAGGAGGTCGTGGTTGGTGTCATGGAATCTTTTAAGAGGATCACGGAAAGTGAAGAAGAGGAGCATCTTCTACGTGAGCAATTCACTACTTTTCACATGAAAAAGGCCTTTATGCACTGGCGGCAACTCACATGGATGCGGTGACCATGGATGTTATTGATCGGTGGTCAAGTTACTGGTGAGAGTGTAACATTCCGATGATGAGGTATTTTTAATTTAATCCTACGTTTGAAGAATTTTTGAATTTTGGGCCTTGTGCATGAGAAAGCTTGCAAAATGGTCCATAGTGGCATTTTTGTAATTTTATGGCGGACTCACGTACGCAGGGCGTACCTAGAGTATGTGGGGCGTACGTATGTGATCCACACACCCTAATTTTTAGGGTTTGGGCCCTATATAAACATCATTAACTTTCAAGTGCTCACTCCCTCATCAGCCTCCAACACCTCCGAACGATCTTAGCAAACCTTAGCCATTTGATTGAGCATTCTTGACCCCTGTGTGTGTTTTTGGTGGCCTTGGAGGAGAAAGAAGGAAGTAGAATCACCTTGGAAGCTTGAAGGAGCTTTGGATATGGGATCTTCACCTATCTAGCAACCTCCAAGAGGTATAAAACTTTAAAATTGGCTTGCGATTTCTTAGACCTTGCTAAGTTCTTTATTCATGAACATTTTAGTCCCAAGTCTTGACCTTCTTGAGTATGGCATTCTCCAGCCCATTTAAACCATCCTTTCAGACGTTTTGAGTAGTTTACATGCATAAAAATAGGGTCTTGGCTCTTAACGCTTCCCCATGCATGTGCTTGGTGGTCTTAATGGGTTAAGAGGTTGGGGTTTCTCACATTTAGCACTTATTGGCCATGTAAGACCATAAAGTTGGAAACTTTATGGTCAAGAACGATATTTGGGACTTGGATATGCAATTTGGACGCAAAAGATCATTATTAAGCACTTAGTGCAATAAGAAGAAGTTCAGTTGCATACGTTGGGCGTACCAAGTGGTATGATGCGTGTACGTGGCCAAACCCCTATTTCCTGGTCAACCATTGTATACGTCCCACGTACAGATGAGTATGCCTCGCGTACTCAGCTGGGTTGACTCGGTTGGCTTGACTCGACTGCTTTGTTGACTTTTACCTTTGACCAAGTTTGACCAGAGGGTATTTTAGGCAAACTGAGTGGTACTTGAGATCTATCATTATTTGGTGTTAAGGTGACTGGGTATCATTCGGAGCTGTGTTGTGTCAGATATCTTTGTAGACTGAGAGGTGAGTTTTTCTCATTATATTAATGAGTCGAAGGCACCAATGCCGACCCACTAGATTATGCATCATGATATAGAGGATGTTGATATGTTATAATGATCGATTAGATCGGTATCCT
Organism: Lactuca serriola; assembly: GCF_051521515.1. Classification (NCBI taxonomy): domain Eukaryota; kingdom Viridiplantae; phylum Streptophyta; class Magnoliopsida; order Asterales; family Asteraceae; genus Lactuca; species Lactuca serriola. The sequence continues at coordinate 139,286,222 of NC_136413.1, forward strand.
GGTAAATAGAATGTAGTGTGCAGTAGTGATCTATAGATATGTCTGTTTGTCTGATGACTAGTTATATATTTACATGTTGTCAGATATATGTTATATGTTATGTATATGTCGACATGGTATGGTTGGTTTGAGGTAGTATTGCTTTGTACGGTAGCCAACAAACTCGAGAGCAATCCAGATATAAGTTGTGGGCCTGTAGCGCAAGCCAAAATTATGTTGTGAGATCGGGAGCAAGCCATATATGAGTTGTGGGCCTGAAGGGCAAGCCAAACTCATATTGTAGGATCAAGGGTAATCCAGTCTGTTAGCCGTGGACCTAGTATATGTTGTTATATGTTGTGTGTTGGTACTTTGGGGAAACTCACTAAGCTTTGGCTTACAGTTTCAGTTTATTGAAACAATGACTCTTTTGTAAACAATGATCGGTAAATGGTTGGTTTTAAAATTTTAAAATTTCTATGATTTTTGGAGTGTTACACAGAAACTCTCAAACTTGTTGTTATAGAAAAGAAAGTTTTATCGCAACCTATTAGTAGTTCATCAGTTGAGAGAAACTGAAGTCCGCACTCTTACAGACATAATGCCAAGAGAAAGCGATTGAACTCCAAAAGGGCTGATAATTTGGTGTTTATACATTCGAATATTCATCTCCAATCGAGATTCTCCGAAAGTTGCACATCCGGGCCACACAAGAAGTGTGATGTAAATCCTGAAAGCACTAACTTGGAAGAGTCAAGTACAAGACTTGAATAAATGAAATGGAAAATCTAGAGGATGTTGAGAGAGTAGCTGATGATGAGAATGAAAAAGACAAAGGAAAGAGTAAACTTGATGAACTTTTGACATAAATTATGAAGTTATTTTGTTTTGAACTTTGAAATTATTTTAGCTTTATTTGGTATTGATCTTTTAGTATTGAAGTTATTTTTTTGTATTGAACTTTTGAAGTATAAATTGAAGTATTCACCTTTTGGTGTTTAGTAATTTTTATATTTATAGTATTATATATTTTAGTAATATATGGTACCAAAATATATCGTTCCCGGTACCAAAATAGTGTTCCCGAGAAAACTACACCCCCCTTCGTACCAAATTTTATATATTACCGATCCTCGATCCCGTTTTCGTTCCACGTACCGGAATGATCGCGTTTTTGTGTAACTATGTTTTTATTTAAAAAGATAATTCATACACATCTATGCAAGCAAAAGTATGCAAATTAATTTACATTTGCAAGTTAATTTACATTTTGTTTCAAATGAATCAAACTAGTAGGTAACAAATTTAGCTAAAAACATATCAATCCATATAAAGATGGATGAATACGCTAAAAATGTCTAGGAAGAGCAGGAGCTGTACCACCACGAGTGTCCCATTACCGAAAGTTTTGAGGTATTTGAGTAAGTAGAACTTGAGTTACGTGACTCTTTTTCTTCTTTAACTTGTATTATGTGTATCTTTATTTGTATAAAAAGATGAAGGATACGAGGAAAGTGAAAGATGACAATTTTCATAGGGATAATGACTTAAAAGGGTAATATGTTATTGAATTTGTACACATTTGGTCGCCGAGTTTTTTTTTTGTCCACATTTACCCATTCAACTTGTTAAACAGTACACACTCAGTCTTTATGACCAGTTACTCCAGGTTAGCCGGTAAAAATGACTTAATAGGATAATATATTTCTCATTTTGTACACATTTGGTCCTTAATATTTTTGTACACATTTAGTCCTTAATATTTTTTTGTTTCAAAATAAGTCATTTTTGTTTTTGTACTCATTCAGTAATTATGAATGATTTCTATAGGTTTTTCTCACGACATCTTACATGGGACAATCATTAATGAAGTGTGTGGGGCTATTGATGTTTATGTGTAACGTCTCATTTTCACAACCAAAAAAACTTCATTTTTAAATAAGGCAAAACTCTCTAATTGTAAATCTATTATTAAGAAAAAACATTTATTCCAAAATACACTGATCGAAAATCAGAGTAATATAGGAAACGCGGTATCCTCGTACAGTCCTGCCTTCGCCTTCTCATGATCAACGATTGAACCTGAAAACATAAACAACTGGGTAAGTACAAAGTTTAACGAGTTTCCCCCAAAATACCCGATACAACAAACGTATTATCATGCATAACGGGCCCATACTCATTAGATTGGAATACATTGGCCCAATTAGTCATCGAACTGAAATGTCAACATGCAACAGATCCAATCAGTCATCAGACTAGAATACCCAGATTTTGTTGGTCTGTCGCCTTAACCCAACCGTTCTTCTCGAGCCTCCGTGTCTACAACTTATAGCCGACCCATACCAGGTATCTTGGCCTATAACATATAGCACGACCGTCTCAACCTATCCCACCACCATATGGCTATCTCACGTAAGATGTCGTGAGAAAAACTTAAAAAATCATTCATAAGTATTGAATGAGTACAAAAACAAAAATGACTTATTTTGCAACAAAAAAAATATTAAGGACTAAATGTGTACACAAATATTAATGACTAAATGTGTACAAAATGAGAAATATATTACCCAATTTAGTCATTTTTACCGGCTAACTTGATATAGCCGGTCATAAGGATTAAATGTGTATAGTTTAACAAGTTAAAGGGATAAATGTGGACGAAAAAAAAACTCAGTGACCAAAATGTGTACAAATCGAAAAATATATTACCCTTTTAAGTCATTATCTCATTTTCATATGTCTGGGATGAGAGATGGAATAGGAAAAATGACAAAGAAAAAAAAAAGCTAATGTGATGCTGATTTAACATCATAGATGAGAGGGATGAGGGATCGAGAGATAAATACCTATCATCCTAATATTTATCTAAACTCTAAAGTGTATCGAGATCTTTACAAACTTATTGTTAAACTTTTTATTAAAATATAGATCATCAGCACAGTACTGGTTTTTATATTTATATTTAGAGCAAATTCCACAAAGACCATTAATAGTATCTGTTTGGTTTAACAAACTAAAGAAATTTTTTCTGATTTAACTACCAAAAAATTATTTATTATTTTTTTTTTCAAAAGAAACCATTACATAAAACTTTAAATCGTATAAAGCCACTATTGTTTAGAATTTATTTGGTTTAACCACAGCAATAAACGTTTTTACAATTTTACCATTAAAACTTTGAATTAAAAAACTACGTTAACAAACAAATATTCTTTCGATTGTTACATGTAATTAATTACTGAAAATTTTTCACAGTGATTCTTTTGAATTTAAAAAAAAAAAAAAAAAAAAAAAAAAAAAAAAAAAAAAAACCTCAAGTAGTTAATCAGAAAAGAATTTCTTTGGGCAGTTAAAAGAAATGCTGCATTGGTTACTTCATATTTATTATATTTTATAAAACTAAAAAAGATCAATGGAATTCGATGGAACCCATTCAACGTTTCGTTTAACTATTTATCATTTATCCCCCGCCCATTACCTTACTTTTTTTTCTCCCCATACATTATTACATTTACAGATTTACATATATCAATCAACAGAACATTTTATTTCACTACACCAAAATAAAATTAAAAAAATGGGGCCTCACCCCAATAATCAAGAAAAATGTATAATTGTGTCAATATATGTAATAAAACCGTATCACACTTGTAGTTTGGGGCAAATGCTGGAACTAGTGTTTGCTACCGAACCTACATAATAAAAAAAACAATTTAAACCAATCCGAACAAACATGATAACACTGCTATATCCCAGTCCAAGACTGCCCGATACAGTTACTGCTTAGTCTTGGACTGGGCTATGACATCATTGGTCTTTAATCAGACCGTTTCTTTTGTTAGATATGGTGTGATTTGACCAGACTGGATTTTTGGGCCTGGACAGTACTATTGGCCCATAATAACTTATAATGGTAACGAACTTACAAATATCGGTAAAACATGGTTGTTTGGCCACCGGATCTTCTTCAAATTTCGGTGGAGCTTGACCATACACCATTTCGCAACTCATATCTTCAAAATCTATAAAAAATATGTAGTTAAGTGTTTGAGTAAATTTACATTTTTGGTCTCTGGGTATAGTTATTATTTTCAATTTTGGTCCCAAAAAATTCTCTTGCAATTTTGGTCCATATGTAAGGTTTTCGTAATATTTTTGGTCATGTTCCAGCTAAAATCATTATATTTTGGGGGCCAAAATTGCAAAAATCAGTTATAGTATAGTTAGGGACTAAAATTAGTTATGATACTTTGAAAAGGGACCAAAAACATTGGAAGAACCTAAAATGAGGGACACAATTGCAAAAGAAAGCTTTTTTAGACCAAAATTGCAAAAATTTACTATACTTAGGGACCAAAAATGATATTTAGTCTATGTGTTTAGATATTAAAAGGGGGCTAAATGCAAGAGATAACAACTTATTTTCATTTATTTGTATATTATAGCATCCTACTTTCATTTCTTTCTATTACAACATTGTACTTTTAGTTTTTTCTTATTATGAGTCTATGGCATTATACTTTACAATATATGCCCGATTGTAGTAGTGAGAATTGCTTTGTATTTGGATGACATTGATAACCGAATAAATTTCTAGAAATACAAGGTTATAATAGGAAAAAAATGAAAATAAATTGCTATTTCTTGCATTTACCCGTAAAAAAATAATATCCAATTAGAGAAATTACTTGGAATCATGGTCAATGGAAGACCAAATTCGTTGGTGAAGAAATCTTGAGTAGGAATTTTACACATATTCACACACATTCCTACACACCCGCTGTTCTCCAAGTACCTACATTTCTTTATAAGGACCCCACTCCTTTGCTTTACCCCGTTCACTTCTACTTCTACCACCTAACACACACACATGACTTAATCTGGTAAGCTATATATACGAGTGCTTCTTTTTAATTTAATACAAAAAAACGACTTAACATAAAAAGTTACGAAAATAAGTCTAACCTTTTACAAATTTTCTATTATTTACTTTTTCTTTCCGCTTTCTTAAACGGGTTGTCATTTTTTTCTAATACTTTTTAAATATTATTTACTAAACTATATACGAATGTTTCTTTTTAATTTAATACAGAAAAAAGAACGACTTATCACAGAAAGTCACGAAAACAAGTCTAACTTTTTATAAATTTGCTATTATTTACTTTTTCTTTCCTCTTTCCTAAACGGGTTGTCATTTTTTTCTAACACTTTTTAAATATTATTAGACAATGATAACAGATAAATTTGCTATTAGACAAAGATAACAGATAACAGACAACTGACAACGATAACAGACAACTGACAATACATTACCTCGGAAGGACCAACTAACCAATGGAAGAAAGGGACTGTGAGGGCTGCATTGAACTCGGCTGCCCATTTTGTGGGTGGAAATAGTTTCTTGAACTGCCATCAGTAAAACAGTAGATACATTAGCCATTAACAACAGTAAAAATTGTTTTTTATATTTGGATTATGTCGGGTATTGTGGATATTTTATAAAGGGTAATAAAGTAAAATCCTACCTGTTCAGGTGCGCCAGGAGGAAGCATGGACATGAGGACCTCCCTAACAACTTCCTGTTGCTGTATACGATTCCTCCCTATCATTACACTTCTCGATACATCCACAAAACTATCATAATCATAATCAAACAAACCCTTGTTTTGACCTTTATATCCTTTCCCGGAAAACTTTTCCATTTTCCGAGCAAATAAGCTCATGAACACCTTCTCAAACACCCCATCATTGTACTTTGTCTTTTGCCCCATTGGTGCTGGTTGGCCGGAGGGCTCTGCTATCCCACACCGGAGGAAATTGCCGCCATGGCGGTGGTGGGGTTTTATGGTGGAGGAACGTCGGTGGTGGTGGTTAGTTTTTGGAAAGTGAAGAACTTGGTAGCTTAAAACCACCATGAATTCAGTAATGTATTATCCTTAATCACATCAAACGATTATAGGATAGAGTGAAATAGGAAGAACAAAAATGGCTTAAATTGAAGTACATTGTGTTCTGGAAGTTGCTGCTAATTTTGGCCACATATATTATTCTTCAAATGATTATCCATTTTCTAGTGTGAATTACGAAAGTGCCCCTAATAGCTAAATTTATTGTATCAACAGTTTTTAGATCATTTTTTATAGTATATTTTTTCTGACTTATATATGTTATTGAAAAATTATATATTTATCAGTTTTGTACTTAGGATATGTTTGACGTATGGCTGAAAAGCTAGCTGATAGCTGAAAAGCTAGCTGTTAAATAAAAAGCTAGCTGATAAAAAATAACGTTTGGTAAAACTAGCTGAAATATATAAAATTATATAAAAGGACATGTAAGAGTATGTGTTTCTATAATTAATTAAGGGGTGTATTTGGAAAATTTTAAAAAAACTCTTAAAAAGCTAGTCTAAGTAGCTTTTCAAAAAGCTAGCTTATTAACTACTTTTTGGCTTACCAAACACGACAACATAAAAAAGCTCGAAAAATAAGCTAGCTTATCAGCTAGCTGTGGCGTGCCAAACACACCCTAAGGTATTTGTATTTTTAAGTAATTATGGAAAATAAAGATTAAAATAAACAAATATCATTATTATACAATGAAAGAAACTAAAGGTAGATAATATTCAACTTGAAGAATCAAATTATAAAAGGAAAGATTAATATTAGTTAAATATTAAAGTCGGTGTTTTATTATTTAGCAAAATCAAATTAATACAAAAAATAATGTTAGGTCAGAGAGGTTTTATATCAACTGTGATATTAAATTTGTGTTTTTGTGTTGGGCTAAGGCAGAAAATCATGCTCGATCCGAGGGCAAAATTGACATTTCGTGGAAAGATTACAAATTGGATATTTGGGACACCCAAAAAAGTAGTAATTTAGGAGGCTGAAACATATTCCACGTCTGATTCAACCTGTGACTCACAATCTGTGTTCGGCACAATTTTTATTTTTATTTTTTATTTTTTTATTTTTTTTTATTTAAAAAAAAACCGAAGGTGTTAGCAGCTTTTAGGCGTGTTTGGCAAAAGTAGCTATTAGTTGGAAGCGGTTAGCAGATAGTGGGTAGCATGTAACGAGTAACTAGTAGCGGGAAGCTGTAATTTTTATTTGTTATACGAGTGTTTGGTAAAAGTAGCTGAAAGCTTTTGAAATATATAAAATTACATAAAATGACAGCCGATTAAAAATAAATAAATATATAAATATATTTTTAAGGGTAATAATGGAAATTGATTTTAAAAGCTTAGTAGCTTTTTTTTAAGGGCATGTTCGGCACGGAGCGTTTGGGAGCTTTTAGCTTCTATCGTTTGACAAAACGCTCCATTTTAAACAGAAAACTTCGTTCGGCACTACAAGCTTCTAGCGTTTAGTTTAAACAAAACGCTCCAAATCCAAATGTTACTTCATGTAGCGTTTAACAAAACGTTACAAGCTACAAGCCACCCGTTACCAACTAATTTTACCGAACACGCCCTAAATGCTACATGAAGAAGCTTTTAGATTTGGAGCGTTTTGTTTAAACTAAAAGCTCGTATCCAAATGAAGCTTTTTGTTTAAAATTAAAAGTTTATTTAAAATTAAAAATTTATAATTAAAATATTATTTAACATCGTTTTACTTTTTAGCATTTGATTTTTACGTAATTTTATATTTTAAAAAACTAACAACTGTTTTTTTTTAGTTTTTAGTTTATATCTATGAATTAACATTATATATATATATATATATATATATATATATATATATATATATATATATAATAATAATAATAATAATAATAATAATAATAATAACTTATTATTTAATTATTAACCATTATAAATTATAATTGTTTATATATCGTATTAAAAACAACAACTAATTAGTCAAATGTCAATTAGTCTTCAGTAATTTCATTCTTCCATATATATGACTAAAACCATATTAACTCGCATCTACAACTTGTGTGGCTACTCAAGATAATATATCATGAAAGACTCAATATAATATGTTATGTATTAGTGTTTTTTTTTCATTTAGTAAAAGTTAGTAAGTTTTTTTTTCTTTTAGTTTAATATTTTTGTTGTTATATGCGAAAATATATTTGGTTTAACCGGTAAACCGAACCGAATAAACTGTAGCTGAATTAATCAAAACCGATTAAATCGAACCTTATTTGGTTTGGTTATGGTTATTTTTAAGATGTAAAAAAACCGATAAAACCGAACCGTATAAACTGAAAACCGAAAATCCGACCGAAAAGTAGCCAATGTGTATTTCACGAGTTAGATTTTAGAGTTACCAATTTGAACCTTTTTTTTGTTTCAGACAAATTGAACAATGAACATAATAGGCATGCGTTATAATCAATTTTATGTGCTTTTATTTCAAGTTTTATTCTGATGAATTAGTTCAGTTGATGTTTGGGTGAGGCATGTTGATTAATTACGTCCAGTAAAATTGAAAAGATTATATGAATAAAAGTATGCACAAATGCATCAAAAAAGGAAAATAAAATGAAGTGAAAGCTTGTCGCAGTTAATGGTGAAGTTCACCGAACGTCGCCAGAAAAATAAGGTAACCGCCATTACCGTTTTCCGATGTTCTTTTACAATTGGGCAATTGGCGGTCTCGTACCGGTACCGAGCTGGTTTCAGAACTGTCCGGTCTTTTGGGACTGGTTTCAAAACAGTTTGATCTTTTTTCGAATCGGTCTCGGGCATGTCTTTTTTCGGTCTGGTATTTTTAGGACCGGCCTCAGTGGCGAGTCTAGAATAAAAAACCACATGTTTCACTATTTTTTCTATAAAAATATTTCTATACAAATTCAAGGATTTTATAGGTAAGATAGGTTACAAATTATTTTTAAGATAGTTCATCAAAAATTTTCTATAGTAATTTTATATAAACTAAAAAAAATAGGTGAGTCATTGGACCCACCTTACATGCACATAGTCTCGCCCCTGACTAGCCTTGTGGTCTTTGTATGCACATTTTTCGGTTCAGTTCGAGGTTTTTTCGGTTCGGTTTTGTGTTTTTCCATTAGCAGATGTGAGGTTTTTTTGAACCATCAAATCTAATATATTCCTAATATACTCATAAATCCACCAATGTCCCAATCGAGACTTGAACTTCAACCCCGAAAAGAGAGGTCAACATTTGATACCGAAGTTATCCATTGGTCATTAACAGGTGTGAGATTAACACCAAAATGATACATTAAGATTTTACTGAAAATGATTCACTAAAATTTAACAAAACAAAAGAAGTGAATAAGTTGTGTAATATGTGATTAATATATGTGCAATTAACATAAAATGATAAGAATATAAACTTATGCTTCCGGTCTTTTTTGAGATTGGTCTTGGATGTTCCGCTCTTTTTGGAAACGGTCTCAAAATGGTCCGGTCTTTTTTCTTACTCGGGCCGATATTTTTCCGGTCCGACCTTGATCTTTTTATTAAAACGCGACTTCTAAGACATGTCTTTTTTCAGAAAAATTAGAATATTCAAATTAAAAGAGAGAAAAAAAAAAGAAAAAACATTGTTAAGTCTCCAACTTTTTAAGTTTATTATTTACTATACAAATTGGTTACTCTTTTTCAAAACTTTATATCTATGTGTTACTTAATTTTATGTTTACAAGGTCTAAAAATTATATCGACGAAGACAAATATTTGATTTATAAGAAAATACGAAAAATCTCTAAAATTTATTAATGTAATAATTTTATGTTATAAGGCTAAAAAGTTATATTTATATTCTATTATGTTATCTAATAACATATAAACCTATCAATCATTCAATCCCAACATCAACCAATAAAATCAAAATCCAGAAACGATTCAAAAGCATTAAGCACCAGACATAATTGGATTGGGCTTAGATTATGTGAAGCTCAATTAAACTGGGCCAAACATAACTATTTGAAGCCCAATTAACTGATTGTTTTATTTAGGCTATGTTTGGCGGACCAGCTGATGGCTGAAAAGCTAGCTGTTAAATAAAAAGCTAGCTGATAGCTGAAAAGCTAGCTGATAAAAAATAATGTTTGGTAAAACTAGCTGAAAAGTTAGCTGAAATATATAAAATTACATAAAAGGACATGTAAGAATATGTGTTTCTATAATTAATTAATGGGCGTATTTGGAAAATTTTAAAAAAACTCCTAAAAAGCTAGTCTAAGTAACTTTTCAAAAAGCTAGCTTATCAGCTACTTTTTGGCTTACCAAACACGACAACATAAAAAAGCTCGAAAAATAAGCTAGCGCGCGCCAAACACAGCCTTAGAGTAAATGACATGAATCTTCTTTATGCCTCGTTCAAGTTCAAGTGTAATAATGATTCTTAATTTCTCTTTTTAAAAATTAACTCGGATTTTTTTAGATGTTTTAAATTTGCACGTTTCATCCCTTATTGTTTAAATTTACATATTTCATTCTTTACCAGATATAAAATAATTATACTATAATTATTATTTTATTTTTAATTTACTTGTAATTCATTTTATATTTAAAAAATAAATCCAACCTATATATCTTGGACCGTCGCTTTTCCTCTCAAATCAGTCGAAAACATAAAACATCGTTACCACCACCACCGTCAGTGACACTGTCTCATCCTCTTAGAGAGGAGAGAGTCATTCCCTTTTAACCCACTCAACACACTGCCACATCAGTTTTTTTATATCCCCTCTCTTCCATCCGTCCAAATCCACAACATATAGAAACCATATCTTTTCCAACACACTCAACTCATTTTCTACATCATTTTTTTATTTAATTAAATTAAAAAATATAAAATATAATAAAACATAACATTTTTTTTATCACCATATGCATCAAAATCAAAACCAATAAGATAAAACATAACATTATCTAGTTAAATAAGAAATGTTAATATATTTATTTTCATTATACAAATTTATATTAAAACAAAAAAGTAAAAAATAAAAGGAAATAAGAGGGCATGTTATCAATCCCACATGCATTAAAACAAAAAAAAAGTGGGAAAAGTGGGAATGAATATTTTATGTTTATTCATTACTAAATATGAGACCCATGTACATGAGTTTATTTAAAAGAAAAACTAAAGAAAAAATTTTAAACATTTGGAAAGTATGAATTTATAAGAAAAATGAGAAAATATTGAATTATAAAAATTAAAGTGTTTTTTTCTCTTATAAATTTAAACAAATAATTTAGATAAATAAATAAAGAAAATTAATGAATCTTTAATTTAATAATTTTGAAATTATAAGGAAAGTTCATTAATGAAATTGATATGCATTTATTATTGCATTTAAACACTATCCAAAATTTAATAAAATGAAAAAACCATAAAATGACATGTGGAATAAAAATTAATTTAAAATAACCACAAAATTACATATGACAAAATAAATGAGAATGTGACATGTCACAAAAAGATATTTATTTATTAGGGAAGATTCAATATGCAATTGAAACAAAATGGACGGGTTGGTAAACCCACTAAGTAGAGTAAATATAAGACTCGCTCAACCCATTGCTTGCTAGGAACCATATGTCGGTGATACCTCCCTTACCAAAACTTCAACCCGCCTAGACTCCTTCCTCCCTTAAGCAAATGTCTTTTTTTTCACCTTCGGCTAACTATTATGTTTCTCATTGCTCTCATAACATCGTCAAACACCCCTGCCTCATTTAGGGTTTTCGTGGACGTAGATGGTTTCTGGCTAAGGTTTCTCACCGGAGTGTAAATCCACAACCTTCTATTGTATTTTCAATAATGATGGTCTCTCCGTCTATTTTGCCTTCACTCTCGGTATCATACCAACACATACATACAAGGTGTGTGTTTTTGTGTTTCTTTGCTCTTTTCTCTATCGATCAATAACATAAGAGATAAAGTGTGAAAGATGAAGGAGTGGTTGTCAAAGGTCCGATTCTTCACGTTTGGTGGAGGCCAACATCATCAATATGAGGCTCCTCATTAGCATCAGGATTTAGGGTGACCACCAGTGTGTGAATATGAATCCTCTTTCTTCTCCTACGACTTGTGGGTATCGATTATAGGTTTATAACTTGATTTTCAGTTTTAGGGTTTAGTTAGATTTTATTTCACGTTCTAGTTTCATCAATTTTTTTGGGGAGGAGGTCGTTGGATTTTTAGGAAGGAAAGTTCAAAGGTGGTTAGAGATAGGGCCTATCTTCAAAGTAGGTGGTGGGAGAGAAGTGGGAGTGACATGTTGCGGTTTCCAGTGGTGGTTGACGGTGGTGATAGGTGGCGATTTTTGGTGGTGATAAATGGTGGTTGCCGGAGTTGAGAAAAAAGACAGGGAAGAGAGATGACAATGATATAATTCATCTTCAAAAATTATAATTGATAACAAATAGTAAATCAATTATGAATAAATGACAAATAATAAGGGCAATATAGTCATTTTATGTCTGAAGGGATGAAGCGTGTAAGGTAATACCAACTTACGGACGGTCTAAGTTAATATATGAAAATAAAGATTGAACGTGTCTTTTAGCACAAATACGAAAGACGATTCTTATAATTTACTCATTTATTTATTTTATTTCAATTTTATTTAAGACGGTCCTAACTCTATAAGCTCATAATAAATACACAACATAATTCACATAGACATAATGTAGGATATCGCAGTACTCTAATAAACACATAAGATCAATATATACACATATTACCATAACAACATAAGTCACAAAGACAGTATGCACGATAACACATATTACATAATAAACAAATAAGACCCTCCGGTCGATAGTGTACTAAGACCCTCCGGTCTATATGAACTAAAACCCTCAATAAGACCCTCCGGTCGATAGTGTACTAAGACCCTCCGGTCTATATGTACTGAAACCCTCTGGTCAATAATATACTAAGACCCTCCGGTCACACACAAATTATAACACAGATAAGTATAGTGAGAAAACTCACCTCGGGTGGTGAACAGATCCTATAAATGTTGCTGCTACACTCCGACTTCTATCACTAAGCCAAACCCACAAATAAACCCATTAGTATTTAAGGCCAAACTTCACATTATTAGGTCTAAACATGGTCCACCAACCTCGTCCATATATGACTCGAGTCCATTGGGCCCACCATGGCCCAATTTTCCAAATTGGGCCTAAAACCTTATATGGGCCTTACCCTAAAGCCCATCTAAATATTCTAGTCCACATGACTGGTCTTGGATGGCCCATCAATGGCCCAAATACTAAAACCCAATAGGAAGGCCCAATCACAAGGCCCAAGTAAAAATTAGGGTTTTCACATAAAATGACGATTATGGTTAAGTATTTCTCACTTAACCCACTAAGGTATTAACCCATTAAGTCCATTATTCCACTAATAGATCATATAATAAAATTGTCATGGGTTTTATCTTCAGTCCACTAGTCCAAACGCGGGTCCCAATAGGCCCAAATCAAAAAACCCAAAATTAGGGTTTTCTAGCCTAATCATGAACCAACCCAGTCCAAAATTAAGCAATTGGGCTAATTAGGGTTCCACTAGGTCAACACCACCCACTGCCACCACAGGTAATGGTGATTGGCGGCGGCCCATGGCGGCAGGCGGTGGCAACCACCATTTCCAATGGTGGTGGTGATGGTTCTTGTCCAAAAAGTGCATAAATGACCTCTCACATAGAATACACACATCCACAGCTACTACCCACGGTGGCTGGTGGTGGCTAATGGTGGCAGAAAAACGAAATGGGTGGCAGTCACCACCTCACGGTGGTGGTGGTCGGCCCTCCTAGGCTTCTAGCCAAGCAAACTCACACACAACCTCACAAACGGGACCTGGTCTCGCCAACACGTAGGACTCGGACCCTTTGGGCAGCAGACAACGAACGAGAGCCTGGAAACAACGATCCAAGGCCACCCACGACCACCGTCGGCGGTCAAGACGCCAAACACGCAATGAATAACGAAAGGGAGAGAAAGTAGGTTGCGGTTGCACTTACTGAGCAAATTCCGGTGGTTCTCGACTCACACACGACGCGCACATCGCGTCTCGAAATTCTCAGCGTTTCTCTTCGGTTCCACATCCCGTTTCCGGCAGTAGCAAGCGGCGGCGCTTAACGGCGGGACATCGCTTGGTCGGATTCACAAGGAAAGGACGGGTGGCGGCTGAAGAAGCTACAATTGATGGTGGCGGCTGGAACGGAACTTTAGGGTTAGGATTGCTCAATGAAACAGTCCCCATCGGAAATGGAACGCACAGGTTAAAGTCCCGTGACTCCATTCAAACTATTAATGATTTTGGCAACTTCGGTCCCTCCCATTCACAATCTTCTCAATTCAAATCCAAGATTTACATTTAAGCCCCCGATTCCATAAATTCCTTGCATAATAAGCCCTAGTAATTACCAAACATACCCCCACTTCTAAAATCCTTTTCAAATTAAATCCATAATTTACTAAACAACCCTCAGTTCTCAAAATCCTTTCATAATAGGTCCAATACTTACCAACCACCCCTTGTCTTCTAAGAATCTTTACAAAATAGTCCCGAAATTACACTTTAACCCCTGAATTATCCCATTTATATCCATTTGCTCCCCAACGCCAACACCCCATTCAATATTATTTAATTCAGAATTATTATCTTTTTATAAATCTTTATTTACTTATTTAATCAATAAACAGGATGTTACAATTCTCCCCCACTTGAATTAGATTTCGTCCTCGAAATCATTTCTTACCATCCCTTACACGCCCGACGACTGGAACGACATGACCACTAGCCGGAGCATAACACTAGTCGTTCAATCCAACAAGGTTATCTCTGCCAACCACATCATATCTGCAACCACTAAGTTCTCTTTACTCCAAGAAAATATCACAACCACTCTGAAAACACATGTCACCTGCCGACCTCTGTCGTCTAAAACTCACTAACTTCATGCGAACTGCGACCCTTCTCAAGCCAAACAAACCGACCCTCCCAGGTCTAGAACATCAAATGCAACCCAAAACCACTACAAATGAAAAACCATTAGGAAACTGATAGCTCAACTCGTCTATCCTCTACACATATAGGGCCAAACTCAAACTCGAGAGTCTGGTTCAACATCAAAATTAGAACCACTTATATCCCATTTGATACCTAACTAATTTACGACCCGTCATCTGCTAGTCCACGCATACATTACTTCTTTAATTCCTTCTGATTTGCGACAACCACCCTCTAATTCGAGATATAACGGTTCCCGACCATCATGGAGACCCCAGTCTCACCACCAGTCCGACTACCAGGTTCCCAAAGACTTAGGTAGTGTTTGTTTTTTGTCCGCAGATCTGCGTGACCTATTTTGTCTGCGCCGCGCAGACCACGCGCAGACATTAGCCTTCGCAGACTGTTTGTTTTTTTGAAGACTGCAGACCTAAAAATGTCTGCGCGCCCTCTTCTTGGCGCAGACGTGGACCAGAGTCTTCTAACATCTTCAGACATCTTCTAGCCTAAAAAAACATATATATCTTTATTTTTTTCAAGTTTTTTTTTTTTTTTTTTTTAAATTTATATTTTTTCCAACTTTATTAATGATGAACAATTTGAAAAAAAAAATTACAAAACTTAAAAAAACGTTCGACGATACAAACATTATATTTTTGACAAATTTATAAATAAAAATTTATTATAATAATAGTCGTTGAAGTTGTTTATATAAATATGACAAAAAAATCATAATATATTCTTATATTTTTTGCCAAATTTTGTAAAACATTATTTAATACAATATCGTCAATTTCTTGAGAAAATATTTATGGTACTTTTTTAATGGATTTAATTGAAAAATCAAAGTTTATTTGCATCCATTTATGTATCAAATTTTTTGATCGCTAATTATAATGTTACTTATAACTTTGCAACCAAAGTTGTTGGTTTTTATAAAATATATACGTTAATTTATATCATTTTTATTTTTATTTTTTATACAATAATACATAAAAGTTGATATAGATTCGTTGATTATTTATAAAAAAAAGTCATAAAAATATTAAAAAATCAATTTGAAGTTTAAAAAAATCAGTTTATTTAGATTTCAGTTTATTTTAATAGCCCACAGATGTTAAAAAAACAAACAGTCTTCTTTTTTCAAACCGCAGACGTTTGGTCCACCTCTTCTACTGAAGAGGTCTACAGATGTGGTCCGCAGACTGCAGACATTTTGCCTCAGAAAAAACAAACAACACCTTAGTCTTCATGGCTACCTAAGCCTAAGAACACCTCTGTGTCATGCTCTAACTAGGGAATACTATAGATTCCCGTAGTCTTACTATACTCTCACACTAACCCGTGAATGCTACAGCTCCCCGCTGGCTTACATCACCTCCTTACTCACTCGTGAATGCTAGGGCTCCCCGGATGCTTACATCACCTACTTACTAACTCGCCATGGGCTCTCACCATGGTTTTTCCCTGTCATTACAAAGTGATTACTCCCACCTGATTCCTTCCACTCTCTTACAACCCCACAATCTCATCGTTAAGCCACCACAATATTGTGCTCGTTGAACTCATGCTCCGTGGTCCATCATGGATAGGTGCACCCACCCACCCAGACTGAGTATCACTACTCCTGACGCCCATTGTAGCAACAACGCACTTTCTCTCGATACAATTCACATTCTTGGATAATCCCCATCCGAACAATCAGTTGATGGGTTCCCACTGGAACAATAATTATTCGATACTCCACTTATCATATCATAAACTCAAGTCTCCAAGTAACCCAACCACTTAGAGCATCATACTCGGATACCCCGATACACCATCATCAAATCTCACAATGTCTTGTTACGACCATTTATCTTCTTCTCGCACAACTCATAACCTCGAAATACTCCACTCACAGTTTGAAACATGGAGAAATTGTCAATGATTGAGATCATGTTAACGATCATACAAAACCCTATCCTATTACTGATCAAAACCCTTGCAAATCTACTCATAATAACTCTGAAACTAAATGACAAATCAAATGCTTCTCCTCTTAGAGTATAGAGAACAATCTATACATCAAACTATAAAATCTCAACAATCGAAAATGGACCTCAACGAACCAACCGCCTCGAACTCAACCATTGCAACCCTGAAGAGTCCCTGACCAAAATAAGATCCCTGACCAACGGCTACTCATCGTGGATACACTCGTTCTTTCCTGAACAGGTACAATATGCATCATTTCGCTCTACGCGTTTCCTCATCCACCACTAAACCCAAGTCTCGTATGACCGTACAACCTAATCCTCTAACCCCAAATTGAACAGAGTGATGATCCTCCCAACAAAATACCACGTTCTCCCTCGCTTAGGGTTCGAACCATCGCCCTATGTCATACCCAATCAACCACACTACAGACTGGCTCTCCATATGTATCATTCCCAACTCAGGGGACGTACCACACAACACTCGATGACTTTCTGAAAAATGACCAAATAATTCCAAGTACCCCGAACCCCATATGCAACCCTCAGAATCCTCACCATGTGGCTGCCTCCATTCACCTAGAAGCCTCAGAACGACACACCGCCGGATACCCCACTGCTCTGCATTAGATCTACTCGAAATCTGAAAACAATGCACTATCACTCACTTCGACTCTGACTCCTCGCCCTCCTTCCCAAATCGGGGAATATTCATAAAAGCAATAGACCTCAATTTCATTGTCGATACATAATGTAGACCATGAGGGCCACCGCCCCGATATACTCCCTTTCACCACCGGGAACTGCTAATAAAAGTACCTTTTCCCCAATAAGTCACCTCCTTGTTCTCATACATCTTAGTCCCACTAATGACTCTTTCCTGGCATAAGAATACCTCACAACAAACATACTGCCCAAATACTCTGGTGAAAAGGTCACCACTCTTGCTACCCCACAAGGTTTACCTCCAACTCGGGACCATAAACTCAACATCCCTTCTGCTCCTCACAGAAATAGCACACTGCAGTCACAGGGAGTGGCATTTCCGCTACCGGCCGACTGCGTAGCTCAAACCGTAATCCTCTATGAAGTACCACCTCTACTCATCCATGAGTCTTTCGACTCCGACTGACATCTCATTTTCCCCACCTCAAGTACACTCCCTTGAATCTCGTCAACATGGCCATCTGGCCCCACACTCTATCATATCTGATCTCAATCAAAATAGTCAGTAACACCTGAAGCACTAACCGCCACGAATCATGGTACTCGAACCACGTGATCACCCCTCATTCTGATACGGATCATGGTACTTGAACCATGCGATCACCTCTCATTCAGCTACAAATCATGGTACTCGAACCATGTGATCACCTCTCATTCTGCTACTCAGAACCTCTGAAATTTTCCCTGTATCGAGTATGGGTCCTCTGTTTTCAGTAGTACGGACCCATACTACCTGCCACATCTACCCATACTTTTTACATGGACCATCCCAGATTTCCTAAGTAGCCGCTCAACCTTCTCGATCACCCTTCCCGTTACACATGTTTGCTCTCAAGAGAATACTCACCTCTAAACAGCATACTCCTCGAACTAGAATTACTCCCCAGGTTCTCACACTTCGCTGCCATCAGTTGCTGAAGAACTCCTTGTGATGCCAACCATCTACCTCTTGAATATCGTCATATTCACTTAGTAGTTGACTCCCATCATTCAAGAGTTCCACAAAGCACAAAGAAAACAGCATTCGGGCATCGAAAAACAGCACATGAAACCACTCAAGCATACCACCCCACTCGCTCTTTTCATGACTCAAAAGGCATCACCGAACTCAGGCAGTCCTACCTCTCATGGATGTCTAACCACTCTCCAAGATTCCTCAAATGCTCGTCTAGGAATCTCTCCTAGACTATTCCTCGACTCAAGACTCTCTCTAAAAGATTCCTACCAGGCTTCTGCTCAGTACATACAGGGCAAATAGCAGATAATACCAATTAATAGCATCCCCTAGGCTAAGGCATCATGAATCAGGTAACTCTATCCCTAAATTCTGAAATACCTAGCCTATCATCTAGCATGCAGCTCTAATATCTCATAAACATCTCATAATACAAACAAATAATGGTATTTTGGGAAATCACCGTTCGGGCTCTGGCTGATTGTACACACTGCTCCATCTTGTTTTCACTTTAAAACTCTTACTCGTTTTAGAAAAATCATTTCTTTTTAGAATTTTTTTTCAAATCCTCAGTTTGAGTTCAGAGATACTCAAGAGCACATCTGAATCCCTCAAACTAAGGATCTGATACAAACTTGTAACACCGTGATTTCTCAAATATATTTTTTTGATAAGTTAAAAATTAACTTGAAGATCGATTAGATCTATAAAACAGGTAAAGAAATAAACGAGTAAACAGCAAGAACACAATAATGGATCAAACGATGTCGAATGATTAATCAACAATCCTCAGAAGAGCTCGATAAAGAACTTCTACTGTAGAGGATTAGGGTTTACAAGAACGATTAAGGAAATCTGTAAAGCTATCAATCGTTACTCTAAAATCGTTTTTCTAACATGCATGCAAGCACATTATTATATACTAAACCCTACAAGCTCACGGTTGGACAGGCCCAAACCGGAGTACAAAACTTGGACTATAAACCGAGCCCAATGACGCAATACAAAATACATCTGTTACCCAACAATCTCCCCCTTTGCGTCAAATTGGAGCGAGATCATTACTTCTTACTTGGGCCAGCAGCAGCAGGAACCTTCTTCTTTACAGTCTGAAACAGACGCGAGATAAGGGCAAGGATCGTCTGTCTGAATCGGATGTACCACTAAATCATGTCATCAAAGTATTTGATATCATCCGCTGCATTTTCTTTACACCTGTGGATGATCCCCAGCACATGCTCAAGACAAGCAGTGGTATAAAGATGTTTATCCGCTAAGGCAAAGAGACATTTCTGTCCTTCAGCCCTAGTGAACATGACCGAGTTACGCCTTGGGTCAATTTTTCCCATCTTCATCTGGTTCAGATCACTGGCTGAGCCAACAGGAGATATCTTCGGTTTCTTCTTGAAGACATTTGCAATCTCCTGATCATTCAGGGCGACCTCCATGATATAACATACCAACATCCTTTTGAGATGGTCAATGATCGGACCATATTCAGCTTCATTCGTCAAGAGGATGTTGTGCAGAACGATCTAGTCATGGGGGTTGAGGTTCGGTAGATCTGCTAATGAGATGAGATGTTCGGTTTTTGCAGACCCTCTGATCACCCTGAACCGAACGTTGATAAATCTCCCTTCAGTGTATGGCTTAAGAACCCGAACGTTGACGATCTTCTGAGCGCTCCAGGTTTGGTACTGGGGTTGAGCAGCCTTCAGATAGAACTCGATCAGTTCCCGATCAACCTCCGGATGAGGATGAGGGACCTCGGCAACGCAGGCGAAGGCGTGAAAGATGAACGCCTTTCGGGTTAAGGGCATGTCGAACTGCGAGTCGACAGAATTGTAGCAGTCAAAGGAGATCACCGGTTCGAGCCATAAGATGCTCGGAGTATCGATAGCCTCCTTTATCATCCTCTCTCGAGTCCAAGCAGGGAAAAGAGTCTTCCTGCTCTCGAGGAGGTCGTGGGCTTCTTTCTGTTTGCGTTCAGCTTCTTTAGCTTCTCGCGCCATACGAACATGGTCATCTTCAGTATTGCGACGACTTTTGCGTTTCAGCAAGTCGGCAATAGTTTCTTGATCATCTTCTTCTTCATCCTCAGCTATCTTCTTTCCTTTATCCTTCACACCCGAACCAGAGGTTTGACCTGTAGAAGGAGGTTCGGTTGTGTGAGTAGCTTTTGAGGAAGGAGGTGGTTTCGATCCGGACTTCATTTCGCGTCCACGACGTCAGTTAAAGAATGGACGTTTCAAGTTCGCATGCGTTCCCTTTTTACCGCCGTTTGAAATCCAATCCATTAGACTCCCGCCTGAGTCAGCAACCCTTCATCTTATCCTTGTAACGACATCTTTTGAATAATACGCCCACGTGGATTAATTTTGACCATGTCTTTATAATTGATTACCGATCCAATGAAAAAGCCTGTAATTATTAGAACCAGAATTTTGGAAAATCAAAGATTTTCGTGCTAAGGGTGTAACAAGAAAAGAAATAAAGCAAATCTTTTTAGGAATAAATGTGATGTCAATAATGACACGAAACAAATGATTCCGGGCACGAATCTCTTCCTTCAAAGTCAAGAGAGACCTTAAAGTGTTAGTGTGGTTTCCCGTTGAATAACGATCAAACACTTATTAAGAAGTGTTGAAAGGCTTCTTTGAATTAGGCTCCTTAGGGTGGTTTTAGCTTTGATTCAACAGTTCTAATCTTGAAATAAGATAGAAAGTGAAAAAAGTACTTGTGAGACCGGTGTAGTCTGTTGAACAAGTAGGCATGTAATAATTTTAAAGTAGTTGGTAAATATAAAATCTCAAAAAAATAAAACTGGATCCCAAGGGAAGAAACGTTATGGTGTTTAACAATTTCATAGGAATCACACAAAAAGAAAAAAAAACTTGAGATTTCATGAGGATACTTCCGTCAATTCATTAGTGAAAACTTGAGCAAATTAATTGTTCACCGTTAATTCAGATTTGGTATTGAATTTTGGGTTTCACTCAACTCGTAGTGGCACGAAACTAAGATCATAAACACAGTTTTTGAGTAACCATAAACCTCAGTGGTAATTTCTGAGAGTCTCAAGGGTTACATTGATGAAACGAATTTAATGGAGAAATGTAATGGAGATGGTGTAAGAAAGAAAAGTACCTCTGCTATAAAAGTAGGACCAAGCAGAAAACTCTTATCTCATGTGAGAAGAGAGTTAGGTAGATCTCGATTAGAATAAATGTGCTAGCCTAATTGGGAAGACAAGGTTTGTGTATACCAAGTCATTAAGGCTGTTATTCAGAATCTTATGAGGCTTTGGGCACATGCAGCAGCATGCTTCTAGGGAAACTTAACTAATCCATCAAAAATTTCTCCATAAACGAACGAACATTCATATAAAAAATAAAGACAAAAAAGCAAATGAAGAACAAAATATTTTTGGAGTTTTGATATATAAAAAAAATAAGAAAAATAAGACTAAGAAAAAAAAAACTTTGGAAAAGAAAAGAAAAACAAAAAAACTTTGGAACCGAACCCGAGCGCTCGGTTGAGAAAAATTTTGAAAAACCGAACCCGAGCGTTCGGTTGGTTTCGGTTTTGAAAAATTTTGAAAAACCGAATCCGAGCGTTCGGTTGGTTTCGGTTTTGAAAAATTTTGAAAAACCGAACCCGAGCGTTCGGTTAGTTTCGGTTTTGAAAAATTTTGAAAAACCGAACCCGAACCTTCGGTTGGTTTCGGTTTTGGAAAATTTTGAAAAACCAAGGAATATAGACTTTCAAAAAGGAAATACTTTTGACAATAAGATAAACAACTTTGTACATGAAATTTACAACCAAGACAACTACCTTTGGATCCAAATCACTTGAGAGGTACAGGATGCAGCTGCAATGTATTCTGCTTCAGCTGTGGACAAAGACACACATGTTTGTTTCTTCGATTGCCAGCTAACCAACTTCCCATTAAGGAATTGGCAGCCTCCAGTGGTGCTTTTCCTGTCGAGTCCACAACCTCCAAGGTCTGCATCTGAGTAGGCTTGAACGAAGAAGCCTGAGTTGGATGGATACCATAGACCTAAAGAGGTAGTTCGCTTGAGATATCGTAGAGATCGAGAGGTAGTTTGTGGTACTGATTCTGATTCCATCATACCTAGCCCTTGTAGAATTTTGTTGAATGAGGCTTCAAGAAGAGCTTTGGTAAAGACATCAGCCAGTTGATCAGTGGTTCTAACAAAGTGTACTTCAACATTTCCATCTTCCACATGATCTTTGATGAAGTGATACCTTAGTGCTATGTGCTTGGTCTTGGAGTGTTGCACTGGGTTATGACAGATCCTAATTGCACTTTCAGAGTCGCAATATAGTGGGATCTTTTTTATATTGAGTCCATAGTCTCTGAGTTGACTCTGGATCCAAATCACTTGAGAGGTACAGGATGCAGCTGCAATGTATTCTGCTTCAGCTGTGGACAAAGACACACATGTTTGTTTCTTCGATTTCCAGCTAACCAACTTCCCGTCAAGGAATTGGCAGCCTCCAGTGGTGCTTTTCCTGTCGAGTCCACAACCTCCAAGGTCTGCATCTGAGTAGGCTTGAACGAAGAAGCCTGAGTTGGATGGATACCATAGACCTAAAGAGGTAGTTCGCTTGAGATATCGTAGAATGTTCTTCACTGCAAGCATGTGAGGTTCGCGTGGGTTTGCCTGAAATCTAGCACAGTAACAAACAGAAAACATTATGTCAGGCCTGCTAGCAGTGAGATACATCAGTGAGCCTATCATCTGACGATAAAGCGTAATATCAACAGCCGGTTTGTCCAGGGATGGGGTGAGCTTGGTGCCGAACGCCATTGGAACTTTAACTTTGGAATCTCCCATCATGCCAAATTTTGCAAGGAGAGTCTTTGTGTAAGCTTCCTGATTAATAAAGATGCCTTCGGGTCCCTGTCTAATATTTAAACCAAGGAAAAAGTTAATAGGACCCATTGAGCTCATTTCAAATTTAGTCTCCATCAGCTTTCTGAAATCAGCCGTTAAGCTGGGATTCGTAGAGCCAAAGATGATATCATCGACGTAAATTTGAACGATCATAAGGTGGTGACCTTCCTTCTTACGAAAGAAGGTTGGGTCAACCGAACCTTGTTTGAATTTGGACATCTTTAAGAATTTAGTCAGCGTTTCATACCAGGCTCTTGGAGCTTGTTTTAGTCCATACACGGCTTTATCCAAAATATAACAATGATTAGGATACCTTTCATTTACGAAGCCAGGAGGTTACTCCACATACACAGTTTCTTCAAGTTCACCATTGAGGAATGCACACTTGACGTCCATTTGGTAAACCTCAAAGTTTTTGTGGGCAGCATAGGCTAGAAATATTCTTACTGATTCAAGCCTAGCTACAGGAGCGAAAGTCTCTTCATAGTCAATCCCTTCCTCCTGACAGTATCCTTTTACGACCATAAGAGCTTTGTTTCGAATTACGTTTCCTTCCTTGTCCATTTTGTTCCTAAAGACCCATTTAAGACCAACAACCGAGGCATCTGGAGGAGTTGGAATAAGGCGCCAGACTTTGTTCCTTTCGAATTCATTCAGTTCATCTTGCATGGCCTGAACCCAATCGGAGTGATCAAGAGCAATATTAACTGTCTTTGGTTCAACTTTTGATACGAAGGAGTTAAACATGCAGAATTCAACTTTGGAAAATAAGGAGGTCTGTTTTGCCTTGAGTTGTGATCGAGTCAAGAACTTTTTCAGATACATCACCAACAACTTGAGAGACAGGATGATCTCTGGTCCATTTGGTGAGAGGAGGGTAGTTTGGATCAAAGGTTGGATCTAATTCCGCGTTTATCATTTCTTCTGGTTCGGACTGGCTTTCATAGTCGTAAGACATATCAGCATGCTCCCCCTCGATAGATGATCTTACAGGAATGTCTTGAGAGTCTTGAGCTTCAGTGGTTTCTTGTGGTGCTGAGCTTTTGGGTGTTGATGCATCTTCGGATGGAGAGGCACTTTCGGTTGGTGTGGTACTTTCGGTTGGCAAAGTGCTTTCGGTTGGCAAAGTGCTTTTGGTTGTAGTTTGAGAACTTAGCTCCCCCTCAACTTGTGAGCTTGGCTGGGATGATGATGGTGGATTCTCCCCCTCGACTGAAGCATTGGGTGATGGAGGCTCATCAGAACTTGATCCTCCTTCATTCATTCTTCTTGCAGCGTCTTCAACAATTTGCTTCATATGATCTACCTTGTTGTCTGCTGCACTGGCTTCAGAGAGAGTAGCCTTCTCTGGTTCGTCGAATAGCTCCATGAACTGCTCGAATAGATTAGCGATCGAGGCTGTGACTTGGCCAGTTTGAGGAAAGATTTCCCCAGCTGTGTCTTCATTGGCCTTTAGCTTTTTGACATAGCTATCATCAAAATTCACGTAGTAAGTTTCTTCTATTCTCCTCGAACGCTTGTTTAATACCCTGTACGCTTTAGAAGTGAGAGAATAGCCCAGAAATATTCCTTCGTCGGCTTTGACATCAAACTTGTTTCGGTGTTCTTTGGAATTGAAAATGAAATACCTTGAACCAAACACATGGAAGAACTTCACATTTGGCTTCCTGTTGTTGATAATCTCATAAGGAGTTAGAGTGAAGCGTTTGTTGAGATATGACCTGTTCTATGTAAAACAAGCAGCAGAAATAGCATCAACCCAAAAATAAAGAGGTAAGGAAGCGAAACTTAGCATGGTTCGGGCTGCTTCACACAAAGACCGGTTTCGTCTTTCGACAATCCCGTTTTGTTGAGGTGTGTAGGGAGCTGAGAAGTTGTGACTGATTCCCTTTTCTGCCAGGAATTCTTCGAATTCTCTATTTTTGAACTCCAATCCATTGTCGCTCCTGATGTTGTGAACGACCTTCTTCAGCTGTACCTCAATCTGCTTGATGAACATTTTTAGCTTGTGAGTCGCTTCAGATTTAAACTTCAGAAAGAACACCCATGTAAAACGTGAAAAGTCATCAACAATAACAAGAATATACTTGCTACCACCAATGCTTTCGATAGATGATGGACCACACAAATCAACATGAAGTAATTCTAGTGGTTCAACAACTTTAGTGTTTATTATAGATGGATGACTTTGTCGACTCTGCTTCCCCATTTCACATGCAGCACACAAATGGTCTCTATCGTACTTGAGCAATGGAAGACCTCGAACATGACCTCCAGTGATAAGTTTGTTGATGTCTTTAAATTCGAGATGAGAGAGTCTTCGGTGCCACAGCCAGCTTTCGTCAGATTGTGCTTTGGATAACAGGCAGATAGCTGGGTTTCCTTTGATGGGTTTGAGGTTTAGAGGAAACATTTCACCTTTACGTTCCGATTTGAGAATAACTCTTTTCGTCTTCTTCTCAATTATTTCAGAACCCTCATCGTCGAATGAGACTTTGAGACCGGTACCTCCAACAAGCTGAGATACACTGATGAGGTTGTGTTGAAGCCCTTCCACATATGCAACCTTCCTTATCGTGAAGTCACCATTTGTAATCATTCCATAGCCTTTTATGGTGCCGAAGGAGTTGTTCCCGAACTTGACGTTTCCACCATTTGAAAGAGACCTGTATTCCCTTAGCTCTTCCTTCCTTCCTGTCATGTGACGTGAGCAGCCACTATCAATGTACCATTCTTCGTCAAACTGCTCGTCACTGATAACCTGCAAAAATTAAGCAGATTTAGGAACCCAAAGTTTCTTGGGTCCTCGTGAGCCTTTCATAGGAACAGGAATAGTAAGAGAGATGTCAACTAAATATGTTCTTTTTATTAGAGTTGTTTCATCTTTCTTTTTGATGGTAAAAACTTTAATTTTATTGGGATTTAATGCTTTCGGTTCAGATTCAGGTTTAATTGATGAAGCCTTCTGTTTTCCTTTTTGTTCAGCTGATGATTGAGATTTTTGAGAAGGAACAGAATGGAATTTAGAACGAGGTTGAGAGGAATTAGAAGCATTTGAAGAATTAGAAGAGTGAGAGTGAGAGAGCTTAGATTGAGATGACTTCTTGACTGGAGACTCTAGGTGACCCTTTTGCTTTTGATCATTAGTGGGACTGACCCTAGAGTTTTGATCTCTTTTGATTTCAGAACCGAACCTTTGCTTTCGGTTGATGTAGTTCTCTGAACCGAACTTCTGCTTTCGGTTGGAATCATTTTCTGAACCGAACCTTTGCTTTCGGTTGATATTTTTCTCCGAACCGAACCTCTGCTTTCGGTTGTTGTTGCTCTCTTGAGATTCAACAGGACTCTTTTCTGACTTTAAGTTCTTGTCTTGATGCGAGAAATAGGCATTCTGAGATTGCCAAAACTGTTTTCTTTCAGAGAGATTCTTCCTGTATCTCTGATTCCTTTGACGTTTTTGATCTCTCATCTGCTTCGGTTGATGATGGATGTTAGCTTTCGGTTTCTGTTTTCTTTAGCAGGTTCACACTGAACTGATGAGGTTTCACTTGGGGATGTGAATTCTTTTGTAGGAATTTCTTTTTCCTGAGGAATATCTTTCGTACCACTAGTACTTGGCACATCGAAGCTATCAGGTTTATTCAAGGGTTCTGGCACATATCTGCCTTTGCTTTTCCATGAAGTCCTTTCAGACAAACCTACCGTTTCATCAGCATTGTCAATTGGAGCTGACCAGAAGAATTCGTCACAGCCATCAGCATTGTCTTCGTTTACAATAGCTGTGAGTTCAGCAGTCTGATGTTCGGTTACGCCTGTTACCTTATACACCTGATTTGGAGTGGTTCTAACCTTTTGGTACACGACTGCCTTCTATGCAAGGATCGGGGACTTTTTTTGGGACATACGAGCGAACTCCACTGAATTTTATGAAATTAGATTCTTGTGGTTTTCGGGTTCGCTTTTGACAAATTCTGAACAGTCAACTGTATCCTCTACCGAAATTTCACTCATATTGTCATCCTCATTAAGCTCAGATGCATTTTCAACATCAATTTTATTTTCTGAGCTCAAGTTGGCGTTTAAAGAGTCAAATTTTTGTATGGTTTCGGTTCTTAGTTTCAGTTTATCATTTTCGTCCAACAGGTTTTTAAGCATGTCCTTATGGTCCTTGGACTTAATAAAAGATTCGATTTTGTCCAGTCCATACATGTACGTCGGATTAACGTCCTCAGATGAAATAACACTCTCACAATTATAAGCTTCAACATGAATTTCATCCTCCTTAAACTCAAGGAAGGGTAAAATCATGCGATGAATCTTTTGTCCTATTTCACAATCCAAATGAAGCTGAGTAATATTAGTGTAAAGACGTTTTGCAATCAAACAAAAAACATTTCGCTGTTTCAAAAGCTTTAAATTGTCTCTTTGTAAATAAATGTTTTCATCTTTTGTTTTGATTAATTCCGACTCCTTCAGTTCGATCCACATGCGCCGTTCCTCACTCTTCGAAGACACCCTGCTTAATTGGTCAGTTAGGTTAGAATTGGTGACTCGAGTTTGAGTTAGACTACTATCTAAATGAGATATTCTTGAATTAACACTTTTTAATTCTTTTTCATAAGAGCATTGTGGGACTTTAAAAGAGACAAAGACTGATTGTACCTTCTTGATCAGTTCATCAAGCTCGTTGAACTGCACGCTGAGTGGTTTGGCTGTAAAGCACAAGTTATGTTGCTCCTTCGTGTCATCATTCCCACCATTAGTGTTGTATCCCCTCATCTGAGATACGTCGGACATCATCAAGCATCTTCCTCCACTGCTCTCTTCTTTCGCCACATAAGCCTTTCCATGATTAGGCTTCCTCACTTCCTCATCTTCAGAGTCGGTTGACCAGACCTCCACGCCACCGAACTCATCATCAGCAACCGAACCCTGCACAATTAGAGCATTCATAGAAGGGTTAGCGGTGGATTTCTTCTTCCTAATTTCATCCAACTTTTTCTGCAACAAAGCTTCTTCATCCTTTTCCTCATCCTTCTCTGCCATCTTTTTGAGGACACAATCCTTTGCATAATGGTTCTTTCCTCCACAATAGTAGCAGCTTACTCCGGAATCTCCTTCAGCCTTCGGTTCCTTCTTTGACTCTTCAACCTTCGGTTCATCTTTGACCTTTTCAGAACTGTAACTCCCTTGCCAATTTCGGTTCTTGTTTGTGGGGAATCTCTTCTTGATGAACCTCTTGGGGTTGGACACCATCATAGCATAATCCTCAGAAGTGAGGTCATAGTCATCCAAGTTGAGGTCTTCGTCCTCCATCACCGCTTTGCTTTTGGACAGGAGGGCCAACGAACCTAGGCTTGAAACCACATTCTTCTCCTGCAACACGATCTTCTCCTGAGATTTCAAGATACCCACCAGTTTTGCCAAAGAGTAGGATTTAAATTGCTCGTGCGCTTTAACTGTGGACACAACTGCTCTCCACTCGGATCTGAGACCGTTTAAAAACGTAACCTTCTGCTCAATAAGCTTCCTTTCGATGTCGTGCTTGATCATCTTGCTAAGAAGATGATTGAAGCGATCGAACGTTTGGGTCACCGTTTCTTCGGCTCCTTGCTTGAATTCACCAAACTCAGACAAGAGTAAGGTTTGAATGGAGTGTTCAAGATCTTCATCTGTGGAGTACAATTCTCGTAACCGGTCCCATATTTCTTTTGCCGTCGTGCATGAAGTCACCAGCCTGAAAGTATCGGACTGAAGGGCGAATCTGATCAATCTTAACGCTTTGATATTGCACTGAAATTTATCTTTTTCATCTTGCGCAATATCTTTAACATCTTTCAGAAGATCATTATACTCCTTTTGTGTTTTAATAATCCTTGAAGTTGCTGAATGAGAAAAGGGTCCAAAGATGATTGCTTCCCAGATGAGGTATCCATTATCCTCAGATCCTATAACGTAATCTTCAAAGTGATGCGCCCAGACTTCATAATCATGGGTGTACAGGATGGGAATCTTCGTTGTTGATCCAATACTGTTCGAAATATTAATAGGATTGGATTGCGACTCGTCCATAATGATCGAATAACCTGTTCAAAGATCAGACTTGTAATAAATCAAATTAGGGCAAAACAATAAATATCGAGATACGTCAATAATG
The DNA here is from genome assembly GCF_051521515.1 of Lactuca serriola. NCBI lineage: Eukaryota > Viridiplantae > Streptophyta > Magnoliopsida > Asterales > Asteraceae > Lactuca > Lactuca serriola. The sequence goes on from NC_136413.1 coordinate 139,315,900, forward strand.
AGATGACGGCTCAATAAATATCAGTAATTGCGGAATAACCCTAATTGAAACCTTTTTCACAGAAAAGAAGTGTATCGATTACACAGCCTCCTGCTCTGATACCAATTGATAAGTTAAAAATTAACTTGAAGATCAATTAGATCTATAAAACAGGTAAAGAAATAAACGAGTAAACAGCAAGAACACAATAATGGATCAAACGATGTCGAATGATTAATCAACAATCCTTAGAAGAGCTCGATAAAGAACTTCTACTGTAGAGGATTAGGGTTTACAAGAACGATTAAGGAAATCTGTAAAGCTATCAATCGTTACGCTAAAATCGTTTTTCTAACATGCATGCAAGCACATTATTATATACTAAACCCTACAAGCTCACGGTTGGACAGGCCCAAACCGGAGTACAAAACTTGGACTATAAACCGAGCCCAATGACGCAATACAAAATAAATCTGTTACCCAACATTTTTCATTTTAAATTACAAAAATTCTCATAATACATTCCACAAAAATCCCAATAATCAATTAACAAAATATAATTCCATAATAGTTAAATTTATAATCCAGGATCCTCCAAAAGATAACTCTTTATCTCGTGTGTACCATCGAACCGTCGCCCTCCTGTGATCCTGAGAAACACCTGAAACACATAACACACAACACGGTAAGCACGAAGCTTAGTGAGTTCCGCAAAATACCACAAATACACATTAGCCACTCGAGGCTATAACTCTGTAAGACCCTCCGGTCAATGTGTCTCAGTGGGACCCTCCAGTCCCACAACTCTAATGGACCCTCCGGTCCTAACTCTATGGACCCTCCGGTCCTAACTCTATAAGCTCATAATAAATACACAACATAATTCACATAGACATAATGTAGGATATCGCAGTACTCTAATAAACACATAAGATCAATATATACACATATTACCATAACAACATAAGTCACAAAGACAGTATGCACGATAACACATATTACATAATAAACAAATAAGACCCTCCGGTCGATAGTGTACTAAGACCCTCTGGTCTATATGAACTAAAACCCTCAATAAGACCCTCCGGTCGATAGTGTACTAAGACCCTCCGGTCTATATGTACTGAAACCCTCTGGTCAATAATATACTAAGACCCTCCGGTCACACACAAATTATAACACAGATAAGTATAGTGAGAAAACTCACCTCGGGTGGCGAACAGATCCTATAAATGTTGCTGCTACACTCCGACTTCTATCACTAAGCCAAACCCACAAATAAACCCATTAGTATTTAAGGCCAAACTTCACATTATTAGGTCTAAACATGGTCCACCAACCTCGTCCATATATGACTCGAGTCCATTGGGCCCACCATGGCCCAATTTTCCAAATTGGGCCTAAAACCTTATATGGGCCTTACCCTAAAGCCCATCTAAATATTCTAGTCCACATGACTGGTCTTGGATGGCCCATCAATGGCCCAAATACTAAAACCCAATAGGAAGGCCCAATCACAAGGCCCAAGTAAAAATTAGGGTTTTCACATAAAATGACGATTATGGTTAAGTATTTCTCACTTAACCCACTAAGGTATTAACCCATTAAGTCCATTATTCCACTAATAGATCATATAATAAAATTGTCATGGGTTTTATCTTCAGTCCACTAGTCCAAACGCGGGTCCCAATAGGCCCAAATCAAAAAACCCAAAATTAGGGTTTTCTAGCCTAATCATGAACCAACCCAGTCCAAAATTAAGCAATTGGGCTAATTAGGGTTCCACTAGGTCAACACCACCCACTGCCACCACAGGTAATGGTGATTGGCGGCGGCCCATGGCAGCAGGCGGTGGCAACCACCATTTCCAATGGTGGTGGTGATGGTTCTTGTCCAAAAAGTGCATAAATGACCTCTCACATAGAATACACACATCCACAGCTACTACCCACGGTGGCTGGTGGTGGCCAATGGTGGCAGAAAACCGAAATGGGTGGCAGCCACCACCTCACGGTGGTGGTGGTCGGCCCTCCTAGGCTTCTAGCCAAGCAAACTCACACACAACCTCACAAACGGGACCTGGTCTCGCCAACACGTAGGACTCGGACCCTTTGGGCAGCAGACAACGACCGAGAGCCTGGCAACAACGATCCAAGGCCACCCACGACCACCATCGGCGGTCAAGACGCCAAACACGCAACGAATAACGAAATGGAGAGAAAGTAGGTTGCGGTTGCACTTACTGAGCAAATTCCGGTGGTTCTCGACTCACACATGACGTGCACATCGCGTCTCGAAATTCTCAGCGGTTCCCTTCGGCTCCACATCCTGTTTCCGGCAGTAGCAAGCGGCGGCGCTCAACGGTGGGACATCGCTTGGTCGGATTCACAAGGAAAGGACGGGTGGCGGCTGAAGAAGCTACAATTGATGGTGGCGGCTGGAATGGAACTCTAGGGTTAGGATTGCTCAATGAAACAGTCCCCATCGGAAATGGAACGCACAGGTTAAAGTCCCATGACTCCATTCAAACTATTAATGATTTTGGCAACTTCGGTCCCTCCCATTCACAATCTTCTCAATTCAAATCCAAGATTTACATTTAATCCCCCGATTCCATAAATTCCTTGCATAATAAGCCCTAGTAATTACCAAACATACCCCCACTTCTAAAATCCTTTTCAAATTAAATCCATAATTTACTAAACAACCCTCAGTTCTCAAAATCCTTTCATAATAGGTCCAATACTTACCAACCACCCCTTGTCTTCTAAGAATCTTTACAAAATAGTCCCGAAATTACACTTTAACCCCTAAATTATCCCATTTATATCCATTTGCTCCCCAACGCCAACACCCTGTTCAATATTATTTAATTCAAAATTATTATCTTTTTATAAATCTTTATTTACTTATTTAATCAATAAACAGGATGTTACATGGATCTTAACAATTTGAACTATGATGATTGGAAAGAACTCTTCCAAACTCATTGGAACAATTTTTGGAGTCAAAGGTCATCTCATAGGTACTTCTAAACCCACAGATGCCAACGATGAAGCTTGGTCCAATCTTGATGATCTTGTCAAGATGTGGATCTATTGAACTGTCACCCAAAGTCTTCTCAACATGATTCTCAAACCCGGTGCTACTACTCATACTATAATGATCGGTCTTGAAACTCTTTTCGGAGACAACAAACAAACAAGAGCAATTAATCTCCCGAACCCACCAATAACCCTCCTCACGGTACCCCCGTTGGTACCCTAACCACCTCCTCAACCTCGGTCAATCCTTCCCCACCTATTACTCCTATCGACTCTCCCAATTTATCTCCTGAACCCACCAATAACCCTCCTCCAACTCATCCAATGGTCACTAGAGGACGTCTAGGTGTCAGAAAACTCGTTTCTCGCCTCAACCTCCACACCACCACCGAATCACCCCTACCCCGATCTCATTTTCAAGCTCTTCAAGATACAAATTGGACAATTGCCATGAAGGACGAGTTTAATGCTCTACTTGCTAACAGAACATGAGTTCTTGTCCAGAGACCTACCAGGGAAAATGTTGTTCGCTCGATGTGGTTATTTCGTAAAAAATATAGAGCGGAGGGTTCTATTGAGCGATATAAATATCGGTTAGTTACAAATGGAAAAATCTAACAAACCGATATTGATTGTGATGAGACATTTAGCCCGGTCGTGAAACCGACTACTATACACACGGTTCTTAGTCTTGCGATTTCATGTAGGTGGCATATTCATCATTTAGATGTAAAAAATTGCCTTTTTACACAGTCACCTGAATGAGATAGTTTACATGCATCAACCTCCAGGGTTTCGAGATTCAAACCATTCAGATTATGTCTTTCGTTTACAGAAGTCTATTTACGGATTGAAACAAGCCCCACGAGCTTGGTTTCAACGGTTTGCAACTTTTATTACTCAGATTGGCTTTACTCACAGTCGCTGTGACTCCTCTTTGTTTATCTTTCACAGGGTAACACAAGCTGCTTATTTACTATTGTACGTTGATGATATTATTTTAAGAGCTTCCTCTACAAAACTTCTTCAGCAAACTATGCCCCTCTTGGACTCTGAGTTCACCATGAAGGATTTAGGAAATCTTTCTTATCTTTTGGATATTGCAGCTATACGCAATGATCATGGCTTATTTCTATCTCAACACAAGTACGCGTTGGAGCTTCTTGACCGCACCAACATGTCCAACTACAATCCCCGCCGAACTTCAGTTGACACGCAGTCCAAACTTGATTGCGTTGGTGATCCTGTTTCAGACCCTACTTTATATCGAAGTCTGGATGGCGATTTATAGCACCCTACATTCACCCGCTTGGACCTATCTTTTGTGGTACAACAAATATGTCTATTCATGCATGGCCCTCGAGAACCATACATGCACGCTTTAAAACGCATTCTCCGATATGTTCGCGATACTCTTGATTATGGACTACAACTATGGCCCTCCTCAACCACCGGTCTCATTGCCTACTCTGATGTAGATTGGGGGGATGTCCATCCACTCAATGGTCAAGCAATGGATATTGTGTGTTTCTCAGTGACAATCTTCTATCATGGTCATCTAAACGACAACCGATTGTGCCACGTTCTAGTGCTGAAGCAGAATACCGAAGTGTTGCCAATGTAGTCTTCGAAACTTGCTGGCTACACAACCTTCTACGTGAGTTACACTCTCCAGTTCATAAAGCGACTATTGTCTACTGTGATAATATTAGTGCAGTCGATATGTCTTCAGATCCAGTTCAACACCACCAAACACATAGAGATTGATCTTCATTTTGTGTGTGATAAAGTTGCTATTGGATCTGTTCGAGTTCTTCATGTACCATCCAACCTTCAGTATGCATAAATTTTCACCAAAGGACTATCCACCTCTCTGTTTACCGATTTCAGGTCCAATTTGAGTGTCCGAGCTCAACCACCCCCTCAAACCGAGGGGGTGTGTTAGCGTAGCATGTATGTGTGCATCTTAGTATAGACCCATCTATTGTATTTGTATTCTAATATAGTCCATTAGATTGTAGCCCCTTATGTATTATTCAGATTATATTAATGAAATCATAGGCCAAAGGCCAGCACATGGGAAAATAAGGTTGTTACAATTCGGTTTTATTTTCTCCCCATATTCAGTTTCGGTCAACTTGGTTTTGGTTTTTAACCGAACGGATTGGGTTAAATAAAGGTCTCCAAAAAAATGACCATTCCGAAGCTATCCACTCTTGCACCCATTCCCTTCTTTCTATGGTCCACGGCTAATCCATGGCTAATCACCCATGAAAAAAAAATCTCTCAATTAATCTACATCAAAATAAAACTCAAAAATCAAGTGTCATAAACAAACAATTAAGGTTCTTCATCATTCTCAAGGATTAAGAAGAAAAACAAAAATTCAACGGAGAATTGGGTCACTCATGAATGATACTCAAGTAAAAGTTCTAATTCTTTTGTATAAGAAGTTATTGTTATGCAATTTGCATAATAAACTTGCTGTGCAAAAAAATTTATTGGGTACTTGTTGTTATACCATTTATACAAGTATTTGAAGTATAACACTAGTTGTTGGTGTTGTTTGTATAAACGTTTTGGGCTACTCTGTATAATACTATAATTCATTTTGAGCTACTTGACTACTCCACGGTGAATACGTTGTGAATCCATTTATGTCATACCTTTTAGGCCATTCTATATAATTGATTTTCCATGTTGCTGTATATAATTTTTGGTCCACGATAGGTTTTGGGTTGGTCTTGGTCGTTTTAGGACTGATTTCTAGCAATCTGTTTTTTTTTTTCGAACCAGTCCCGGACTATCTTGGTCCGGCCTTTTTTCATTTCAGGTCTTTTTGGGCCTGATCTCGTTTTTATGGTCTTGCGTCGTTTTCAATTCAATCTCGTTTTGTTTTGTTTTTTTTTGTTTTTGTTTTGTTTTGTATTTTCGGTTTCGAGTTTTGCATTAACAAATGTGTGATTAACACCGAAATGATGCATTAAAGATTTAATAGAAACGACATATTAAAGTTTAATAAAAGAAAGAAGGGAAGACGTTGAGTAAGGTGTGATAAAAAATGTGTATTTAACATGAAAAATGATATGTATATAAACTTTACCTTTTGGTATTTTTTGAGACCGATATTGGTTCGATCTTGGCCCGGTCGTGCTTCAGTCTTGGAATGATCCGATTTTTTGGGACCGATCTCAAAATGGTTCGTTCTTTTTTCGAACCTGGCAGTCTCAAGCCGGTCCAGTGTCATAGCTAGGATTTTGTTTTAGGGTATGACAAATACTTTACAAAATATAAAACGAGTAGCAAAATATTTCAAATATAACAATGTATGTATTTTTAATATAAATTGATCATTTAATTTGCACACAATGCTGTTTTACATCATTAAAATCATTTAAAATGAAGTCTAAACTGAAAATCTTAAGAACATCTTTTTCGATGTAAAAAACCAAACTATCAACAATAAAATCATCATCCATCATAAAATACAATAATTCAAATAGTTAATTTATTGCAACAATTAACAACTTAATTTATAAAATGCATACAAATATACGATAAAAATGTAAAATCAATGTAAACATTAATGCTAAATTCGTAACAACTAAGTCAATTAAGATATGCATAATATACACAACTGATTAATTAAATAACAAAAAATAATACGAATGGGGAACTGGAGATTAAAATGCAATAGAAACAATGTTGCCATTATTCCAAAACTTTAGGTTTGAATTTTTTTTTGAAACAACAAATATATTAATAAAACGTCCCCCAAACTAGCCAGAAACTAGAAGAGGACGAAACAGAACAATACAACGAGAGTAGTAAAAAGAAAAATGGAAAAAACAAAACAAAACAAAAAACAGAATATATACAATGCTACAAATTAACGAAAGGGGAAGTCTTCCATTCTAGCCATGAGCTCACTCCTGAATTTCCCCTACATTTGATCCAGAATTACACCATAGATTTGATAAGCTCCATCCCAGTTGTAGGACTAATAAACATTGCTTTGAATACATGATCGTTACGGTATTTCCATACATTCCATAGTAATCCATATCATATCGTGAGGAATCGATTACATTTTTCCAAACTATCACCCTATGACTCCGCATAATTCAATAATTCATTGATCGAGTTATATGATGTCTGCTGTATTCCGCACCATTGGAACAATTTCTCTCTAATCGCCTAGGCAAATGGACACTGCACCAGGATATGGTTTGCATTTTCCTCCCCGCTAATGCATGCGCTACAATACAATGAATTTACATCAACTCCTTTTGATAATAAAGCAACTTCCAAGGGGATTCTGTCTTGTTTTGCACGCAAGATGAAGCATTTTACTTTACCTGGCGCATCTTTACTCCAGTTAAAAGGCGGAAGGATTTGTTGTGGGCCTAATATTTGTTCTATTTTCTTTCTCATGAGACTTACAGTGTAGTTACCTCCCATATCAAATGCATATCACCATCTGTCATCCCACTATCCAGTTGTAAAGGGGATAATTCATCATTTAATGCAACTAGCTCAGAAAAGACTAGCTTTGGACATGATTTCCAGTGTGCCACAATTCCTCCGTCATCTATTCGCTCGGCCACCATACATCTCTTCCTGCATTCAATTTCGTATAGTGCTGGAAATTTGTTTTTTAGATTTTCTAGGGCTAACCATTTATCAGTCCAAAATTGTGTATTCACACCAGATTTGACCTGCAGTTTGAATACATCTCTAATTTCTAGTCCATATTTGAGTAAATCTTTCTTCATCGAGACAATGTTGTTCCATACACCACTAAAATTCTTGTTATACAAATAATCATGAGATTTGTTGTGAAGATTGTGTATACCTTTAATGACCAGACCCCATAACGATTCTTTTTCCTCTTTTAAACGCCACCACCACTTCACAATTAAGCTCGTGTTCAGTGCTCAGATGGATCCTACTCCGAGACCTCCTTCCGATTTGGGGGCTACCACTTTGTCCCACGATACCCAGTGAATTTTCTTTTTATTTTCGTCTCCTCCCCATAGAAGCCTTCTCCTCATTCGTTCTAGAATATCGGTAATTGTCACATGAGCCATGAACAATGAGATGAAGTATGTTGGTAGATTGCCAAGCACCGATTTCAGTAACGTTAGCCTCCCGCCAAAGGATAGAGTTTTCGATTTCCAAGCAGACAATGTGGAGTTAAACTTGTCTATTATTGGCTTCCAGTTTTTTTTATTGATTCATATTTGCACCGATGGGAACTCCCAAGTAATTGAATGGAAATGATCCTGCTTCATATCTGAGAATATTAGCCCAATTTGTAGTTTCACGTTCCGTAGCACCAATTCCAAATACTTTAGATTTGTGAAAATTGACTTTACGACCCGATAAGATGTGGAAGCATTTTAAGATTCTGGCAAGGTTTTTGAGATTGGGGCGTGTCCATTCACCTACGAATAATGCATCGTCGGCATAGAATAAGTGTGAAATCATAGGCCCATTGTTGGGGATTTGGATACCTTTAGAGATCCCTTTTCCTCTAGCTGCTAACATAGTCGTGTTTAGACCTACCATTGCTATAATAAAGAGAAAAGGGGATAATGGGTCTCCTTGTCTAACACCTTTGGATATATTGAACTCTTCCGTTGGAGATCCATTTAATATTACCGAGGCCCTTGATGAGTTGAGACATCTACGGATCCAGGATCGCCATTTACTGCCAAATCCCATTTGAGATTGAATAGAATCAAGAACTCCTAGTTTACTGAGTCAAAGGCTTTATCGAAGTCGACTTTGAACATCAGAATTGTCTTTTTCACTTTCTTTGCCCAGGAGTAAAGTTCATTTATCATCAGGGGCCCATCCAGTATATTCCTATCTTGGACGTATGCTGATTATACATCTCCAATAACTCCCTATGACAAATTTGAGCCGAATGGAAAAGATATTTGAAATAATTTTGCACATGCAGTCGATAAGACTATTTGAAATAATTTTATACATGTATCCGATAAGACTAATTGGGCGGTAATCGAAGAAGGATAATGGATCTTTGACTTTTGGGGCGAGTGTGATGAAAGAAAATTGCAACCCCGAGCTATGGTGCCGAATTTATCAAAATGCAATTGTTTAATTTGCATGTCATCAAAAGGATTGATTATACTAGAGATAAAATTAATGTTTTAAGTAGGCAGGCTATATCACAATCCAGAGTACTAAATTTTCTTTTATTTACCACAATATATATATATATATATATATATATATATATATATATATATATATATATATATATATATATATATAATCACATGTATATGTAGGGTGAGCCAATGCTCACTCTTGGCTCTACATGCCTACGCCCCTAAGCTAGTCTTGTCTTTTTTTGGTAAGATCTTGTTTTAGATCGGTTTGGTCTCTGTTTATTACGGGATCGTTCTTTTTGTTTATGTATTTTGAGTTACATTACATAATTTATGCTAATATAGAGAATGTTTATAATTTCATCCTTATGTTCGCAATCATCTGTAACTTTTAACTTCAATGGGAATTGTATTATTTAGGTCTTAGGATGATAATATCTTTCTTGAGAACACCTAACATGATTAACAAACGAACAAAAGAAATGGTCGATTGTTGGAAGTGCTTTGACGTGATATACATAAAAGACAAGTATAGAGTTAATCAGTTAAACAAAAGAATACAAACTGAAAGTGTTGCTCAGTGGTTTATAAAGCCGATCTAGTAAGGAACGAAACTTCAAGTTTTAAAAAACATTTTCCTATTTGTGATAAAAATCAATAAAATGAAATACCTAAGAAAAACAAACTACATTACAATTTAGGGATAATGACTTAAAAATGTAATATATTATTGGCTTTGTACACATTTGGTCACTGAGTTTTTTTTGTCCACATTTACCCTTTCAACTTGTTAAACTGTACACATTCAGTCCTTATGGCCGGTTACTCCAGGTTAGCCGAGAAAAATGACTTAATAGGGTAATATATTTCTCATTTTGTACACATTTAGTCCTTAATATTTTTGTACACATTTAGTCCTTAATATTTTTTTTGTTTCAAAATAAGTTATTTTTGTTTTTGTAATCATTCAGTAATTATGAATGATTTCTATAGGTTTTTCTCACGACATCTTACATTGGATAATCATTAATGAAGTGTGTGGGGCTATTGATGTTTATGTGTAACTTCTCATTTTCACAACAAAAAAAACTTCATTTTTAAATAAGGCAAAACTCTTTAATTATAAATCTATTATTAAGAAAAAATGTTTATTCCAAAATACACTGATCGAAAATCAGAGTAATATAGGAAACGCGGTGTCCTCAATACTGTTGATGAGTGTGTACAGTACTGCCTTCGCCTTTTCATGATCAACGATAGAACTTGAAAACATAAACAACTGGGTAAGCACAAAGTTTAACGAGTTTCCTCCAAAATACCCGATACAACAAACGTATTATCATGCATAACGGGCCCACACTCATTAGATTGGAATACATTGGCCCAATCAGTCATCGAACTGGAATGTCAACATGCAACAGATCCAATCAGTCATCAGACTGGAATACCCAGGGTTTGTTGGTCTGTCGCCTTTAACCCAACCGCTCTTCTTGAGCCTCCGTGTCTACGGCTTACAGCCGGCCCACATCAGGTATCTTGGCCTATAACATATAGCACGACTGCCTCAACCTATCCCACCACCATATGGCTATCTCACGTAAGATATCGTGAGAAAAACTTAAAGAAATCATTAATAAGTATTGAATGAGTACAAAAACAAAAATGACTTATTTTGCAAAAAAAAATATTAAGAACTAAATGTGTACAAAAATATTAAGGACTAAATGTGTACAAAATGAGAAATATATTACCCTATTTAGTCATTTTTACCGGCTAACTTGATGTAGCCGGTCATAAGGACTAAATGTGTACAATTTAATAAGTTAAAGAGGTAAATGTGGACAAAAAAAACTCAGTGACCAAATATGTACAAATCGAAAAATATATTACCCTTTCAAGTTATTATTCCTACGATAAATTGTATGATTACTTAAGTAGTCCAACAAACAAGGATTATTTGACCGCAAACACTTGGGAATCTTTGTGTCAAACGGGTGAATTACATGTTTTCACGACACATTTCATAGACAATAATTAGGTTATGCATAAAAGATATTAATTTTACACCCGTTAATAATCATAAGGGTGAGGATATGGGCCTTTTGTTACTCAGTTTTCATATTTTCATAGTAAATCCTAAACCTCAATACCCCATTATTAATTATTGTAAATGGTTATCACATGAACCAACAACATATAATCATTAATCTTGTCTCTTATTATTCTTTTTTTTAAACGACAAGTTTTATTAATATTATACCCCGACTAGGAAGTAACTATCGAGGGGATATAACAAGCAACAAAGAACAAAGTATAAAAATTATTAGGTTATAAGCATTTTGACACAAAAAAGACGTGATGCAAGACAGAAAACGTATTCCTCAAAATAAAAACTGAAATCCTTCATCTTGTTATATTATAATGATAATCCTAAAGATGAAATTCATTGTTTTTTCATATAATACAATATAGACCGATCAATCATTAAATCCCAACATCTACCAATAAAGTCAAAATCCAATATGATTGAAGAGCATTAAGCACAAAATCATAAATTGGCCAAGTTTAGAATACATAAAGCGTAATTAAACTGGAACAAGGTTAACTTATTAGAAGCCCAATATGAATTTGATTTATCCATTTTCAATTTTATATGAGAAAACATTTAAAATGAAACAAAAAAAAAACACATTTTAGGTCAATGCTGAATTATAGATTCCCATTTTCAACACATGGCTAATTTTTGGTATAATAAACATTTGAAATTGACATGATTTAAGAAGGACGAATTTTTAAACATGTATCTAGCCTTTTAGATAACATATTTTAATAGAATAACTAAAAATTTATATAAAAAAAAATTAAAGAGTACCAATGAAAAAATAAGTGATTCGCACACAACATTTTTTTTTTTCCATAACAACAATTTATGTTTTATAGGATTATACAATATAATATTTTAATAAACAAATTGTTGTTGGTTATGAAAAAAGTTTGTTCGTGATTTTGTAGCATTTAATGAGTAAGTTTATGTGATACACTTCGTAAGCTACAATTTCAAGCGCCATTAATATGATATGTCCCTATAAGATTTATTGTCGTGTTATGATTGTATAACAAACGAATAGTAACACATTATAAGATGTCTAATTAATGTACCAAAACTTCTATTTTACAAAACCTGTCATATAATTCTTTGTAAATTAATAACGTGATCAGTATACTTTTTGGCTTAGTTTCAAACTTTCAATAGTGTTAAAGAAGGAAGTCGACAAAAAAACATTAGACTTTAAAGAATAGACATTGATGCTAACAGTGTGTAATTAACACTTTAAGATTTGAAAATTAAATTTGACAAGGATATATGAATGTCATTTTCGTTAATTAATTTCAATGACAGAAAAATGGAAGTTGGCAAGATGAGAAGATTGGTAATGGCTTGAAATAATTAAGTATGAATTAGATAGAGGGTGGAGTTGAGTTGAAGGCTTATTGAGTGGTTCGTTTTCTCAACAACATTAGCGGGCGATTAAATATTTGCATGAAAAGAAGTTGGTTTCGTATTTGGTCGTTTTGGTAGGATCGTTCATACAAGATTCTTTGTCTAAAATTGACACTATAAACTGAGAAGAAGCTTATGAAATGTTTGATTCTCAGAATTGGAATGAGTAAAATGAATAGGAATACAAATAAATTTACAATATGTGGAGGGTTTGTTTGATAAGAAATGGAATGCTCACAACATAGGTAACTTAGTTGGTTATGCGGTTTAATTTTGCGGTTTGGTGAATAAGTAATAACACAATCAATTTTAGGTCTTGAAATAGTAATGTGGGCTAAGGCTAAGCGGTGTCCTACAAGTTTTGTCATCAGTAATATTACAGTAATATTACCGATGTGGCAGATGTTACCGGCGGTAAACACCACGTTCGTTGTGTTTCTTTTTTTGCCAGCTGTGGAAGTTCATCGATGCATCTCTCCTCTTCTACTGTCTAAACAGCCCACTTTTCCCTTCTTTTTCTACCTTATTTTGCCGAGAACACCACAACCTAATCCTCAAAATTTCATAGGCAAAACATTAAAAATTTAGGTGGCATTGGTTTGCCACAGGTAAAAAAAGCACGAGACCGTGCAACCTAAGGGTGTGTGAAAAAACTGAAAAGATTAAATTGAAAAACTGAAAACATTTGTAAAAGCCAACGATTTGATTTTTTGTTTTTAGAAAAACCGAATTTTTAGGTTCGGTTAGTTGTTTTATATTTAAAAATCATAAAAGAAAAGAATAAAACCAACAAACCAACGTACAAGTGGTGTCGTTTTATATACACTCTTCTACACACATGCACATCTAAGTCCTTTTGTTGCAACAAGAAAACATATATATATATATATATATATATATATATATATATATATATATATATATATATATATATATATATATATATATATATATTAATTAATTAATTATCAGAGTATTTCCCAGAAACATAACATAACAGGAGGAGCTGTACGATCACGCCTTAGCCTTGCCGCGATCCCCTGGTGTACCTGAAACAATAGACTGAAACTGTAAGCCCAAAAGCTTAGTGAGTTACCCCCAAAATACCGACACACATACAATCCACATAGCAATATCAACATTAGCATATCATATCAATTAAAAACAGAACAACATGCACTGGGTCCACAACTTTACAAGCTGGACTACCCCTGGGCCCTCAATACGAGTCCGGAATGCCTACCGGGCCCTTAGCTCGTATCTGGAATGCCATCGAGCCCTCGGTACGAGTCTGGAATGCCTACCGGGCCCTCAGCTTGTATCTGGAATGATCCTGAGTCCTCAGTATGAGTCTGGAATGCCTACCGGGCCCTCAGCTCATATCTGGAATACTCTCGGGTTTGTTGGCTACCGCACGGAGTAGTAGAACCTTAACCCACCCCACATAACATGTCGTCATGTAACAGATAAATGCACATACAGGTAATCAATCAGTATCACATGCAGTCCTACAGATCTACCCGACTAGCATATCAGTTGGCATACATTACTAACTCAACTCAACATATCAATAACTACTAGGATATCAATTCCAATGGGCCGGTCTTGGTGACTTAGACCCCTTAGTATAGTGAGGATAACTCACCTCGTAGATGTTAGCTCGGTAAAAAATCACAGCTTTCTGATCACGCGTCAAAGACCCCACCACCTATTACCATAATACGAACATACTCATGAGTCTTCAGAGTACTCTATAACCCACTCGTTAACCGTGGTCAAAGTCAAAGTCCTTGGTCAAGGTCAACCGTCCATGTTGACCTCAACTCGCCGAGTCTACTCGGCTACTCGTCGAGTCCCTTGAAGCATATTCCAACTCGCCGAGTCATCGGGGTGACTCGTCAAGTTCCTTCGAATCTCGATCAAACCCCAAGGCCACCCATCGAGTTCCCCCCCCCCCCTTGAACTTGACGGTTAAACACGCAACACATCTTGGTTAAAACTCATCCGACTCGCCGAGTTGTTCATCAACTCGTCGAGTCTCATGGCAATCTTCATCGGACTCGCCGAGTTGTTCTTCCAACTCGTCGAGTTCACGACTTTATTCAAATGACTCGCCGAGTAGACCTTGCGACTCGCCGAGTCCCTTCAGTCCTTAAGCCATACAGACCCATTTTAAGCCATGCAACGACTCCAAACTACAGATCCAAGCTCCTAGGGCATGCCTTTCACGTAAAGTTGCAAACTTTACGTGCATGCATGGCTAAGAAGGTTCTTAATGCCCAAAACTAAGCTCTTAATGGGTTTTATGCACAAGGGAGGCCTCATTCACGTCCAAAGCAGGGACTTTATGGATCTACAACCCATAGAGAGTTCAGATCTGAAGTTACAACTTCAGATCTTGGCTCATACTCCCGAAAATGACTTTACAACCCAACCAAGAACCCTAATCTCCAACCAAGGAGGTTTAGAACGAAGTAGAAAGGGGGATAACAGCTTGATACCTTCCCAAGAGATGACAACTGGAGTAGATCCGTATTTCCCCCAAGCTCCTTGCTTCCAACCACTTGCTTCCCAAGCTCTTTTCACCAAAATCCTCTTCCAAGGCTTCAAACACACAATGGGCATACACACGCGTATTAGGGTTTGGTAAGAGACTGCAAGGAGGCTGAAGGAGGTTTGTGTTTCCTTAAATAGGGTGCATAACCTCGGGATTTAGGGTTTCAGCTGCCAGCTCCTACTCGCCGAGTCCTAATATGGACTCGTCGAGTAGGTCACTTAACCCGCGATCCTTCCTGTTGCTACTCGACGAGTAGGTCAACCAACTCGTCGAGTAGGGCTTAACCCAATAACTCATAATTAAATAATACCTGAGAATCGGGGCGTTACAACTCTCCCCCACTTGATCTAGACTTCGCCCTCGAAGTCCGCTGGAATAAACAATGTCGGGTAATGCTCGCGCATCTCCACCTCCGGCTCCCATGTCCACTCGGATCCCTTCCATGTTCCCACTGTACCTTTACCAACGGTATTACCTTGTTCTGCAGAATCTTCTTCTTTCTTTCTAAAATAGCCACAGGTCTCTCCACATAGTTCAGGTGCTCATCGACTTGGATGTTATCCAACGGTACCACTGCCTCCTGGTCCATAATGCATTTTCACAATTGCGAAACATGAAACATGTTGTGGATCCGACTGAACTTTTCCTGAAGCTCTAGCCTATAAGCCACCCTGCCAACCCTGGCAACAATCCGGAATGGTCCAATGTAACGGGGACCCAATTTTCCCCTCTTCCTAAAGCGGATCACACCCTTCCAGGGTGAGACCTTCAGGAGGACCATGTCTCCCACCTGAAATTCCAACTCAGATCGGCGTCGGTCCGCATAACTTTTCTGCCGGCTTTGAGCGGTCTGTAGTCGCTATCTAATCTGCTGTATCATCTCAGTAGTTTGCAGAACTACCTCTGTCCGGCCCATTACCCTGTGACCCACCTCGCCCCAACAAACCGGGGTGCGACACCTCCGCCCGTACAACAGCTCGAAAGGCGGGGCGCCAATACTAGAATGGTAGCTGTTGTTGTAGACGAACTCCGCAAGCGATAGGTGAGAGTCCCAACTCCCACCGAAATCGATGACACACGCCCTCAACATGTCCTCGAGGGTCTGAATAGTCCGCTCGCTCTGGCCGTTTGTCTGTGGGTGGAATGTTGTGCTGAAGTGCAATCGCCTGCCCAACTCCTCATGGAAATTTTGCCAGAAATGAGAGGTAAACCTGACATCTCGATCAGAGACAATGGAAACGGGAATCCCATGGCAAGATACGATCTCGCGAACGTACACTTTGGCCAACTTCTTGGCCGACGAACTCTCCCGCATGGCCAAGAAATGGGCACTCTTGGTCAGTCGGTCCACAATGACCCAAATGGCATCAAGCCCCTTTTCCGTTCTTGGCAGCTTTGTGATAAAGTCCATCGTGATCTGTTCCCATTTCCACATGGGAATCTCCAGGGGCTGCAGCTTGCCATGCGGTCTCTGATGTTTGGCCTTGACCATCCTGCAGGTCAAGCACCTCTCGATGTACCAAGCGATCTCGCGCTTCATACCCGTCCACCAATAGCTCAAACTCAAATCCCGGTACATCTTGGTGGCCCCCAGGTGAATGGAGAAGTGAGACTTATGAGCCTCTTCCATAACTATCTGCCTAATCTCGCCAGACATCGGAACCCAAACCCGACTGTATCTGGTCAGTAATCCCCGACTATCCTGCCCGAACCTGGTGTTTTCACCCTTGATCCTCTCTCGCTTCAAATTTTCCGGTCGCATGCACTCTATCTGGGCATCTTTGATCAAGCTCACAAGCGGGGAATCCACAACTATTTTCACACATATTGTGGGGATGGAAGACTCAGCTGATTTACGGCTCAAAGCATCCGCAACCACATTTGCTTTACCAGGGTGGTAAAGGATCTCGCAATCATAGTCCTTGACTACATCCAGCCACCTGCGCTGCCTCATGTTCAGGTTCGGCTGATCCATGATGTGTCTCAAGCTCTTGTGATCCGTGTAAATGGTACATCGGACCCCATAAAGGTAATGCCTCCATATCTTGAGGGTGAACACCACCGCCCCCAGCTCCAAATCGTGCGTAGGGTATCGTGCCTCATGCGGTTTCAGCTGCCGTGATGCGTAGGCTATCAATCGTCCTTTCTGCATGAGGACCGCCCCTAGCCCTGTGATGGATGCATCACAGAATACTACAAAATCCTCAACTCCCTCCGGGAGTGTCAGGATTGGCGCCTCACACAGACGCTGACGGAGGGTCTCAAACGCTCCCTGCTATTAGGGACCCCACCGGAAATTCACCCCTTTCCCCATGAGACGAGTGAGGGGTATTGCAATCTTGGAGAAATCCCGTATAAATCTCCGGTAATATCCCGCCAAGCCCAAAAAGATCCTAATATCCGAGGGGGATTTCGGAACCTCCCACTGCATAACCGCCTCGATCTTGGCCGGATCGACCAAAATCCCTTCTTGGTTCACGAGATGTCCAAGGAACTGGACCTCTCGTAACCAAAAATCACACTTCGAGAACTTGGCGTACAGTCGTTCCCGCCTCAGGAACCCCAACAGCTCTCACAGATGCTCCTCATGTTGCTCTCGGGTCTTGGAATACACCAAGATATCATCTATAAATACTATGACCAAGCGATCAAGCATCGGTCTGCAGACTCGATTCATCAGGTCCATAAATACCGCTGGCGCATTGGTGAGCCCAAACGGCATCACCACGAACTCGTAATGTCCATAACGAGTTCGGAACGCGGTATTCTCCACATCCTCCTCTCTGACCCTGACCTGATGATACCCAGAACTCAAATCTATCTTGGAAAACCAAGATGCGCCCTGCAGCTGATCGAAGAGGTTGTCTATCCTCGGGAGTGGGTAACGGTTCTTCACTGTTAGCTTGTTCAACTCCTGGTAATCAATGCACATCCGGTGCGAACCGTCCTTCTTCCGGACAAAAAGGATCGGCGCTCCCCATGGAGAACTGCTAGGTCGAATGAACTGCTTGCCCAACAGTTCTTGTAGCTGCGACGACAGTATGACCAAGCGATCAAGCATCGGTCTGCAAACTCGATTCATTAGGTCCATAAATACCGCTAGCGCGTTGGTGAGCCCAAACGACATCTCCACGAACTCGTAATGTCCATAACGAGTTCGGAACGCGGTCTTCTCCACGTCCTCCTCTCTGACCCCGACCTGATGATACCAGACCTCAAATCTATCTTGGAAAACCAAGATGCGCCCTGCAGCTAATCGAAGAGGTCGTCTATCCTCGGGAGTGGGTAACGGTTCTTCACCTTTATCTTGTTCAACTTCTGGTAATCAATGCACATCCAGTGTGAACCGTCCTTCTTCCAGAAAAAAGGATCGGCGCTCCCCATGGAGAACTGCTAGGTCGAATGAACTGCATGCCCAACAGTTCTTGTAGCTGCGATGATAGCTCCTGCATCTCAAGGGGCGCCAATCGGTATGACGCCTTAGCGATAAGGGCCGCACCTGGAACCAGCTCGATCCTGAACTCGACCTGCCTCTCCGGAGGTATCCCT
Source organism: Lactuca serriola (assembly GCF_051521515.1). NCBI lineage: Eukaryota > Viridiplantae > Streptophyta > Magnoliopsida > Asterales > Asteraceae > Lactuca > Lactuca serriola. The sequence goes on from NC_136413.1 coordinate 139,334,671, forward strand.
GGAAACTCCTCTGGAAATACATCTGCAAACTCCCTGACTACTAGTACATCGGAGACCGAATTCTGGTCCCTGACTCGCGTATCTACCACGTACGCTAGATAACTCATACACCCATGCTGAATGTACCTTGGCAGCTGAACAAAAACCTGAGCCTACTCTGGTGCCTTCACCATATATAACTAGTTCTCCCCCACTTGGGGTTCGAACTACCACTCGTTGGCCCTCGCAATCAATCATAGCACTGAACTTACTGAGCCAATCCATGCCCACGATCATGCATACCTCCCCCATGGGAATCGAAATCAAATCTATCGGAAAAGACACTCCGAAAATCTCCAAGTCACATCCTCGATAAACTAAAGAAGCAGAAACCCTGTGTTCGTTGGCGATAGATAATCGCAACGAACACTCCAATTCGCCCACAAGCGTATTGAACTCCCTACTAAACGACTGAGACACGAAGGACCGACTCGCCCCCAAATCAAATAAGACCAAAGCAGGCAAGGAGTTCACCAAAAACGTACCTAATTACAAGTACAACAGATAAGCATACAATAGATATATAAAACGAGATGAGGATAGAAACATACCAGCAACCACATCTGGTGCTGCTCTGGCCTCCTCCTCCGTAAGTTGGAAAGCACGACCCTGAGCCTTCAGTGGCTCTGCCCTGACTGGTCTCCCATCTGTGATCCTCAAAGTAGCCAGCGCTGCAGCCTGCACCGGCTGGGCAGCAAGTAGTGGACAGTTGGCCCTCATGTGACCAACCTAGTTGCAGTGATAACATAACCTCATACCCTGAGCTGGGGCGGCCTGGCGACAATCCTTCGCGAAATGAACCTCCTTGCCACACTTGTGGCACCCACTACCAGCCCGACATACACTAGAATGACCCTTGCCAAACTTCCCACAAGTGCGGCCCTGTTGACCCCCGGTCCTAACATCGGCGGTCTTAGACTGCTTTGGTGCAGGCTGTGACTGTACCGGGGCCGGACGATGCTCCCTTAGCTGCAGCTCAATCTCTAACTCCCGCCGTCTGGCGGCCTTCTGCAACTCTAGGAGAGTATCACATCGCTGGGTAGATACAAACTGCCGGATATCAGTCTTGAGCATACTCAGATAACGGGTCATCTGAGACTGCTCGGAAGCAAACTCTGGGTAGAACATCGCCCGCTCAGTGAACATACGGGTGATCTCCGTCACCGACTCTCCATCCTGCCTCAAACTCAGGAACTCCTGTGCGAAACGTTCCCGCTCAACCCTCAGAATGTAACGAGCGCGGAATATATCCCTGAACTGCTCCCAAGTAACAACAACTCTCTGATCATCAGTGTAAGCCCCAGTCGCAAGTCTCCACCAGTCCTTGGCTCCGGACCTAAGCAGGTTCAGAGCACACCTGACCTTTTGGTCAGTAGGACACGATCAGGTGAAAAAGCACCCCTCCACATCTGAAATCCATCTCATAGCCTTGATGGGATCCTACGTTCCATCAAAAGTAGGGGGCTTCATGTTATCGAAGTCCCGGTACTGAAAACCCCTACCTACTCCTCCCCTACCGTCGATACAGCTGATGCAGCTGCTACGGTGGCTGTCTCCGCGAGGGCTGCATAGCGCTCATCGAAATACTCCACCATGGCGGTCTTAATCGACCCGAACATTTCCGACAACTCGGTCCGGAACAACACAACAACCTCGTCATGCAGGATCGCTCGAATCCTGTCATCCATCTCATATGGCCTCATTTGGCCGATCGTCTCGGGTGCTGTCAGCTCCCCCTGTCCGTCCTCTCCTGATCCCGACCTGGATCAAGTCACAAAGCACCTGGTCATCACCATTCTGAAACACGACACAAGGTATCAGATAGCTCATACAACAACTGGGGGCCAACCCCTAAGAAAACCCTAGGAGTTGTGACTTCCTTGTCACGCGTATGGGTCCTGTGCTTTCAGTAGTACGGGGTCATACTACCTTCCACACCTACCTATATTTGTTCCAAGTATCACCACAACGCCCTAACAATACATATAATCATATCGAGCACTCAAGACTCACTCCTAAAGGAAGGCTAAATGCCTCGAAGTCGGCAGACTCATCCCAACAACCTACCCTACTCACGAAACTTCCACCAACCCTGCAGCACTAGTGTATGCTGGCCATCCATAATGCTGTACCCGATAGACTTTCGAATATTCAATCCTACCCTAAGCTCCCAATCAAACAAGAACAGAACCTAAGGCTAAATCAAACATTCTTAGGCTATAAGATCTTGATTATGTACAACCGTGATGCATACACTAAATCACTATAGTAATGATGTTAATTTCATATAAGGGAAACCTTAGGCTAGCAGGCATCATGTAATCATGCAATTCTATCAAGCAATTCCTGAAGATCCCTAGCCTAGTACTAGCATGCTGTTCTAACATATTACATAATCAGATGGCTGTATGGTATTTTGGGGTCTACTTACTGGCTCCGGCTGATCGTACACCCTGCATCCTCCTTTATTTATTTTGAAAACCATTTTAGAAATCATTTTGAAAACCTTTCCTTGATTTGAGACTGGATTCACACGAATGTTCCTCCAATTCACTCAAACAAAGGCTCTGATACCAACTTGAAAGACCCGAAATTTCAAACCAATTTAAACTTTTTAAAACATGTCAAGTTCATCAAAACATTACAACTTTGTTTTCAAAATATTAATTATCAGAGTATTTCCCAGAAACATAACATAACAGGAGGAGCTGTACGATCACGCCTTAGCCTTGCCGTGATCCCCTGGTGTACCTAAAACAATAGAATGAAACTGTAAGCCCGAAAGCTTAGTGAGTTACCCCCAAAATACCGACACACATACAATCCACATAGCAATATCAACATTAGCATATCATATCAATAAAAAACATAACAGCATGCACTGGGTCCATAACTTTACAAGCTAGACTACCCCTGGGCCCTCAGTACGAGTCTGGAATGCCTACCGAGCCCTCAACTCGTATATGGAATGCCATCGTGCCCTCAGTACGAGTCTGGAATGCCTACCGGGCCCTCAACTCGTATCTGGAATGCTCCCGAGTCCTCAGTATGAGTCTGGAAGGCCTACCGGGCCCTTAGCTCATATATGGAATACTCTCAGGTTTGTTGGCTAGTGCACGGAGCAGTACAACCTCAACCCACCCCACATAACATGTCGACATGTAACAGATAAATGCACATACAGGTAATCAATTAGTATCACATGCAGTCCTACAGATCTACCCGACTAGCATATCAGCTGGCATATGTTACTAACTCAACTCAACATATCAATAACTACTAGGATATCAATTCCAATGGACCGGCCTTGGTGACTTAGACCCCTTAGTATAGTGAGGATAACTCATCTCGTAGATGTTAGCTCGGTAAATAATCACAACTTTCTGATCACGCGTCAAAGATTCCACCACCTATTACCATAATACGAACATACTCATGAGTCTTCAGAGTACTCTATAACCCACTCGTTAACTGTGGTCAAAGTCAAATTCCTTGGTCAAGGTCAACCGTCCATGTCGACCTCAACTCGCCGAGTCTACTCGGCTACTCGTCGAGTCCCTTGAAGCATATTCCAACTCGCCGAGTCATCGGGGTGACTCGTCGAGTTCCTTCGAATCTCGATCAAACCCCAAGGCCACCCGTCGAGTTCCCCCCCTTGAACTTGACGGATAAACACACAACACATCTTGGTTAAAACTCATCCGACTCGCCGAGTTGTTCACCAACTCGTCGAGTCTCATGGCAATCTTCATCGGACTCACGGAGTTGTTCTTCCAACTCGTTGAGTTCATGGCTTTATTCAAATGACTCGCCGAGTCCCTTCAGTCCTTAAGCCATACAGACCCATTTTAAGCCATGCAACGACTCCAAACTACAAATCCAAGCTCCTAGGGCATGCCTTTCACGTAAAGTTGCAAACTTTACGTGCATGCATGGCTAAAAAGGTTCTTAATGCCCAAAACTAAGCTCTTAATGGGTTTTATGCACAAGGGAGGCCTCATTCACGTCCAAAGTAGGGACTTTATGGATCTACAACCCATAGAGAGTTCAGATCTTAAGTTACAACTTCATATCTTGGCTCATACACTCGAAAATGACTTTACAACCCAACCAAGAACCCTAATCTCCAACCAAGGAGGTTTAGAACGAAGTAGAAAGGGGGATAACAGCTTGATACCTTCCCAAGAGCTGACAACTGGAGTAGATCCGGATTTCCCCCAAGCTCCTTGCTTCCAACCACTTGCTTCCCAAGCTCTTTTCACCAAAATCCTCTTCCAAGGCTTCAAATACACAATGGGCACACACACACACGTATTAGGTTTTGGTAAGAGACTGCAAGGAGGCTGAAGGAGGTTTGTGTTTCCTTAAATAGGGTGCACAACCCCGGGATTTAGGGTTTCAGCTGCCAGCTCCTACTCGTCGAGTCCTAATACGGACTCGTCGAGCAGGTCACTTAACCCGCGATCCTTCCTGTTGCTACTCGACGAGTAGGTCAACCAACTCGTCGAGTAGGGCTTAACCCAATAACTCATAATTAAACAATACTTGAGAATTGGGGCGTTAGATTAACAGAAAAAAAAACAACTGTTTATATTTTCCGGATTGGTTTTCTGGCCGCTGCCATACATGGCAAAAAAGTTCAATTTGTGAGACCATTTGTTTATTTTCCTAATTTATTGCAAGAAATAATGATTTAGATTTATTTACTTATGTAATTAGATGATATTGTTTATCATCCTTTACTAGATTTTTTTAATGCAATTCAACATGCTACTTTACTTTATAAAGCAATACCTTCTGACCCCGACAACGCCGGAGAATCTTTTCTAGTTATTATTAAACATTATTCTTTGCTGTTTTTTATTCAATTTCACGAGCTAAATATGTAAATAGCACCTAGGTAATAGAGATAACTTGGATAAAAATAAAAGTCAATACACATTAGTTCATATATAATATTTATAACATTACATTTTTTTTGTATAAATAAAAGACAAAATTACAAAAATGATCTCTGTAGTTGTCAAAATTATATGATTTTAATCTAAAAACGTTTGGTGGTGTATCAGCGATGTCATTTTGGATACATTATGTGTTTTTGGTCCCTATGGTTGACATTTTTTTTATTTTGTGTTTTTGGTCCATATCCTACCTAAAATGATGAATTTGTCCTGGCATAATTTTTTTTTAAAATTTCTTTTATTTATTTCTTATTATTTTAATTAAAAAAAACCAAAAACAAAATTACAGTCACCCCCACATGATCCCATCCCCCTCTCTCTTCTCTCGATTGATGAAAACTAAATCTAGACCACCATCTAGCGTTGTTAGGAACCTGCGGACGGCTGGTGTCCGTCGATTTACACTCTAAAGCCAGTTCATTCACCGACCATCAACCACCTTATCTTTACTCCACATTTCTCTCATTTCCATCCACTACCGCTAGCCTTCTGAACCTCCAACCACCACCGTCATTACATCAGATGGTGGTTGCCAATGAATGATGATGAAAATGGAGATTTCACGATTAACTTATTTAAATCCATATCTGAATCTCATTGATTTTAGTATAACAATATAGAGGTGAAGCTTTTTTTTATTTGAAACCCACCATCAACCTCCCATTAACTTGTCTGACACCACATCATCAAAGCTTCAACAACATCGTTGGAGATCAAGAAGATCGTATCATGGTTGGAGATACGAATGTGATATGGATGTCGTCTAAACATCGTCAGAGCTAGGGCTTGACTGCCATGAATGAAAGAGATTCAAAAGTCGTTGGGAAACCACATAAAGATCTAAACTGGAACCATCAGATCTATTTTAATCATAGAAATCGTCCCCATTTAGATCCATAAATTCAGAATGGTTCCATAAATCATCCCCCCATTGAAATCAAGAGAAGGGAAACATATGCATGGATATGACATGGTGAATCGATGTCTGGATTAATGGTTCCTATATAACATGAGTTTGGATGCATAAAAAATTTCTTTTTCTTCTCTTGCTTTGTGTCACACCCCAAAACCGAGAACGGCGAAATACGTTCTGGGGTGGAGGACGTCATGTTCAGTACCATAACAATGCATAATAGTAAAACAAGCAACCACATCCATTGCATTAATATAATAATTGTAATACAAGTGTGTTCTGGACATTTATGTATACACCAAAAGTATAAACAAAATAAAAGATGAGTCTTATATGTGCTCCATCTTCCAAAAGCGACACCAACACCTGATTATTTTTGACCTGAGAATACAAGTTATTTTGAAAACAAGTATCAGCATAAAGCTGGTGAGTTCATAAGTATTTAGTGTCATTGTTTGTATAAAAGTGTATGCAAATCGCATAGTATGACATTTATTAACAAGGTTTGAAGATGGTTTGATCCCTAGAAAATCCCATATTTTCCAGCAAAAGTAGTCTTTTACCAAGACATAGTTATTTGTAAATTCGTTTCTTTGAAATGTAATAGTCTTCTTATGAAAGTATTAGAAATGAAAAATACAGTTTTAAACTTGTTCATTATAGAGAAATAACAGAGTTTCAGGCCAGCAGCATACCTGTCGGTTAAGTGTATTAGTGAATGCAAACTCCGGATAGTATTAATTGTGTGCACACCTCGGGATGTGTGTTTAATTGAATGTGAGCTCGTATGTAACCATACTGAGTGATAGTAGTGTAGTGGCTGACCCTCCAGGTCACCAATAGTGTAGTAGTGTTTTGTCATCCCTGGGCCTAAGAGGCTCGGACTGTAGCTAGCAGTCGGGATGGAGGAAATATCCATCCCATATAGATCTATACAAGTAGTGGTCGCTCTCCTTCCAGGAGATGATGGCTATCCGATGATCGCATAAAGATAGGTCGTATAGGGAGATAGTGCATCACATTCTGTTGTAGTATTTTCTTTCGTATGGTATATAGTGTTCTCTTAGTATACTTTGTACTGTTCTCTTGATTTAGTTTATAGTATTTCTTCTTATAGTGGGTAGTGTTTCCTTAGTGTAGTGTATAGTGTTCTCTTCGTATCGTGTATTGTACATATAGTCTTGTAATTGTACTGACCATAGTGTGTATCATAGGAATATCTGAAATGAGTGGTAATCCTTAACTATACCTATTATAGTTAAATTGAGTACTTGATTGAGTGTCCTCGATATGTAGAAGTATCGAACTAGAGTGAAAACTTTTATGTCTAACATAAATATACAAGATATATAACTAAGTATTCAACGACAGTCGGACAGATAACCTAACACCCTAAGTCCACAATCAAACAAGAACAGGATATAAGGTCAGTTATCAGTTCTAAATCCTTCAATACTTACTTATATAAATATATAGGTGTAGACATGATTTGAAAATAATTTAAGGTTTGAAAATATTGAAAAATTGTTTTAAGACAATTGATTTGTGAAAATGAGGTTGATAAACATTTGAAATAACTTTACTGACCAGGTACTTTGAAAATGTAGAAAATCCTTTTGTTAATAAGTTTTAAATCACGTGTGATTGATACTGTAATGTATTGAATTCAACTTGTATCCCCCCATAAAAGCATTTAAAACATTTGAAAGGTTAATTAAGGGGTATGAACTCACCGTTTATTGGAGGGTTCGAGTATGCGATTCATATAAGTGTTGAGTGTCAATGGATGTTCTGAATGCAAGTAGCCCCTATTAATCATATGGTGACACATATATAAGTTAGAGCTAGGGTGTTTCATGACTAAACATGATGAGAAATCACCCTAAGGGATTGAAATCACTAGGACTAAGTGTCCCGTGTTCTATACTCAATGATCTATACGATTTTAAGACCAAATATGGGTGTTAAGGTGTGTATATGGCCATAAAGGTGAGTGTGCGGCTGGGGTATGCGGCCAGACTTGTGTGTGAGGCTGCACACTAGAGTGTGCGGCCGTACAGGGTGTGTGTGCGGCCGTACATAGGGGTGTGCGGCCGTACACTCCTTGTCTGAGTCCCATGTGTCGATTGTGTGGCCTTACTCTCACTTTGGAGGGTATTATGAGTGTGTGTGGCCACCTGATGAAGGTGTGCAGCCGCACTCCTTCATAGGATGAAGAACATGAAGAACATTATGAGTTTGAGGCTTGGATTCAAGTGTTTTACCTCTATGACAAGCTAAATGATGGTGTTCTTCACGTTTTGGAGGCCTTCTAGGTGTTCTTGGGTGGTTTTCTAGAGAGAAAAAGGATGCAGCCAAGAGTGAATGGAAGGGGGTCCTCCACTTTATATAGGGTTGAGTGTTAGGCTAGAGGGGTTTGGTACTGGGTGTGCGGCTGGCTTGGCCGCACACACTAGTGTGTGGCCGTACACACCTCTCTTGGTGTGTTTGGCTGGATTTTGTGATGCAACACCCTTCCTAATCCTTCCTAAGGTCCATATGTATGATATATTAAGCCTAAAACACTAGCGTGGACCCAATATACTATTAAAAGATGCTAAATTCAAGTGAATTATAGATATATGGATCGATTGGTCAGTGTAAAAGTGTTGGGTTGTCACATCCTCCCCTCGTTAGGTGAATTTCGTCCCGAAATTATAGTTCAAGCAACTAAGCTATTACATACTAACTAAGCAAAAAGATGAGGATATTTATGTTTCATTTGATCCTCGCGCTCCCAAGTGAACTCCGGTCCTCGCTTGGCATTCCAGCGAACCTTTACAATTGGAATGCGGCTTTTCTTCGTTCGTTTGACTTCTCGATCCATAATTTGCACAGGTTCTTCCACAAAGTTGAGACTCTCGTTGATTTCGATCTCGTCGAGTGGGATTACAAGAGTCTCGTCGGACAGGCGCTTTTTCAAGTTCGAGACGTGGAAGGTAGGATGCATGTTACTGAGGTCGTGGGGTAGGTTGAGTTTGTAAGCTATGGGGCCTATTCTGGCGAGAATATCAAAAGGCCCTATGTACCTTGGGTTCAGCTTTCCACGCTTTCCAAAGCGTATCGTGCCCTTCCAGGGTGAGACTTTTAAAAGGACTCGGTCTCCCACCTGGAATTCCAAACTTTTCTTGGTTTGTCTGCATAGCTTTTCTGTCGATCCCTAGCGACTTTTAATCGTTCGCGAATTTGTACAATCTTCTCGGTTGTTTCTCGAATGATCTCCGGACCCGTGAGAGCGCTGTCAGGAACTCGTCCTTTGGCTAACTGAGTGTCACCCACCTCGGCCCAGCACAGAGGGGATCTGTACTTCCGGCCGTAGAGGGCTTCGAACGGGGCTGCCTTGATGCTCGTGTGATAACTGTTATTGTAAGAAAGCTCTACAAGGGGTAAGTGGGTATCCCATGCCTTACCATAGTCGATCACACATGCTCGTAGCATATCTTCCAGAGTTTGGATAGTCCTCTCACTCTGTCCGTCGGTCTGTGGATGGTAGGCTGTACTCGTATCCAACCTCGTTCCTAAGGCACTCTGTAGTGATTGACAGAATCTCGAAGTGAACCTACTATCTCTATCGGAGATTATAGATATAGGGACACCATGCAGTCGTATAATTTCCTTAATGTATGTTCTTGTGAGTTTCTCCATCTTATCTGTCTCTTTGATGGGTAGGAAGTGCGCGGACTTGGTTAATCTGTCGACAATGACCCATATGGTATCCTGTCCACCCGTTGTCTTGGGTAGCTTAGTTATGAAATCCATAGTGATCCGCTCCCACTTCCACTCCGGTATCTCCGGTTGTTGAAGAAGACCTGATGGTTTCTGGTATTCGACTTTGACCTTCGCGCAAGTAAGACATTTACTCACGAAGGTAGCAATCTCTGCTTTCATGTTAGGCCACCAGTATAACTTTTTGAGGTCCAGATACATCTTATCTAAACCTGGGTGAACGGAATATCGTGTGTTGTGTGCTTCCTTCATGACCAAGTCTCTGAAACCACCGTGACGGGGCGTCCAGATTCGGTCCATGAGATAATAGGCTTCATCACTCTTGACCTCCAAGTTCTTATCCATTCCACGTAGGGATTCTCCCGCCACATTCTTAGGCTTTAAAGCTTCGAGCTGAGCCTCCTTAATCTGTGTGGATAGATGCGAATGGATAGTCATTGTTAACGACTTGACCCTTCGACCAAAATACTCTTTTCTACTTAGGGCGTCTACTACTACATTGGCTTTTCCCGGGTGATAACGAATCTCGCAGTCGTAATCATTGAGTAGTTTGACCCACCTTCGTTGTCTCATATTGAGCTCCTTCTGGTTCAGTATGTGTTGGAGACTTTTGTGATCGGTGTATATCGTGCTCTTCGTACCGTACATGTAGTGTCTCCAGATCTTTAGAGCGAATATGACCGCTCCTAACTCGAGGTCATGCGTGGTGTAGTTAATCTCGTGTGTCTTCAGCTATCTCGAAGCGTAGGTGATGACCTTTCCTCGTTGCATCAGAACACAACCGAGCCCCTGATTGGACGCATCGCAGTAGACCACAAAATCATCCGTCCCCTCGGGAAGGGATAGTATCGGCACGGTGCATAGGGCTCGTTTCAGGGTTTGGAATGCCTTCTCCTGTTTCTCTTCCCAGTCAAATGTCATGCCTTTCTGTGTCAATGTGGTGAGAGGTTTCACAATCCGAGAGAAGTTCTGAATGAACCTGCGGTAGTAGCCAGCGAGGCCTAGAAATTGACGAATTACTGTAGGCGTCTTCGGTGCTGACCAGCTCTCGATAGCTTTAATCTTGGATGGGTCCACGTGGATTCCTTCCTCACTAACCACGTGTCCTAAGAATTCGACTCTTTCGATCCAAAATTCGCACTTAGAGAACTTCGCGTATAACTTCTCTGATCGTAGGGTTTCTAGGACTCGTCGTAGATGATTGCTATGTTCTTCCTCACTCCGAGAGTAGACAAGTATGTCATCAATAAAGACGATGACGAACTGATCTAAGTATGGATGACACACCCTATTCATCAAGTCCATAAATACTATGGGTGCGTTAGCCAGTCCAAAGGGCATCACTACGAACTCGTAGTGTCCATAACGAGTTTGGAAGGCTGTTTTCGGAACATCCTCTTCAAGCACTCGTAACTGGTGATACCCGGACCTAAGATCAATCTTGGAAAAGTAACTCGCCCCTTGCAGTTGGTCGAATATGTCATCTATACGGGGAAGAGGGTAGCGATTTTTGACCGTGAGTTTTTTGAGCTCCCTATAGTCGATGCACATACGGAATGATCCGTCCTTCTGCTTCACGAACAAGACCGGAGCTCCCCAGGGTGAGAAGGTTGGTTTTATAAAGCCTTTGCTGAGCAGTTCGTTAAGTTGACCGGACAGTTCTTGCATCTCTGTAGGCGCTAAACGATAGGGCGATTTAGCTACGGGGGTAGCTCCTGAGACTAGGTCGATTATGAACTCAACCTGACGCCTGGGAGGTAAACCTGGGAGCTCCTCTGGAAAGACATCGGGGTAATCACATACAACAGGGATGTATTTTAGATCTCTCGTTTTCTGGTTCGTGTCGACGATGTGTGCAAGGAATGCGTGATATTCCTTGCGCAAGTACTTTTGGGCTTGAATACTGGAAATGATACGAAGACTCGTACTGGGTTTGTCTCCGTAGATTATTAGGGTTTCGTTATTTAGCAGATATAGACGGATGGCTTTGTCGGAACACAGGATGTCGGCGCGATGGAGACTCAACCAATCCATGCCTACGAAACTCTTGATTGATACTGGTATGAGGTCGATTGAGAATGAGTGATTATCTAGCGTGAGGGTACAACCTATGTAGATTTCGTTAGAGCTTTCTGTCTTTCCGTTAGCCATTTCTACGACGAAGGTTTCTTTTAGTGGTTGAGGGGATTGTTTAAGTAAGTGTTTACAGTTTTGGTTTATGAAGCTTCTTTCTGCACCACTATCGAATAAAACACAAGCATAAGAGTTGTTGAGAAGGAACGTACCTGTGACTACTATGGGGTCTGCTACCACTTCATTGTGACCGATAGCAAGTAGTCTTCCTGTTCCTCTCGCATTCCCAGCTTTCGGGCAGTTTGTTTTGAAGTGTCCGACCTCTCCACAACCATAGCAGGCTTGGCTCACTCCAGTACTGGGAACTTTACTGATGGGTTTGGGTTGAGACTTGCAAAACCGAATGGTATGACCCTTCCGGTTGCAGTTAGTGCAGTGCATTTCACGACAGGGGCGTGATGATGGAAAGAGCACTTGTTGCACTTGGGTAGGTTTCCAGCATATGTTTTGGCTGGTACCGGGGCAGCAGGAGTAGTGGCAGCATGGACAGCCACCTTCTGTTGGTTTTTGGAGGATGATTGAGCTGACTTGCCCTTCTTCCAGTCCCACAGTTTCCTCTTGTAGTCGGATGATGTGGCTGGTGTAGTGGTAACCGTTGTGGTTGTTGATGGGGTGGAGGGAGTTTCATGATCAATCAACCTGTGGGCCAACTCCTTGGCGTTGTCAAAGGTTGCAGGATGTGAAGATAGAACATTTCCTTGATACGGGGGCACAAAACCCCAGATGTATCATTCGATTTTCTTTCTCTCAGATGGGATCATGTTAGGGCACGTAGCTACCAGGTCGCAGAACCTGGCCGTATAAGCCACTATATCTGTCCCCTTCATCTTGAGGTTCCAGAGTTCTTCCTCAAGCTTTTGGATTTCACCCCTAGGGCAGTACTCCTTTCTCAGGAGGTCCTTCAGCGTGTCCCAGCCCATGGCGTTGGCTGTTACCAAGGAGAGTGGATTGACATGGCCATTCCACCATGTCAGGGCCCTTTCAGTGAAGGTGGCAGCAACGAACTTGATTTTGCTTTCTTCGGGGCATGAGCACATTTCGAAAACGGCTTCGACTCTTTCGATCCATTGGGACAGAGCAAGGACTCCTCCGGTCTCATTGAAAAAGGTTGGTTTACAGTTCATGAAATCTTTATAAGTACATCCCTGCGTCCGCTGGTGAACTTCACCATGTCTAGAATTTCCGCCCATTCCAACACCACTTGCATCACCGGAATTTATTTGGGCCAGAGCTGCAGTCACTGCTGCGGTTACATCCTTTTGAAACAACACTGGATCAAACTGCAGAGGAGGAGGTGGTGGAGGTGGGGTTTGAGTTGTAGGCCTGCCTCTGTTCGGGCGCTTGCGAGGAGGCATCTTTTACTGAAAGTTCATAGAGATGTTGAGAATAGTAAGAGTCTATTGCAAGTATGATAAGAGGGTTTTATGGACTAAATCAACATAGACCAATAATCAGAGAGAGAGTCATAGCAACAGAGTAGTTAACTACCAATATTACTGGTATTCATGATGTAAAATGAGTTCGGGAAAAATGACCTAACAGTAGGTCTTACATCAAACCATAAGGGAAAACGTTGGCAGCCTAGGAGTTCAGTTAGGGTACTTTCAGAGTTAGGAAATGTTTACAGACAAGTTTCCTATTGAAAATATAAAAGGAGAGGCTAGTCCTTTAAACAAAAGAGGGATGAGTTGACATCTTCTACTGGCGACGGGTACCCCTTGGGTGAATCCTCAAGTCGGTCAGTTGGCGTACAACTTCTAAAAGATGTCGCTCGTGAGCCTGTTGGCGCGCTCGGAGTTCCCTAACTTCGGCTCGGGATGCAACTAGTTGTTGCTGCAGAGCCTCATTGGTCCTCCTCGTCCTATCCATAGCTTCTTCCAGTTGGCGAATACAAACAGTGTTGAGGTTAGAGTTTGCATCCACTTCCACAACTTGGCCAATGGCTGCTTGACCTTGCTCGACGTTCCTGGCAATCCTTCAGACCATGATGGGCAAAACTTGGTCCGCTGATCCTCCTTGCTTATGTTGTAGAAGCTTCGGTCTCCATTGAAAGGTAAAGGTTGACCCTTCTCATCGCTCCATCGGTTCAAGGTTATTGCCCACATGGGAGTGGGACCTTGAAATGCCGGACGGGGGTTGGGGTTGGAGCTACAGGGGGCAAATTGTTGACTTCTGTTTCGGAATCAGAGCTATCCGAAAAGCCTTCTGCATGGTGATCATCTAAAGGGATCGGGTGATCATCATATGGCTCCTATTCAAGCCATCCTCCATTGCCGTGGTTTGGGAAGTACGGATCGCCGGGAAGGTGAAAACCAGCCATGCTATCTACGCGAGAATGGGGAAAGAAAGGTTAATAGACATACTAATCTAGGATACTTATAAGATGGTTGTTATTAGTCGTCCCAATACTTGCATAGTGCATACCCATTACATGTAACCGAAGCAAGATAGTCCTTCGAATAAGCGACCCTAACTTCAGATCCCCAATCAAACAAGAACAGGAAATGAAGCAAAGGTCACAGATTCTAAGTCTATAGCGCCCTAGTCACATGTAACTGTGGTGTATCCACTTAGCAACTATTGCCCTACCAGTAACGACCCTTTTAGTTATCACATATGTAGTTAGTAGAAAGCAGAATACTCCTATAGTATTCTTGTTTTAACGTTCTAGTGGTAATGTTGGTAAGTTTTAGACTTGTTGCAGCACCACAACCATCCTTAGGCACATGCTAGTCACTCCTAGGAAAATGTAGTTGATCAGGCTACATCTACCTTGATGTGACTATATGTCTCTAAGCCTAATTGTGCTGCTCAACAATCTTTATACTTTGGTTCTGTTCTAGTATGATACTGACCCTCTGTACTCGTGGATGTATATATATTCTAGTATTTAAAAGTATATATTCTTGGTCAGAGTGTTTTAGTCCCGAAGTGTTTATAGTTCGTATATCTTTTATGGGTTGATATACTTGATTCACTATAAACAAAGCTCTGATACCAATCTGTCACACCCCAAAACCGAGAACGGCGGAATACGTTCTGGGGTGGAGGACATCATGTTCAGTATCATAACAATGTATAATAGTAAAACAAGCAACCACATCCATTGCATTAATATAATAATTGTAATACAAGTGTGTTCTGGACATTTATGTATACACCAAAAGTATAAACAAAATAAAAGATGAGTCTTATATGTGCTCCATCTTCCAAAAGCGGCACCAACACCTGTTTATTTTTGACCTGAGAATACAAGTTATTTTGAAAACGAGTATCAACATAAAGCTGGTGAGTTCATAAGTATTTAGTGTCATTGTTTGTATAAAAGTTTATGCAAATCGCATAGTATGACATTTATTAACAAGGTTTGAAGATGGTTTGATCCCTAGAAAATCCCATATTTTCCAGCAAAAGTAGTCTTTTACCAAGACTTAGTTATTTGTAAATTCGTTTCTTTGAAATGTAATAGTCTTCTTATGAAAGTATCAGAAATGAAAAATACAGTTTTAAACTTGTTCATTATAGAGAAATAACAGAGTTTCACCCCAGCAACATCCATGCCGGTTAAGTGTATTAGTGAATGCAAACTCCGGATAGTATTAATTGTGTGCACACCTCGGGATGTGTGTTTAATTGAATGTGAGCTCGTATGTAACCATACTGAGTGATAGTAGTGTAGTGGCTGACCCTCCAGGTCACCAATAGTGTAGTAGTGTTTTGTCATCCCTGGGCCTAAGAGGCTCGGACTGTAGCTAGCAGTCGGGATGGAGGAAATATCCATCCCATATAGATCTATACAAGTAGTGGTCGCTCTCCTTCCAGGAGATGATGGCTATCCGACGATCGCATAAAGATAGGTCGTATAGAGAGATAGTGCATCACATTCTGTTGTAGTATTTTCTTTCGTATGGTATATAGTGTTCTCTTAGTATACTTTGTACTGTTCTCTTGATTAGTTTATAGTATTTCTTCTTATAGTGGGTAGTGTTTCCTTAGTGTAGTGTATAGTGTTCTCTTCGTATCGTGTATTGTACATATAGTCTTGTAATTGTACTGACCATAGTGTGTATCATAGGAATATCTGAAATGAGTGGTAATCCTTAACTATACCTATTATAGTTAAATTGAGTACTTGATTGAGTGTCCTCGATATGTATAAGTATCGAACTAGAGTGAAAACTTTTATGTCTAACACAAATATACAAGATATATAACTAAGTATTCAACGACAGTCGGACAGATAACCTAACACCCTAAGTCCACAATCAAACAAGAACATGATATAAGGTCAGTTATCAGTTCTAAATCCTTCAATACTTACTTATATAAATATATAGGTGTAGACATGATTTGAAAATAATTTAAGGTTTGAAAATATTGAAAAATTGTTTTAAGACAATTGATTTGTGAAAATGAGGTTGATAAACATTTGAAATAACTTTACTGACCAGGTACTTTGAAAATGTAGAAAATCCTTTTGTTAATAAGTTTTAAATCACGTGTGATTGATACTGTAATGTATTGAATTCAACTTGTATCCCCCCATAAAAGCATTTAAAACATTTGAAAGGTTAATTAAGGGGTATGAACTCACCGTTTATTGGAGGGTTCGAGTATGCGATTCGTATAAGTGTTGAGTGTCAATGGATGTTCTGAATGCAAGTAGCCCCTATTAATCATATGGTGACACATATATAAGTTAGAGCTAGGGTGTTTCATGACTAAACATGATGAGAAATCACCCTAAGGGATTGAAATCACTAGGACTAAGTGTCCCGTGTTCTATACTCAATGATCTATACGATTTTAAGACCAAATATGGGTGTTAAGGTGTGTATATGGCCATAAAGGTGAGTGTGCGGCTGGGGTATGCGGCCAGACTTGTGTGTGAGGTTGCACACTAGAGTGTGCGGCCGTACAGGGTGTGTGTGCGGCCGTACATAGGGGTGTGCGGCCGTACACTCCTTGTCTGAGTCCCATGTGTCGATTGTGTGGCCTTACTCTCACTTTGGAGGGTATTATGAGTGTGTGCGGCCACCTGATGAAGGTGTGCAGCCGCACTCCTTCATAGGATGAAGAACATGAAGAACATTATGAGTTTGAGGCTTGGATTCAAGTGTTTTACCTCTATGACAAGCTAAATGATGGTGTTCTTCACGTTTTGGAGGCCTTCTAGGTGTTCTTGGGTGGTTTTCTAGAGAGAAAAAGGATGCAGCCAAGAGTGAATGGAAGGGGGTCCTCCACTTTATATAGGGTTGAGTGTTAGGCTAGAGGGGTTTGGTACTGGGTGTGCGGCTGGCTTGGCCGCACACACTAGTGTGTGGCCGTACACACCTCTCTTGGTGTGTTTGGCTGGATTTTGTGATGCAACACCCTTCCTAATCCATCCTAAGGTCCATATCTATGATATATTAAGCCTAAAACACTAGCGCAGACCCAATATACTATTAAAAGATGCTAAATTCAAGGGAATTATAGATATATGGATTAATTGCTCAATGTAAAAGTGTCGGGTGTCACACTTTGTATTTTGCTTCTAACTTGTTTGTATCCCTTTCCTTGTATGTAGATGGTACATTGGTGTAAGAAACATCCACTCACCCTTTTGGTGGTTGGCCGGTCCTTAAATGGGAAAAATGAGTTGGCCGGTCCATTTTTTTTAGAAATTGCTTTAATTTTTTTGTAATTATAAATTTATAACCACATTTTTTATAAATATATTACAGGTTGAGTAAATTTTGTATGAGCGAATTGCCTTCACTCATTGATAAGCTGGAGAAGTCCTTGGATCATCTGGTAATAGACATTTCTTTATTATTTATTATCATTGGCAATCTATTTCTTAAATTGTTTTTTGCTATTTTTCTTTTTACAGGATCGTACATATTATATCACAATTGTTAGTATATATATATATATATATATATATATATATATATATATATATATATATATATATATATATATATATATATGCATTCTGATGTACTTCTAAATGTTGTTGATTGTGTGATTAATAAAAGCTTTTTTTTTTTTGTTTTAGCTAATGTTCAAGTCATTAGTTGCCATCTACACCCGGTAGACAAGAACCAATTTTTTGACATGGAGGATATTTTTTGACATGATATCTGAAACAAGGAGTCCCTTAATAGCAATGTAGTATTAGGTTATATAGTTAGGGAAAACCTCTTAATAACAATGTACAATCAGACCCCCTTAGTATCAATGTATTACAACTTTTTGACATGATGTTATTTGATGAAATTGATTGTATTGGTATATATTTGTTTCCATATTTTTGATTATGCGTAAATGAGTATCGTAAAGAGGTGTCATAAATATATATCGTAAATGGTTGTTGAAGTTTATGACACACAGATGTATTCCATCTTCATTTATGACAGGGGATTTAATGATACACAATGCATGTCATAAATGCGCGTCGTACGGTTACGACACGCAAATGCGTGTCGTCTTCCTTTATGACAGGGTCTTCCTTGATACACATTGCATGTCGTAAAGGAGCGTCGTAAATGTATGCCGTAACTGCACATCGAAAATGCTTGTCGTAAGTAGGTGACGCGCAACGCGTGTTGTCTTTCGTTATGACAGGGCCTTCATTGACACGTATTTGAGTGTCGTTTGAGAATTTTACGACACACATTGCATGTCATAAAAGGTTGTTTTTCTTGTAGTGCTTTAGTTTATTATAGCAAATAAACTAATATTCCTTTTTTGTTGGTCTTCAGAAAGCAAGCACCGGAAGTCTCATGCCTCTACTGGCTCACACCCAAACCCTAGCAAGTTGGAAGCTTAAGAGGAGAGAGGAGGAGAAGAAGTATTTTCATATTTATCTGTAGGAATGAAGTGAATTCCAAAAATCAAACCCAAAGGGGTTTCTATAGGTGATAGGGAGGCTAAAGATAAGGTAGGTTCCTTTAGGATAGCCATAATCATTTTGCTTTCCCCTGAAGGCATCCAAGCTTCCTTAGAGCCCAAGAAAAGCTCTAGAAACCATCCCATCTATGAGAGGTTCTAGAATTGGTCAATGTTCAACTTTTGAACAATGTAACCTTTAGTCCTTCTACTTTTAACTAATCCAATTAATCCCAAAATTATATCCAATTAATTTTTAAATAATATTATTTCTAATTAATATATTATTTTTATAATATATTAATAAATCATTTGTTTTGATTTCTAATTAATGTATTAATTATATAATAAATTAATAAATCTCTCTCTCTCTCTCTCTCTCTCTCTCTAAAAAGCATTCCAATCAATTACTAGGTTTGAGGGAAATCCAAAAGGAATTTGCTAATAATTCAAGATTATACTAATTTAGTTATTGGCTTAGACACCTAATGCAACAGTTTCCTACTTGGATAAGTCTAAAACTAAATTACAGGTATAACTTTTAAATCAAACAACAAAGGGTGTTTTCCAAAGCAACTGTTGAACTCTGATTCGATCAGATATTAGTCCTTAGATAAGTGATCAAATATTCCTTCATTCTTCAACTATCGTATGTATATGAGAGATGGATTAGAATCAATCTCATTTTCCAAAATTTTGTTTCCCGATTCTCTGATTTGTGATAACGTCATAAGACTTCTAATTGAACACATCAATTTAGTGCTGGGTGGGCCCAACACTATAAGTCAACACCGAATCACCGAGGGGCCCAGATATATCGCATTTACCATTGGGGGAAAAGGAACGAATAAAATTTGACTCATATGCTTGTATCCTTTACTCACCAAATCATACATGACACTACATTTTGTAATATCAAGTTACTGATGTGGTTCGTAATACTAATGTATAACCGAATTGTAAATTACAACTCATATATCTCCATTTGTAGTAATATAAGATATTATCATCTCAGAATTACTCGTGATATAATCCATGAAGTAATTCCTTGAGCGTGGGTTTATCCAATACTCAAATCTTCATTTTCTAAGTACTCATGAATGTTGTAGCAACGTAATTGCCATGTCTAAACTCCATAGATAATCTACAATCCAATTCATGACAGTCTTAATTCAATACTTACTTCCTAATGTACGAGCGACTGTGGAGCTTCAAATAATCAAATTATTCAGGAAGAAAACATGCAAAATGAAACAGAAGAATAAATAATTGACAAAGTCACTAAACAAACTCATTAATAATCTTTATTATTCAATCACCAAAATCAATTACAATTATTATGTTCCAAGTTTCAAAGTAATCATCTAACTACTAAAACTGATATCTTCTCTCAAACCAATGCTCCTAGCATGTTGACTATGTTTAACCCTACCTAGAGCGTTTGTATAAGAGGATCTACAGGATTGTCTTTTGATGAAACTTTCTTTACTAGGAGCTGACCTATTTCAACTCTATGTCTAATTTAATGGAACTTTCTATCGATATGTCTTGATTTACCATGACTTATCAGTTCTTTGTTCAAAGAAACTAATCCTTCGTTATCACAGAAAAGTTCCATTGGCTCCTAAATGATTGGAACTACTCCGAGATTGCCGAAAAAGTTCTTCAGCCAAGCCAGTTCCTTTGATGCTTCACTCGCTGCTATGTACTCTGATTCACAAGTAGAATTATCCATCATGTCTTGCTTGTTATTTTTCCAAGTAACTGCTCCTCAATTTAACCGAAACACCCAACCAGATTGAGAACGAAGATTGTCTCTGCTGGTTTGAAAGTTGGCATCACTATAGTCACTTACTCTCAACATATCACTGCCACCAAGGACTAGAATCATATCCTTTGTCCTTCACAGATACTTGAGAATATTCTTTATTGTTGTTGAATGATCTCTGTCAAGATTTCCCTTAAAGCGAGTGACCATGCTTAAAGAAAATGACACATCAGGGCGAGTACATGTCACAGTGTACATGATCGATCCTACAACTGAAGCATATGGGACTCGACTCATTTATGCTATGTATTCATCCATACTAGGGCTTTGAGTCTTACTCAACTTGGCATTACTCTAAATAGGTAGCTCTCCTTTCTTGGAATTTTCCCTACAAAAACATTTTAGTACCTTATCCTATTATTTACTTTGATAAAGATCAATTAGTATTTTCTTTCTATCCCTTAAGATTCTTATCCCAAGAATATATGCCGCCTCTTCTAGATCCTTCGTAGAAAAACACTTTCCAAGCCAAGATTTTACTTCTTGCAAAGTTGGAATGCCATTTCTTATAAGGAGAATGTAATCAACATACAACACTAGAAAGGTTATTATACTCCCGTTAGCCTTGACATACACACGTGACTCATCTTCACTCCTAAAGAAACCAAATTCTTTGAATTTTTCATGGAAGTAAAGATTCCAGCTGCGAGACACTTGTCTCGATCCATAGATGGATTTATCAATCTTACACACTCTATTAGGAAACTTTGCGTCTACAAAAACCTCTAGTTGACTCATGTAAACATCTTCAACCAAGTTTCCATTAAGGAAAGCGGTTTTGACATCCATCTGCCATATTTCATAATCATGAAAGGAAGCTATGGCGAGCATTATCCTAATATACTTTGTCTTGGCCATTGGTGAGAAAGTCTCATCATAGTCAATCCTTGGGGTTTAGTAAAGCCTTTCGCAACCAGTCATGCCTTGAAAGTGTGTACATTTCCATCCATGTTGATCTTTTTCTTGAAGATCCATTTGCAACCAACTGTCTTTCGACTAAGTTCTTGATCAACCAAATTCCAAACTTGATTATCATACATGGACTTCATCTTGCTATCCATTGCCTCTTTCCACTTGGCAGCTTCAGGCCTTGCCATTTCTTCCTTGTAGTTAGTTGGCTCATCCAAATTTACCAGTTACCGATCACTGACAAACGTGTCACCCTTTGTAGTTATATGAAAACCATAAAACTCAGGTGGCATGCTAAGTCTACTAGATCGGCGACGAGGTAATGATTTATCAATGGGTTCAACAGGAGTCTCATCCTCTGGTTGAGCGCTAGTATCTTATAAAGTTCCTTCACTGGTCGATTCTTGAATCTCTTCAAGGTTAATTGTACTCCATTTGTCCTCTTTGCATATGTGCTCTCTCTCGCGAAAGACTCATCTTCATGCAACAAAGACCACGTTCTCACTAGGTCTGTAGGAAAAATATCCAAAAGTTTGTGGGGAGCCAATGAAAATACATCTCTCACTTCTAGGTTCTAGCTTATCATGAGTCTCTCGTTTAACAAAAGCTTCACAACACCAGACCATGATATGTGCTAACGAGGGAACTTTCCATGTCCACATCTCGTGAGGTGCATTAGCAACCTTCTTGGTTGGAACAAGATTAAGGATATGGGCAGTTTTCTTTAAGGCATACCCCAGAAAGAAATGGGAAGAGAAGGTCAAATCATCGTGGCACGAATCATGTTTAACAAGGTTCGATTGCGCCTCTCAGCCACACCATTAAGTTGTGGTGTATAAGTGGAGTTAATTGTGAAATAATTCCACATTCCTTGAGATAGTCGTGGAACTCGATACTAAGATACTCTCCGTTGCTGTCATATCGAAGCATCTTTATATTCCTGCCTAATTTATTCTCGATTTTATGTTTAAACTATTTGAACTTTTAAAAGGTTTTTGCTTTATGTTTGATTAATTAGACATAACCATATCTGCAATAATCATCTATAATGTCACGTAAAATCAATTAACATCCCATGTGGTAGATCTGAAGGAACCACACACATCTATGTGTATGAGATCCAAAAAACCCTCAAATCTTTCACAAGATCCAGTGAAAAGTGCTTTTGTCATCTTCCCCAAAAGACAAGATCCGCATTCATCATCTGACCTAAAGTTAAATGATTCCAACACTCCATCCTTTTGGAGTTTGGCGATTCGTTTCTTGTTAATGTTCCCAAGACGACAATGCCACAAGCATGCATTTTCTAAACCATTAGACAAATCAATATGAAATACACTATTAACTAAGTTATCAACAAAAATCACAATTTTATACACACCGTTACAAGGTAAAGTGTAACATCCCAAAAATAAAAATAAAAAATTTTGTATTTAAATTTATTCAAAATATACGATGCTCATATCAAACCAGTCAAAAGTGTATCATGTTGGATTAGTGTCTAAGTCCATAACTATATTTGGTGTGTACTTGACCTCGTTGTGCATGGTCCTTTTGGGTTGCCTTCACCAAAGCAACTAGACAAGATGATTTATGGAGAGAGAGGATATTATGGTTTATTAATATATTATATGAATAATATATTAAAAGAGAAATCATATTGTTTAATTAATATTGGTCAATAATTAATTAAGAAATTAATTATGTGGCTAAAAGAGATTAATTAAATAAAGGGGACTGGTATTTCAATTATAAGATAATTGGTTTTGGGCTGTGAATCCTTATGGACATAAGGGGGGACGAAATTAGGGTGGAAGCCCACCTTGAAATCGTCCAAGCCTTATTCCAGAAGGTTCCTTGGACTACTTAAGGCCTAAGCTATCCAATTAGGGTTTTGGCTGAAACCTTAGTTGCTCAAGTATATAAGGACCCCTAGGGCTTCAGTTTTCGTCTATCAAAAGTAACCCTAGAGTTCTAAGAGCCAAAATCGTGTCTCCATTCCCTCTCTTCTATATCAACTTCTTGCCTTGGTGTTTGTAAGCCAATAGAGGTATTACATTTATGATACTAAGCTCTTGAAGTTGAAGATTCTTGCTACTATCTAAAGGTAATCATCTAAACTTGTAATAGTTCTATATTTCGATTTTCATAGTATGCTAGATTAGGGTTTGAAAGCTTTGGATGAATTTGCGTGTACAATAGAGAAACCTAGATCCAAAGCTTTAGGGTTTTGCATGTGCACATAGGATGTTCTTTTGCACAAAACCCATCACATCATAGCAACATAGTATCAAAGTATAAGTTCCCAAAACCTCAAAATGTGGAAATCATCGAGTGATGCTTTGTGATCAAGCCAGGCCCTTCCCCTTCGACATGGAAGTATCTGAAACATAAGCTGAAAATCTAAGCAAAAAGATTAGTGAGTTCCCCTAAAATACCCCATACAATACAAACATACAACTAAGCATATTTGGGTGCTTGCAATCCCTTTCGGTCTATTTTAATGGATACAGTTAAGCATATATGGATACTTGTAATCCCTTTCGGTCTATTTCAACCGGATACAGTCAAGCATATATGTGTGCTTGCAATCCCCTTCTATATATTTCAACCGGATACAGTCAAGCATGTCTGGGTGCTTGCAATCCCCTTCGGTCAATTTCAATCGAATACCGTGTTTATTTCACCCGTACCACTACAATATAACATCATAACAAAGAATCATAGAGTCATCAAGCAAACACATACATAATTGATGGTTGTCACGAGGTCAACCATCATACTACAACATAAACTAGTGGGCCGATATTGGTGCCTTCGGCGCACAAATGTAGTGAAGGAAACCTCACCTCAGATTGAAGTTGTCAAATCACACTCAGCGGATGACTCCCCATATCCTCTCCCTAAGTCACAAGTATAAAACCATAATTAGAAATTAGGCCAATAGTCCAACCCGAATGTCCAAACCCTAATTCTTGACTTAAGGCAAAAAGGGTTTCTTCACCCTTGCCTCATTAGGCCTCCCCCACCAAGGCCTAAATCCACACTAGTCCATATTAGGCATTACAAGCCTAAATACAAGGCCTTTAATGCCCAATATGGCCCAAGAGCATCCAACATGTCCTAAAGCCCAAAAATGTCTTGCTATTACAGGTGGGCCTGAGGCCCAAACCTAAACAAGTCAAAAGACCAACAAAACTCGAGCCTAAAAATCTCATAAGCCTACATACTACCTACATGCAACGTACATGGCTTGTACGTCCGATGTATGCTAATGATCCAAAAATCAGGGCACTGGCCCAGTACCCACAACGTACTCTAGAGTACGCCCGTTGTACTGATCAGTCAGCTCATAATTGCTCCAAAGTCTTAATCCATTAAGTTTTAATGTCCGAAACTTAGATCCAAGCTCATAAAAGTGTCTTAAGCCATAAAGTTGCAAACTTTATGCTCTTGCATGCCTTATTTGGACTCAAACCATGAATTAAGCCCTCTATCTCTCTTAGATGGTCACCAACTCATGCACGGTTGAGTCTTAAACCTCAAGATACAGTTTTTATGACTTCAAGTAACCTAAGAGTCCAAAAGGACATCTCAAATGGTATGGATTAGCCCATAATCCAAAAACCAAGTTATGGGACCATAAGAGGCTAAGTTTTCCCCTAAACCTAGATCTAAACATAGAATGAACAAGTTTCAGACTTTATACCTCCAATAAGCTAGAAATGATGCACAAACTATGCATCTACAAGCTTCTTCTTCTCCTTTGCTTCTCCTCAAGCCTTCTTCTTCTTCTTCAAACCACACAAGAACAACCAAAAACTCTATGTAAGCTCAAAAACGCACTCAATATGGCTAGGGTTTCGAGATTAGCACTAAAAGGCAATGGGGGCTGAAAGGGTGATGGACTTGAAAGATCTATGGACCTTTAATAGGGTTCAAACCCTAAAAATTAAGGTTTTCTCTTGCTTGAGTACGTCCAACATAAGCATGGGTACGCCCATCATACATCGGGATCACCCCGATAACGCGTATGCAAGGAGTAAGCTGTGCGTACCTAGTGCATGCCCAGCGTACTCATGGATACTTCACGACTTTTACATGAATAAAGGATAAATTTTTATACCTGGCGACTCAGGTGCTATGATTCCCCTCCACTTGAATCAGACTTCGTCCTCGAAGTCCGCTGTAAGAAATAACTCTAGGTAATGTTCCCTCATCTCGTCCTCCGGCTTCCAGGTCCATTCTAAACCCTTGTGGTGCTGCCACTACACCTTTAACAACTCAACAACCTTGTTCCTCAAGGTTTTCATCTTCCTGTCGAGGATCACTACCAGTCTGTCAATGTAATTCTGGCGGTCGTCCACCTAAATATACTCCAATGGAACCACAGCAGAATCATCGACCAAACATTTCTGCACTTAGAGACGTGAAAAGTGATGAAATTTAGACGAGTACTCAACTCCTCGTGAAATCTCTTCGAAAACCTGGTAGTAAACCGAACATCTATGTCTGAAATCACCAAAACTGGCACCCGATATTGTGCCACAACCTCCATGATATAAATGTCAGCCAACTTTTGTGTAGAGATACTTTACTGAATCGAAATAAAATGCGTGCTCATGGTTAATCGATCCACAATGACCCAAATCGAATCCACTCCATGCATGGTACGAGGCAATTTCGTAATGAAATCCATGGTAATCTCTTCTCATTTCCAACATTAATGTCTGATGGCTGCATCTCTCCATGAGGCCACTGATGTTCGACCTTGACTTTCCTATAAGTCAAGCACCTCTCCACATACCAAGCTACTTATCACTTCATACAAGGCCACCAATAATCAGGATAAAGATCTATATACATCTTCGTCTCCCTAGGGTGAATGTAAAATCTCGATTTGTGCACCTTCTCCATCGAAACCTGATGCGCACCACCCCAATAAGGGACCCACACCCTCCGATGGAGAGTCAAAAAACCCAAACTATCATAATCGAAGGAATCCACCTGACCCACTATACACTCAGTCTTCCAATGCTCTTCCTTCATAGCCTCGACCTGAGCCTCTCGAATATGCTCCAAGAGTGGAGTAGTCACTGTCATCTACATATAGATATTCTTGATCGGAGCCGCGACCGCCTTGCGGTTGAGAGCATCAGCCACAACATTGGCCTTCCCCAGACGGTAAATGATCTCACATTCATAATCCTTCACCACATCCAACCACTGATCTTGCCTCATATTCAGATTCAGCTGATCCATCAATTACCTCAGGCTCTTGTTATCTGTGTAAATAGTACAATAGACTCCATAGAGGTAACGTTGCCAAATCTTGAGGGTGAAAACCACAACCCCCAGCTCCAAATCATGCGTCAGATAGTTTACCTCATCAGGCTTCATCTTCTTTGAAGCCTAAGCAATAACACGACCTCATTGCATCAAAACCGCGCCCAAACCAGTGATCGATGCATCATAATAAAAAATGAAATCCTCAATACCCTCTATCAGGGTCGGAATCGGTGCCTCAATCAATTTTTGTCTCAGGGTCTCAAATGTTGCCTACTGCTCAGGCCTCATCGAAAAGTGGCAGTCTTCTTCATCAATCGAGTCAGAGGAACCACTATCTTGGATAAATCCTGAATAAATATCTAGTAATAACCTAGCAACCCAAGGAAACTCCGGATCTCAGATGGAGACCTCGGAACCTCTCACCTCATCACGGCCTAGACCTTGGCCGGATTGACCAGAATACCGTTCTGGCTGACAAGGTGCCCTATAAACTGCACCTCGCGTAACCAGAAATCATACTTGGATAACTTCGCATACCATATCTCCCTCCTCAGGGTCTCCAATACCTCCTTCAAGTGCTCCAAATGCAGCTCCTGGGTCTTGGAATAGACCAGGATATAGTCGATGAATACGATCACAAACCGATCAAAGATCAGTCGGCGCACGCGATTCATGAAGTCCATGAACGCGACTGGAGCGTTGCTGAGCCCAAAGGCATCACCATGAACTCGTAATGACCATAAGGAGTTTGGAAGGCTGTCTTCTGCACATCATCCTACCCGAACCTCATTTGATGATAACCCGAATGAAGATCAATCTTGGAAAACCAAGATGCACCATGAAGCTGGTCAAACAAATTATCAATCCTCGAGAGTGGATAATAGTTCTTCACCGTTGCGACCCATCCTTCTTCTTCACAAACAGGATCAACGCTCCCCAAAGGAACTACTTGATCGAATGAACCCCTTTTCTAGCAACTCCTGCAACTGTGTAGACAACTCTTGCATCTCCGGAGGAGCTAACTGATATAGTGTTGTGGCTAGTGGAGCCGCACCAGGAACCAAGTCAATCTAGAACTCCACTTACCTCTCCAAATGCACTCTAGGAAAATCCTCCGGAAGCACATCCAGGTACTCCCGTATAATCGACACATCACCTACAATCGCCTTACCCTTCTCCTGTGTCTCCATAGCATAGGTGACGTAACCTGAAAAACCTTGATGAAGGTAGCACCTGGCCCTAGCTGCTGAACATAAAACTGGCTCGCGCTGAGTGCCAACTCCCTAGACCACCAACTCTCCCCCACTTGGGGTCCGAACACGTACCATCCGACGCTCGTAATTAATCACCGCCACATTGGGGCTCAGCCAATCCATGCTCATGATAAACTTGTTCACGCGCAAAGGAATAGGAACCAAATCGACCGGATACTGCTCGCTGAACATCTATAGATCACAATCTCGATGAACCCTCGATACCCGGACATATCGATCATCTGCAATCTCAACCACTAATGGATGATCCAGCTCTCCTAGAGCTCCGACAAACCTCTTAATGAGCGGAAGAGACAGAAAAGATCGGGTAGCTCCCGAATAAAACAATATCAAGGAAGACATACCATTCACAAGGAACGATCCTAAAACAAAAAACACAAATATAAGCAGTTAAATCAACATAAATAAAGAGTTAAAGAAAAGGTACATACCCGTCACCACATCTGATGCAACATGTACCTCCTTGGCTATCAGCTGAAAATCCATGCTCCTCACAATAGGCGCATCTGCCTTGCCCTAGAGGCCTTTAAGAATCTGTAGGGTCGCTGGAGCAAGTGCTACTACTGGTCCTCTTGATGCTAGACTTGGGCAGTTGGCCTTCTTGTGGCCCATCTGATTACAATGAAAGCAAATCAGATCTAATGTATGGGTGGTGGTGATAGCAGCAATGAAATCTTTTCTAAAGTGCCTTATCTTGTTGCACTTGTAGCAGCCCGAACCACCCGCTCTACAAAACCCATCATGTGACCTACTGCATTTACCATAGCGGCTCACGACCTGCTGGCCCTTTGACCTAGAGTCGAAACCCTTGGGTTTCTTCGTTAAAACCCCAAATGTTTGCCCATGCTCTACCTTCCTCTTCCATATGTGCTCCAAATCAATCTGTTGTTCCCGCTCCCTGGTTATCATGTCATCAAGAGTCAGGCAGGCATAAAAAGTAACGAACACCTTGATGTCAAATCTTAGCCCTCTCTCCGAACTTGGCGGTGATCTCCGTCATAGTCTCAATCATATGCCTCATTTCTAGAAACTACCTAGCTAATTGTTATAGCTCAACAGCTGGTGCAAACTCCGCTCGAAATCGGGTTACAAAATCTGGCCAGGTCATGGCCTCAATGGTTGGGGATCCCAAGGTACAGCCACCCTCCTCCCACCAATCTCAGGCTCGCTCCCTCATACATTCTATAGAGAACCTCACCTTTGACCCCTTCAGGTAGAAACTCTTCATCTTCGCACACTTAGTGTCAGCTATCCATCGCCTGGTTACGATAGGGTCCTTCACTCCAAAGAAATATGGTGCCTCACATCCCTTGAAATCCATGAAGGAGAGAGTGTCTATCCTAGAATGGCTAGCGTCCAGATCGACCCTGAAGATCTGGAGGCGATCCTCCATCAGCTCAATGATACCCTCCTTGATCGAGCCAAAGATCACTAGGGTCACATCAAGAATGCCTCTAGTAACCTTAGATGGAATGAACCCGTGTAGCCTCTCATCAATCAGTTCGATGCTCATGCTCAAACCCAATCTAGATCCTGAACCCCATGCTCCATGACGTGTTACCACCATACTAAAACATAACCACATAAACTATTTGCAAATACACAAGAAGGTTCACACTCTCGAGTTCCCTAGATTCATCGTGGTCTTCTTGGTCTCGTGTATAAATCCTGTGCTTCCAGTAGTACAGGCCCAATACTACCTTCCATACCTATTTATACCCTTCTCAAGGACTACCCCGACTCCTCTAAGTCACTCTTCCCAACTAGTATATTTCTCACATTATAATGCGTCCTATACACCAAAGCATCTCTTAAGGACTTCCTAGGATTCCCTTCCACACCCTCTCTGCCATTAGCTGCAGAAGGAACTTCCACTAATACCACCTAACTACTACATGAACACATTTACATACTATCGGTATAAGATAATTCTTCGAATGACAGGTCCCACACTACAACGGTTGGACTTAAACAAGAGCTGCACAATAGAGTTAAGACTATCCTTCTAAAATTATCCAATCACAATAATATGTAAGCCAAAGTATTCATCCACTAGTTAGTTAGTACTAATGGAATTTCCTAAAGCACAAAGCATGCAACATTTGATAACATAACCTATATAGGTCATCTTAACAAATAACTGATCTAATACTATCATGCAAATCTATAAGCTCATACAAATAGACACATAAAGCCATATCTCCTAGCATTCTATCATGAAATTATGAGCAGATTCCTTAGCCCCTAATCTAGTATGTAATTCTCATATCATAGCATAAAACATATAAAATGTATGGGTATTTTGGGAAGACTTACTTGAGCTCGGCTGATTGCACGCGTCACACCCTTTTTTCTTTTATTAAAATCCTTTGATTAAAATGTTTTTTTTATGGAAAATCTACCAAACCCTCGATTTGAGTCTAGGCAAAGCGTAAGTATGCCCGAATCCCTCAAACCAAGGCTCTGATGCCAACTTGTAACATCCCAAATACAAATAAAAATTTTGTTTTTAAATTCATTCAAAACATATGATGCTCATATCAAACCAGTCAAAAGTGTATCATATCAACATATTATCTAAGTATAAATTCCCAAAATTTCAAAATGCAGAAATCATAGGGTGATACTGTGCGATCAAGCCGAGCCCTTCCCCTTCGAACTGGAAGTACCAGAAACATAAACTGAAAACTGTAAGCACAAAGCTTAGTGAGTTCCCCCAAAATAACCCTTACAATACAAACATACAACCAATCATATCTGGGTGCTTTCAATTTCCTTTGGTCTATTTCAAACGAATACAGTCAGGCATATATGGGTGCTTGCAATCCACTTCAATCTATTTCAACCAGATACAGTCAAGCATATTTGGGTGCTTGCAACCCCTTCATTCCATTTCAACCGGATACAATCAAGCATATTTGGTTGCTTGCAATCCCTTTTGGTCTATTTCAACGAGATACCAGGTCTAATTCACCTCTACCATAAACATATAACATCATAACAAAGAATCACAGAGTCATCAAGAAAACACATGCATAACTGACTATTGTCACGAAGTCAACCATAATACTATAACATAAACTAGTGTGCCAACATTGGTGCCTTCAACCCACAGATGAAGTGAAGGAAAACTCACCTCAAACTGAAGGTGTCAAATCACACTCAATGTTTGACTCCTAAAATTCTCTCCCTAAGGCATAAGTATAAAACCCTAATTAGAAATTAGGTCAATAGTCTAACCCGAAAGTCCAAACCCTAATTCTTGGCTTAAGGCAAAAAGGGTTTCTTCACCCTCGCCTCATTGGGCCTCCCTTACCAAGGCCTAAATCCACACAAGTCCAAAAGGGCAATACAAACCCAACTACAAGGCCTTTAAGGCCCAATATGGCCCAAGAGCATTCAACATGGCCTAAAGCCTAAAAATGTCCTGCTACTACAGGCGGGCATGAGGGCCAAACCTTAATAAGTCAAAAGCCCAACAAAACTCGAGCCCAAAAATCTCATAAGCCTACATAATGCATACATGCGGCGTACATGGCTCGTACGCCTGGCATATGCTGATGATCCGAAAATTGGGGCACTGGCCCAGTACGCGCAACGTACTCTAGAGTACACCCATTGTACTGATCAGTCAGCCCATAATTGCTCCATAGTCTTAATCCATTAAGTTTTAACGTCCAAAACTTATATTCAAGCTCATAAAAGTGTCTTAATCCATAAATTTGGAAACTTTATGCTCTTTCATGCCTTATTGGGACTCAAAACATGAATTAAGTCCTCTATCTCTCTTAGATGGTCACCAACTCATGCATGGTTGAGTCTTAAACCTCAAGATATGATTTTTATTACTTCAAGCACCCCTAAGAGTCCAAAAGGAAATCTTAAATGGTATAGAGTAGCCCGTACTCCAAAAGACCACATTATGGGACCATAAGAGGTTAAGTTTTCTCCTAAACCTAGATCTAAACTTAGAATGAACAAGTTTCAGACTTTATACCTCCAATAAGCTAGAAATGATGCAAAAAATCTAGATCTACAAGCTCCTTCTTCTCCTTTTCTTCTCCTCAATCTTTCTTCTTCAAACCACACAAGAACACCCAAAAACTCTATGTAAGCTAAAACATGCACTCAAGATGGCGAGGGTTTCGAGATTAGCACTAAAAGGCAATGGGGGCTGAAAGGGTGATGGACTTGAAAGACTTACGAACCTTAAATAGGGTGCAAACCCTAAAAATTAAGGTTTTCCCCTGGCTTGAGTAGGCCTAACATATGAATGGGTACGGCCAGCGTACATCGGGATCACCCTAATAACGCGTATGCAAGGAGTACGTCGTGCGTACATAGTGCACACCCATCGTACTCACGGATACTTCAAGACTTTTACATGAATAAATGATAATTTTTTATACATGGCGACTTGGGTGCTACATAAAGCTTCAAATATAAAAATTCCATTTTTATAAACCAAAATCGATCCATTAATGTCATTAAACGAATATCCAAAATCTTATCTAAAAAGTTCATGAAAAGAAATAATGTTAGGAATATTATGTTGCGTCATTGTGTGTTTTTATTAGTCCATTTATGTAAACGGGCTTGGGCTTGTCCACCCATCATTTATTAGGGTTAGAGTATTTAAGGTGCATGCATGCACCGTGTTTGATAACTTTGGCACTTATTCTTGTAACCCTAAACACGCCTTTATAATAGCAATTCTTAATCGATTTCTTCTGAGGCTGTGGAATATAATCATTCAGTATACTTTGAATCTTTCTTCTTATTTTTATTTACAGTCTGTTTTGAGTCTAATCAATCTTTCAAGGATTAATATCCTAACAATTGGTATCAGATAAGGAGACCATGTAATCTATACACATCTCTTCTGTTTATAAAGTTATTAGGGTTTCCGTTAATACTGGATCTGGTTCAGCCGTCATCACAGTGTTCTTGACGCTCTTATGTGATTCAAATATTACCCTAAAACTGCTTCAGTTTACACGTCTGACTCTCAACAAGTTTCAAAAGTTATATCATCATGCAATATGACGATTCTTACATCAACTCCATAAACCTTTCAAGCAACATTGGATGGACCATTTGGATCCCAATTCTTTTCCCCAACGAATATGAAGTTTGGGCTCTTCACTTCGAATATTATGTTCTTGGCCTAAAAGAAAACGTATATATGATATGGGAGGCCATCACTATTGAACCATTTGTTCACACTGGAAGCAGAAGAGTCATTAAAACTCAAACTGAC
The DNA here is from genome assembly GCF_051521515.1 of Lactuca serriola. Taxonomy (NCBI): domain Eukaryota; kingdom Viridiplantae; phylum Streptophyta; class Magnoliopsida; order Asterales; family Asteraceae; genus Lactuca; species Lactuca serriola. Next base: position 139,367,918 of record NC_136413.1, read on the forward strand.
TACAACAAACTTCTTCTTGATATTAAATACGTCCCTCAAGATGAGAAAGAAAAATTGATTAGCAATGTTAATGCAATGAGAATCATTCGATTTGCCTTGTCGACTGACACTTTTCTTCTGGTTAGCTCATGTGACACAACCAAAGCCATCTGAGATTGGCTTAAGGAACTCTACTCTACAAATGTAGATCTTGAGCACTCAACACAAACACTCTTGCTTTTAGAGTTTGGTGCATTTACACAGAAGCCTGAAGAGAGTTTGAGTCAACATTCAATCGTTACAATCATCTTTTAAGTAGGATGACAAAACATGGAATTGGACGTGAAATTATCGAACAAAAGGTCACGTTCATGAATAGGCTTAGATCGGAGTGGATGGCAGTGGTGTCTACAGTAAAGGCGCATGAGCGGTTCAAAAATTATACTTTGGCAAAGATTGTTGGAATCCTGAAGTCACATGAGAATGAGGTGACAAAAGAAGTGAAAGTTGTGTCTGGTATGGGATCTCTGGCTCTCGTTGCGAAGGGCAAGAAAGTAGTAGAAGATGGTTCAATATGTGAACTTTCTGATTGTGAGCTTACGAGTAAAGAGTTTGTGTTAATGGTGTGAAACCCGAAGCGATTCGCAAAGACAAAGTTCCCTTCCAACAAGAATCGAATATGGCAGGGAAGCTACAGCTCTGAGAAGTTAATATAGGAAAATGCGAATGGCTCATAAAAGGAAGAGGAAAAGAAGGAGAAGAAGCTGACGAGTGACTCTGGCTATGATTGTAACTATTGTCAAGGAAAAAATCATTTGGCCAAAGAGTGTATGCTGTGTAGATTGAACTAAAAGAAGGAAGGAGAAGATGATGAAACCTACCATCTCTGAAAGCTTGAGGAGATAAAGAAGCAAAAGAACTCTGATAATTCTATGCCTGCTTTGATTGTGAAGGAAAAGGAAGCTGATGATGAATTTTGTAGGGTGGAAGTCTGGTTCACGGATTCAGAAGATGAGGAGGTTCGCAGGCCAACTCATGGGAGAAGTTTCGTTGCGAAAGAGGAGGATTCGCACTCTGGGGAAGATGTTTCATGATGACAAGTGATGTGTCACAGATGTGAGGATACACCACTGATAGTGGACATGGGAGTGATAGCTGCTTTGCTGCGAAACCAGTTTTTGAGCAAATCAGTGAATGTGATCAAATGATCAATAAGGTACACTCTATTATTGAATCACTCAATATACATGTGTCAAGATACGAAAATGAACTAAATGAATTAAAATTCACATTTTCTAGTATCAGTAACAGTTTAAAACAAACTCGCATGACAAATTCTAACCTAACCGATCAAATCAACAGGGTTTCGTCAAAGAATTAGGAGAGACACATATGGATAGAGAACACTGAGTATGATTTAGCCAAGTCTAGGGATGAGTTAATTTATTTACAACGAGACAATTTATTGCTTTTGAAACAACATAATATTTTTTGTTTGATTGCAAAAAGGCTTTATCATAATATTACTCAATTGCCTCTTGATTGTGAGATTGGTCAAAAACTCCATAAGATGATTTTGCCATTCCTTGAATTAAAGGAAGAAGAAATCAACGATGACTGTTATAAGTGCGAATTAATCATATCATCTGATGAAACTTCAAAAGCTTATAGGATTGGACTAGACAAAATTGAGTCTTTTATTAAGTCCAAAGACCACAAGAACATGTTGAAACAGCTTTTGGACGAAAATGGCAAAAAGAAAATTAAAACTGATACTATGTAGAAGTTTGACTCATTGAGTACAAAGTTGAGTTCAGATAACAAACTTAATGTTGATAACACATCTGAATTTGACGATACCAGTGAAATGAGTGAAATATCTATAGAGGATGTGGTTGATTGCTCAGAGTTTGTTCCAAACAAACCTTGTGTTGCGAAAGTCCCAATTTCTGAAAGTTCTGTCGAATTTGCATGTCTTTCTGAAACTAATCCAAACGTTTTAAAAGAAATTGCGATTGTTTTTCCAAAATCCAAACCATCCCTAACCAGGTTTTCAAAAGCAATGGGGGGGGGGGGTAAATAAGGTTCAAACAGTCGAATTAACATCCATGGTTGACAAAGACAACGAAGATGGATGTGATGAGCCTTTTTGGTCAACTTCGATCAACAATGATGACGAAACAGTAGGTCTCTCAGAAAGGACCTCATGGAGAGTAAAAGGAAGATATGTACCAGAGCCTTTAAACAAGGTTAACTCCAGCTACGAGAAAGGAAGTCCCAATGGAACTAAGAATGTTCCTAGCAACACATCTTATGAGCAAAACGAAACTCCAATAAGAAAGCCAAGAGCGAAAGCTAACGTTCACAAATCTTCAGAATAGTTTGCATCGCAAAAACATCAAAGGAACGCCAGATACAACAAAAATCTCATGGAAAGAAAACAGTTCTGGCAATCTAGAAATCCCAACTTCGTTCGCATTGAGAAACCTCTCAATAAAAATGCGAAAGTTGTACCAAAAGCGAATCCAAATAGTTTTTCGCAAAATCAGTTTCACAGTCCACAGAATACAAAAAACATTTTTCAAAAACCTATTCTTTCAAAGCCAAAAAGCCCTGTGGAGAATCCAAAACCTCACAACTCACAAACCAAAAATGCTTCACATCCTCACAAGACATCAAAAGATGTTAGAGGAAAAGGAAAGCTAGTTTCGGATCATCAAGCTCCAGTCTTGAAGCCTGAAACTAACACAAAGAAAAGTGAAAAAGAGTTTGTGAAAAGAAAAAACAAAAATCAAAATCCATCATCTTCAAAAGATACTAACCTAAAAGATAAAAGGATCAAGGTTTTTAAAATCATAAAGAAAGATAACACCACCTTAATAAAACGAACCTATATGGTTGATCTTTCAATTACTTTCCCTCTTACTGTAAAAGGCTCACGAGGACCCAAACAACTTTGGGTTCCTAAATCTGCTTAATTTTTGCAGGTAATTCATGACGAACAGTTTGACACTGAATGGTATATCGACAGTGGCTGTTCGCGTCACATGACAGGTAGGAAGGATGAACTGCGAGAGTATTGGGAACTGAAGAATGGTGGAAGAGTGAAGTTTGGGAATAACTCACTTGGAGAGATCAAAGGCTATGGAATGATAACAAATGGCGAATTCTAAATTCGTAAAGTTACTTATGTCAAGGGTCTGCAACACAATCTTATAAGTGTTTCGCAGTTGGTCGTTGGTACAGGATTAAAAGTCTCATTTGAAGACGAAGGTTCAGAGATCATAGAAAAGAAAACCAAAGCAGTCCTTCTAAAGTTTGAATGCAAAGGTGAGATGTATCCGTTGAACTTAAATCCAAGACGAGGGAAGCCAGCTATTTGCCTTCTAACAAAAGCTCATGCTGAAGATAGTTGGCTATGGCACAGAAGACTTTCGCATCTTAACTTCAAAGATATCAACAAGCTTGTGCTTGGTACGACAAGGATCATCTTTGTGCTACTTGCGAATTGGGAAAGCAAAGTAGAAAAAACCATCCAACGATAGTGAATACAAAAGTAATTGAGCCACTTGAACTTTTGCACATCGATCTTTGTGGTCCGTCTACCATTGAAAGCATTGGTGGTAATAAGTATATTCTCGTTATTGTAGATGATTTTTCTCATTTCACTTGGGTTTATTTTCTTAAGCAGAAATTTGAAGCCACTCCCAAGCTCAAAGACTTCATAAAGCAGATTGAATAATAACTATAGAAGCTGGTTCGCAATATTCGCAATGACAATGGATTGGAATTCAAAAACCAGGAGTTTGAAGGATTTCTGACTGTGAAGGGGTTTCGCATAAATTTTTGGCTGCATACATTCCACAACAAAAGGGTGTTGTTGAAAGGCGAAACCGATCATTGTGTGAGGCTGCACGAACAATGCTCTCTTTTGCGAGTCTGCCACTATATTTCTGCGTTGATGCGATTGGGACAACTTGTTTCACCCAAAACCATTCAATTCTCAATAAACGATTTTCTGTCATTCCCTATGAAATTATAAATAAATGAAAACCTAATGTAAAGTTTTTCCATGTTTTTGGTTCCAGATGCTTCATCTTTAATTCTAAAGAACAAAGGAACAAATTTGATGTGAAAGATGATGAAGATATCTTCTTGGGATATTCAGTGACCTCTAAGGCATATAGGGTTCTTAACAAATGATCAAAACGAGTAGAAGAAACCTATTATGTGACGTTCGATGTCAATTACTAAAAGAGAACTCAAGAGAATGACAGTCAATCAAAGGAGATCTTTCCTAAACAAAGCCCATCTACGATTCCACTAGCCAATCTCTACGAAGAATTCACGCTACTATTCGATGAGCCAGAGAAGGTTATCTCTTCTGAATCCAAAGCGACTGACAATGAGGTCAGTGAAATGAAGAAGATATTTGATAACGTATCAAATTCTATGAACAAAGAGAAACCAAGTGCGAATGGCCCACATGGTACGGACTCTACATTCCAGGGGGAGAATTCTGAATCAACCTCTAATGCAACTTTTCAGGGGGAGCGCTCAACTCCACAAAATACCCAAGAAAGTCCACTCCAGGTGGAGAATCTGACAGCTAAAGAAGAAACATTTACATCATTCGAGGGGGAGAAACATAATACGAACGATGATTTGGATGTATAGATTGATGATTCGGATATACAGTCAGAATTTGATGACGTAAATGCTGAATTGGTTCCATCTTGTGATCCTAATTATCCTCCTCTGATTAAACAGATAAGAGATCATCCAAAAATGCAGGTTATAGGTGAATCGTCTTCAGGAGTTCTAACAAGAGCACAACAAAAGGCGAAACGAACTGCTTTACTGTGCAAAGTAGAATATTGCATGTTCAATTCGTTCGTCTCCAAAGTCAAACCCGAAAATGTTCAAATTGCTTTGGATCATTTGGATTGGGTCCAGGAAATTTAGGAGGAGCTCAATGAATTTGGACGAAACAAAGTCTGGAGACCGATTCCTACTCTAAAGGATGCACCCGTTGTTGGGTTAAAGTGGTTGTTTCACAACAAGCTTGATAAAGAAGGAAACGTTATATGAAACAAAGTATGATTTGTTGTAAAGGGGTACTATCAAGAAGAAGGCATTGAATAAGAAGAGAACTTCACACCTGTTGAATGGGGAGCTAGAGAAGCCTATTTATGTGGAGCAACCACCAGGTTTTATAAATGAGAAGTATCCCGACCATTGCTATATTCTGGATAAAGCAGTCTATTGTCTGAGATTTTCTCCACGAGCCTGGTACAAAACTTTAACTCCTTTCTTGAAAATGTCTAAATTTAAACAAGGTTTGGTTGACCTAAACTTCTTTCGAAAGAAAGAGGGTGACCACTTAATGTTTTTCCAAAGTTACGTTGATGACATTATCTTCGGATCAACTTACCCCAACTTAACAACTGAATTTTGAAAGCTAATTTTAGTTGTGATTTAATCGAGAAGTGAAACGAGATCAGAAAAACAAATAAAATTATGAACACTCAGAGTAAATATAATCTTATTTCAGCTCATATTATGATTCCTTGATACAATGAGAGTTAGACAGAAATGATGCAAAAGTCCTATCCTATCTACTGTACCTTCCCCTATTTATAGGAGAATAGAAAGCATACAAAAAAATACAAAGGACTCGATAATACAGTTTCGAAACAAACAATGCCTTTGTAAATAACATTACATTATGAACATTACAAAGCTTTCGACACCTTACAGTAAACTTCGACTCCTACAATCTCCCACTCTGTAAGCAGTGTCGAAATCAGGTTATCAATACTTGAGCAGCCATATGTAATGTTCTTCGAATCTCCGCATACCACTTCATGACCTTCTTCAGTTCGGCTTTATCCACTTCATTGTTCTTCTTACAACTATTCATACGCACAATGAAGTTTGTATATTTAGCAGTTGTGTATATTTCGACATCACTTGACTGAAATAAGAACTTCGCTTGTTTTCCCTTATTTCTCTTTCCCACGAAAACAATTCCAAAAGGCTTCATACATATTTCTCCATCAACATACATCTTCAAATCAGCTTGACTTTTCAACACTTATTGAGGAATTGTGATTTCTTTTCCCATTGGCAGTGCTAACTCAACATCAGTCAATGCTAGACAATCATAGTAATTGTCTATGAAAAGCTTGATATGGACCAATCCCAGATGTAGCACTTCTTTACTTGTTCCCCGGAGTTTCGAAGCATCCATGTCTTTGTTTAAAGTCGCAACTTGAATCAGATCATTCAAGTTCATCAGATCAAAATCAGCAATTGAGAAGTCAAGAGCTACATTGTTCGCCCTCACAACATGGTATCGAAAAAATTTGTAGCATGTTTTCGAACAACACATTCTTTGTTATACTTAGGACTTAGACAATCTTCATGAGTGACCATACCTCTTCTTGATCCTTTCCCAAAAACAACGTGAAACCTCATCTTCATATGGATAAAATTATCTTTATCCTTTAATTGATCAACAATCTTGTACTGGGATGTGAGAAACATCATTTCATTGACAGGAAAATCAAGTTGATTCATATCATAATTCTCGATAGAGTAATTTTTCCTTGGCTTCTTCTCAAACTCGTACATTTCATTGTAAGCAACTCTTGCTTCGATATTTTCATAACTATGCAACTTTCTTGGATCTCCTTTGTTCAAAGTAGGAGGATAATTTTGACGAAGCCTCAAAATACTTTGAATTTGACATTGCTCCTCTATTTCTGCATTTATCTCAACCTTTCTTTCTTCCTTTGACTTCTCAAATACAACCTCTTTTCCTCTATCTTGATTTGTTGTAGTTTGCTTGGGTTTCAAAGAATTTCCTCACCTGTTGACCCGATTACAATGCCTTTAGCAATTGGCCATGTAGTTGTGACAGTTGTTATCACTGGATCAGCCTTCAAAATTGTTGGTTTCGAAATTGTTGATTTTAGTTTAGGAGTATGAGTTGTAAAAAACTTCCCAACAACCTTTACTTCTTCATCCGTTTTCCAGAGGCACCTTCTCCTTTACCAACAATTCTTCTTTCTCCCCTTTGCATGCCTGTGACAACAGGTGGGGCATTTGTTGGTAAGAGACTTATCAGCTGAGACAATGGGGCTGGTATGTCTTCTTCCTTAGGATCAAATTTGAGATCAACAAATGATCCTCCAAATCCTCCATCATCAATATCATCATCATTCACAGGTTTGGTTGGATCGGTGGATTGATATGGGAAAAGAGAAGTGATGGGTTGATTCATAACTTGATCAAAAGTTTGTGAATGTGTTTTTGTAGAAAAAGTAGTGATAAACGGTGGTAAAGAAGTAGTGGCAGTAATGATTGAGGTTTCAAGAATAACTTTAATAGACACTGGATGTTCATTGTTCGAGACTCCTTCACCCATGTCGACATTTACATCCGTATTAGATACGTGTGTAAAAATGCCTGAGGTTAGAACCTCCTCATGAAAAGACTTGGTTATCAAAACCTCGGGTGGTATTACCGATGTCTGCTCAGGAATTGATATTTTTGTTAAATCACCAAGAATAGTGGTTGTGTCCACTGTAGAAGTTTTCACAGAGCTACTGGAAATTCTTATCTCCTCGAAAATCAATTTCACAGGAGATTTCTTCTTTGATGAAGCATCACCCTCTGGAGTTTCAGGGACTTCTTCTTCTTCCATAGAGTCATCCTGAAGAATCAATTTCCTCTTCTTCGTTTTCTTGGAAATATGCTTTGCAACATCCTCAGCACTTCGTTTCTTTGAAGATGGAGAAACTGGTACATGAACCTCTCGAATAATGAGACCTTTCCGTGTAACATGTGGCTTTCGAACTATGGAAGGAGAAAAGCTAGAAGACCTTTCAGGAGAAGTTCGTGACCTATGAGCTTTGTTTTTGAGACGCTTGAATACACCAGTTTTCGAAGGAACAATTTACTTTGTAGGCTCAACAAGTTCAGGCTCAACAGGATTGTCGGACTTCTTCGATACTTTGATCACCACTGCAGCCTTCTTCTTGGGTGACTTAGTAACTTTTTCTTCTTGAACAGGTTTCTCAGGAGTAGACTCATCAACTTTAATTGGTTTTCGAGATTTCTTCGAAGGAACTTCATCATGTTTTTCCAGTAAAATACCATTTTCGTCATTTTTGCTAATTGTGAGTAAATAAGCCATCAACATTGGATTCGATGGATCAACTTTCTTGAGCATCCCATCGGGAATTCTAGCAACTGAAGGAAATATACTCACATCATCTTTGATTGTTTTTGGGTAATGATACTTCACAAATTCTGCCTTAGGCTCATCATTTGGCAACAAAACACCTTCCTTCTCATAAGCATAGCGAAGAATCAAACTCCAATACCTCGCACACGAAACCCCATCCACTGCATTTGTATTTTCGACACTCTTCAAAAATTCTTTCCACATGTGTGTTGCATAGTCCACTGGTAGATTGTAGTAGATTCCGGCTACCATTACATACACTTCCATTCTTCCTTTATCCAAGACAACACTTCGACCTGTGAGACATTGAAGGTAAATTCCAAAAAGAAAATCCCATATACTAGGAAGGCTACACTTCTTGAATTCGCGTATCTTTGTAAGAATGGGTTGATAACCCATCTCATTGAACATGTGTAGCATTTGTTCATTCGTGACTTTTTATAATGGTGGAGAATTAGGGATTTCGAAAATTTTGGCAAACAGCTTCTTGGAAAGACGAAACTTCTTATCATTCACAAGATTGAATGTCACAGTATCCATAGGCTTGCTGTATGAGGCAGTAGAACCATCATGTGACAGCCAAGACATTAGGACTTCAAAAGAACTAAACATTGCAGTTGATAAAACTGAATGTTTCAAAGAAACTATCAACATCTTGAGTTCTTCAGGGTACACAGTAACATCACCATCAACTTGATAATTGGTACTCTGAATCTTCATGATGGGTTGAGAAGATACGTCTTCAGTAGTGTTGGATTAAGGAGCAGCCATGACTAGGGTTTGTTTGAAATCGTGAAGAACAAAGAAAAAACGAGAGCACAACTTTTCTTTAAGAATATTTGGTAAGCGTAAAATTGGAATGAAGACCCAATTGCCTCTTTTATATGTATCCCACACTTGAATCTGAAACGGTTACCATTAATAAACTGGACACGTGGCTCTTGAAAGTTGCACCATTAGTCGTTAATGACGCCATGTCAGATAAAGTGTGTGGCACGATATCTGATAAAAACACACAGTTATCAAACAGTCACATCAAAAGTCTCTTCGTGAGTACTTGTGGATAAGTACCAAAACCATTGGAATGGAGGTTGGGCTCTTTCGCTTTTGGGTTTTAAAACGAAGTCATACACCAGACTTTTGAAATCATCAGCTTGAGTTGGTAATACTTAGAACCTCAAGGATTTCATGAGTGTCGTGTGCCAATGAAAAAGATAAGAAGCAAAATAAAATAAAAAATTGGATCTGTGATGTTGAAAATATAATTTTGACATGAAAGCAAATAAATCCCGGGAAAAGATTACTTCGTTAAGCATCAAGATAGATGACCAATTGTTTGTGTCGTTCCCGTGAATTACAACCGACTACTTGTTGATAAGTATCGAAGGGATTCTTTTAGTATAGTTTTGAAGGTGGCTCAAAATTTCGTTACAATGCACACTAAACATAAGCATAACAAGTTGTAAACGAAACTACCTGTTTGACCAGTGTAGTCAGTGACAAGTAAGCTTTGAAAAATTTATCAAATAACAAAGGTTGAGAATGATACTCAGACTGAAATCATATTCTTAAAACAGAAATAAGTCGAAAATCTTGGTGGGTAACAAATATTGTGGGGTTCGAACATTTGATCAAGATTACATCAAAGATAGAATATGATTTTGAGTATCGAAATTAAGTACTGAACCAAATGTTTCGTGATTTCTCGAACAAAGTTCCCCGTTAATTCCTTAAGTTGGTTCAACATTTTGGATTTCACTTTCATCACGGGCTCATGATGTTAGATCATTAACACAAAATTTTGATATGTCTAGATCCTAATTGGTTTTTATCAGAGATCTCTTGGACATATGTCTTTGTGTGTGAGTGTGTAAGAATATTGGGATGAAAAAGATTGAGTATAAGAATTGAATGTACCTCTGCTTTGATTTGATCATGCAATAAACTCTTAACTCATATGAGAAGAGTAAGGTAGCTCATGAATGAATGAGAATATAGCCTAACTGGGAAGGAATTCTCAAAATGAGAACCATTAAGGCTTCGAAACTCATAGCATTATCGAGGATTTGGTCAACATGCTGCAACATCTTCTAGGGACATCTTAACTAGTACATAGGTGTCATAAATATACCTTCCCTCAAAGCAGCAAGCATGAACCAAGAAAATTTTCCATTTGTGAGGATGTAGAGAAAATTCGCACAAATTTTGAAATTTTTGTACACTTCATCAAACTTTAGAAACTTAGTTGATTTCCTCCCAAAATCCTTTGTTCCAGTTCGTGAACGTGACTTCCAAACTTTTCTAAAGAATTACACAAAATCGTCTCTGCAACTACACATCAAGTGTAAAAATATACAAAAAAGAAAAATATTTTTGGATTTTTGTTTTCAAAAAAATAACAAAAATAATAAAATATTTTTGATATTTTTGATTTTTTTTTCAAAATGGGAAATAAAATGAAAATATCTTTGGTATTTTGGATTTTTCGACATGAAATGAACAAAAGATGAAACACAAATATTTTTGTTGTTTTTGATTTTTCGACAAAAATGTAACGAAATTTTTTTATACTAAATTAACAAGAATTTGTGATTAAGAGGTTTGTACATGATGTCGAAATCGAAGCGTGTCGAAGCACTGAACGTGAAGATTAACCTCTGAATGACAAGCTACCTCCTCTGAGTGAACACTCAACACCTCTGAATCGACACTTTTGCATCTTTTTCTTTTGTTATTCTTTCAAAAGAAATCCTAGCACATAATTAGCTTTGATCAATCCTAGTCCATTTACTATTCTTACAAAAGACTTTTCATCCAATGGCTTTGTAAAAATATCAGCAAGCTGATAAGTTGTTTTTACAAAGTAAACTTCGATATTTCCATCTTCCACATGATTCTTGATAAAATGATAATGAAGTGAAATATGTTTTGTTTTCGAATGTTGTACTGGATTGTGACAAATGCGTATAACACTTTGTGAATCACAATACGATGGAATCTTCTTCATGTTTATTGCATAATCTCGTAATTGAATTTGAATCCAAATTATTTGTGAAATGCAAGCTGCAACAACAACATATTCTACTTCAGATGTGGAAATCGAAACGCATGTTTGTTTCTTCGACTTCCAGCTTACAAGCTTCCCATCTAAGAGTTGACATCCACCCCTTGTACTTTTTCGATCAAGACTACAACCTCCCAGATCAGCATCAGAAAGAGCTTGTATGAAAAAGCCAATTTTCAAAGAATACCACAATCCTAACGAAATTGTTCCTTTGAGATATCGAAAAATATTTTTGACTGCAGTTAAGTGTGGTTCTCTGGGATTCGATTGATACCTAGCACAATTACAATTAGAAAACATAAAATCAGGTCGACTTGCCGTAAGGTATAGTAATGAACCTATAATGCTTCTATATAAAGTAATATCAACAGCAGGTTTATCTAATGAAGGATTGAGCCTTGTTCCAACCGCCATTGGTACTCGCAATTTTGTGTTATTCGTCATTCCAAAATTTTCAAGCAGATTCTTTTTGTATTTTTCTGGATTTATAAAAATTCCTTCTCTGCTTTGACGAATATTCAATCCCAGAAAGTTGTTTATTTTTCCCATCATGCTCATCTCAAATTGACTTTGCATCAGGTTTTCGAATTCACTAGACAAAGCAGGGTCAGTAGAGCCAAAAATTATATAATTGACATAAATTTGAGCAAGCATAAGATGATTCCCAACTTTCTTTCGAAACAAAGTGGGATCAACTAACCCTTGATTAAATTTTAATTGTTTTAAGAAATTGGTAAGTGTTGCATACCAGGCTCTTGGTGCTTGTTTTAACCCATAAACAACTTTATCTAACACATAACAATGATCAGGAAATTGAGAATTGATAAAACCTGGTGGTTGTTCAACACAAACAGTTTCTTCAAGAACTCCATTAAGAAATGCACACTTCACATCCATTTGATAAACACCAAAATCCTTGTGTGCTACATAGGCTAAAAAGATTCGAACAGCCTCGAGTCTTGCGACAGGGGCAAAGGTTTCTTCATAGTCGATACGTTCTTGTTGCGAATAACCTTTAACTATAAGCCTAGCCTTATTTCGAATGATATTATCTTCTTTATCAGTTTTGTTTTTGAAAATCCATTTTAATCCAATCAATGATACATCATCTGGTTTCGGAACTAACCTCCAAACTTTATTTCTTTCAAATTCAGCCAACTCAGATTTCAAAGAAACTATCCAATCAGTATCGTCCATAGCAATCTTGACTGTTTTTGGTTCAATTTTCGAAATAACAACATTGAACATGTAATATTCTTGATGAGTATTGAGTACCTCATTTTTATCACAAAGTTGAGCTCTTGTAAGAACTCCTTCTTGAAGATCACAAAGATCTTGTTCCTTTGGATGATTTCTCGTCCATTTTTCCAATGGTGGATATGCTTGATCAAAATCCAATGGAGCATCTTCGAACATTTCATCATTCTCCGAACCTGCAACAGAAAAATCATCATTAAAATCATGAAAAGTTTCATTTTGATTATTATTATTCGGCATATTAAGCTCCCCCTTGACAGTTTCATCTTCAGGTTGCTCCCCCTCAACATTAGTATTCATTCTCCTATTCTCCCCCTCAAAAAAATGCTCCCCCTCAACACGAGAATTCGAATGCAAGTGCTCCCCCTCCACTTGATCATTAGTCATACTTTCACGAATTTCAGGAGAATGAGATGTCGAATTCACAATAACATCTTCCTGAATAAGTGTCGAAATATCAGAATGCTTTGATGATTCATCAAGTTGATTATCCTCAACATTGATTTGAACATCAGCAGCCCTATCTGGAACACCAAAAATTAAATCAAAATCAAAGTCATAAGAATTAACACTCTTAGATTCATCTTTTGATTCCTTAATAATTGGTTTTCGTTCGAAACACTTTTCAACTTGTTTGACATCGAAAGTTAGATTGAATAATTCTTCAATTTTCCGAGTTCATTTATTTAATACTCTATATGCAACTGAATTATGAGAATAACCCAACAAAATTCCTTCGTCAGCTTTGGACAGAAATTTCGAAAGATTATCCTTGAGATTCATGATAAAACACCTCAGCCAAAAACATGAAAGAATTTGACATTAGGTTTTCGGTTATTGATAATTTCATACAAGTAATACTAAATCTTCGATGAATAAATGATCGATTCTGTATAAAACATGCAGTAGAGAATGCTTCAGCCGAGAGGTATTGAGGAAGATTCGCATACATGAGCATCGTTCTTGCTGATTCACAAAGAGAACGATTTTGCATTTCTACCACACCGTTCTATTGAGGTGTGTAAGGTGAAGAAAAATTATGTGAAATTCGTTTGTCGGTTAAAAATGAATCAAGAACATTGGACTTTAATTCTGAACCATTATCACTCTTGATTTTTCGAACTTTATTCTTCAAACTTGTTTCGATATTCTTTATAAAACCAATCATGACTTGAGCAACTTCAGATTTTAACCTGAGAAAATAAACCCAAGTAAATCGAGAAAAATCATCAACAATAACCAAGATGTATCGTTTCTTGTTGAGAGTTTCAACAGTCGATGGTCCACAAAGATCAATGTGAAGAACTTCCAATGGTTCAACAATTTTCGAATCAATTTCAATTAGATGTCCTTGTCGATGTTGTTTCCCTTGTTCGCAAGCTGCACATAAAGTATCATTGTCAAATATTAAAACAGGTGAACCTCGGACAGGATCATTTACCACTAGTTTATTAAGATTTCGAAAGTTCAAGTGTGAAAGGCGTCGATGCCAAAGCCAACTAACATCTGATGAAGCTTTCGAAAGTAAGCACACCAAGGGAATTCCAATTATGAGTTTGATGTTGAGAGTGAACATATCTCCATGTGGTTTGGACTTAAGTAAAATTTAGTTTGTGTTGACATTCGAAATTATACTTCCTTCTTCATTGAATACCACTTGATTGATAGCACCCACAACAAGTTGTGAAACATTTATCAAGTTATGTTGAATACCTTCGACATAAGCAACACGATTGATAGTGAATTTCCCATTTGTTACTTTTCCATATCCTTTAACTTGACACTTTTGATTGTTGCCAAACTTTACAACTCCTGCATTCTCCAATCTTCGAAAATCACACAAATTTTATTTCCTTCCAGTCATGTGACGAGAGCAACCACTATCGATATACCATTTTTCATCATATTGCTCATCACATAAAACCTGCAATTAGTGAAAAAATTTAGGTACCGGGTTGTTTGGGTCCTTTATGATTAGTTTGAAATATATTATGAAATGAAGAACCTAAGATCCAATTACGAAGTTTATACTTGAAACTATCAATTAAGTCCACTTCATTTGGTAAAGGCTTAGAAATATAACATTTCGAAAGTTTAGGACTTTCACTGACTTTCACCTTTTTCTTCTCAGTTTGTGGCCTTGTAGTCTTATCTTTCAAAATAGGACACCATGCCTTGACTGAAGATATCGAATCTTTTGATGATGAACTGACATTCGACATTTTGTTCAGATACTTCTCATAAGCATTTTTGATTTGTTGTTGAGAGAATTTTCCTGTTTGATCAAATTTCTTTTTTTCCTTCAAACCAATGATCTATGTTTTGCATATTTGATCGACCCTTGGTATATGAGACTTTGAAAGCTTGTTTCGCAGGAGGATTAGGAAAATTCGGTTGCTGGGGTGTGTATTTAACATTCCGTTTTGATTGAAATTGTTTAACCCTTTTATTTTCAACTTTTGATTCAAAACATTGTTGTGTATGATTTCGATGTTGAAAAGACGGTGAGTTGTTTCGTAATTGATATGACTTTGAAAAACCACCATTGAAAACCCTTTGATTTCTTGTTTGGTTAGTAGAATGAAACTTCTTGAATGATTGAGATTTTGAAAAATCCTTTCCTTTCAATTTTTGATTATGATTTTGTGACAAAAACTTTTTTTCGTTATTTTTGGTTTTCGAAAAATCATTTTGTGATGTTGATTAAGACACATTCTTTTTATACAGAGCAGGATTTTTCTTATTAATTGAATTTGATGAAGATTTTGTCTTAACATTTTCAGACATTGTCTTTTTAGTTGTTTTCTTTGTCAAATCGTTTTGTTTCTTTCGAGACTCAACAATTTGCCAAAAAAACTTTCTTTCATGCTTGTCTCTTTGAAATTCCATTTTCTTTTAAAGACTTGTCAATTTTATCTTAAAACTCTTGTGAATTTATTTTATCATTTGAAATCACAATTTCAACATCAACTTGTTTCTTTGAAACTTTTGTTTTTGCAACCCATTTTCTTTGTGGTTTTTGTCTTTGAAATGTGTGTGAATTCTTGGTAAGATTGTTTTCAACGGTACTTTGATTAGAAAATAAACCTTCATTCGATATTTTCTTAGTATCTTCTTGTGCCAATTTGTTAAACTCCGGTTTGATTTGATCGATATTCCTAATTGTGAAAAACACTTGGTTTGGAAAGATAACATCATCTATACACTTGAAATTTGGATACACAACCGAATGCGTTTCTAGATAATGAGCACCTTTTTTTTTCATCACTTTGTTGAAATTCTCTGTTTCACCATACACCTGATCAACAACAACTCTTGGTATTTCATTTTCTTTCGAAACATCTTTTGTTGTAGTTGTTTCTTTCGAAATTTCATCATCATCCTTCTTATCATCACTGCTATCAGTTTGACTATCTTTGACACTTACATGATCTTCATCACAAACTTTCGAAGTTGAGGGTTGGTCAGTGTCAGTCTTTTCCAATGAATAATTATATTTTTCTTTACCTTTAGCCAAAGATGTGACATTAATGACAGATAACTAAGAACAATCGATAGATTCTTCGTCCTCAATTTCACTAATTTCGCTAATATTATCAGAATTATCTTCAATATCAACAAAATTAGATTGAGAGTCAGACTTCGAATTCTCAGTCCTTTTCAAAATCTTTATTGTTCATTCTAGGTTAAGGTTTCATTCACAATGTCAACTAATTCATTAGCATCCAAATATTCATCTATTTTCACAATTCCATAAGCAAATCTATTATCAGGAATTTTATCAAACTCAGTTATTGTCTTTTCATAATCATAAGACACACAATCAATCTTTTCTCTTTCAAAAGCTAAGAATGGTAATAATTTCGTATGTTGCTCTTTGCTTATATCAGAAGAGTGATGTAAATCAGTTAACTTTGCATATAGTCTCTTAGCTGAATTACAATATATGTTTCTTTGAGCTAATAACACGCGAACATCAATACTCAAATTGTCCATATCACACATGAGATTAGTTATTTGTAACTCTACATATTCTACTTTCATTTTCTTCGAATCCAACTACTTCTATACCTCTAAGAACTGAGTACTAGATTTCTTAGCCTTATTACTAGCAGAGATAACAAAATTATCAAAATAAGCAACAATGTCATCAAAAGTAGTCAATTCAGAATCATAAGTATTCAAAGGAATATTAAAAGATTGAAGTATAAAACGTACCTTCGTGGTTATTGGTGATTTATCTCCACTTTTCGTCATGAAACAATGTCCAGTAACATTCTCTTCATCTTCATCATCAAACTTCACATACATTGCGCCATGAGTAGGATTACGCATTTCGTCATCATCAGATCCTGATGACCAAATCTGATAAGTCTCATCTTCATCACCTTCTCCTCTTGCCACCAAGGACAACCCTTTTGCTTTTGCTCTTACTTCCTCCAATCGTTCGACATAATATGCTTTGTTTTTTATCTTACTTTTTTTCTCCTCTTCCTTTCAAAGCATACAGTCACTTGCCATATGCTTTGCACCATAACAATAGTGACAGTTGACACCTGAGTCACCTTTGAGCTTCTTTTCAACTTTTGAATCTTCAGTCTTTGATTTTTTCTTCTCGAACTTCTTCTCCTCATTCACTTTTCCCGCAAAACTCACTTTTGCCTCACCATTCCTTACTTTCGAACCAAATGAATTTTTATAAAATTTCATTACTTTGTTGTTGGAGTAGAAAGCAATGGCTTCGTCATCCGAGTTAACAATCAAGCCTTCATCATCAGAACTCTCTTTTTCAATAGCTTCTTTCTCAGATACTTTCGAAACTAAAGCAAGTGCTCCTCCCCAGCTTATCTTTGATTCTTCAGCCATTTCGCTAACTTCTGGCTCATGAGTTTTCAACATATTTTAAAGATCATTTAGAGTTGAGGTATCAAAGCTCTATTGAGTTTTCACCATGAGACTAACATTTCGTCATTCTTTTCTTAATCCCATAATGAATATGAGATTAAACTCCATTGTTGTCCTGGTTATTCCATTATGACTGTATTTGTAGATGAGTTCATTCAAGCGATCGTAATAAAGTTCGATAGATTCACTTTATTTTTGCTTGAACTCTTTCAACTATACCAAACAATGCTTCACATAGTTGATTTTCGTAATTTCACTCCCTTGAAACTTATCTTTGAGAGTATTCTAGATCTCTTTTGCAGATTTACAACTACGAAGGTAGTTATAAACAACATGAGGAAGAGCACCATGAAGCTCTCTCATACATATTTTCACATTCTTTTTCAGCCTTGTTGATTGATCAGAAACACTTTGTGTGGAAGCAGATGAACCAATTGCTTGAACATTCGCAAGAGGAAGAACATTGCCATTAATACATTCCCAAAGCTCTTCATCCAGTCCATTCTAGTAGTCTTCCATGAGATCAACCCATTGATCATAATACTCTGGAATTAGCATAGGAATCTTTGTTGAAGATCCTAGCTGATGAGAAAAAGATGTCATCGTGTTCATATTGAAATTCGCCATTGATGTATGGGTGAATTTTCAGAAAAACTTCAAAAATTTGAGAATTAATGGATGAATTGATCAGAAAAAGCAAGTAGAACACTCGATTTAACAAACTAGTTGCAGAATCGAATCACAACTGAAGATCAAGGATGATTTTTGGTATCAAAAGTGCGGAAACTTTTGAATCCAATACGAGACTCAAAATACGATTGCCAAAAGATGAAAATCAGATCAATGCAGTATGAATCCTGCTTTGATACCAAATGTAGCTATTATTTAATCGAGCAGTGAAACAAGATCAGAAAAACAAACAAAATTATGAACACTCAGAGTAAATATAATCTTGTTTCAGCTCATATTATGCTTCCCTGATACAATGAGAGTTAGACAGAAATGATGCAAAAGTTCTATCCTATCTACTATACCTTCCCCTATTTATAGGAGAAAAGAAAGCATACAAAAAAAATACAAAGGACTCGACAATACAGTTTCAAAACAAACAACGCCTTTGTAAATAACATTACATTACGAACATTACAAAGCTTTCGACACCTTACAATAAACTTCAACTCCTACACTAATGGAAAAGAAATTTGAGATGAGCTCAATGGGTCTAATTAACTTTTTCCTTGGATTAAACATAAGACAGGGCCAGGAAGGTATATTTATAAATCAGGAGGCATACAAGAAGACCCTTCTCGCTAAATTTGGAATGCTATATTTATAAACGAAGGTTCCAATGGCAGGAAGGTATATTTATAAACGAAGGTTCCAACGACATTCAGAACGAAACTAACACCATCTCTGGAAAAACCAGTAGCTGATATGACCCTTTATCGTTAGATGATAGGTTCATTGATGTATTTAACAACTAGTCGACCATACATTATGTTTTCCATTTGTTATTGTGCTAGATTCCAAGCGAATCCTCGCGAACCTCACATGGTGGCTATCAAGAACATTTCTAGGTACATAAAACGAACCTCATCACTGGGCATATGGTATCCATCAAACTCAGGTTTCTTCGTACAAGCGTTTTCGGATGCTGATCTTGGAGGGTGTGGCTTGGATAGAAAGTGTACAACGGGAGGATGCCAATTCTTTGATGGCAAGCTCGTAAGTTGGCAGTCGAAAAAGCAAACTTGCGTATCCCTCTCAACTGCTGAAACATAGTACGTAGATGCAGCATCATGCACTTCACAAGTCATTTGGATTCAAAGCCAACTTCGTGACTATGGTCTGAATATGAAATGAATCCCCTTATACCGTGACTCCGAAAGTGTCATTCGTATCTGTCATAATCCAGTGCAACACTCAAAAATAAAACACATTGCACTGACGTATCACTTTATCAAGGATCATGTGGAAGATGGTAATGTTGAAATACACTTTGTTAGATCTGCTGATCAGTTAGCTGATATATTCACAAAAGCCTTACATGAACCTAACTTCAATCAAATACTTCAAGACTTAGGAATGATAGAACCTGAATCTGTTCCAAAACCACTTTCGCTTTCATAATGATACTTTCGTTTTTGGTCGTACTTTCGCACTCGCCGTCTAGAGCATGTCATGCGAATTGGTGCGAATGCTCGCAGTAATTCACAGCCATCTTTTGTCATGCTAATCGGTGCGAACGCTCGCAGTAATTTGCATCCCTTGTTTATCATCACGTGAATGCTCTTCATTTCTCATGGTCAATGTAGAGAGTTTTATATCCTTTTGTATATTATATATATTTTAATTTTCTTACTCACTATTATTTTAATTATTTTTTTATTTTTATTTTTTTATATATTTTTTGTTTTATTTTTATTTTATTTATTCCTTTATTTTCTTTTTTTTTAAGATAGTCAAAAATACAAAAACATTTTCTTTAATTTTAAATTTATTTATCTCTTTTACTTATTTCAAAATTTTCAAAATATAAAAAAATCTTCTTTTTATTTCTTGTTCAGAAAAAATCAAACTTCAAAATAGTTTTTGTTCAAGTTTTTCTTTGCGAATTTGAAGGCAATATATTTACCTTAAACACGAATGGTGGGGCAGGTATACATTTCATTATCTATGTACTAGCTAGGTGTCCCTAGAAGCATGTTGTTGCATGTTGTCTAAAGCGTTAACAACTCTATGTTGAACCCTTAATGAATCCATAATACCAATCGTTTCTTCCCAATCAGGCTACGAATTCATATAAGTCATGAGCTACCTTACTTTTCTCAAAATGAGTAAAGAGTTGTCTGCTTAGTCACTTTCGCATAGCAAAGGTACATTCGTTTCTTTGGAACCACCTGATACTTTTCTTCATCACTTTTTCTTCCATGATTGTAACCCTTGAGACTCTCAAAAATTACGACTGAGGTTTATGGTTACACGATATATGTGTTCATGATCTTAGTTTCGTTCAACCACGAACTAAGTGAAACCCAAAATTCAACACACTTTTTTGGATTGACGGTGAACAATTAAATGTTCTAGATATATCACCACGGAATTAAAGAAACTCCACTTTCCCAAACCTTCAGTCAAGCACACTATTAAAAGAAAATTTGAGTCTAAAGGCAAAGAAAACTTTTCAGTGAAGAACCCATTGTCGACAATAGCGAAGATGAAGAGCCTGATGAAAACGAGATCAAAAGAAGAAAGGCACGTGAGGCTGAAATGGAGGATCATCAAAGAATAATCAGAGAGGCTGAAGTGAAACAACGAGCAGAATGCGAAGCTCAGGTTACTTTGGAAAGCCGAAAGCTGTTATTTCCAAAGTGGACTCTGAATCGAATTCATAATGAAACTGTAGATATGCCTAGTAAATATTGGCTAGAACCAGTTGTGTCATTTGAGCTTCAGAATACACAAGATTCACAGCTCGATCTGCCAATAACTTTGAAAGTCTTCAAGCTTCGCTCCTTTGTGAAAGCAGTGAATGTCCCTTCCACTGATAATGGTGCTGATCAATTACTTTTCTCGTTCTATCTCAAGCACATGAAGCCACAGTATGAAATGTGGAGTTCTAGCAAGATTACTGCAGCGAAGGTCACAAGTCCAATAGAAACCAAAAGCTTCCCTGATGTGGAGTTCAAGGTTGTGAGTGGTTCTGCTAGTCAAGTTTATGAATTTACTCTCGCAGACCTACCATACCTCAATCCCTATGACTGGATCACGCTTTACAACTTACTGCTGAGAGACTGTGAAAATTATGAACCCGTTATTGATCACCTCAAATTGATGATTGTTCCGTATGTTCAAGAGGTTGGAAAAATGGATGTGGAAATAGTTGTTGTATTGTGAAGGAAGCCATATGTTCTCCCCAAAGAAGCTCTAGAAGGGTTTGAAAAGTTGAAGCTTGAGAAAATATACATGGAAGGATTGTATGTGGTGTTTCAGGTGCGAGAATGAAATGATGAAGACTCTCACAAGGCCTGTTTCTTCCTTCCTGATAAACACTTGTACACAACTTCTTGCCTTGAGTATATTTTGGAAATGGTAAATAAATTCAAGGGCAACAGCACGGGAGACAAGAAGTGCTTTTCGGATATGATTCAATGGTATATCCAGGTTTGCAAGTCTCTGCTGAGTATCATTCTGAAATTTTTGAAGTGCAGAAGCGAACTCAGCCTTGATGGACTCTCGACTCAATTGACTCAAAGGGTGAGATTGTTAGGAATATTATGTTGTGTCATTGTGTGTTTTTATTAGTCCATTTATGTAAACAGGCTTGGGCTTTTCCGCCCGTCATTTATTACGGTTAGGGTATTTAAGGTGCATGCATGCACCGTGTTTGATAAATTTGGCAATTATTCTTGTAACCCTAAACACACCTCTATAATAGCAATTCTTAATCGATTTCTTTTGAGGCTGTGGAATATAATCATTCAACATACTTTGAATCTTTGTTCTTGTTCTTATTTACAATCTGTTCTGAATCTAATCGATCTTTTAAGGATTAATATCCTTACAAGTGTTTCACGTCATTTTTGACGAATAGAAACAATTAACCAAATCTAATCTAACATCACTACTAAACATAAGACTATAAGTTCTAATCTTTGTAACAGGAGAAGATCTCCTATTGCCCATGATTACATTCATCATTTCATGCTCCACCTCTTCACTTTCTCTTAGTCCCTGCAAATCAAATCAAATGTGAAAACCTCATTCTGTATCAAGGACCCCAAGAACGGGTAGGTTGTGAGTTATTATTTTGAATATTGTAAATACCTGCCGATGTTGGCTTCACTTTTCCATCCCTGATGTCCTGCAAGTACTTGGGCCAACTTCATTTCTAATGGCCCTTATCATTACAATAAAATAAAATAAAATAGCCTCTTTGGGATCCATAACAGAAGGGATATCAGAATTGGGCTTTGCTTTTGGGTCATTGCTAGATGACCCAACATCGGCCTTTGCCCTTCCAGTTCTGCTTAGGTCCACCTATCCTTTTCTTTCATTTGTTTTTCCCAATTCCAAGGATAAGAGCATTAGTAGAGGTAGGATTTTGATTCTTCTTCATTCCCGACTCTGTTGTTCGCAACAAGTTGTGGAGTTGGGCCAATGTGGTTTCTATGTCGTTTAAGATGATAAGCCAAAATGAACTGATCATAACAAGGTGGCATGGATTTAAGAACCATGTCAATGGCTAACTCCTCGTCGAAATTCACATTTAGCCTTTCAAGGTGCTCCATGTATATTTTCATTCTTTGCATGTGGTTGCAGACAGACTCTCCTTCCTTCAATGTTCAAGCCATTATACTTTGACGACCTCATACTTTTCTTGACGATATGTCTTGTGAATCTTTTCCACAAGATCCAAGTTCATCTTTTATGGCCAATAGTCCTCATAGAACTTTTGTAACTCAAGAATCATGGTTGCATCCATGATGCCAACAACCTTAGTCGCGTCATCATAGTGTTTCTTGTACGAGGCTATTTCATCAGTAATTGCAATGGCCACATCAATCTCAACGAGTTGTTTCTCAAGGATGTACTCTTTTCCCTCGTATGAAAGAGCCATCTTAATGTTTCTCATCCAATCAATGTAGTTGGTGCCATCCAATGCCACCTTGGACATGAACAAGAGGAGTGAAAAGTTATGGGAAGCGTTTGAGGAACAGAAGTATCACCAGAAGTAGACATCTATAGAGAAAAAGTAGTTTTAGTTAGATGAAAATAATCCCTAATATTTTAACCCATAATCAATATTTAAGGCTATGATCCAATATAACATTTCACAACTTAGAAGAGGGATGTTGTAATCTTATTGCGAATTTATGAAAGGTAGGTAAAAGCAATTCACCAATTTCGAACTATGAAACTCCTAGATATTTTGAGCTTCATTGAATCTATCAATGGCATGTTTATTCTCAGATTATGTTTTTCTATTTGTGACTGTGATACCGATGATCACAAGCAAGATGTGAATAACCATACAAATATACTTGGCACTCTCGATGTCATTTATGATGTCTCATTAATGTGTCGGTTAACCACTCGTGCTCCATTAACAATGATAATTTTCAAGAAGCCCATTATTACTCTTTATAGTCACTATTAGTGTGCCGGTTAGCCACACGTGCTCCACTAACTACATATAAAGTATAATGTGCAATTTCATGTATTAACATACTTTTCACATTTTTCCTAAAGTAACTAAGAGTAGGATTTTTCAAAAATAGTTTAGTTACTTTTTATCATTATACTTATTAATGAGATTATTTCCTATCAAACCCGTTCGGCTAACGACTCACCAACAAACAAGAGCGCAGTGGGTAAGAATGAATACCCGATGGCGGTCATTTTATAGGCCGCTTCCTTAAACTCCCCTTATAGCATGGCTTCGCGAATGAGGCGTACTAGCGATTTGACTGACTTTTCTTATACATATAATATATTAATCTATTAATTATATATAGTATAAGGTGTATTTTAAAATTTTTCTAAAATACTAGATTGAAATTTAAAATTTTTAAATTAAAATTAATTTAATTTAAAAATAAGCCAATTTTGATTTAATCTTTGTCTTTTAATTAAACAATTAATTAAATTAACTAAATCAGTATGGATTAAATAATTATTTATAATAAAACAATTAATAAAATAATTCAAATTTAATCCTAATCCTTAGCCTTCTAATTTTCGAAAATGGGCTAGGGTTTATCAGGTTTTAATAGTTCAAATTTTAAGGCTTTTAAAATAACCAATAAGGAAACAAGGTAAAGCCTAAAAGGAGTACCTTAGTTTTCGGGTTTCTAAAACCCTTGCT
Organism: Lactuca serriola; assembly: GCF_051521515.1. Lineage (NCBI taxonomy): Eukaryota > Viridiplantae > Streptophyta > Magnoliopsida > Asterales > Asteraceae > Lactuca > Lactuca serriola. The sequence continues at coordinate 139,392,245 of NC_136413.1, forward strand.
AAAATAGAAAATATGAGGGTGGAGGCTAGGGTTTCAAGAACGTTAGGGATTTTTGAAAATTTTCTCTTAGGGTTTAGTTTCTATAAACCCTAATTTTGATATGTTCAACTTTGTGCAAAATCAATAAGAACAATGGGTCTGATACCACTGATGGGTTTTATATGTTATAAAAATCTTATTTTCGTAGAAACACTTAAACCCTAAGTTCACATGCAAACTAAAGGATCTATGTTCTCACTATGATTTGCAAACAACTATTGAATATGTAACATTCCAAATATTTCAACCAATTTAAACTTTTCAAAACAAACCATTTACTAATAAAAGTGTTTAAAAACATTGTCTCCAAAACATGATTTAAAATTTGAGCCTCCAAAGATCCAATCCGTTGTAAAACCAAGGATGTATACGGTTATGCCTTCGACTTACCACGAATCATCCGAAGAACCTGAAACCATAAACAAAACTATAAGCACAAAACTTAGTGAGTACCCCCAAAGTATCAACACTCAAACAAATAACATGTACAAATAACATGTATTGGGTCAACAACTAAAAGACTGGATTACCCCTGAGCCCATAATATGAGTCTGCCTTGCCTATCAGGCCCACATCTCACATATGGCCTACTCTTGAGCCTAAGTCATAAGTATGGCTTACCCTCAGCCCCAAAACTTACGTCTGGCTTGCTCCCTAACCCAATCAGTCATCAGACTGGAATACCAATGTTCAACCCTCAGTACGAGTCTAGCATACCAACTGGTCCTCAGATTGTATCTAGAATGCTACTAAGACCTCATTATGAGTCTGGCATACCCTACCCGACATTCAGCTCATATCTGGAATACTCCAATATCCTCAAGTCCTCAGTATGATTCTGGCATACTACTAGGTCTTAAGCTCCTATCTGGAATGCACCTGAACCCTGAGTATGAGCCTAGCATTCCCTATCCGACCCTCAGCTTATATCTGGAATGCTCCAGGGTTTGGTTGCTACAGCACGAAGCAATACAACCTCAACCCAACATAATATGTCTACAGATAAAAAACATAAACATATAATCAAGCAGACATGATCATAGGTAGTCCTACAGATCTACCAGACTAACATATCGGCAACTAGCATAATCATGCATATCTATTCCACACTCAGCATATCAGTGTATAGCATGATATCAATCCAATGGGCCAGCCTTGGTGCCTTCGACCCGTAAGTATAGTGAAGAAAACTCACCGCACACTGCCGAATCCTACAAAAAAATCCCCGACTGCTGGCTAACAGATCCCCGAACTATCAAGATCAAAACAACACCCAATCAACATTTGGGTCCCAATTTATATCCATAAATCCATTATTAGGGTAAATGACCACTTTACCCCTCACCTAGTTCGGACCAAGACTTAGGCTCAAACCTAATAATCCACAAGGACCAAATACCAAAAACCACCCAAGGCCCAATCCATAGCCCAATTTTCCAAAATGGGCCAAAACCCATTGCAGGTCTTCTCAAAATAGTTATCAGCCCAAAACTTGATGGCCCAACAGGGCCCCAAACAACTAGACCAAAGATGGCCCAAAACAAAGCCCAACGAGCAAAACCCACCTGTCTGAGTACGTGAGGCGTACTCAGCTTTATGCTAAGCGTACAAGCTATCCGGCTTGTACGCTGCGCGTACAAACTTGTACGCCCAACGTACTCCTCCATTAAGCCAAATCAACCATTAAGCTCTTAATGCTTAAGTCCAGAAGTCCAAATCACATATTTGAGCCCCAATAGGTGTCTACAGCCATAAAGTCAATAACTTGGTGATTTTGCATGCCCCATAAAGACCCAACTTCAAAATATAACACTCTACTATAAACAAATGGACGTAAACTGTAGCATGGATGAATCTAAACCCTAAAGGTGACAACTTTATGCCACTAGAACCTCAGAAAAACCAAGAGTGGCAACTCATAGCTCCTGGAGTGGTATCAAACCACTAGATCTCATTCTTGGGGCCAAAAGGGACCAAAACTCATATATAATAGATCTAAGCCATTAATGAACAAGTTCATAGCCTTTTACCTCAAACAAGCTGGAAATGATACACATAATCAAGATCCATAAGCTCGTTTATGATCCACAACCTTGCCTCAAACTCCTTGTTCTTGAAAATGGCCCAATAACACCAAAATTCACATAATGAGCTTAAAAACACCACCATGGAGGCTAAGGGGCGTTTTCTAGGGTTTTAGGGACTTGGAGGCTGGTAAAGAGGCCAGCCCTAAAGACTTAATGTGGTTATAAAAGGTACAACATAAAAATTTAGGGTTTTCACTCACCCCTCATAGGCCCCATGTACTTCTCATACGCCCATTGTACGAGGTCTTGCACCCCCGATCCAACCCTCGCAGTATGCTAAGAGTACACCACATTACACTCAGCGTTATGTCCTTCGCATTAGTACGCCCTCCGTACACCCTAGGTATGCCCCGCGTACTAGGTTTCTCCTTAAACCCCAAGGCAATAACTTTCTCATTATAAATCTGATTTTGACGATCCTTATATCCATGAAAAGGTAACAAGAAACTCTACACTTTAATTAACTAATACTTTCCTTACAATATCCCGAACAATCATCCAATTCCCATAAAAGCCTAAGCTGACCTATTACAAAAATACCCTTTGGCTCCAAAACACAAACCGAACACCCGGTTCATTTAAATTACATCACCCACACCCGAATGGGAACAATTCAGGACAAAGTGTTACAACTCTCCCACACTTCAATTAGATTTTGTCCTCAAAATATGTCCTTACCATTCCCAAGCATACCATAACCTTCAAAAAGTAGCCAAAACCAACCCTAGCAGGTTTCTCCAACCTAAAGATAGTCAAATCTTTCCCAGCCTCAAACAATCCTATGCAAGATAATTACTCTTACTCCAATTGGTCTTACTCCCTGACAAACCGCCCATACTGAACCAATGCTAAATCCATCAAACTATCTAATCAACTTCTGATTAACTGAGGTTCCTACTAGAAAGAAGAATCGCAGACCATCTGCTACTGTTGAAAACCTTTCGCTTGACCAGACGGGATAGATATTCCTTCGATAGAAGGATCACTCTAATGATAACAATTTCCTGAACACAATGAGCTACAAGATACTGATTTCCTTAACTCCCATCTTACTGAAATACAAACCTGGCACGAATACACTCGCGATTCTCAACGTGAGTTTCCACTAAAAGCCAACGCAAAAATGGCAGCTCATAAACTTTTCTCCCAAATCCTTCCCTATGACTGAGGAGCGTCCATCCATGAATCTACCCCCAGTGCTTCACTGGAGACACCACCAAAAAATGCAGGATGACCACCGGGGCAGAGATCATACCAATCCTAGAGAATCCTGAATTTCAGCTGAAGACCTCTGAAAATTCCAATCATGACCTCTTATTATTACGGAACCCATACCAAACATAAGCAGCTACCGACTTACGATCCAAAATGTCCCTTCCTTGCCTGCAATCCCAAATGACGATCTGAAACCTGTCCTGCTATAAACCAAGAACATGGGCCCTTAAGTACACCACAAAGCATCCATAAACACATCAATCCACCTATGCACTTCTGTACTGACATGAAGTCGCTTAACCCCACGACCAATAGCCCCATTCTGGACTTACATCTCGATCCTGAAAGTGACAAGCCTGCTCACTCCTTCCCCAAACTTGGAAAGGAGAAAGGACAAAATCCATAGGCCAATCATAATGATCATCCCCTTCTTGAGTGCCGCAACTCGAATACCCAGCCTTAAGCGAAACCCCAAGACCTCAAACCGACATGCTCACTAGGTCTGCACCAAACAACCCAAATAGATGTCTTAACTAGGGCTCAAAACAATTACCAGGACCATCCTCATGTTTGAGCAGTCATAACCAAAAGATCGGAAGGAACGGATAAACTGCCACGAATCATGGTATCCAACGATGCTATCTTACCTGACCAACCTTTAAAATCCCTGAAACCCTACTCGATTTGAGTATGGATCCTGTGCTTCCAGTATTATGCGCATAATACTACCTTCCACATCTATCCATACTTTCCTCAAGAATCATCTCGGGTCCTCTAAGACCTATTTATAAAATACTCCTGAAACCTACTCAACAGTGAAACAACCACACTAAAATACTCCCCAGGCTATCGTAGGGTTCCCCGTCTCCCCAACCATCAGCTGATGAGGGGATCTAATCAATGCCAGCCAACCACTTCATGAATACAATTACATGCAACAAAACTTAAATAATATTTTGACTAAATGACCCAACGCTACAACGGTTAGACTCAAACGAGAGCTATGAAATAGGGCCAAATCCTTTACTCTAGGATTATTTAACCCCCCTATCATGTAACTTAATGTATTCATTTTATAGTTAGATCCCATTAATGTGAGTCCCATAAAGCACAAAGCATGCAACATTCGAGCAATGGAGTCAATTATCACTAAAACGCAATAAAATCTGACGGATCCTCATACGAAATCCTCAATCTCAAACTCGCAGCACCACGGGTGCCTTGTACTCTAACAATACCTCTATCCCACCATGCAAAGGATATACAATGGGATATGTGGCATAATGTGAAAGTCACCTGAATGGAAGAACCAGAGAAGCATAGCTACACACTAACTCCTTTCACTGATCAATCCTTGGAACTGACTAACACCAGGACAAATAAATCCTTAATCAGTAACCCAAATCCTCCAAGTTTGACCCTAAGTCAAACTGGTCAAAAGTTAACAGTAAACCCATTCAAAGTAAACTCAATGTCGTGAGCCCTCCGTAGCCACATCATGGGAATGAAAATACAAAACAATCACGATGTTGCGCTTTGCCACACCGTGACTAATCCTTGGCCTTTTGTGACGACTTCCAGAAGCCATATTTTTACATTAATGGCTTAAGTCGTTAAGTCCTTTGCTCCAACTTTCCAAAAGTCTTCCTTGTATTCTAAAGAACTATAAAAATCATTAATTTTTGACATGCATGTCTCTCCTAGAACAAGGTCAAAAGGGGTAAGAAATAGAGTAAAAAGTCCATGCATTTCACGAAACAAAAAGAGAGTCTATATATGGAACATATGATGACCAAGGGACCTCAAGGAGTAATAAATTTTCCAACTTTATCCAAATCAACCAATCATAACCACAAATCATGAAAGAAAAGGGCTCAAAAATTAGATCCACATGAGATATACCAAAAAGATCGGAACTTAGAGAGTTACACATGTCTAGAAGGTGCACCAAAAGATGTAGACAAGCTTGCTAGTTGATCCTTTGCTCAACAAAGTCTTCCTTCAACCTTCAAGTGACCAAAACACCATCAAAGAGCAAAAAGGCAAGATGAGAGGCTAGGTTTTCGTTTAGGGAGGATGGAGGCTGAAGAGAATGGCCTAATCCTTTAAGGCACTTAAATACGAAGGAAACCCTAAAAATTATGGACGTGGGCTGCAAGTTTCATAACGTCGTGATACCCTTCATGTCACATCATGGTGACCATCTGAAAAATATGCATTATTCATTTGGAATGCATGTCATAGAAATCCATGCGCCACGTCATGGCATATGGTTTTCCTAAAAAACCACGCATTTGACTCATTTATATCATCAACTGATCCATTCTGGAAAACGGGTGTTACAATAAATTTGTTGATGTCACGAGTAGTCATGGGACAAAATCTTGGGTTAAATCTTTCTTCTGGCCTTCTGACTGTATTAAAGTCCCCCATCATAATCCATGCGCTATCTTTTAAGTTTCTAATTTCTAAGAGATAATCCCACAACTTTGCCTTATCTTACACCAATTATGGACCACATATGTTTGTGAAAATCATTGGACATTAGACACCAAACCAGTATCCAATGTTAATAAGGAAATTCCTAGAAGTAATAACCTTGATGGAATTGAATAACCTATAATCCTAAAAATTCAACAACCGCCCGGATCTTCCAAAGGAGTTTATACGGTTCAACTCAAAATCATTTCAGCCCCAAAAAGCCGAGACATCAATGAGCTTTGCATCTAACAGTTGTATTTCCTTGATAGCTAAGAACAAAATCTTGTGATTTGCTTTGAGTCTTCTAAACCACACCACTTTATGCTCTTCCTCAATACCTCCGATATTAAGGGAGATAAAATTCATTAGGGAACATTATTCTCACCATTTATGCAAAGGATGTCGGCCAACAGTCGATTATTGGAGTTAATCTCAGACCCAATCAAAGAACCAATAACAGAAGTGGCTATAATTTCATGTAATGATGAAAGAATTGTAGGATCTATGAAACCAAGACCTACAAAATTAGGAGGGGAAGAGTTGGAATTCAGAAAGTGAGTTTGGTTATCGATGGAGGGAACGCCGGTAACTTCGTAACCATCAAAGAGCCTTTTTTTTCGGAATTATTCAGGGGTATTCGAAGGGAAGGAGAGACGCAATTGAAGCCTTTTGATTGAAGAACAACCATTTTTATATGTTTTTTCAATGTTGATAAAGAGAGGTCTAATTGGGGTGAGCGTTTACAATGTTAGAAGGAAATGGGCCAATGCACCCAGATTGGGAAAGATTATTTGGAAAGTCAATGGGCTCCAGCAACCCCAACGATTGATGACCTAACTGATTTGAGTCCAAAAATCCATTTGAATTCATTACTTGATCCACATCTGAATCAATTTCCATATTCCGAATAACAATTAATTATGTGTGCTTTCCAAGTCACGGTTTACCTTCCCTCGTGTCGAAATAATTGAGCGGCAATTGGGAGTCCTAAGTTGCTGGTGGATGATAAGTAGGCATGCCTAGAGATTTAATTTCATTGGTGTCAACAAAGGCGGTGGTGTCATCATCGGGTTTTGCATCCATTGGGAGCATAGGAGCATTGACATCGTCACCGACAATTTCCTCTTCTTCAATATCATAAATCCAAGTAACAGAGATACGTTTATCCCCATCAAAGGCGTTATCTACATTGTCATATTCATTCTCCTCTTTTCGACTATCTGATTTGGCGTCCAAATCAGACATGTAGGGATGCTCCTCCTTATTAAATTTGAACGTGAACCAAGGTTCATCTTCATACACAACCAATCCCACCTTTATTATTTTACCTTCCACCTTCATAGGGATTTCTTCATTTATTTTCGTTATGACCTCCATGATGATAACAATATTCACAAAAGATAGGTCCACCTGTGCGTTGATGTATTTGAAGGGGGGGCACTAATCGTCCCGACTTTTTCACAATAGCATAAAATTTAGATTCACACTAAAACCTTAATGAAAGTCCAACAGTTCTTATCCAGGAGACTTGTTCAAACTTCTCAGCTAGACATTATTGAGGCGTCAAAGCTGATTAGTGCTTTTGGTCCCCCAACATATCTGACTTCAAAGCGTTTTTCACCATGTATAGAGAGAAATGTTGGTAAATGGCATAGGTGATGAAGAGATTGTGCATCTCCAACGAGGGTTGGTTTTTTGATCCAACGATCGAGCAGATGGATGGGAGCAACATCCAATGGGGGTCTTTTAGTTGGTGAAGTATTCGACTGGTTTGTTTTGTTGGTTTTAGTGACTTCCACAAAATATCTCATGTCTACAAATCTGTTACCACCACCATGACTGATGTGGGGTTGCTTTCGTTGTATGGATGGGTTTGTTTGGTGGTACATTTCTTTTGTAGCGTGAAATGTGGACTTCTAGTTTGTAACTCCAGCATATAACACCGTTTAATTTGGATTCCAAGGTTTTCGCATCTGGTACACCAGCAAAACGAATGAATTCACAGCTCTTCCCATTTCTACCTCTTCATTCTCCGAAGTAGGTATTTTTCATTTTCGATACTTTCCACATAACTTTATGAACTCCGTTTTCGTTGCACCGTTTGGTATGTTTGTTACAAAGAAACATGTTTCATTTTGAGCTATTCCACTATTCGCTGTTGATTTGTGCCAATAGACATCCGTCCATTCGCTTCCTCGCTTGGGAGCATTTTTTTGTGGTTATTCAAACATTTATGCGTTCCAAATTAAATTGATAATGTAGTCTAAAGCAAAGAAGAAAACAAGATAAATATGTAGCCTTAACTTGGTGTAACTTTTATTGAAGAAAAATAACTCAAAACTTCAATCTCTCAACTCTATGATTACAAAATAATGGACCCTATCTCATTATATACTAAAACAAACACATTAGAATATAACTAGGATTCCTAAATTATAACCACTTAAAACTTTCCTTTTTTACTTTCCTTATTGCTCAAGGAAAATACAAGGACATAGACACCACTCCAAGATAAACTTTAAGCTAGACCATAAGATGCCAAGTGGCCACATTTGTCTCAACAAATTGGCGAACAATCAACCCCTGAATTTCTGAGTCGAGGGTAATTATTGCACCAAGCAACGCTTTCATCTATGCGAACCTTATTTGAGCTAAGGCCTTCGTAACATCGAATGAAAACATTAAATGATCCACATCTAACTCGTAGTCATATAATCTTCTTGGCAACACTTGAAGTTCGAGTAGACTGGTGGGGTGGGACGGAACTTGTATCATTATCATTATAATTAACGGGATGAGATGGTCTGTTATCATCGTGACAAGTGTCATCAGTTTGGTTGGTTTGGGTTAGATCCGTGAGCTTTTCGGTTTCGGTTGCAGTTGGGATCGAACCACCATTATCTTGGGTTGCTTGATCATTACTCCACAAGACCATAAATGTACCTGGTCCATTTTCATCTTGATTTTCGGGTTCATTATCCATTTCCATGTTTTAGTTCCATCACAAATTTCATGGGAACTTACAATAATCTCATTTTCCCGCATATCATATAACCAAAATCCTCCCGAATTGGGTTCCTTTCCAAAATATACCAACGGTCGTGACCTATCATCAAGATTCTTCAAATGTTTTGAGACTACTCTTTCATATGCAACACAACCAAATACTTTCAAGTCTTCAAGGTTTGGTTTTCACCATAAAATTTCTCGAATGGTGTTGCACTTATCAATGCTTGAGTAGGTGTACGATTTATGATGAATGTTGCATTCCGTACCGCTTCGCCCCAAAAGTGGTTTGGAATATCTTTTGTTTTCATTAGGCACCGTGTCATCTCAAGTAGAGTCCAATTTCTCTGTTCGAATATACCGTTTTGTTGAGGTACATAAGGATCCGTCAACATACGTGAAATCCCTTCTTCATTACAAAAACGGTTCAACTTAGTCAATGTGAATTATATGCCTCTATCTGTATGGAAAGTCTTGATCTCTTTACCGGTTCCTTTTTTAATTGATGTCTTGGATTGCAAGTAATGTGGTTTACCAACATTTAACTAAATTTTGTAAAGTCTTTGCACTTCTTTGGACTTTCATAAGCAATCTTCCATCTCTATATCGCATGATTAGGAAATCACCTCACATGCGAATATCACAACCGGCTATTGTAAATTGCCCGAGGCTAATAACATTAGTACGAAGTCCCGGGATATAATAAATATCCTTCATTGGTTTTTGCTTACCTCTTTTCCCTTCAAACAAAATTGAGCCTTTTCCTTTAATGCTAACACAAGACCCATCTCCAAATCTCACTCTACCTGCCCTGTTTTTATTTAATTAAGAAAAATAAGAGTAGTTTCCAATCATGTGGTTGCTCGCACCATTGTCTAAGTACCAAATTCCGTCTTCATCGACATTTGCTTCAATTTTTGGAGGGATGTATTTGTCTTCATTCAAGAGCACCATTTCTTGAATTGCATTCATCATAAAGAACGATCCTTCTTCATGATATGTGTCTCCTTTGTGTGTCTCACTAAGGTTTGCCTCAAGATTTTTGATTCGGTCCGGCCATCATGAAGCAAAGTGACCATACTTATCACACTGGTAACATTGAATATTTGAGAGATCCCTTTGTTCACATTGTTTTCCCTTTTGTTTTTTTATCATCACGAGTTTTAGTGGATTCCGAAAGACTATGATTTTGGGTGTTACCCCGACCACGTCCACCGCCGCAGCCACCACCATGTCCTCTTCCTCAACTATTTGAACCTCCACCTCTACCATTTGATGATTCGGTGTTACTATATGAAGATTTGATTTTGGTATAAAGTAGATTTTCTTGTGTTTCAGACATCTTATCATCTTCCTTGATTCTTTCTTCATAGGCTTTTAAGTAACCAACCACATCTTTAAAGCCTATCGTCTTAAGATCTAAGAATTGTTCAAGAGCCGCTACAATATGCATAAATCTTCTAGCGAGCCTTGTGAGAAACTTATTTTCATGTTTCTGTTCGTTTATAACCTCTCCAAGTGAAGTAGATTTCAAAGCAATTCCGGATAATTTTCCAGCGAAATCGTCTATGGTACTTGTATCACTCATCTTGATGTTCTCGAATTCAGAAGTCAACATTTGGAGCCTTGCTTCCTTTACTCAATCAGCTCCAAGGTTCCAGGTTTAATTACATACCACATCTCTTTGCCGGTTCGAAGGTTACCAATTTGGAGAATTAAATCTTTTGGTATCGATTGGAACAATAAACCTTTCATGATGTTGTTCTTTTTGGCGTCATCCAATTTGGGGTCAACAACATACCATACGACATGAATCCCGAGTAGCACCTCCATGCACATTCTCTAAATTATGTAGTTTGTCAATGTTAAAGTCGGACATTGGAACGTGAACGACATGTGTTCTTTAGTCGGTGGTTGGGACGATTCTCCTCCCGACATCTTGGTTCAATTTCTGATTCCTCCACACAAATAAAAAAAAAATTGATTTGACTTTTTTTTCTTAAAATTTATAAAGTGAATAAAAATGGTTTCTCCTTTAAGTTCGATCAGATTTGGGACAAGTAGAAAAAAAACCCAAAAATTAAATTAAATTATTATCTAAAGAAGGGCCCAAATCAAAATAAAAAGGGTAAAACACGATTTTGGTGGGTTTGTGATCTCCAAACAAACACACTTAGGTTTTTGATCTCCAAACAACAAGAGGAGAATGACTTCCGAACAGGAAGTAGGTAAACAACTTCACAGCAAGAACACACAAAAAAATGCACGAGAGCTCCACATGAGTTTCTTCAAATGCAGGTACACAATTGTTGCAGGTTCATAGAGACATTGTCTTCCTCCTCTCGCAACTTCACCCTCCGTCACAGGTTTTGGGTTCGAGCAGTAGATCTTCTCACCGCTATCGCCAAACCATTCACGATCTCAGAACACGAGACTTCTTAGAGGGTTTCCTGATTTGGATTTCTGCGCAGGTTTCTTCACACCAGTTAACAACTCAACAGAAAACAAAGAAACGATCACGAGTGCCCCTTCAATTGAGTTCCCCTTCACGAGTTCTCCTTCATAGGTTTTGGTCACTTTGCTCTGATACCAATTAAATCAAAGCAGAAAAACAAGACGAATATGCAGCCTTAACATGCTGGAAATTTTATTGAAGAAAAATAACTCAAAACTTCAATCTCTCAACTCTGTAATTACAGAATAATGGACTCTATCTTATTATATAATAAAACAAACACATTAGAATATAACTAGGATTCCTAAATTGTAACCACTTAAACTTTACTTTTTTACTTTCCTTATCACTCAAGGAAGGGAAAATGAATTAGGAGGGTAACTACCTCTTATCCGTGTTCACATATTAGCAACTTCTTTTTTGTACATAATAAAACAACTAACTTGTTTTAACTGTTTAAATTACACCAATATTATCGGCTAATACCTGTTTTAACTGGTAACTCAAAGGGAAAATGACTTATGAGGGTAACTACCTCTTATCCGTGTTCACATATTGGCAACTTCTTATTTTTTGTACATAAGAAAGCAACTAACTTGCTTTAACTGTGTAACATCCCAAAAATCATGACAAAAAATTTCGTTTTTAATTTAATACTACAACCATAATTGTCAAACCATTAATTTAATACTCCACCATCGGGCCTCGCCCGACATCAGGCTCCGCCTGGCATCTAGCCCCGCTCAGTATACATATCTGTCTCTCTTAGGCCCCGCCTGTCCCTGGGCCCCGCCCGCTAAACACATACAATCATATAACATGCTAACATATAGAGAAACATACTCTACAGTATCCCTGTCCTAAGAAACATACTCTGCTAATAATGAGATACGGAACATCGTCCGTACTCATCTAGTGATGAGATGCAGCACCTCGCCCACACTCACCTCTTTACAAGGCACAAACAGGTATCACATAGACAACAAGTATAATCTAACATGCAAACATTCCTCGGGCACCCGCCTGACATCTGTCCTTGGTCTGGAATAACATACTAGCATACAATGCCTAGGGTTAACCCTCGGGTCTTCCTACTCATAGACTACATGGGCTGACACTGTGGCCTTAGACCCATTCACACAGTGAGGAGACTCACCTTGCACTGCTGAAGCCCTGGCTAGAACTAGCTGAGTACGGACGAAGTTTCGTATCTCATTATTAGCAGAGTATGTTTCTTAGGACAGGGATACAGTATAATATGTTTCTTTATGTGTTAGCATGTTATATGATTGTATGTGTTAACGGACGGGGCCTAAGAGAGACATATCTGTATACCGAGCGGGGCTAGATGCCTGATGTCGGGCGAGGCCCGATGCCGGAGTATTAAATTAATGGTTTGACAATTATGGTTTTAGTATTAAATTAAAAACAAATTTTTTTGTCATGATTTTTGGGATGTTACATAGTTAAAACAAGTTAGTTGCTTTCTTATGTACAAAAAATAAGAAGTTGTCAATATGTGAACACGGATAACAGGTAGTTACCATCCTAAGTCATTTTCCCTTTGAGTTACCAGTTAAAACATGTATTAGCCGGTAATATTGGTGTAATTTAAACAATTAAAACAAGTTAGTTGCTTTATTATGTACAAAAAAGAAGAAGTTGTCAATATGTGAACACGGATAAAAGGTAGTTACCATTCTAAGTCATTTTTCCCTCAAGGAAAATACAAAGACTTAGACGCCACTCCAAGATAACCTTTAAGCTGGACCAGAGCATGCCAAGTGGTCACATCCGCCTCAACAAATTCGCGAACATAGTCTATTTCAATATTAAAAAGAAAACAACTATACAATAAAAGAAACTGAGTTCTTGTGTTCATCAAAAATCCAATCGATAGTTGATAAATCATTTTAAAAGACTAAAACCCATAAAAAAAATCAAAACTTCTACAAAAGATTATTTATTTTGTTTGTTATTTAGTTGTGTTTTTTAAATGGTTAACCGATTTAGGTTTAGATTCAAAAAATTTGTGAACGACTACTCTCGATTAGCATTCCGAAATACAATTTCGATTTGGTTAACCATGCATCAACACCCTTAATGGTCATTCAATAAAACATCTTCGCCTTTCCATTTAAAAAGTACCTATTCAAAGCAAAAAACTACTAATTTCAAAGCCATGTCCACCGTTACAACCCATCCATTTTTTTTTTCCAAATCCCCTCCTCTAAAAAGGCGATTTAAAAAAACAATGCTCGTTTTTGTAGCTTTAAACAAGAGATCTACTATAATAGATGAATGTTTTTTGCCACATGTTCTCTTCTCATTCATTTGGACACATGACATTTTCTAAAATTTTTAAATTTTCTATTTTTCACTTGTCATTTTATTAAATTAAAATTCCACATTTAATGTGTAAGGTAATATATATGTAAAATATTTATTAAAAAAAGTTTATATATGTAATATATTCAATACATTAAAGTCTCATTAATTTTAATAATTCAAATTTTTCTCATTTTTCTTATAAATTCAAACTTTTCAAATTGTTAAAATTTTATATATTTTTTTTAATTAAACCCATGTAAAACATGGGTCTCACACCTAGTGTAATATATTCTAATGCTACTTAAAACCGATTTAAGATGTGTAATTTTTTCTCCTACTAATAAAGCTTTATTTTCCAATTAGGGAGTCTAGTCGTAAAATTTTCAATGACAACTTTACATCATTCAACCCGAGACATATTTGTACCCAGATATATACAAAATAAGACTGGAAGGTGTGGGAGGGAAGTTTCCCTCACTTTTTGTGGGCCATGGTGGGAAACCCTTCCCTCACTTTTTTTTTAATTAAACAAAATTAAATTTTTTTTATGATTTATAATTTTTAAATTAATACTAAACATAAAATTTAATTAAAAATAAAAAACATTTCATTAATTAAATTAAAAATTACATTAAACCTAATATCTAAATAAGTAGAAAAACAATTAATATCCTAATTTTATATAAACCAAAATACGTCACTCGGAATCATCGTCCTCGTCATCGCCTTGATCGTCTTCATCATTCTCCTCAGCGTCACTCTCGTCGTCAGAATCTTCACTCTCGACGAACATATTAGAATCCTCGTCTGATTCGTCAAACAAATCATCGTGAGGAAACTCTAACGGGGGCTGAATATGAGCCATATAAATGTGCTCCACCAAATCAGCACGAAGGTCATGATGAATTTCGCGATTGTGTACTTCTCTTCTATTCACCATATACTCTTGTGTACCAACGGCTACTCCTACGACATTTGGCAAAACTTCATTTCCGTTGTACCGACATATCGCTTTTTCTTCGTCTTCAAGAGTCATATTACGCAATATGATACATGCATACATTACATGCTGTAACCTTTTCACCTCATATGACCTTGCCCCGACCGTTAGTACTTTCCAACGTCTCTTAAGTACACCAAATGTTCGCTCCGCATCCTTCCTAGCTGACTCTTGCGCATCTTTAAATTTTTTCCTTTTCTGGTCGTTAGGACATGTAAACGATTTCACAAAAACAGATAAAGGAGGATATATACCGTCAGTAAGATAGTATCCACGCTTATATGCTACCCAATTTGCTTGAAAATGTACATCATGCGACTTTCTAAGGTATATATCGTTGAATATCGACGACTAGTCTAACACATTGATGTCATTGTTTGCACCAGCTGGACCAAAGAATGCATGTCATATCTAAAGATCATGTGATGCGATAGCCTCTAGAATGATCGTCGACACTTTGTGGTCGCCTCTCATGTACTGACCACGCCATGCGTTGGGGCATAATGACCAACTCCAATGCATGCAATCGATACTACCTCGCATTCTAGGGAATTCATGATTGCCTTCATGCATAGTGTACAATTGGTGGATATCGTTGATAGTTGGTTTGCACAAATATCATTGCCCATAAACCAAACAGATCGCTTTGCAGAACTTGTACACACATTCCCACACGGTACGTTCTGACATCCTAAAATACTCGTCCCATTTATTTGCGCCCATGTCGTATGCTAGATGACGAATTGCAGCTGTGCATTTTTGAATGGGAGAGAAACCTTTTTTCCGCCTTGCATCCATTTTCCATTGGAAATATAGAAAGCGGCCTTCCAAGTTGCCAACAGTACGTAAGAATAATTACTTCCTCATCCGGAACCGACGTTGAAACTTTACAGTGTAGATGACGTCATCTGCAAAATAATCTTCTATAAGGCGATCGTGTCGGGCTTCGTGATTTCTACGCAACGACGGCTTTCTTAGCTTAGATCGTGCGCATGATGTTTCTCCTAGTCGGTTTTGATAGTATGTAACCGTTTTCGCCATGACGGAACCAATAAACTTAGCCTTCTCTACAGCCGTCGAATCGGATGATAAAGATGATGACATTTTGAATAATTTTTTTTGGAGAGAAGTATAAGGTATCAGTTAAAAAAATGATTGGATGTTGTGGTATTTATAGTTTAAGAAAATGAAAATAAATAAATAAAATATATATTAACGGCTATATAGCCGTTGGAATCAACCATTACAATAAAAAAAAACAAAAAAAAAAATAACAGACCAATCATGTGAAGAGTGAGAACGCGGGATCCCCACCCCCACCCTCTTCCCATGCTAGCCTACCCACACCTACGGTGCGGTGTTCCCCATGTGCGGGAAACATCCCGCACCTCTCCCTGCAGTCCATATCGTCCGGTCTAAGTAAAGGTAATCGAATCGTGGAACATTGAATCATCTTTGCAAGCTCTTCAACCTTATTAAAAGTGACCCCATATCCGTTAAATTATTTTTTGGAAGTTAACTATCTATCTTTTACGTACAATAAATTTATTTTTTGCAAACTAAGATCTTTTTGATCTAATATTTGATTAATGCACCACCCCCTCCCAAACTACTTCTAGATTTAATGCACCACCCCTGTCCTTTGAAAAACCTTTTTATCACACCGTCCTAGTGTTGCCATATAAATGTACACTTTGACTTTCGCACTATAACCCATTATGCAATTCATTTTCTTTTTTATGTATAGTTAGTTTTCGATATACATTTTTTAGTTTAAAGCTACTAGATATACCGTGGATGTCACTCTCATATACCTTGGATGTCACTCTCAGGAGAGGGAAATTCATATGACAATCATAAGTTTGTGTTATAACTTAATAGAGTGATCATAACACATGAAAAACATTCGACATTTGAACACCTATATAACAATCACAAGTTTGGTTATCTATGAAAGAACTTTCTTGTATTTATAACGAGCATGTGATATGTCTATAAAAGTGGAGTTTTACTTAAATGTGATACTGTATCCAAAATACTTATATCACATATATCACGATCCTCTTTCAAGAACTGTACTACGGATCATAGCATATTTGACCACGAATTGGTATACAGTTTATTTCGATAATCAAAATGGAACGCCTTTTGGCATTAATTTTCTATTATCATCAATTTTGCATCACAACTTAAGCCACTTAACTAGATTGAGCCAATGGTTTTGTGAAGAAACAACCGAAGTTGATTGTGTAAGGTTAGAGAAACAAACATTCATTACAAAACACACACGGATTAAGGTATGAGAAAAGCAAAAAACACAACATTTGTGTGGTAAACACGATAAATGAGATTGTGATACGTCCACATGCGAACTAGAGAGAGTTTGTTTGATAATGTTCGAGCAGTCACAAAAAAGAACAATGTCTCTTGTAGTAGCGGATGCAAGATTTCATAGTAGGGGTGTCACAGAAAATATTAGTAACGTCACAATAGTAGAAAAAAAATTCGAAAAATTTCGGAAATTTCTCCACTCCGTCTGGAAATAATAGGGGTTGTCGGTGCTACTACAAGCACCATAGTAGAACCGCGCCTAGTCTCTTGGTTATCTTAGACGATATATTCTCCATAGTATATACTATTATTTATTGATGCAAACTATTGTGTACATCATTTCCTTAGATATAGGATTCATTGTGTATTTATTTGATCGTTGTCAATGAGAGAGGCGATTCATTGTGCAATACCGAGCTTTATGGTATCATAGCCTTTTGGCTAACCCTAGCCGTCACATGTGTTCTCCTTCTTCATTCTGATCTAGGCAACATCTTGGTTGTTGTTGATGGCAAACCTTCTGCCAAATGCACTTTCCACTCGGCGTTCATTGTGAACAATATAAAGAACGTCACCCCCCTCATTCTTAACCAAGCCATGATCATTATGAGACATGGGTGGAGCTCTTTCACATTCACGTATGTGCCTACAATGTTAAAGAGCACATCGATGAGAAATTGCCAAAGCGAACATATATTGACAACGATACATTGACCCATCTCGAAGCCCTAATGAAACAAGGGATTTATAGCACCATCTCCCCAGAACTCGCCCACACCAATCATGAAACATGGTGCTACAACCATTGATCTCTAGAAAGGTCTCTAAGAAATCTTCCAAGACAACCACACCACTAGATCTATCTATCACAAGGAAAAATTCAACAACACACGTCTTTTGGATTTTTCCAACATCACCGACTATTGTTCACGTCTCAAGAATCTTGTTGATAAACTCGAGAATATGGGAAATCCCATATCAAAAACAAAAATGGTTCTTCAACTTGTCTCCGAACTCACCAGGGGAGAGTATGACACGGATGCCACCATCATTCAACAGGGCATCCCTCTTCCTAACTTCAATAAATCAAACTTAAACATCCCCCTTGAAGAAGTCCAATGCAGAAGGCAAGACTCCTAAATCCAGCAAGTTCATGTCACTCAACGGAATGAACCCCTACCTTCTCACGTACTGGCATCATCACCAAACCAATACACCTCCACTGGTCACAGACAATCTTGTGGTAACCAACATAATGGTGGACGATGGTCTTGCGAATGACAATGAGGCGGAAGGGGACAAGGTTGCGGAAATGGTTGTACCAATCCAGAACTTCCGCTCTTTCCCGATTGGTTCCCACCCTACCCATGGACTGCTCCACTATGTCCTTACCAAAAAACCTCTTCTTAGGCGGGTATTTTGGGCTCTCGACCCAATTATCACCTCACAAAAACGCAACAAGAATAGGCCCAAGATACTCCTCAAGCCCACTTTACAACCAATCAGCCATCAACCCACAATACTCCCATGACTCCTACTAAACTTGTTGATGCCTTTCATACTATGCAAATGTAACCACCTAACAACTCTTGGTATATGGCTATGGGGTCCACCTCTCATCTGACAAGCGATGTTGGTATACTTTCTAACTACTCTTATCTTAATAAAGAAAATCATATTCTTGTTGCAATGGTCATCGAATACTAATTCTCGGTCATGGAAACATCGGCACTTCCTAACTTAATTTTCTTTTCTGCCTAAATAATGTTTATCATGTTTCTAATATTATTAAAAATCTTGTTTTCATTAAAAGATTAAATTTTGATAACAACGATTCTATTAAATTTGACCCCTTCGGTTTACTATGAAAGATCTCAACACAAAGACAAATATAACCCAATGTAACATCCCTGACGACCTATATCCTATTATACCTTCACTTCCATCCGAGCCTTATCCTGCTGTCTTCTATATTGTCTCTCCTAAAACATGGCATAATTGGCTTGGTCTCCCTGATTTTTCTTAGTTTTCAAATTATAGCTTCTTGTCGCTCTTTACCTACTAGACATAAAAACACTTTCTCATGTGATGCTTGTTCTTTGAGTAAACTTTTCAAACTACCATTTCATGGTTCTGTTCTGTAATGTCCCGGTTTTCAACCTAAAATTTTCAGCTACCATTATGTGTAAACATGTTGCCAATGCGTATGTATAATCATGCCTTTCCCTTTTCACGATCTACAGTAGTTCTTGAAAAAAAACATTCTAATGTGTCACACCCCCAAACCGTCAAAATCAACTGCGGAAACATCCGGGGGAGGGTGACGTCATACGCAGTATCATAACAATCGTATCATATCAATCAAAGTAAACACAACGATTACATTACAATATGAATATTTACATCTGTTTGAAAACATAGTATATACATAACAGAATATAACAAAAGAAAAAGACGTGACTCCAAAAATGCTCCGCCTTCTCCAGAATCTGGCAAGGTACCGGTCTATCGTTGCCCTGAGAATACAAGCGGTTTTGAATATATATCAGCATAAAGCTGGTGAGTTCATAAGCATGTTTTTGTATTGAATACTAGTCACTGAAATTGTAAAAATGGTTTCTTTTCATTGTAAGTAAAATGTCGTTTGTATCGAAAACCATTGTTATCAAGTTCTGAAATGTGTATGCATGCTTTCCAAGAAAATCCAATATTTTCTAGCATGTTTGTTGATTATTGTATGAAAAGTATGTTATGTTTTAAAACCCTGGCTACCACCGGTATGTAGTGTATGTTCTGTTCGAAAACCCTGGCTACCACCAGTACGTAGTGTATGTTCTGTTTGAAAACCCTGGCTACCACCAGTATGTATAGTAGTTTTATTACTTAAAATAAAACTAGAAGTTGTGTCCCTGTAATACCCTCCAGTAAGTAGATAGGTAGTTTTATTAATTAAAATAAAACCATAGAAGAAAGAAATCCCGTAAACAAAAGTTAGTTGATACTATCGTGAGTTCGTATAACCATACTAATATGACCAGTGACCTCCTAGACGTTTCTTCAGGCGTCACATGATTACAAAATTTGTCACCCTAGGCGTTCCTGCCTAACTGTAGCTAACAGTTCAGGTGTGGGATTGTCGGTCCCTAATAGATCTATTCACAAATTTCACGGTCTCCCTCCAGGAAACTCTGGTTATACTAAAGGTGAGGATTTACTGGTACCCCGAGGGGCATAACGAAGATAGGTCTCACAATCCTATATTAACTAGTTTACGTGTTGTTCTGTGATACTCGTGTTCGAAATCTTTTGTATACATTGTAGAGTATAAATAATTATACACAAAATAATTATTTAGTAAGATACTCTAATAATGGATAAACAAAATATGTCATAGTTTATATGTTTGACTTTGTACGTAGTTTGATTCTGTAAAATCGGTAATGAAATCCCCAAACTATACATATTATAGTTTGACTGTTCTGTTATGTTCATGTACTGTTCTGGAAACTATGCAATTTTGTTTAGAAAATGTCCCTTATGCTCCGCATATTACAAAAAGGATAAAGTATCTAAATGTTTGATGGAAAACCATTGTAATTGCATCAGTTTTTAATTTGTGAAAACCTTTATTTTTGGCTTGTATTCCCCCTGAAAACGTTTAAAAACTACAAAAAAAGCATATGGGTATGAACTCACAGTTTAACGTAGGATTCGAGTGTACGATCGGTATGAGCGCTGAGTGTCAACTGATGTTTCGTACGCAAGTGGATCTTATTAACACATAGTAACACATATATGCATTAGATTAAGGTATTCCATGACTAAACATGACGGGAAACCAACCTAAGGACTTGGAAATGCTTGAACAAAGTGTCGGAGCCATAAATGATCGAACGAAGGAGGTGTATGGCCACAAAATCAAGGGTTTTGTGTGTGTGCGGCCAGAGTGTGCGACCAAGGTATTTGTACGGATTCACACAGTAGTGTGCGGTTGTACAGAGTGTGTGTGCGGCTGTACACTCTTCATTTATGCTCCAAAAGTCGATTTTCAAGTGTTTTAAGGCTCAAACCAAGTCCAAATAGAAGATAGGGGGCCAAACTCTCACTTTGGAGGGTCTTTGAGGTGTGTACGGCCACCTTATGAAGGTGTGCGGCCGTACACCATCAAGGGATGAAGAACACGAAGAACATGAAAGTTTACGCTTAAATCAACGTGTCTTACCAGTATAACAAGTTAAATGATGGAGTGCTTCACGTTTTTGAGGCCTTTGGAGTGTTATTGGATGAGAATTCTAGAGAGAGAAACTAGAGAGAGAGAGAGTAGAGTGCAGCCAAAGAAAAGAATGAATGAAGGGGGTCACCCTCTATATATAGTGGTGAGTGTCCGGCTGGAGGATGGGTGTGCGACCGCACACCGATGTGTGAGGCCGTACACACCTCTCAAGCGGGTGTATGGCCCGGTTTTGTCTCCATATGACTTGTTGACTCATTCCTAATCTCATTCCCGGCTGTACTCAAGCTTAGAACACTTAAACAAATCCTTAAATGGCATTAAAAGATAACAGAATCGAGTTTAGTATTGATAAAGTTGACCAATCGTACAGAATAAAAGTTTCGGGTTGTCACATAATCAACTGGGTAAGCAATAAACTTAGTGAGTTCCCTAAAATGCCATATACCACAATACATATACATGTATACAACAATGGATCATGATCTGCCTATATATATATATATATATATATATATATATATATATGTGTGTGTGTGTGTGTGTGTGTGTGTGTGTATGTGTGTGTGTGTGTTGGAATAGGCTCCTGGCCTCTTTAACCGTTCCACCATCATCTCCTAACTACAACTATATGGGTATATAGGTTCTAGACTTCTTTAATTGCTCCACCATCAATCCTTACATAGGTCTAATATCACAACAGTTATGTATATAGATATTCAACTTTAGATTCTATTAATACATGTACATTTATACTTTCTACTCTACTAGTTCTCTACCCTAACATACATGGATATATATTGTACTACATGGTATAGTGATATAACTCACCTGGGTAATTTCTATGATGATTGATAACTATCTGGGGATCCGACTTATGGGTTATGCGCCGAATAAGTATTTACCTATAATACTTTAACCTATTAATCTATGTGAAGATTAGGTAATGAAACAAGTACTTTCACTAATTCCAATAAATACTGATAGTTCTATCAAATAAGGATCAGCCAGGCATGGCAGTTCGGACGCAGGATCATTTCAGCATATAGCTTTTCTGAAATCTAACTACCAAGCCAACGTAACCATTTTAGACACCTCTCCCATAAGTAGATAAATCAACATTAAGATTGGAATTACTCATGAATCTTAATTATACATTTATAAAAACGACTATGAATATAAATATAAGTTACATTTAAATCATAGTAAGTGTAGCCTAACTTACAGAGACTTTCTAGCAAACACCGGGATTTGTGCTAGCAAAACTTTGACTCAAGAGCTTCAAATTCTCGAGCCCTCTGATGCTCCAGAGTTTTACTAAACTAGAATTCTCTAGAATCCTGAAAATACTTCATCAATTTGAAGCTTTAGAGAGAGAGAGAGAGGGAGATATATATATATATATATATATATATATATATATATATATATATATATATATATATATATATATATATATATATATATATATGAGAGAGTGAAGGTGTAAAGAATGAGGGAGGTTTGGTTTATGTTTATAACCAAAATTCCAGCATGCGCACCGCGAACATGGTCGAGGCGCTCCATGCACACGGTCGGCTGGGTGACATGGCTCCTACGAAAACATGACACATGACAAGAGTTGGGTGGTCTGTCAGAGCACACCACACCTTTTGTCGACTCGTGCCGCGTACAGACATATTTTCAGTTTTTTCAATAATTTATATATTTTCCATATGAGCTTCATTTTTTATGTTCTTTATATCCACGAGTAGCTATCGACGAGATCTAGAACTTTGATTTAGACTTTGTCGGCTAATCCTCACTTTGTTTTTAAAGTTATATTTTTATAGGCTTGGACTGTTAAAGTCCGTATAAAAATCATAACTCTCTCATTAGATATCCGTTCTCGACTGTATTTATAACAAAGGATAGGTGTTGATGAGATCCTCAACTCTCATTTCGATTGTTTTTCCTAACAATCAACTTAGTTTCTGTGTCGCACACTACCATGCTGCAACTTCTAAAATTTATAACTTCCTATTATGAAGTCAGATTTTGACATTTTCTATACGCACGCTTACGATTTTACAACTAATGTGACTTTTGTTTAGATCACTATGGCTAACAACGAACCAATCTAAAATTTACTTTTTTACTATATGCTAATCCGTGTCGGTTTAATCGTGAAACTTCGAAGAAGCACAACTTCTTCATACGAAGTCGGATTCGGGTGTTTTATATATCTACAAAAATTGAATTCATATTTCCTACATGATTATGTCCATTAATTTGGGAAAAAAATAGTATATCTAGACTTGTAACTTTATAAACGATGGTTTATATTGAATTATATTGGAATGCAAAAATGGGGTGTTACAAATCTCCGCCACTTATAAATATTTCGTCCCCGAAATCCTGCTCCTAACGCACCGACTGGGGTTTCACGAGATCAACCTAAGATCTAGTCAGCGTTGTTGTATTGAATTCGCCTATTTATATTCATTTAGTTGTAGAACTTCATTTTCTACCTTAGACGTGCTTCCAAACTCCTCGAAAAAAATTCCAAAACTGGGAATCTGTCGGTTTGGACTTCTAGAAGTTACACGCTACGATTGACGATTGCCTTCAAACATGAAATATCGACACAATCGACTTGATATGAAGTGCTTAACCTTTGAAATTCTTCTACGACATCCTAACGGAATCCACCTTTGGGAACATGCCTCTAAAAAGTCTTATGGCATGTCCTTAAAACACACATGGATCTTGGTTGCAAGTGGTTCCTCTACCTTGTTCAGGTGTTCCAACATCCTGAATTTTAACAAAAATGACTATAACGGGTTTATTGTCTTGAAAACACTGGACCCAATACTCTAATATTGGTGACAGACTCATTATAAGGCTTGCTTATCTTCCAATCTACTAGATTATAATGAACACTACTAGGCCATCAATAGCCTTTTCTCAAGGCTCTAACTACTTTACCTATATCGAGGTATAACTATTGTTCGAGAAATTCGATCACGATACGTCATGTAACTTATCCAACTACTAGGATTACGATGCCAGGTCACTCTTTTCATCATCCCCGTCGGGCTTGAAGACTCACGATCAATCCTTCGTTCATCCAGGTCACTCGACGCTCTTTATGGCAAACCACACCACCTATTGTGTTCCTAATCCTCTGCTGTAAGGATATATCCTTTATCCATGAAGGTACGAAGCTAAATGGTTCTCTTGGCTATATGAGTCATACCTGGGAGTTTGGTCAATTCCTAAATCATATTAGATGTTTGGAAGGAAAGAAAAACCTTTCCTCGAGATGTAAGACACTCATAGCATATGCGTAATGTAACAAAAGACTTCCTTGTTTTATTAGTTGCTCAAAAAAAATCAAAACAAACAACCTCCACTGACTCATGTTGCTAATCTCCTGGACCTTGACATCGAAATCAATAGTCTAACTACTTTCTACACTTTCTCCTCAAAGGTTTGGTTCTCCCCCACTTAGGTTCGACCCGTCATCTACTGCTGATCGTAACTAGTCGGAGTCTAAGCTGGCCTTACCCACATGATTTGTAGCTCTTTTAGACTTTCCAAAAACTCCTGGTTGTGAGATCTAATGACCTTCGGCATTCCCTACATCCTAACACTACTTGTATCTACCGTATTGATCTCCTTGCATAGCCTAACCAAAATAGGATAAGGTCGTGATGAGCACAACGTTATCTAGAAACGGAATAACGCCCACACATGTCTAATTGGTGAAAGGGGGTATTACTAACATAATGGAATTAATAACAACAACGACAATTGTTGAATTCACTCTATCCTTCTCTTTTCTCTGGGATGATCACCTTGTCGCATTCCAAATATCCTTCTTCATTCATACGACTAAAGTCGGTACTTCATCAATGGAGGTTATTAGAGCCAAGTCATTTATGCAATTCTAGTTTATTCGGACTCGATATTTTATAGCCACTTGGGCTCGAACCTAGAGTTACTCTTCTATACAATAGGTAATGGCGGAAATAATGCGAAATGAATTTCTAGTGTTACCCACACTATCTACCAAACTACTAGTGCCTTAGCAACTTTATGATTCTTCCTTACGCAAGTGTGACTCGTGCGCTTCGGGTAGTATATACCTCTACTACCTTTCACACCTGATCATACTTGTCCCAAAAATTGTCTCGTAGTTTCCAAGTCACTTTTGACACTACGCAGGATAACCACTAAACATATATATGTATGTGTCCCATGAGCACATACAACATGTTTTTCTATAATCCACTAGGGTTTTGCATCTTTACTGATTCCCTACCTTATGAATATATGCCTTCTCAAGCATATATTAACTTCCTAGAATGGCCTTCAAATATTACTTTCTACTTCACCCTACTATTAGTTGGGGAACAAATTCTACCAATGTTAACTAATCATTGGAAGAATATGATTACATGAATCTAAAATCAAACAGTATGTCGACTAAAAGACCTGACAGTACGACGGTTAGACTTAGAGAAGAGCTGCAAAATAGCACTGAATCAAACAATCTAAAACTATTTAATTATGGGAGCATGCAACCTAACGTATTTGTCAAATAACTAATTAATAATATAATATCTCCTAAACAACAATTAACAATAAATTCTCTAGGCTATAAGGCACTTAATTTATCAGGCAATTCTATTTAGCAATTCCTGACAAGATTCATAGCCTACATACTAGCATGCATTTCTAACATTTCGCATATCAGTAATCAAAACAATATGGATATTTTGGGAATCACTTTCCTTTTTGAGTTGTGGCTGACTGTACGCATCACATTTTTTTCTTGTAAATAAACTTCTTTTTTCTAAAAAAGATTTGTTAAGATATTCAGATCCTTGGTTTAGGCCTGGAATCGAACGGATGTTCATTAAGTTCTCTCTAACTGGGGCTCTGATACCAACTTGTAATGACCAAGTTTTCAATCCAAAAAGTTCATTTTTATTTATCCAAATATTCAATTATATCAGAGTGTAATTTACATTATGGGGAAACATATTGGTAATGCGTGTGTACAATCATGTATTGCCCTTCTCACAATCCATGGTAGTTCCTGAAAAAACATTATAATCAACTGGGTAAGTGCTACGCTTAGTGTGTTCCACAAAATACCATATACCATAATACATATACATGCATACAAACAATGGCTCACGATATGCCAATATATGTCTTGGAATAGGCTCTCGGCCACTTTAACCATCCCACCATCCCCTAACTAAAACTACGTTGGTCTATAGGTTCCCAACCTATTTAACCGTTCTACCACCAACCCCTAGCTAGGTCTAATATAACAACAATTACGCATACAAAGACTGCACTTTAGATACTACTAATACAGGCACATTTATACTTTCTACTCTACTAGCTCTCTATGCTAACATACATGGATATATATTGCACTACATGGTATAGTGAGATAACTCACATTGGCAATTTCTCTGACGAGTGACAACTAGGTGATCCTACCGGCGATCTAGTTGGCGATCCATTTTACAGAAGAACTCCCTTTCGTACTATGGGCAGATAGGCTCACTTCGAAAACGAACATTGGCTAAACTCCACACGCTTTGGTGTTTGGTACATAGGTTGTGATCTCTATTGAAGTAGTGATCCCAATAGCAAGATACATATTGTAGAATCATGAGAATAATGATAGGGTCCACCCAGGATCTAGACACAGTCGATGAACTTAGGGATCTCGCTAGGATCCACATGTCTGCTCATCAATAAAGGATCATGAAAGCATACAATAGGAACATTAAAGTAAGAAGATTCCAAATAGGTGACTTGGTCCTTAAGAAGACATTCCAACATACCAAGGATCCCAATGCAAGTAAATTCGTACCTAAATGGGAAGGGACATAAATCATCGATTTAGAAGTAGGAAAGGGACATATTTGCTAGCTACTGTAACATCCATAAAAATCATTAAAATTTAAAACATTTAAAAAGGATCCCAAGATCATAATTGTTTACAGTATAGTTTTCAAACATGTTTAATGTCAGAGTTCTCCCAAAATCCGAAATCAAAACACGAGGAGGTGTACGATCACGCCTTCGCCTTTCCGCGATCATCTGAGGTACCTCACACATAACCGAAAACTGTATGCCAACGCTCAGCGATTTCACCCAAAGCACCAACACAACACATAATCATAATAATAGTAAACAACGTGCATACATAACCTTATGTATGACTGGACCGCCTTACCGGGCCTTCAGCCTATCTGGACCGTTCTTCGGGCCTTCAGCCTGACTGGTACGCCCCTCTAGCCTGCAGTCTTTCCGTGTCGGTCTTCTTCTCTTCGTCTTCCGCACACAGCAGGACCGCCTCATGTAACAACCCGATATTTTTCAAGTCAATTTAACGATCTGAAGTTAAGTATTGTAACCTATTTTTGAAATAATAAGAATAGCATCAAAAATGAAATGTTCAAAAATCCCAATTGGGATATATAAAGTGATAGATATCGTAACAAGGTATTCAGAAATATAAAGAACACTAAAATCTGAGTTATAACGATGAAGTTATGATCAATCGAAGATCCGCAACAAAACCGGTAAAACACTGTTAAACATAAAACGCAAAATTTCAATAAAATACTCTTTAGCCTTAGGTATCTAAATGAAAGCCGTTGATATCATTAAACTGTAAACGTATATAAAAAGAATGTCAAAATCTGACTTCGTATTAGGAAGTTATGATTTTTCTAAGTTTCAGATATAGAAGTAGACTGCTAAAAAATCGAAATAGAGATCGAGTGACTTTTAGTCGGCACAACCTAAATGAGAATCGAAAATCTCGACAATAGTAGTACGATGGTAAAAAGACAGACGAAAACAGACGTCGGATAAAGAAGTTATGAATTTTTAAAAGACTTTTCCAGTCCTGGCCTGTTAAAAATATAATATTAAAAAGAAAATTCAAAATTAGTTGACGAAGTCTAAACGAAAGTTGTAGAGCATAATATCACCTACGCGTGGATTTAAAGAACGTCAAAATTGGAACTCGTATGCAAGAGATATGAATTTCTGAAGTTCAGGAGACGAGTTCCCACACTATCAGAGGACTCACGATGTGAGCCTAAAGCTCACGACGTGAGCCAGTGATGGATAGGTTCCAGAGTCGGGCTGTCAGAAGTCGAGTAAGCGGTTGGATAAGATCGAACTCACGACGTGAGGCATTCCATGCTCATGACGTGAACTCCAAAAACACTCCCTATAAATAGAAACCGAAGGTCTCAGGTTTAGGCTGCTCAACTCTACTTCCCTTTCTACTTTTACTCTGTGTTAAGCATCCCAAGACTACCCCGACGCCCTGGTTACGTATCGAAGCCTTGACGTAAGCCCAAAGTCCCGAAGTTCCCGAGATTTCTGAGAAATCGACGTCTTTCCGGTCGAAGTGCTGCCCAAGCAAAGTATCGTTTTCATCAAATCGTCACTTCTACCATGTGAGTTCCTACCCCTAACTTACCTTTTAAAGGATTTTAAATGATTTTAAGGGGGGAATACAAGTAGAAAACTATATGGTTATATAATATATCAAATGTGATTTATAACTATCAAAACAAGTGGTTCTCTTTTACTTTAAACTGTGTTATCAAACTAGTTCAAAACATTTTACAAACTAATAGCAAGTCATCTATAAACATTCAAATGGTTAAAACTGTTCTACATGATAAACTCTTTTATCAAACTCTTATAAGCTTATATATTGTCAAAATCATGTCAATATGGATACGGTTATATAAATGAGGTTGAAAGGCTTAGAACTGATAACTCACTTTATTTCCTGTTCCTTGTTTGATTATGGACTTAGGGTATCGGTTGTTTGTCCGAGGGTCGTTTAAATCTTAGTTATATATTAAGTATATGTGTATAGATATAAAAGTTCTTACATCAGTTCACCACCTTTGGTTAGAAAAAGTTTACAAACATACTCAGTCATTCAAACAACAGTACTAGTAAACTATAATTGGTATAGTTTAGAGGACTACTACTCACTATTTCTAGTATAATGAAACATACAAGAGCCAGTTCATACATGAGTCAGTTCAAACATAGTATAATGAGAAACAGGGAGGAACATTCTATACAAAGAGACCATTCAATACACTAGAACAGATAGAACGTACTATACAAATACAAGAATACTATATCACTAATGTGAGCCACTACTTCATGGCATGACAATATACTGCTGTGTTACGTTTTGTAACAAGATTCTCCTGGAGGGAGAGCGTGATTTTGTGTATAGATCTATACGAGATTGACCATCCTACACCTTGCTGCTAGCTACAGTGGGACCTGCAGGTCTACGGGTGACAAATGTCATACAATTTCGACGTCTTCGAACGTCGTGTTTTACCAGTCAATCAAGTATGGGTGCTATCATATCACATTTTACCTTAATTAATCATTGGTTTAAGGTAGTTAGTACATCAATAGTTACTTATATGCAATACTACAGTATTTTCCCATTGCATTCACATTGTGATCTTCTCACATAAACGGTAATGTAAACTATATTTTGGTAATGATAGTCGTACTTGGGAAAAACACTCACTTCTACAAAAGAACAAACATTCAGAACAGTCGAGTCTTGGTCGAAGACTACATTTCATAATAAAGTAGAAAATATAGGATTATCTAGGAGATACTACATTTACATCAAACACTTACAAACATTCACAACAAACGTTTACAAACACTTCATACAAAACAATGACACTAAAATACTTATGAACTCACCAGCTTAAATGTTGATCTACTCTTTTAAAATAACTTGTATTCTCAGTAGACAGGTACTTCTGGACCAGGCTCTCGAGAAGACGGAGCGTGTTCAAGACTCGTCTTTTATTTTGATTCATATTTTTGGTGTCTTTCAAACTATATACAGAACACACTTATATTAAATTATACTATTAATGCAATGGATGATGTTGTTGCTTGTTTACTATTATGCATTAATATGATACTGTACATGACGTCCTCCGCCCCTGAACGTTTCCACCGTTCTGGTTTAGGGGTGTGACAGATTGGTATCAGAGCTTTGTTTATAGTGAATTGAGTACATCAACCCATAAAAGATATACAACTATAAACACATCGAGATTAAAATACTCTGACCAAGAGTTTATACTTTTAAATAATAAAATATTTAACCAAAGTATACATAGCTACATTCATACTAAAATCAGTGTCATACTAGGACATAAAAAAAGTATTGTGGTTGTTGGATAACACAAGCAGGCTTGGGGACATATAATCAGATCTGGGAGTGATATAGCCTGATCAACTATATCTTTCCGACAAGTGATTAGCATGTGCCTAGGAATGGTTGTGGTGTTGCAGCAAGTCTAAAAACTTGCCAACACTACTACATTGAAAACTTTAGAATAGAACATAAAACTTAAAATACTATAGGAGTATTTTGTGTTATTATAATTACTTATTTGAATGCTAAAAGGTCGTTATTAGTAGTTAAATAGTTGCTGAGTGGATACGCTAAGGTTATATTTGACAACGGTGTCATAGACATAGAATCTGTGGTCTTTGCTTTATTTCCTGTTCCTTGTTTGGTTGTGGACTTGGAGTTAAAATCACTTATTCGAGGGTCTATCCTATTTTCGTTACATATGACCGGTATGCACTACGCAAATATTGAAGTAACCGGTAAGGATCATCCTATCATTATCGTAAGTAGTACGTCTATTAACTATCCATTTTATCCTTATTCTCGCGTAGATAACATGGTTGGATTCAACCTCCCCGGTGACCCATACTTTCCCAACCAAGGAAATGATGGATGGCTCGATGTAGAGCCAGAAGAGAATCATGAAATTCCATAGGATGATGATTTCGCAGAAAACTTTCTGGAGAATTCTGACTCCGAGCCAGAAGTCTATGATCCATCCCAAGTAGCTCAAAATCCGAATCTTCGTCCGGTTTTTCAAGGCCCGACGCCTCTGTGGGCGGTGAACTTAGGCAGGTGGAGCTACAAGCAGGGACAATCACCTCCCTATAATGGAGACTGAAGCTTCTACAACTTAAATGAGGGAGACTCAGCAGATAGAGTCCTTCCTATTGTGGTTCGTCAAGTTACTCACAATGCTGAGCAGGGAAGAGCGAACTTCGACCAAGTCATGGAGATCCGGGCTAACTCCGGATACAACACAATACGTCTTCATCATCTAACCGATGATCAGGACTTTGAAAGGTCTCATACTGACGTCCTATAGGTAGAGTTGAATGCCTATCAATTTGAAGTTAGGGGTCTTCGTCAGAACCATGTGGCACTACAGAGACGAGTTTGGGAAACAGAACAACAACTGGCTGAAGACAGGGCTGAATCAAGTACCAACTAGAACAACACCCCTAGCGAGTAGAGCCAACGTTACTCTCTCTTTTGGATATAAGTTAAGTTTATGTATAGACTCTAGTATTAATTTCATGCTTATGTTAGGATCTTGAACTTTCAGTCGGTTAGGTCATTGTATTGTCAAAATTTTCTCAATTCTGATTTGATGTAAGACCTACTCCTAGGTCATTTTTCCCGAAATTGTTACATCACTAATGCCAATATTATTGACAGACATCTACTCTCATGGGAAATCTTTATTCAACTGATTTCATACTTCTATTGTTAGAGCTTCATCACAATCATACTCTCATTTGTTTTGTTGGGTATGGCGACTTAGTCCATGGACCACTCTCATTGTACTCTCAATTGAATTCTTACCAATATCTTCATCTTTGTAAACTTTCACTTGAAAGATGCCTCCACGTCGATCAACGAGATGTAATCCTCCGATAACTCCATTTCAACCACCACCACCTCCTCCACAATACAATCCAACAGCTATCCAAGTTGTAGTGGTTGCGGCTGTTTTGGAAGCCTTAGCTCAATTCAGTGCTAGTGGTACTAGAGGGAGTGGAATGACCGTGCATTCCACTCAATGTGATGCTCCAGTGCACTCTAGAGAGTGCTTGTATAAGGACTTCACCAAATGCAAGCCCAGGTCCTTTAACGGGACTGGCGGGATCTTTGCCCTCTCGTAATGGTTCGAGAAAACGGAATCGATCTTCGAGACTTGCTCCTGTCTGGAAGAAAGCAAAGTAAAATTTGTTGCCTGCACCTTCGCGGACAGATCCCTCACATGGTGGAATATCCATGTCAAGTCACTAACCCTAGTAGTGACTAATGCTATGGGATGGGAAGCTCTGAAGGAGCTCATGATTGAATAGTACTGCTCGAGGGGTGAGGTTCAGAAACTTGAACTGGAACTCTGGACCCTAACCATGAAGGGCTCTAACATAGTTGCCTACACTGCCAGATTCAGCGATCTAGTGGCACTATGTCCGGGAATGGTCCTTAATGAGAGAAAGAAAGTTGATAGTTTTGGATTAGGTGTCTAAGTTCATAACTATTTCTGGAATGTACTTGACCCTATTAGCAAGGTCCATTTGGGTTGCATGACATCATGCATTTGGATAGACTAAAATGAGAGAATTAACACTTAAGGTTTATTCATATATTATAAGTTCTAATATATTAATAATATTATTTAATTAGTATTGATCAAGAATTAATTTGGAATTAATTAAGTGATCAAAAGAAGACTAATTAAATATATGGGTTGATTATGTAAATCACCCATACTTGTATTGTGGGCTAATGCTCCATGGATTAACAACTTGGGCTAAAACCCATAGGATGCTTCATGGATGCTCCATGGTGTTTTTGAACCCATGGATCATGGAAATGAAGATCCATGTCAAGTTAGGGTTTACATGGAGTAACCCTACTTATGACACACTATAAAAGGAATATATGAGCAACCAAAATCAGCCACTAGTGAGAACAAGAGGGCATAGCTGATTTTAGAAGTGTTCTATTTCTCTCAAGGTTATTCCAAGTGTATTTGGTGTTGTGTGAGACATTTGAGGCATCAGAATTGAGGTGCTAGGCTCACAAGGTTCTTAAGGAATCCAAGCAACTAAAGGTATGTATTTCTTACTAACTTTTATGTTTAAAAGTTCCCCATGTATTCAAGATAGGTTATGAACCATGGAAAAACAAATTTGAATGAATCATAGATAAAACATAGATCCAAGGTTTCTAGGGTTGCATGTACACAATAGGAGTGTTAGAATGCTCAAAACCCTTCAGTGGTATCAGAGCCTAGGCTTGTTTTCTTGATATTTGATGCAAACTTGCTGAAAAAATCGAAAAATTGGTTGTTTGGACAGTGGACTCGACGAGTCCATGCCTATATTCAACCAACTCGACAAGTCAGTTCATGCACTCGGCGAGTTGGCTTGTCAGATTGCAGTTTTTCGACTTTTGCTGCTAGAAATGGACAAGAAACATTACCCTAAACTGTTTTGGTCTTATAAAACTTGTTTCAGATGGTGTAATGGTTATGCTAATCCATTTTCAATAGTTATTATCAAAATTTCAATTTTTATATGGTTAATTTTATGATTCTTGAAATTGTTGATATGCATGTTCATGAACTTATGAGTTTCTTTCAAAGAACTTATGAGTTTAGAAGATCATAGGAATTATTTGTAACTTGCTGGTTAGTTTAATTCTTGATCATTATGCGTTTTAATGGAATCCATAATTTATCCTCAAGTTTTGGATTACCAAAAGTCATCCTTTTAAAGTCCATTAAAGAAACACATAGGTTACATAAAATGAAAAGTCTCTCATTTTAATAAACCATTTAACTCATAAGTTATGAAAGATGAAAAGTTTTGAAAGTTACAAAACTTTCCCTCAAGTTTTGGAACATGTAAAGTCATTTTAAGTTTAATAATAATTATATATGTATAAGAAAAAGTCGTTTTACAGTTAGTAGGCCTCATTCACAAAGCCGGTCTATAAGAGGGGTATAAGGTTGCTGCCTATAAAATGGTAGCTTAATAGGTGTCTACTCTCACCCACCACCTCCTTGATCGGTGGAGGGTCGTTAGCCGAATAGGTAAGACAAATAATTTATATCTTCATCAAAAGTATGATGAATATAAAGTAACTAAATGCTTTTATAAATTCCCAATCTTAGTTACTTTAGGAAAATGTGAATAAGGTGTTAACCCATGAAATTACACTTTGCACTTTGCTTAAGTCAGTTAGTGGAGCGCGTGTGGTTAACCGGCACACTAGCTGGACGTAACAAGGTAGGAAAAGGGTAACTTAATGTTTATCATAGTATTGATGGAGCGTGTGTGGTTAACCGGCACATCGATTGAGGGGTAAACATTAAGGGTACCAAGTAATTTGCATGGTTACTTCACACCTTGTTTTGTGATCCTCGACATCCCAGTCACAAAACCTGAAGGGCACACTTGAGATTGAAACATGCCATTGAAAAGTTCAATGAATCTCAAAGAATCTAGGAGTTTCAAAACCAATTAAAACCTAATAATTATTTCGTTTTTCATGGTGGAAATTAGTGAATCGTCATTCGCCTACCTTCAAATATTTTATAGCTTGGATTGCGGCATCTCTCTTCCAAGTTATAAAATATTGTGTTGGATCCTAGCCTTAATATTTCATATTAGGTGTTATATTAAGGACTTTAAATCAACTATCTTGAATATCTCCCAAAACATGTTTGGTTCAGACAATTATAATCATCCCAAAACTCCTGGAACAAGCTTTCCTAGTGAAGATGATATCCCGTGACTGGATCATGGAAATCATACTTCAATTCCTCCACCTCCTCCAATTATTCTCCCTATCCCAAAAGTTCAAGGTCACTCAATCTCTATTGGAAAGCAAGGTCTATGTGTGCTCACATCTTGGAGATGAAGTCACATATTGACAAGCCGGGAGAGTTGGGTGTCAAAGTCTTGAGAAAGTTGGTTGTTCAATCACTTTCTAAGTCTCATAGTGAGTGTCTTTTGGGACTACTATGTAAAAGACTATGACATGACCCTTAATGATCTTATCTATTTGCTTGGTGTTGCGGATTCAGAAATGATTTGGAGCCCTGGTAAAGCAAATTTGATTAGTAGATAGACTTCCCAAACTACCATGGACATTAACAATTGGTGACATTGGAAATCCAGAAAGCTTTCTCTTCCTAATGGAAGAGATCGGCCATAGTCAACTTGGTTGATCAAATGGCAAAGAGAAAGGCTAAGTCTGAGATAGTCCTATGTACCATTCCCAAAGGGTCCATATGGTTCTATTGCCAAAAGGAAGGGGAATTGGTTGCAAAGCTGCCCTAACTACCCGAAAGATCTGAAAGAAGGTCTAGTCAGAAAGTTTGATTCTGCTTCAAGTAAGTCCTCTATCTAACTTTTTTAAGTTCCTTATTGACGATTCTTAATACAAAGTGTGACTTGGTTACATTTTGGTGTTTGGCATAATCAAGCAAAGGGAAGGGAACTTAAAGAAAGAGTATGTTGAATCTAATCGCGAAGATGGATTTCAATCGCATGGTTCAAAGATCGTATTCTTGAGCTACTACTTAGAGAGTTATGATAGATTGCAAGGAAATTAGTAATAGCATAGTTATCATTTAAAGCTGCATTGTAAGGAAAAAGTTTTTTTTCGCATTTTATAAATAAATAAAATTTTGATTTTATTTTAGTTTATATCTCCTTGCAATGGCTTTTATGGAAAATTAATGTTTATATGTTTCTAGCAATAATGGAAATATAAATTTGATTCTTTCATTTGTGGTAGTGTCTAAATTTACCAAATAAGGAAAGATTCTCATCACCCAACTCTCAATTGGACCGAAACTTGGAATCATGCAAGTTATATAGTATGATGAATGAGAACTTTCAGCTTTGGAAAATTAAGACTAATTCCTTGTTCACATGTATATGTGAGTTAAGTGAAGGACTAAGGGATCGAGTACACATTCTTGTGCACTGGTCAAGGTCCACCACAAAATATCGATAAGACTATTTGTCATTATTTACAAAAGTTTAGTAAATATGGTTATACTTACAAGCTTAAGTATAATTCTGAAACTTTGGAAAAAGTTTCTATGTATGGCAGAACGAATCAAAAGAATGAAATTAGGCAGAAAGATAAAAGTTTCTCAAATCTGAAAAGATGGGAGAGTACTTTAGTATCATGTTTTGTAATCATCTTAATGATTAAGAAACCATATCACCATTGGTCCTATAAGGAAATCTTAGTGCATTCTTATGGCTAAGAAGAGGAATCATGAATTGTTGAAGTGGTTAAATCAAGAAGATAAATCATACTTCGTTCCAAAAAAAAATCTTAGAGTCATACTCCAAGATTGTAACTTGAGTGACATATCTTAAAGAAAGGTTTATAACACATGTCAAATGTAAGAGTAAAAGTGTCATACTCTTGTACATTTGAAATTGGTAAGTTGTGATGTTTTGGATAAAACAAAGACCAACTGAGGCCAATTGTGTGAAGTGTTTGTCTTGATAAAGAATCTGCACTATCTCTTGAATATTTGGCAAGTGAGTCTTATATGTCAAGAGGACAGTGGGAGTCTTAAAGATCTTGAAAAAGCTTCTAGATCTAATTAAGAAGAAAAACCAATAGTTTATCACTAGCACACGATGTGAGGTTTATAACCTCTCGTGTTGACATATTCCTATTTCTAAGCCCATTCCAGTTAAAGTTGGCTTTGCATATGAGTTATGAGAGTTCTCAATTGGTTTCATAACAACATGGAAGCAATGGCAGGCCCTTGTGCTGCCAGGTGGCAAAAAGTTAGGACTGCACAAGCTCAATCCATAAGAGTTTGGATTTGTCACTAACCTTGTCTTGTGATTATGGTATTGACAAATTCACATGGATAAGAACACATACACCATAAAATCTAAGTGTCATAAGGTTTCTCTCTGATTCATGAAAATGATCGTGAGGAAACGCTTTCACTAAGTAGATTTTAAGTAGATAGCAATCATGATATTTGCATTCTCAAAGTCGTTAGTGGAGCGTGTGTGGTTAACCGGCACACTAACAAGGACTTGTGAGAAATGGAAAAGGTCTAAACAATTGAGAATATGATTACGAAATTCCTTTTCATAGTTCTAAAATTGTTTAGACACACATGTGTGCTATCTAAGGAAAGGTGTATGATTTTGATAAAGTTTTATCAAAGCATTTCGTATCACAAATATGAACTTTGGTAAGAAGGTTAATAAAGTATTGATTTCTAGAAGTCCAACTGATTTCTGAGTACATGTCAAAGGTAGTGGGAGCATAAGTGTTATGCTAATAATCATCATGCAAGTGGGAGCATGATAATTATAATAAGTGTTGCAAGTTAGCAATGATAATTATAGAAAACAAAAGGTTTCAATTGGAAAAAAGTTGTTTTGCTATAATTAAGGGTGAGGATATTATACTTCATTTCAATTCTAAAAGCTTAGATTGAGGTTTTAATCATCTTTAGTCAAGGATATATATATATATATATATATATATATATATATATATATATATATATATATATATGAATTTTATCTTGGAATGGGTTAACATAAGGAAATTGTATATATGGATCCATTATTTGCATTCTAAAATTTGATTATGATTACGCCATCCCTTTTCATAATCTAAATTATGAGAACTTGACAAGTAGAAATAGAAAGATTATAGAAAAAGACTGGTCTAGTATCATGTCTTTATGAATCGTGTCCCATATGCTTCGGATATAGGATCGATTGCATGTGCTATAATATTCATTTGTTCTAAATTTTTCCAAATGTTCGTGCATTAAGAGGGAAAAAGTACTAGAACTAGATATGACTAATTTGATTAACCAATTGTTGAGGACAATCTTATGTTTACCAAAGATTGGTTGCTCAGGTACAGTTGGAAGTATAGTGTTAATTTTGGAAGGACCATATTGACATATTTTGAAAAGAGACAACTCTTGTTCAGGAGTAATAGTCAAAAGGGGAATATGAAAATGTTCCCATAGGTGGAAGTTATTCATTAAATATGTGTAAGATTATGAAACTTAATGCAATAAGAATGTTCAAAGGCAATGAACTTTGAATATGAGACTTCATTTCCATGGAGTTGTCTCCATTGGAATACTCTGTAATGTCTGTTGACAAGTCTTTGTGACTTTGTGCATAATCATTACAAGAGGACCAATGCATATAAGTTTAGAATCTAATAGATTTAGGTAAATGGCAGGAATTTGGAATTCTTGCATTTGTGGTTAGGATTTGGGATTGTGAAATAAGTATCATTGGAATTATGTTCAATCGATCTATTTCACAAATTCATGATCATAGACAAAATCTGTGTGCATACTTGGTGTATGGCATAAATAATGTTTGAAAAGACATAGTGTGCATACTTGGTGTATAGCATGACTAGTGTTTAGAAAAAAAACCATAGGGTACATGCTTGGAGCATGGGACAACTATTGTTTTAATTCAGGTATAAAGTTGATAGTTTGAAACGGTATGCAATGAATAATGTGCAATCAATATGGTGATAAATAAAAGATGTTCTATTTATATTCATAAGTTCTGAGACCATATTTGATTCGATTATTCTTGTGTTTCACTTTGCATGTTTTGATGTCACACCCCTAAACCAGACGGCGGAAACGTCTGGGGGCTCATGTGACTAACATTTGAATTATCATCACAATGAATATACATGAAACATAACACATTCATCAACAACATTACATATAACGACCGACATTGTTCACATCAAGTACATTGTTAAGTTACATAAATTCAAAGTATCACAAGTACAATGAGTGATACTACACAAAATAAATCCATGCATTCTTGAAAATCTTCCTGCTTAACGATTACCCGAGAATACAAGTTATGTTGAAAACGGCCAACATATATAATGTGGGTGAGTTCATAAGTATGTTTAAGTAAAGTTTTTGTATCTTTCCTAACAACCCATAAAATCCGATATTTTCTGTAAAATGTCTGAAAATGATGTGCAAATCAAGTATAAATGCATATGTGAATTTCATAGTTGTAACATATATAAATGTAGTTTAGATTTCTTGTATTGTAATTAAGTGATAATTATATAAGAATATTTCCCCAGAAAATCCGATATTTTCTGATTTATAATAACGTCGAGGTTCTTGTATCGTTAAATAAGTTATTTTGTATTGACACAATTGAAGGGCTAATCTTCGTAATGTTAAATTTGGTATTGAATCTCTATATGAGCCATTATAACCATGCATGATAATGACTAGGTTGCCCGTTTTGACATTTTTCTAAATGCCAGTATTGCTCAAGATTTTCTCGCCCTAGCCAGCCTAGTCTAGCTATAGCGAACAGCTAAGGCGTGGGGGGTCAGCCCGTATAGATCTATACACAAACTCCCGCTCTCCCTCCAGGAAACTATGGTTATAACTATAGGCTACGATTGTACACTCAGAGGTGCCAACCGACATGTCTGTCACACCCCGAAACCGAAGGCGGAAACATTCCGGGGCGGAGGACATCATGAATATCGCAACCAATGTACATAGTAAGCGTAGTAAACACAAAACATTACATTACATAGAATTATTACATTTGTTTGAAAGTAGAGTGTTACAAGAGTTTTACATATATATATATATATATATATATATATATATATATATATATATATATATCATATGAAAAAAAGTAAAGACGAGTCTTCTTTACGCTCCATCTTCTCCAAAAGATCACGGTGTACCTATCTAATGTGGACCTGAGAATACAAGCAGTTTGAAAATCAGCATAAAGCTGGTGAGTTCATAAGCAGTTTAGTTTTTGTAAAAGAACAGGTTTCCTTTGGTTTTCTGAAAATGTCGTTATCCAAGAAAATCCCATATTTTCTTATAAGTAAAGTTTAGTTATTCGTTTATTCTACGGTTTGATTAGGAACATTTCGTTATCCCAGGAAAAACCCTTATTTTCCTATATGTGAGTTAGTTATTCGTTTATTCTACAGTTTGATTAGGAACATTTCGTTATCCCAGGAAAAACCCTTATTTTCCTATATGTGAGTTTGTTATTCGTTTAGAATGCTATGCCCTAGTATCTATCATACTTGTCGTATTAGTTAGGTATTCTGATATCCTGGTTATCCTACACTCGAATGTTGTTTATCTACTATACTTAGTAGTATTTTCGAATGTTTGGAGACACTCAGAGGCGTATATATTTCGAAACTCTGTCGATATCCAAAGGCGTACTTTCGTATTCGTTTTATTCGTATTCGTATTCGTATTCATATTCGTATTCGTATTCGATCTGTTTCTAACTGTACTTTCGTATTCGCTCTGTTTCTAACTGTACTTTCGTATTCGCTATGTTTCTAACTAGAATTTCGTATTCACTCTGTTTCTATCCAAGGGCGTAGCTTATTAAGATTAATCCTAATTAATGATTAGTATGAATTCTTCGTAAATTATGAAATATAACATAGATTATAACAGTTTATCAAGAAATCTATGATTAGTCTGAAAGCTAACTCTGCAATTCGAATTATTGGTTAATACGGTTTTCGATATTAAAAACATACAGAATATAAACATTTGAACTAAAATAATAACTTTGAGTACAAGATTTCCTTGTACTTTTGCTTGTATTCCCCCCTGAAAACATTTGAAAACACGGAAAAAGAGTAGGGGTATGAACTCACCGGTCGAGAAGCATGTCGGTTTGGGTGCTAAACGTCAGTTCGAGGCTTGAACGCATGTGAGGTTACTATGTAATATGAAAAGATACATATTTGTATCTAATTAGGCTTTGAACTACTATTTAATTGAGAATATACACTCTGAGACGCGAAATCACTCTATTTCAAGGGTTTAGAATGATTCGGGTTGTATTTAAGGGTGTATAGGGCCTAGATAAGGAGTTTACTCTTCAAGAGTAAACTCATAAGAGAGTTTACGGCCCTAATGAACCACTCCCCATGAGTTTACGGCCGTAAACTCATGGTGGGGTGTTCTAGGGTGCTAAATGGCCTTATAACATTTGAGGGTTAATGCTAGGCTTGGTTTTAAGGCATTGGAATGGGTTTTGAACATCCTAAGGGCCATTTGAGGAGTTTACGGAAGTAAACTAGGTGTTTACGGCCGTAAACTCTTATGTGCCATGTGTTAATGTGTTTTGGTGGTCCTAGGTCATTCACAAGTGATTCTAAGTCCTTATACAAGCCTTGGGATGAATTTAGGGCATCATTTGACTAAGATATAGGAGTTTACGGCCCATGAACCTATCCTTGGGGGGTTTATGGCCGTAAGCTCCTGTAGGGGTGGTTTTCTTCAAGTTTAATGCCTTTAACTCATTTTTGGTGGCTTCTAGACTATATTCCAAGGCTTATGAGGTGTTTAAGTGGCATCTTAACACTTTAAAATGAGTTTACTCCCCATGAAATGGTGTTTACGGTCCAAGCATGTGCTTGGGCCGTAAACTCATGTTTATACCCTAAATGATGAGTTCAAGGTGTTCCAAGTCCAGTTTGGTAAGCCCCTAAGTCATATCTAAGCTCCAAATGTGGTATGGAAGGGTTCTAAGGGTCAACCCCCCCCCCCCCCCCCCATTTTCATGTGTTCACGGCCTAAGGCTGTTCCAGGTCCGTAAACACATGTTTATGGTCCTATTTCACATATTAATCATGAATTTGAAGGCTAAAGATGTTATACTATGAGCTAGGATTGTTACCTTGAAGATTTGGAGCTTAAATTTGATGATTTTGGACCTAGAATTTGGATTGAAGAGAGAGAGAGAGAGAGAGAGAGAGAGAGAGAGAGAGTAGAGAGAGAGTGGAAAAAGGCTTCAAATGAGGCTCTCTCAAATTTATATATGCTTAAAGTTTGGGACACGGTGGAATTCTACCCGATACTGATGTTAAGCGAGGCTTTTGGTCGCACCCGATTAAGTTGTCGTAACCCGATATGGTTGAAACTAAAATTTTTCTAATTACTAGATTGAGGCGTTTTCATGAGTTTATAATGTGTTTGGACAACCATTAAGTCATAATAGCAAAACTCAAAATTAATGACTTAATTTAGAAACGAAACGGAAACAATTCAAAATGACGATTTTTTAATGACGGAACGGGTTACGATGACGGAACGAACTTCGGGTTGTCACATTATCCCCCCGTTAGCGGGAATTTTGTCCCGAAATTCAAAATTTAAATATGACTCAAGGATATGGAAAGAGATACGGATACTTCGGTTTCATCGGAATACGCACTCCCAGTGAACTCGGGTCCTTCACTTATCGGGATACGGCTTTGTTTCGTACGTTTAATCTCTCGATCTATGATTTCGATTGGTTCTACCATGAGGTTCAGAATTTCGTTGATTTCGGTCTCATCAAAGGGATTACTAGGGTTTTGTCGAATAGGCACTTCTTAAGGACAGAGTCGTGGAATACCGGATGGATGCTGCTAAGTTCTGAGGGTAGTCGGAGTTTGTAGGCTACATGATCGATCCTAATGAGGATTTAGAAAGGTCCTACGTTCCTCGGGATAAGCTTTACGCGTTTCAAAATGTATCATGCCTTCTTCGCTTGATACGTGACCAAAGTAAATGGTTAGACCGAAGGGCATCACTACGTCTTCGTAGTGACCATATCAAGTGCTGAATGCTGTTTTGGAAACATCATTCCTGTGAACTTGTAGCTGATGGTCCCTTGACCTAAGGTCTATCTATGTGAAGTAGCTGGCTCTTTGAAGTTGGTCAAAGTGGTCATCTATTCAAAGAAAAGGATATCGGTTTTTGATGGTTAACTTATTCAGCTAACGGTAGTCGATACACATTCGAAAGGAATAGCAATACCGGGGCTCCTCGGGGTGAGGAACTTGGCCTGATGAACCCTTTGCTGAGTAGCTCATTAAGCTGACTGGAATGCCCATGTATTTCTGATGGCGCTAATCGGTACTGAGATTTAGATACACGTTTGGCTCCAAGAATTTGATCGATACGAAAATTGGAATTAGGTTTGTCGCCGTAGATCATGAGAGTCGGGTCAGAAGGGAGACTGAGACGGATGGCCTTTTCGAAACCAAGAATATCAATATGATTGGACTCAGTCAATCCATGCCAATGATAATATCAAATCTCTTCATGAAAAATTGGCATTAGGTCGAATCGAAAGGAATAGTAGCCATGAGTAAGGATACAACCTATGGATATGTCGCTAACGTTCTCTTTCTCACTGTTAACTATCTCGACAGTAAACGTTTTGGTTACTAACGGAGAACTAAGTTTAAGAAGACGCTTGAATGAATGATTATTAAAATTTCTTTGGCACTAGATTCAAAAAGGATGCGAGTATAAAAATTTTCGAGAAGAAATGTACCTACGAAGTCGGTGGGATCGGGGATGCCTCCTCCTATTTTATAGCTAGAACTATCCCAGCGTTGCTAGTTGTTGCTGCTTTGGGGCAGTTTCTCTTATAATGTACAACTTCTCCGCAACCATAGCAGGCCTGATCGGTACTCAATCTGGAAGCTTGATTGGTTGGTTGAGCCAGTGCTTTGCAGTTTCGCGTAAGGTGGCCCTTCTTGCCACAGTTGTTGCAAAACACCTCACGACAAGGGCTGGAAGTGAGATGATGGTAACTGCACTTATTGGACCAAGGGAGGTTACCAGCATGCCTAGTAGTAGGTGCTTGAGCTGTAGACGCAGCAACAGAAGTAGTGGCAGCTTGAACTGCTACAGTTTCATGCCTCTTGGAGGGTCTTTGTGAACTCTGACCCTTTCGCTTCTTTTTCCAGATAACCTTTTTACTCTCATTACGCTCAGTCTGATGCTCTTGATCATTTTCATGGTTTTGGGGGTAGATATTTCTTCCTGGTCCATTGGACCAGCTAGGGTTCAACAACGTCATTGCAGCAGTTACTGCAGCAGTAACAGCTACCTGAAATAAGACAGGGTCGAACGGAGGAGGATATGGTGGCGGAGAGTTGTTGTTCCTAGAGCTGGGTCCTTTCTTTGGAGGCATGATGATCTAAAATGGTTAGGAAAATGAGGACGATAATTCCTCTAAATTGAAATATGAGATATGAAACAAGAGATATGTCATTATGACAGATATAGGGTTTCATAAGCGATAAGCAGGAAAGAGTTATCAAAGCAGATAAACTATCGCTAAAGAAGGAACGAGTAGCAATACTCGAAATGAATTTCTACAACATATTCGGCTTTGGCTAAAATACTCCCATAGTATTTTATGTTTCGCTGCAACAACGGCTCGTTGTTTGGGTATTGGGTAAGTTTTAGGCATGCCACATACCACAGTCACTCCCAAGCACATGTTGGCCGTGTCTCGAATGAATATAGTTGGCCAGGCTATATTGATCCTGGACACGACTACATAACTGCCCAGGTTTAACTGCAGCGTACAACACCCATTTACTTATGTTTTGTTCTACTTGTAGTTACGGATTTCGAGGGTTAGGTAT
The DNA here is from genome assembly GCF_051521515.1 of Lactuca serriola. NCBI lineage: Eukaryota > Viridiplantae > Streptophyta > Magnoliopsida > Asterales > Asteraceae > Lactuca > Lactuca serriola. Next base: position 139,436,867 of record NC_136413.1, read on the forward strand.
ACTTGTATACTTTTGAAAATACTTATATTTTAAGGTATACTTTTAGTTCAGAGCAATTAGGCCCCTTAGTGTTTATAGTCTTATACCATGTAAGATTTGGTATACTAGTTCACTATAAACAAGGGCTCTGATACCAATCTGTCACACCCCGAAACCGAAGGCAGAAAGGTTCTGGGGCGAAGGACATCATGAATATCGCAACCAATGCACATAGTAAGCGTAGTAAACACAAAACATTACATTACATAGAAGTATTACATTTGTTTGAAAGTAGAGTGTTACAAGAGTTTTACATATATATATATATATATATATATATATATATATATATATATATATATATATATCATATGAACAAAAGTAAAGACGAGTCTTCTATACGCTCTATCTTCTCCAAAAGATCGCGGTGTACCTGTCTAATGTGGACCTGAGAATACAAGCAGTTTGAAAATCAGCATAAAGCTGGTTAGTTCATAAGCGGTTTAGTTTTTGTAAAAGAACAGGTTTCATTTGGTTTTCTGAAAAAGTCGTTATCCAAGAAAATCCCATATTTTCTTATAAGTAAAGTTTAGTTATTCGTTTATCCCACAGTTTGATTTGGAACATCTCGTTATCCCAGGAAAAACCCTTATTTTCCTATATGTGAGTTAGTTATTCGTTTATTCTACGGTTTGATTAGGAACATTTCGTTATCTCAGGAAAAACCCTTATTTTCCTATATGTGAGTTAGTTATTCGTTTATTCTACGGTTTGATTAGGAACATTTCGTTATCCCAGGAAAAACCCTTATTTTCCTATATGTGAGTTTGTTATTCGTTTAGAATGCTATGCCCTAGTATCTATCATACTTGTCGTATTAGTTAGGTATTCTGATATCCTGGTTATCCTACACTCGAATGTCGATTATCTACTTTACTTAGTAGTATTTTCGAATGTTTGGAGACACTCAGAGGCATATATATTTCGAAACTCTGTCAATATCCAAAGGCATACTTTCGTATTCATATTCGTAGTCGTATTCGTATTCGTAGTCATATTCGTATTCGTATTCGATCTGTTTCTAACTGTACTTTCGTATTCGCTCTGTTTCTAACTGTACTTTCGTATTCGCTATGTTTCTAACTAGAATTTCGTATTCACTCTGTTTCTATCCGAGGGCGTATCTTATTAGTATTAATCCTAATTAATGATTAGTATGAATTCTTCGTAAATTATGAAATATAACATAGATTATAACAGTTTATCAAGAAATCTATGATTAGTCTGAAAGCTAACTCTGCAATTCGAATTATTGGTTAATACGGTTTTCGATATTAAAAACATACAAAATATAAACATTTGAACTAAAATAATAACTTTGAGTACAAGATTTCCTTGTACTTTTGCTTGTATTCCCCCCTAAAAACATTTGAAAAACACGGAAAAAGAGTAGAGGCATGAACTCACCGGTCGAGAAGCATGTCGGTTTGGGTGCTAAACGTCAGTTCGAGGCTTGAACGCATGTGAGGTTACTATGTAATATGAAAAGATACATATTTGTATCTAATTAGGCTTTGAACTGCTATTTAATTGAGAATATACACTCTGAGACGCGAAATCACTCTATTTGAAGGGTTTAGAATGATTCGGGTTGTATTTAAGGGTGTATAGGGCCTAGATAAGGAGTTTACTCTTCAAGAGTAAACTCATAAGAGAGTTTACGGCCCTAATGAACCACTCCCCATGAGTTTACGGCCGTAAACTCATGGTGGGGTGTTCTAGGGTGCTAAATGGCCTTATAACATTTGAGGGTTAATGCTAGGCTTGTTTTTAAGGCATTGGAATGGGTTTTGAACATCCTAAGGACCATTTGAGGAGTTTGCGGCAGTAAACTAGGAGTTTACGGCCGTAAACTATTATGTGCCATGTATTAATGTGTTTTGGTGGTCCTAGGTCATTCACAAGTGATTCTAAGTCCTTATACAAGCCTTGGGATGAATTTAGGGCATCATTTGACTAAGATATAGGAGTTTACGGCCCATGAACCTATCCTTGGGGGGTTTACGGCCGTAAGCTCCTATGGGGGTGGTTTTCATCAAGTGTAAGGCCTCTAACTCGTTTTTGGTTGCTTCTAGACTTTATTCCAAGGCTTATGAGGTGTTTAAGTGGCATCTTAACACTTTAAAATGAGTTTACTCCCCATGAAATGGTGTTTACGGTCCAAGCATGTGCTTGGGCCGTAAACTCATGCTTATACCCTAAATGATGAGTTCAAGGTGCTCCAAGTCCAGTTTGGTAAGCCCCTAATTCATATCTAAGCTCCAAATGTGGTTTGGAAGGGTTTTAAGGCTCAAAACCCCCCTCATTTTCATGTGTTCACAGCCTAAGGCTGTTCCAGAGCCGTAAACACATGTTTATGGTCCTATTTCACATATTAATCATGAATTTGAAGGCTAAAGATGTTATACTATGAGATAGGATTGTTACCTTGAAGATTGGAGCTTGAATTTGATGAGTTTGGAGCTAGAACTTGGATTGAAGGGAGAGAGTAGAGAGAAAGAATGGAAAAAGGATTCATATGAGGCTCTCTCAACTTTATATATGGTTAAAGTTTGGGACACGGTGGAATTCTACCCGATACTGATGTTAAGCGAGGCTTTTGGTCGCACCCGATTAAGTTGTCGTAACCCGATATGGTTGAAACTAAAATTTTTCTAATTACTAGATTGGGGCGTTTTCATGAGTTTCTAATGTGTTTGGACAACCATTAAGTCATAATAGCAAAACTCAAAATTAATGACTTAATTTAGAAACGAATCGGAAACAATTCAAAACGACGAATTTTTATGACGGAACGGGTTACGATGACGGAACGAACTTCGGGTTGTCACAATGTCTCACTAGATTCTCAACCCTTTGTACCATGTTTTATGTTTACGTGTATGTTGTATGTTTTCATATTCAAAAGGTACATATATAAGTATACAAAGTTCAATGATTATTTAAAGATATAGTCACGATCTACCAAGCATGTGAATTTCAGTCCAAGCCCAATTAGCATGTAAATGGACCACAAAGGCCCAATAACATGTAAGAGGGTAATTTGGGCCTAATAGGCATGTACATGGACCACCAAGGACCAACAAATATGTGACCCATAGCTCAGGCCCAAATTAACATGTAAATGAGTCGCAAGGCCCAATAAACATGTCATGGAAAATATTGGGTTCAATATAAACATAAATGGGCCCTTAAGGCACATTGGCCATGTAATGTGAATATTAGGCCCAATAAAATTGTTATCGATGTATTTCGTCCATTCGTTATTATTTCGTTGTCTGCTTTAGCTCGATGTTTACCGGATTGAATATAAAAAGTCCTATTTTTGTAAGAACGACGTTCTTGGCCAATAAGTCTCAAATTTTCAATTAAAGCCCAAAGTTTTGTAAAAATAACACTTTAGTCCATAATTTATAAAAATTTGTAATCTCGTCCCAAATGTTTAGAAATTCAAGGATTTAAAACAAAAATTTATATTTTGACATTTATGGCCCAGTTTTGCAGAAATCACATTTTCAGCCCCTTGTTTGTAAAAATTGACACTTTCGGCCCAATTTTAATAAAAGTTACATTTTTGGTCCAAATTAGAAATAAATGTTATTTTCACCCATAAAATTGGTTTATTTACATTTATGACTCAAACTTTGGTCAAATAACATTTTTAATCCCAAAACTTCCATTTTTTCGCAAATTTGGGCCTAAAACTGTGAGGCCGAAATATTTGGCCCATTAAGCTAAAATTTACATTTTTGGCCCTTTGGAAAGTATGTTTATCATAAAAAAACCCTTTTTATACAAGTATGACCTGTTTGGTCCCTATAAAAACATAAATGTCACTTTTTACCCTTATCTTTTGTTTCTTGACAATTTTGACCCTTAACAAGGTTTTTGTTTTAAAATTTTATATCTTGGACATATAATCACTTTTGACTTGATAATATGATGTATAAAATGTATTAGTTCATGGATCTATACTCAATGTTACTTAAAATGTCGAGATTTGTTAAGATCTAACACGTTTTTACAAAATAAACTAAGAAATCACACAGGATATGCATATAACACATAGATCTACACATTTTACTTGCATTCTCCCCCAAAAATCATATGAAAACCAAAAACAAGGGGGGTATGAACTGACCTTTGCTTTGATGTTTCGGTTTTTGAAGAAAAGATGAAGAGATTTTTGTACCTAGCAACACCTTGATGTAGATTTCGAGCTTAAGAAGAGTCTAAGGTGGGATCATGGAATAAACCTATGTAAGAAGGAGTTTTTCATGTTTAAATGAAAGGAAATGCTTGTGTTTGGTAATAAATTACCAAAGATTAAGAACACTTAATGAAGATCCTTGAAACACAACCAAATTTTTGAAATTCTTGGAGGAGGAAAGATGATCTTTGAGAGTGTTTGGAGAGTACTTGGAAGAGTGTGTGTGTGTGTGTGTGTTTAGCTCTTGGCCGAGAGGAAGAAAAAGAGAGAGAGACAGAGAGAGAGAGAGAGAGAGAGAGAGAAGAGATGAGTTTTCATAGGAACATGATATGGGTTGGTTGTTTGGAGTGTAATGTGCTTAGTTGTCCATCAAATAAAAATGATGTGGCACCACCAAAGTCAACCCTCATTTCATTTCTTTTTTTACTCATGGGCCGAGAATTGCATTAAGAAAGAGAAGATGATTCATTTTGGCCCAAATCTTGATCCTTACTCAAAATCATGAGGCCCATAGAGAAGTTTTCGGACCAATGGGCTCATTAGATGGTTCATGGCCCAAAATGGCATAAAAGAATGGATTTATGGCTTACTAGGGTTAATTGGATTAGTTATGGCCCAATAAGGCCCATTAGGGTTAGAATGAATCATTCTAGGCCCAAATGGTCCAAAATGTTATAAATTTATGAATTACGTCCATTTATAATCCAAATAGGGTTTCCAAGCCCAAAATAGTTGAATTGGATGCTTACTGGTCCATTAGGCCCAATAAGGAAATCCTAGTCTAATATGGACTCAAACCGGGATTCTTAGGGTTTTCAGACTCTTTGTTGAACATGAAAGGTGAATTTAAATGAGCATCGAGTGATATTGACTTAAAGTATATGTTTTACAATAGTTGAATGATTACACAAGAATAGAATTTCCTAGCTAAAATGCTAGTTATGACATTTGACTTCTAGAATAACTAGGTCATTCTTCCCGAATGACTAAGTTATTCAAACCATCCACAGTCGGTCATATGTTGGAAGTAAATATGAATCAAGACTCTCATGAAGCTGGATTGTAGATGTCCAAGGTATGGGACATAGCACGAGTTGCTGCAACATTCATGAGTGCTCATAAGTTCTGAGTATCGGATTCAACCCACGCTCACTAGTATCACTTCATGGAATTTATCTCGAGTGATCGTGAGACGGTAATATCATATAAGTATTCAAACCTAGAGATATGACTTGTTGCCTATGAGTTGGTTATACATTGATTGTATGTAAACGCATTGGTAACTCGATGTTATAAAATGTGTCTTTGTGTATGATTCAACAAATAGTAGAACAAGCATATGAGTCGAAGTTTATCTGTTCCTTCTTGGATTAGAAGCGATATCTGGTCCCCTTTATGATTTTATGTTGACCCATGTATCGGGCCCGCTCAAAACTAAGTTGATATGTTCAATTAAGTTCTATGTCAAACAAATCAGAAGTCGTGAAACCAACTGCTGGAGAATAAGTAAGACATTGTTCCATGTATTTGTCCTGCTGATATCTAGAACAGAGGATGTATCATCATCATCTCAGTTCCGTGAGACCTTGAAAGAGCTACGATTGTTGATTGGTTCCTCTGTTCTAGATATCAGCAGGACTTGTTTAGTGGGTTGATTGTGTAAATCACCCATACTTGTTTAGTGGGCTAATGCTCCATGGATTATCAAGTTGTCCTGAAACCCATAGGATACTCCAAGGTGTTTTTGAACCCATGGATCATGGAAATGAAGAGCCATGTCAAGTTAGGGTTTACATGGTGTAACCCTACTTATGACGCACTATAAAAGGAATATGTGAGCAACCAAAATCGGCCACTAGTGAGAACAAGAGGGCATAGCCGATTTTAGAAGTGTTCTATTTCTCTCAAGGTTATTCCAAGTGTATTTGGTGTTGTGTGAGACATTTGAGGCATCACACTTGAGGTGTCAGGCTCACAAGGTTCTCAAGGAATCCAAGCAACTAAAGGTATGTATTTCTTACTAACTTTTATGTTTAAAAGTTCCCCATGTATGCTAGATAGGTTATGAACCGTGGAAAAACAAATTTGCATGATTCATAGATAAAACATAGATCCAAGGTTTCTAGGGTTGCATGTACACCATAGGAGTGTTAGAATGATCAAAACCCTTCAGAGAGGTATATCAGGGGCTAGTGCCTCCATTTCAGGGAAATGTCTTAGCTTCAAACCCCACTACCTTCGACAGTGCCAAGTGATTGGCACACCGGCTCATCGATCATGGAATCCGCACCACCACGACAACAACAAACTTGGCCATCTCAGAACCCTCCAAGGCTGATGACAACAAGCGGAAGTTCTGGGATAACAAGAAAAAGAATGCAACGCAGAACTTTGCCAAAAAGCAGCAGGTCGTGGTTGTTCAATTTGCGATAACCCCTACTGCTACTGCGTCAATGAAGCAGTATGCTGGAAACTAGCCCATGTGCAACAAGTGCAGCTTCCACCACAATGGACCCTGTCAGGGAATGCAGTGCGCTAACTGCAACAGGAAGGGGCACATTGCCCGTTTCTGCAAGTATCCGGCTAGGCCAATCGCCCAAGTCCCCAGCGTTGGTGTGGGCCAGGCTTGCTACGAATGTGGCAAGGTAGGTCACTACAAAAGAAACTGCCCGAAGGCAGGGAACGTGGGCGGCGTAGGAAGAGTTTTCGTTATAGGCCACGAGGAAGTAGTAGTTGACCCCACAGTGGTCACTGGTATGTGACTCCTCGATAACTCTTATGCATGCATACTGTTTGATAGTTGAGCGGAGAGGATTTTCGTGAACCAGAAATTTGCTCACTTACTTAAACAAAAACCACGTGCACATAAAGAACAATTCACTGTAGAAATGGCTAACGGAAATACTGAGAGCACTAGCTACATATACGTAGATTGTATCCTAACTCTAGATAGCCATTCATTTCCAATCGACCTCATGCCAGTCTCAATTAGAATTTTTGACATCATAATCGGCATGGATTGGTTGAGTCTTCATCGCACTGACATCATGTGCTATCAGAAAGTTGTTCACCTAAATCTACTGTCTAACGAAACTCTAGTTATCTATGGCGACAAACCCGACACGAACCTTCATATCATCTTGAGTATACAAGCCCAAAAGTATTTACGAAAGGAATGTCATGCATTCCTTGCTCATGTGGTTGATATGAGCCAAGAGACGAAAGACATAAGGAACCTCCTAGAAGTACGTGACTTTCCCAACATCTTTCTAGAAGAGCTACCAGGATTACCACCACAACGTCAAATCAAGTTTAGAATTGACTTAGACCTAGGGCTACCCCTGTATCCAAATTGCCCAATTGTCTAGCACCAGCTGAGATGTAGGAACTATCCGGTCAACCGAACGAACTGCTCAGAAGGGCTTTATTATACCAAGCTTCTCACCCTGGGGAGCACCGGTCTTGTGCATGAAGAAGAAGGACGGATCATTCCGTATGTGCATCGACTACAGAGAACTAAACAAGTTTACCATCAAGAATCGTTACTCTCTACCTCGCATAGACGATTTTTTCGACCAACTGGAAGGGGAGAATTACTTTTCAAAGATAAATTTGAAATCTGGGTATCACCAGTTACAAGTGCCAGAGGAGGATGTTCCCAAGACAACCTTCAGAACTCGTTATGGACAGTACGAGTTTTAGTGATGCCATTCGGACTGACTAATGTGCCCGCAGTATTCATGGACTTAATGAATATGGTATGCCGTCCTTACATGGATCAGTTCGTCATTGTGTTCATTGATGACATACTTATCTACTCTCGTAGTAAGGAAGAGCATACTAAGCATCTACGTCAGATCTTGGAAACTTTACGATCAGAGAAGCTCTACGCGAAGTTGTCAAAGTGCGAGTTTTGGATTCGAAGATTCGAATTTTTGGGTCACGTTTTTAGTGAAGAGGGAATTCATGTGGACCCTTCCAAAATAAAGGCCATTGAGAACTGGTCAGCACCGAAGACGCTCGTCAATTTCTAGCCCTTGCTGGCTACTATCGCAGGTTCATTCAGAACTTCTCTAGGATCGCGAACCGCTTACGACATTCACCCAGAAGGGCGTGGCTTTTGACTGGGAAGAGAAACAAGAGAAGGCATTTCAAATGCTGAAGTGAGCCTTATGCAGCGCACCGATACTATCCCTCCCAGAAGGAATAGAAGATTTCGTGGTTTATTGCTATGCATCCAGCCAAGGACTCAGTTTTGTTCTTATGCAATGAGGTAAGGTCATCCCTTATGCCTCAACACAGCTAAAGACACATGAAGTCAACTACACCACACATGATCTTGAGTTAGGAGTAGTAATATTTGCTCTGAAGATCTGGAGACACTACATGTATGGTACGAAGAGCACTATCTTTACAGACCACAAGAGCCTTCAACATATATTCGACCAGAAGGAGCTCAATATGAGACAAAGACGGTAAGTCGAGATACTCAATGACTACGAATGCGAAATTCGCTATCATCCTGGAAAAGCCAACGTAGTAGTTGACGCCCTAAGTCGAAAACAATACTTTGGTCGTAGAGTCAAATCATTGACTATGACTATCCATTAACACCTTTCCACACAAGTTAAGGAGGCTCAGCTAGAAGCCTTAAAATTAGAAAACGTGGCGGGTGAATCCCTTAGAGGAATGGATAGTAACCTAGAAGTCAACGGTGGTGGAGCCTTATATCTCATGGATCGGATCTGGACACCGAGGCACAATGGTTTCAGAGACTTGTTCTTCACAGAAGCGCACAACACTCGATATTCCTTCCACCCAGGTTCGGATAAGATGTATCTTGGCCTCAAAAAGCTATACTGGTGGCCTAACATGAAAGCAGAGATTGCCACCTTCGTAAGTAAGTGTCTTACTTGCGCCAAGGTTAAAGTCGAATACCAGAAACCCTCAGGTTTACTACAACAACTGGAGATACCTAAATGGAAGTGGGAGCGGATCACAATGGAATTCATAACCAATTTTCCCAAGACAACGGGTGGTCTCGATACCATTTGGGTGATCGTAGATAGGTTAACAAAGTCAGCACACTTCCTGCCTATCAAAGAAACGGACAAGATGGAGAAACTAACTAGAACCTACATTAGGGAGATCGTACGACTGCATGGTGTTCCCATATCCATTATCTCTGATAGAGATAGTAGATTCACTTCAAGGTTCTAGCAGTTGCTGTAAAGTTCCCTAGGAACTAGGCTGGACATGAGTACAACCTACCATCTGCAAACCGACTGACAAAGTGAGAGGACTATTCAAAGTTTGGAAGATATGTTGCGAGCATGTGTGATTGAATTTGGGAAGGCATGGGATACTCATTTACCCCTTTTCAAGTTCTCCTACAATAACAGTTATCACACGAGCATAAAGGATGCTCCATTTGAAGCCCTATATGGCCGAAAGTGCAGATCCCATCTGTGCTGGGCTGAGGTGGGGGACACACAGTTAGCTAAAGGACAAGTTCCTGACAACACTCTCACAGGTCTGGAGATCATACGGGAAACGAAAGAGAAGATCGTTCAGATTGGTGAACGATTCAAATCCTCTAGAGACAGAAAGAAAAGCTACGCAGACAAGAGAAGGAAACCTTTTGAATTCTAGGTTGGTGACCGAGTTCTTTTGAAGGTCTCACCCTGGAAGGGCTTGATACGCTTCGGAAAGTGCGGAAAGCTAAATCCAAGATATGTAGGGCCTTTCGTGATTATCGCTAGAATCGGCCCTGTAATTTACAAACTCCAACTACCTCACGAACTTAGTAACGTACTCCCTACTTTCCACGTATCAAACATGAAAAAGTGTATGTCCGACGAGACTCTTCTAATCCCACTTGACGAGATCGAGATCAACGAGAGCCTCAACTTCGTGTCAGAACCAGTAGAGATCATGGACCGAGAGGTTAAGAAAACGAAGCAAAGTTGTATCCCGATAGTGAAGGTTCGCTGGAATGCTAAGCGGGGACCTGAATTCACTTGGGAGCGTGAGGATCAAATGAAACTGAAATATCCTCATCTTTTTACTTAGTTATTTGTACTTGCTTAAACTCCAATTTTGGGACGAAATTCCCTCTAAGGGGGAGATGATGTAACAACCCGATATTTTTCAAGTCAATGTAACGATCTAAAGTCAAGTATTGTAACCTACTTTTTAAATAATAAGAATAGCGTCAAAAATCAAATGTTCAAAACTCTCAATTGGGATATATAAAGTGATAGATATCGTAACAAGGTTTTCAGAAATATAACGAACACTAAAATCCAAGTTATAACAAAGAAGTAATGACCAATCGAAGATCCGCAAAAAACCGATAAAACACTGTTAAACATAAAACGCAAAATTTCAATAAAATACTCTTTATCCTTAGGTATCTAAATGAATGTCGTTGATATCATTAAACCGTAAACGTATATAAAAAGAATGTCCAAATCTGACTCCGTATTAGGAAGTTATGATTTTTCTGAGTTTCGGATATAGCAGTAGACTGCTAAAAACTCGAAATAGAGATTGAGCGACTATTAGTCGGCACAACCTAAATGAGAATCGAAAATCTCGACAATAGTAGTACAATGGTAAAAAGACAGACGAAAACGGACATCGGATAAAGAAGTTATGAATTTTTAACGGACTTTTCCAATCCCGGCCTGTTAAAAATATAATATTAAAAAGAAAATTAAAAATTAGATGACGAAGTCTAAACGAAAGTTGTAGAGCATGATATCACTTACATGTGGATATAAAGAACATCAAAATCGGAACTTGTATATGAGAGATATGAATTTCTAATGTCTGGGACACGAATTCCAACATTATCAGAGGACTCACGATGTGAGCTAGTGATGGATAGGTTCCAAAGTCGAGCTGTCAGAAGTCGAGTCAGTGGTTGGATAAGATTGAACTCACGATGTGAGCCATTCCATGCTCACGACGTGAGCTCCAAAAATACTCCCTATAAATAGAAACCGAAGATCTCGGGTTTAGGATGCTCAACTCTACTTCCCTTTCTACTTTTACTCTGTGTTAAGCATCCTGAGACTACCCCAACGTGCTGGTGATGTGTCGAAGCCTTGACGAAAGCCCGAAGTCCCGAAGTTCCCAAGATTTCCGAGAAATCAACTGTAACGACCCAATTTTCACGCCCAAAACTTTCATTTTAATTAAGTAGTTTGTAAAACATTTGTAGTAAAACATCATCCGATCATATCATTTCATAAAACATATCTCATGTCTGAAAACCCAAAACATGAAAATAATAGAAATGTCAGAGTACAATCCCAGAACATCTCATAATGCGGAAAACTAAAGAGTGTGTGTATGATGTGCTGCTACCGTGCCAGCTCCTTCCCCTTCGCTGAAGAGGTACCTGAAACCAAAACTGAAAACTGTAAGCACAAAGCTTAGTGAGATTCCCCCATCGTACCACATACCATACAATCATATCACATACATGATGGGTTTTGAGCATTCTAACACTTCCTAAGTGTACATGCAACCCTAATAACCTTGGAACTATGTTTGTCTAATTGTCATGCAAAGTTGATTTCCAAGGTTATGTTCCTATCTAGCATACATAGGGAACAATTCTTTCTTTGAATGAAAGATAGAACTACATACCTTGTTGTTGAAAGTGTTCCTTAAATCCTTGTGAGACTAGCACCTCAAGCGTGATGCCTCAAATGCTTCATACAACACCAAATGCAATGTACAAACTTGAGAGAAAACTCTAACACTTGCAAAATCAGCCAAACCCTCTTCTTCTAGTTAGTGTAGCCGATTTTGGGGAGAAACACATTACTTATATAATGTGTTGCATTAGGTAAACCGTAATGTAACATGACTCTTCATTTCTTGATCTGTGGGTTAACTCCATGGAGCATCCAATGGGTGGAACCCAACTTGACAATCCATGGAGCCTCTTAGCCCACTATATAAGATATGGAAGATTTACATAATCTACCCATATATCTATTTAGTTATCTTTTGATCACTTAATTAGTTCTAAGTTAATTCTTGATCAAAACTAATTAAATAATATTATTAATATATTAGAACTTATAATATATTAATAAACCTTAAGTGTTATTTCTCTCATTTAGTTTATTCAATTGCAAGATGCCATGCAACCCAAATGGACCATGTCGGGTCGGGTCAAGTACATACTAGAAATAGTTATGGACATAGACACCTTATCCAACAGTCTCCCACTTGGATAAGTCTAATAACTATAACTGTAATACTTCAGGAACCGATCAGCAATCGTAGCTCTTTAAAGGTTTCTCGGAACTGAGAAAATATTGATACGCCATTTAAGATAAGTGATCACATAATCCTCTGTTCTAGATATCAACCGGACAAATACATGGAACAATGTCTTACTTATTGTCCAACAGTTTGTTTCCCGATTTCCGATTTGTTTGACAAAGAACTTAATTGAACACTTCAAATTAGTTCTGACCGGGCCCGGAACATAGGTCAAAACAAAATCATCGAGGGGCCTAGATATCAGCTTCTAATCCAAGAAGGAATAGATAAACTTCGAATCATATGTTTGTTCTACTACTCATTGAATTATACACAAAAGCACGTTTTATAACATCGAGTTACCAATGCGTTTACGTACAATCAATGCATAACCAACTCATAAGTAACAAATCCTATCTCTAGGTTTGAAGACTTATGTGATATTACCGTCTCATGATCACTCGAGATAAATTCCATGAAGTGATTCCAGTGAGCGTGGGTTGATTCCAGTACTCAGAACTTATGAGTACCCATGAAGTGTTGTCCTTAACCTTGACACCTACGACCAACTTCATGACAGCCTTAATTCATATCTACTTCCAACATATGACTGATTGTGGAGATTTGAATAATATGTAGAAACATAACATAATATTCTAGAAGTCAAAACATGCAAAAGAAATTATAGTAAATGATTGACAAAAGATAGTAACACTTTACTCATAAATAAACAACCAACTATTATTTATCATCAAATGTCAATTACACTTTACAAATTTCATAATTTATCTAACTAGTAAATGTTCCATGCATGCTGAAGATGCTTAGCCCTACTCAGTCCCTTCGTGAGGGGATCTGTTGGGTTCTCATCTGATGATACCCTCTTTGCGACGAAGATTCCTTCTCTTATGCGATGTCTGATAAAATGATATTTTCTGTCGATGTGTCTGGATCTCCTGTGATCCCTTGGTTCCTTAGCTAAGGCAACATCACTTTCACTATCATAGAAAATTTCCATTGGCTCCTTTATATATGGTACAACTCCAAGGTCTCCAATGAAGTTCTTCAACCATATTGCCTCCTTTGTTGCTTCGCTCGCTGCTATATACTCTGATTCACAAGTGGAATCAGCCACTATCTCCTGATTGGAACTCTTCCAAGTGATTGATCCTCCGTTTAGGGTAAAGACCCAGCCCGAATGAGAGCGGAAATTATCCCCATCAGTCTGGAAGCCAGCATCACTATACCCTACAACTCTCAAGTCATCACTCCCGCCGAGGGTAAGGACCCAGTCCTTAGTACTCCATAGGTACTTGAGCATATTCTTTACCGCAGTCCAGTGTGCCTTGCCAGGGTTCCCCTGATACCTGCTAACCATGCTCAAGGAACATGCTACATCAGGTCGAGTACACGTCATAGCAGACATGATCGATCCTACAGCCGAAGCATAAGGTACTTGACTCACTTCTTCTATCTCAGCCTCAGTATTTGGGCTCTGAGCTTTACTCAATCTGGCATTACTCTGGATAGGTAACTCTCCTTTCTTGGAGTTCTGCATGCTGAATCTCTTCAGCACCTTGTCCAAGTAGGTACTTTGACTAAGTCCAATTAGTCTTTTACTCTGGTTTCTCAAAATCCTTATCCCTAGAATATAGGCAGTTTCTCATAGGTCCTTTATAGAGAAACACTTCCCAAGCCAGGACTTAACTTCCTGCAGAGTTGGGATGTCATTTCCTATGAGTAGTATGTCATCCACATACAATACCAAAAAGCTAACTATACTCCCACTAGCCTTGACATAAACACAAGATTCATCTTCACTCCTAGAAAAGCCAAATTCCTTGACCTTTTCATCAAAGCAAAGATTCCATCTGCAAGGTGCTTGCTTTAATCCATAAATGGATTTCTCAAGCTTACACACTCTATTAGGGTACTTGTTGCTGACAAAACCTTGTGGCTGACTCATGTAAACATCTTCAGTCAGCTTTCCATTAAGGAAAGCGGTTTTGAAACCCATTTGCCAAATTTCATAGTCATGAAATACAGTTATGGCTAACATAACCCTAATAGACTTAATCTTGGCTACTGGAGAAAAGGTCTCATCATAATCCACTCCAGGAGTTTAAGAGAAACCCTTTGCAACCAGTCGAGCCTTATAAGTGTGTACATTACTATCCATGTCGGTCTTCTTCTTGAAGATCCATTTGCACCCAACACTCTTATGACCTGGTACATTCTCAACCAAATTCCAAACTTGACTGTCATACATGGATTGTATCTTGCTATCCATAGCCTCTTTCCATTTCGCAGACTCGGGGCCTGCCATGGCTTCCGCGTAACTGTTAGGCTCATCCAGACCTACTATTGTCTCATCACTAATAAGTGTATCACCTTCCGCAGTAATATTGAACCCATAGTAATGCTCGGGTGCATTCCTAACTCTCGTGGATCGCCTCAGAGGTACAGACTCGTCAATTGGTTCAACAGGAGTTTCCTCCTCAAGTTGAGGGCTAGGGTTTGAAGTTCCTTCACCACTTGACTCTTGAAGTTCTTCAAGGTCAATTTTCCTCCCACTATCTCCTTGGCTTATAAATTCTCTCTCATGAAAGACTCCTCTTCTTGCTACAAAGACCACATTATCACTGGGTCTGTAGAAGAGGTAACCAAAGGATTTCTGTGGGTAGCCGATGAAAATACACCTCTCGCTTCGGGGTTCAAGCTTATCATGAGTCTCACGTCTCACGAAAGCCTCACAACCCCAAATCTTGATGTGGTCTAGTTTGGGTACTTTACCAGTCCACATCTCATGAGGAGTTTTGGCAACTTTCTTTGTAGGGACTAGATTAAGGATATGGGAGGCAGTCTCTAAGGCATACCCCCATAATGATATTGGTAGCGAAGCTTGACTCATCATGGAACGAACCATATCTAACAAGGTTCGATTACGCCTCTCATCCACACCATTCAACTGCGGTGTTCTGGGAGGTGTCAATTGTGAGACAATCCCACATTCCCTAAGATAATTGTGGAACTCTGAACTAAGATACTCAACACCTCGATCGGATCGAAGCATCTTAATGTTCCTGCCCAATTGATTCTCGACTTCCTGTTTAAATTCCTTAAACCTTTCGAAAGTCTCTGACTTATGCTTGATTAAGTATACATATCCATATCTACTGTAATCATCGGTAAAAGTCAAATAATAACGATTAGCATCCCTTGTGGCATGTTTGAAGGGCCCACACACATCCGTGTGTATAACTACCAACAAACCTTCACCCTATCACAAGAACCTGTGAAGGTTGACTTTGTCATTTTTCCAAGTAAGCATGATTCGCAACTATCATCTGACTTTAGGTCAAATGACTCCAAGACTCCATCCTTTTCGAGTTGGCCTGTGCGTTTCTTGCTTATATGTCCAAGACAACAATGCCATCATGATGCTTTATCCAAGTTATTATTATTAACAGAATCAATACACAATACATTATTTCCTAAGTTATCAACCACATATACAGTTTCATGCACGCCATCACAAGGTACTGCTTTAAAAAAAAGAACATTATTAAAGAAAGCATTAATCGAACCAACTTCATTATCAAATGAAAAGGTGAAACCTTGTTTATACAATGCATGAAAGGAAATAATGTTTCTTGCCATTTCTGGCGAATAACAACATTTATTCAAATCTAAAATAAACCCACTACTTAGCGATAAAGTATAAACTCCAATCTTGGTGACAGGTGAACATTTCATGTTTCCCATGATCAAGTTTATTCTTCCTTGCTCCACATTCTCACTTCTTCTTAGTCCCTGAAAATCAGAACAGATATGAATACCACAACCGGTATCAAGGACCCATGAGTTAGAATGGGGTGAGTTATTAGATAAGATAGTGTAAATACCTGCATGGTTGGGTTTAACTTTCCCATCCTTCACATCTTGTTGGTACTTTGGGCGGTTCCGCTTCCAATGTGCCTTTTCATGGAAATAGAAGCATTCAGCCTCTTTTGGGTCAGAAGAAGGAGTGACGAAACATTTCTTGGTTCCACTTGAAGAAGAGCCATCAAAGGTCCTAGCCTTGGTACCCTTCGAAGAACTCTTTGTCTTCTTCCCTCATCCTTTCCCGATTGCCAAGACAGGGGTGGAGTTGGTAGGAGTAGGAGTAGTAACAAACGCCTTACCCTTAAAACCACTTTCTACGGTCTTTAAGAGTCCTTGAAGTTTGCTGAGAGTGACCTCTTCCTTTTTCATGTGATATGTCATGAGAAATTGATCATAACACGATGGTAAGGAGTGCAAAATGATATCTATTTCAAGCTCCTCGGGGAAGTTCACATTGAGCTTCAGCAACCGGTCAACAAATCTTTGCATTTTCTGCATGTGGCCCGTGATGGGTTCACCATCCTTCATTCGGGTTGTTATCATGGAGGAGATGATTTCATACCTCTCTTGTCTTGCACTTTGATGGTATCTTTCCATCAAATCTTGGTGCATTTCAAAAGGGTAGAAGTCCTCGTAGGACTTTTGGAGATCGGCTGTCATAGTAGCCATCATGATGCATGCCACCTTGGTGGCATCCCTTTCATGTGCCCTAAAGTCAGCAATCTCTTGAGGAGTAGCAATTGTCTCATCAATCTCCTTAAGCTCCTTATCGAGAACATATTCTTTGTCCTCGTAGCGGGTAATCATCCGGATGTTTCTGATCCATTCATTAAAATTGGACCCATCAAAAGTGACTTTCCCACACAAGTTCATTAGAGAAAAGGAGCCATTAGGATTAGAGCTAGAAGCAGTAGTGTTTGCAGACATCTGAAAAGAAGAAAAGTTTAGTTTAGATATTGAGATAGTCCTTAATAAAACACCCAAATGTAATATTAAGGCTAGGACCCAATCATAATATATTATACTTAGAAGAGGTATGTCGTAATCTAAGTAATAACATATTTGAAAGGTAGGTGAATGACGATTCACCAATTTCCACCATGAAAAACGGAATATTAAAATTAGGTTTTTAATTGGTTCGTAGAAATTCCTAGATTCTTTGAGATTCATTGAACTTTTCAATGGCATGTTTCAATCTCGAGTGTGCCCTCCAAGTTTTGTGACTGGGATGCCGAGGATCACAAAACGAGGTGTGAAGTAACCATTCAAATCACTTGGTACCCTTAAAGTATTACCCCTCAATCTATGTACTGGTTAACCACACACGCTACATCGATACTATGATAAACATTAAGTCACCCTTTACCTACCTTGTTAAGTACAAGTTAGTGTGCCGGTTAACAACACACGCTCCACTAACGACTTAAAAAAAGTGTAAAGTGTAATTTCATGGATTAACACCTTATTCATATTTTCCTAAAGTAACTAAGATTGGGAATTTAATAAAAGCATTTAGCTACTTTAATATATTCATCATACTTTTAATGAGAATTTATAAGTCCTTGTCCTACCCGTTCGTCTAACGACCCTCCACCGATCAAGGAAGCGGTGGGTGAGAGTGGACACCCATTAAGTGGCCATTTTATAGGCAACAACCTTATACCCCCCTTATAGACAGGCTTCGTGAATGAGGCGTACTAGCAGTAAGACGACTTGATCTTATATATATATATATATATATATATATATATATATATATATATATATATATATATATATATATATATATATATATATAACTTATAATATTATAAAGTATAAGGGTTGAATTTTAACTTTTAAAATTCTAAGGGCTGGAACTAAAGTTGTAATCAAGACTTTACTTGTTCCAAAACTTGAGGGCAAGTTTTGTAAACTTTTAAAACTTTTCATTTCTTGTAACTTATGAGTTAATAGAGTATTAAAATGAAGAATCTTCATTTTTTATAACTCATGTGTTCTTTTAATGGCTTTTAACAAAGTGACTTTTGGTTTTCCATAACTTGAGGACAAGTTATGGACTCCATTAAAACACATAATGATCATGAATTAATCTACCACATAGGTTACAAACAATTCCTATGATCATCTAAACACCATAAGAACAAGAACACGAATATTAACACTTTCAAGAATCAAAAATTACACTTAAAAACTTGTAATTTTGATAATTGTCATTGTAAATGGATTAACATAAACATTACACCGTCTAAAACATGTTTTCAAGTACCAAAACAATTTAGGGTAATGTTTCTAGTCCATTTCCAGCAACAAAAGTCGAAATTCTGAAACCTGCAACCTCTACTCGTCGAGTCCCCCCATGGACTCGGCGAGTTCATACGTGCAGAAAGAAGAAAATCGAATTTTTAAGCAGTTTGCACAAATAATCAACAAACAAGCCTAGGCTCTGATACCACTGACGGGTTTTGAGCATTCTAACACTTCCTAAGTGTACATGCAACCCTAATAACCTTGGATCTATGTTTGTCTAATTATCATGCAAAGTTGATTTCCAAGGTTATGTTCCTATCTAGCATACATGGGGAACAATTTTTTCTTTGAATGAAAGATAGAACTACATACCTAGTTGTTGAAAGTGTTCCTTAAAACCTTGTGAGCCTAGCACCTCAAGTGTGATGCCTCAAATGCTTCACACAACACCAAATGCAATGAACAAACTTGAGAGAAAACTCTAACACTTGAAAAATCGGCCAAGCCCTCTTCTTCTAGTTAATGTAGCCGATTTTGGGGAGAAACACATTGCTTAGTGTGTTGCATTAGTTAAACCCTAATGTAACATGACTCTTCATTTCTAGATCTATGGGTTAACTCCATGGAGCATCCTATGGGTGGAACCCAACTTGACAATCCATGGAGCCTCTTAGCCCACTATATAAGATATGGAAGATTTACATAATCTACCCATATATATAATTAGTTATATATTGATCAATTAATTAATTCTAAATTAATTCTTGATCAAAACTAATTAAATAATATTATTAATATATTAGAACTTATAATATATTAATAAACCATAAGTGTTATTTCTCTCATTTAGTTTATTCAATTGCATGATGCCATGCAACCCAAATAGACCATGCCGGGCCGGGTCAAGTACATACCATAAATAGTTATGGACTTAGACACCTTATCCAACAATACATACTGCCAGACATTTCTGGGGTGCCCGACCTACCCGGTACGGCCATTCTGGGGTGCCGACCTACCCATGCGGCCATTCTGGATTGTCGTCCTACCCGTGTCAAGCCATTCTGGGGAGCTGACCTACCCATGTCGAGCCATTCTGGGGTGTTGACTACCCTTCGGTCCTAACAACCGAACCTCGAGGACTATTTCACCCCCTACTAATACTATCACATATATCATAACATAATCTATTGTCAGACATATATGGGGCGTCCGACCTACCCTTTGGTAATAACAACCGAATCTCGGGGACTCTTCCCCCTCCTACTTCCTCTATCTCATGTAACATATCATACTAGCGGCTAAACATGTCGTAACATACTGTTAGGCGTATTTGGGGTGCCTAACCTACCCTTCGGTCCTAACAACCGATCTCTATCACTATCACATACCATATCACGCTAGCATATAACATATCAGGTAGTAACAACACAGATGAATATCACAAAGACAAACATCTAGCATACGATCCCTACTGGTGGGCTGGAATTATGGCCGTAGACCCACCGCTACTAGAAGGTAACTCACCTCGTAGTAGCTGCTGAACTGTGCGGGAATCCTCTGACTGCTGCTGTTGCTACTCCGGAAATCCTCCGGCTAAAATTCCCACAAAACACTTAGTCAGAAACTGACATCTACTCTTAGGGTAAAATGAACATTTTACCCCTGACCAAGTCAAAGTCAAAGTGAACTTCTAGTTGACCTGACTCACCGAGTTGGCTCGCCAACTCGCCGAGTCCCTATCCTTCCATTAGACCTCATACCCGTCTCTACTCGTCGAGGTAGGCGATGACTTGACGAGTTTTCCTTCTAAATGAACATCGATTGAATCCTCATCCGACTCGCCGAGTTGTATGAACAACTCGTTGAGTTCATCATCAACTGATACACAGGTCCTGTCCTTGACTCGTCATTCTGGGGAGCTGACCTACCCATGTCGAGCCATTCTGGGGTGTTGACTACCCTTCGGTCCTAACAACCGAACCTCGAGGACTATTTCACCCCCTACTACTACTATCACATATATCATAACATAATCTATTGTCAGACATATATGGGGCGTCCGACCTACCCTTTGGTAATAACAACCGAATCTCGGGGACTCTTCCCCCTCCTACTTCCTCTATCTCATGTAACATATCATACTAGCGGCTAAACATGTCGTAACATACTGTTAGGCGTATTTGGGGTGCCTAACCTACCCTTCGGTCCTAACAACCGATCTCTATCACTATCACATACCATATCACGCTAGCATATAACATATCAGGTAGTAACAACACAAATGAATATCACAAAGACAAACATCTAGCATACGATCCCTACTGGTGGGCTGGAATTATGGCCGTAGACCCACCGCTACTAGAAGGTAACTCACCTCGTAGTAGCTGCTGAACTGTGCGGGAATCCTCTGACTGTTGCTGTTGCTACTCCGGAAATCCTCCGGCTAAAATTCCCACAAAACACTTAGTCAGAAACTGACATCTACTCTTAGGGTAAAATGAACATTTTACCCCTGACCAAGTCAAAGTCAAAGTGAACTTCTAGTTGACCTGACTCACCGAGTTGGCTCGCCAACTCGCCGAGTCCCTATCCTTCCATTAGACCTCATACCCGTCTCTACTCGTCGAGGTAGGCGATGACTTGACGAGTTTTCCTTCTAAATGAACATCGATTGAATCCTCATCCGACTCGCCGAGTTGTATGAACAACTCGTTGAGTTCATCATCAACTGATACACAGGTCCTGTCCTTGACTCGTCGAGTTGTATGAACAACTCGTCGAGTTCATCTTCATCCTTAAGAAGATTGCCTTGGACTCGCCGAGTCCAAGAACGGACTCGCCGAGTTAGTCACAACCACTCACTGAATCTTCGCTTTCTGATGTACAACACTTGATCAAAATGTAGATCTAAGCTTCTACAATCGATCTAGCACGTAGAGTTACAACCTTTACGTGCTTTGCATGGGACTTTAAGCTCAAAAGGTCCTAAAACAAGCTCGCACAATGCATTGGGGCCTTCTTTAAGTGCAAAAGTCACTCCTTTCTGCCTTGTGACCCATCAAAGGACCTAATCTGAAACATCAACCTCAAACCATGCTTGCAATCATGGTTGGTGACCAAAATGGCTTAGAAAAGCCCTAAAACTCCACAAAATGGGATCTATCAAAAGAGCAAGCAAGGTATAGACTTTATACCTTCTGAAGTCACCAAATGATGCTCAACACTGAATCCTTCTAGCCTCCTCTTGATCCTTCAAGCTTTTACTTCCTTCCTTGGATCACAAGAGCACCAAAATCACTCCAAAAGCCTTAGATTGCTTCAATAACGGCTAGGGTTTGCTAAGGAGGTCCTCTGGGAGAATATGGGACTAAGGAGGCCGAGTTAAGGTGTTTAAATAGGGTGCAAACCCTCGGATTAGGGTTTTTGCACAAATAGGGTCTACTCGTTGAGTCCGGAACTCGACTCGCCGAGTCCACAACTTAAACTCTGCGCCTCATCCCGCTTCTACTCGGCGAGTTGGTCCTTCAACTCGCCGAGTCCAAGACCAAAATCAAAATGTTAAAAGATTTAATAAAAAGAACACATACCAAGAACCAGGTGCTACATCAACGTATTTTCGGTCGAAGTGCTGCCCGATCAAAGTATCGTTTTCATTAAATCGTCACTTCTACCATGTGAGTTCATACCCCTAACTTACCTTTTAAAGGATTTTAAATGATTTTATGGGGGGATACAAGTAGAAAACCATATAGTCGTATAATCAATCACATGTGATTTATAACTATCAAAACAAGTGGATCTCTTATACTTCAAACTGTGTTATAGAACTAGTTCAAAACATTTTACAAACTAACGTGAAGTCATCTATAACCATTCAAATGGTTAAAACTGTTTTACATACTAAAATCTTTTATCAAACTCTTTTAAGCTTATATATTGTCAAAATCATGTCTATATGCATAAAGTTATATAAATTAGGTTGAAAGGGCTTAGGACTGATAACTCACTTTATTTTCTGTTCCTTGTTTGGTTGTGGACTTACGGTATCGGTTGTTTGTTCGAGGGTCGTTTGAATTTTAGTTATATATTAAGTGTATCTGTATAGATATAAAAGTTCTTACATCAGTTCAACACCTTTGGTTAGCAAAAGTGTACATACATACTTAGTTATTCTAACAACATTAATAGTAAACTGTAATAGGTATAGTTTAGAGGACTACTACTCACTCTTTCTAGTACAATGAAACATACAAGAGTCAGTTCATACATGAGTAAGTTCAAACATACTATAATGAGAAACAGGGAGGAACATTCTATACAAAGAGAATATGCAATACACTAGAATAGATAGAACATACTATACAAATACAAGAATACTATAACACTAATGTGAGCCACTACTTAATGGCATGGCAATATACTATTGTGTCACATTTTATAACCAGAGTCTCCTAGAGGGAGAGCGTGAGTTTGTGTATAGATCTATACGGGATTGACCATCCTACACCCTACTGCTAGCTACAGTGGGACCTTTAGGTCTACGGGTAACAAATGTCATACCATTTTCACGTCTTCGAACGTCGTGTTTTACTAGTCAATCTAGTCTGGGTACAATCATATCACATTTTACCTTAATTAAACAAACTGGTTTAAGGTAGTTAGTACACTGGTAGTTACTTATATACAATACTATAGTACATCTGTATTTTCCCATTGCATTCACATTGTGATCTTCTCACATAAACGGTAATGTAAACTATATTTTGGTAATGATAGTCATACTTGGGAAAAACACTCACTTCTACAAAAGAACAAACATTCAGAATAGTTGGGTCTTGGTAGAAGACTACATTTCATAATAAAGTAGAAAATATAGGATTTTCTAGGAGATACAACATTTATATCAAACACTTACAAACATTCACAACAAACGTTTACAAACACTTTCATACAAAACAATGACACTAAATACTTATGAACTCACCAACTTAAGTGCTGATATACTCTTTCAAAATAACTTGTATTCTCAGGTCACTAGTAGATAGGTACTTCTGGGCCAGACTTTTGAGAAGACGGAGCCTGCTCAAGACTCGTCTTTTATTTTGATTCATATTTTGGGTGTCTTTCAAACTATATACAGAACACACTTGTATTAAATTATACTATTAATGCAATGGATGATGTTGTTGCCTGTTTTCTATTATGCATTGATATGATATTGTACATGACGTCCTCCGCCCCTGAACGTTTCCGCCGTTCTGGTTTGGCGGTGTGACGCCTCAACCCAACACACTATCACATATCAAAACATACCATATCAACCCTATCTAACATATACAGACCGTCACACAGATCTAACAGATCACTAAGCATAACATCATTCTATATACCAGGATATAGATCTAACAGATCACTACAGCATACAATCATACGATAAACCAGGATAACAATCCAAAGGGTCAGCCTTGGTGCCGTTGACACGAAAGTACAGTGAGGAAACTCACCTTGCAAACTGAACAAAACTGATGAGGCCCGACACCGAATCTTAGCTCTCGAACTGATACGTATTTGTAACAAGTGACCAATTCCATCAAAATCTCAAAATACCCTCAAGGTCAAAATAGGTCAAAGTCAAAGTCAATTGGTTAAACCCACTAAGTCAACTGAGTCACCCCAGCCTAGTCAACTCAATCGAGTCAACTCAACAAGGCTGACCCATGCGAATAGGCGGGGCATACTCTGGAGGTACGCTTAGTGTACACGAAGCCTCGCTGTTAAATACTCATCGAGGTGATTGACCCAGTATGTGGGGCGTACCCTTGCAACCCTCAAACTCCATTAAGTGCTTAATGGCTTAAGCACTCAAGTTCATATCTCAGATCTACGGTCCAAATGCACAATAGAGTCATAAAGTTTCCAACTTTATGACTTTACAAGCCCAAAAAGTGTTGAACATAAGGTATTAATCCATTAAAACCTTCTACAAGATGCATGAAGCAATTCTAACAATTAGGACCTCATTTTTATGGCTTAGGACCCCTCCTAGGTTTTGAAAGGGCATCTCAAAATGACAAGAACAAACCATGCACAAGGTGGGACTTATAGGACCAAAAGTAACATAAAAACATGCAAAAATGGGAACTAACACTTAAGTCATCAAGGTATGAACTTTGTACCTTTTGGAGCTTCTCAAGAGGTAAAAGATCCCAAATCCACAAGCATGCTTCTACACAAAGGCTCCTCAATGTATCTTCTTTCCTTCTTCAACACACCAAGAACACACACTTAATCTCAAAACACACACTCAAAGGGCCAGGGTTTGCAAAAATGTCTCAACGGAAATGGAGGTTGAAGAGGTGAGGGAAAATGAGTCTTAATGTTGCTTACATACCACCCAAACCAAAAAAATTAGAGGTTTCCTCCTGAAGCTAGTATGCCCTGAGTACATAAGTGTATGCTCAGTGTACACACATGTATGCATGGCATATTCCTCCTGCCTTAATTACAAGATTGACACTAGGGCTTCAAGGCACATTCTCTTGGACTTAGGTACCAAAATGTCATATATTAAAATTTAACGGATGAATTTTGAAGTACCTTAACACCAGGATGTTACAATTCTCCCCACTTGAACTAGACTTCGTCCTCGAAGTATGCTGCGGTGAACAACTTGAGATAATGCTCCCACATCTCAGCCTCCGGCTCCCAGGTCCACTCGGAGCCCCTACGAAGCTGCCACCTTACCTTTACCAAAGGTATTTCCTTTTTGTGCAAAACCTTCATCTTCCTTTCTAGGATAGCCACCGGCTTCTCAACATAGTTCAGGAGCTCATCGACCTGAATATCATCCAAGGAAACGACTGCATCCTCATCCAATACACACTTTCGCAACTCCAAAACATGAAAAGTGTTGTGAATATGACTGATCTCCTCAAGAAGATCCAATTTTTAAGCAACTTTAAAAACCCTGAAAATCACCCAAAAAGGACCAATATACCGGCAACCCAACTTCTCCCTCTTCCTGAAGCGTATCACACCTTTCCAAGGTGAGACCTTCTGTAATACCATATCACCGAACTCAAACTCCAACTCTAATCAGTGCCAGTCGACATAGCTCTTCTGCTGACTCTGAGCGGTCTGTAGTCTCTGCTTGATCTGCTGAATAGGCTCTATGGTCTAAAGGATTACTTTGGTCCTTCCCAAAACCCTGTAACCAACCTCGCCCCAACAAATCGGGGTACAACATCTCTGCCCATAGAAGAGCTCGAAAGGCAGAGCACCAATGCTGGAGTGCTAACTGTTATTGTAGGAAAACTCTGCAAGAGCTAGGTAGGAGTCCTAAATCCCACTGAAATCGATAACACGGGCCTGTAACATATCCTTAAGGGTTTGAATCGTCCGCTCACTCTAGCCGTCGGGCTGTGGATGATAAGCAGTGTTGAAATGCAGCCTCGTGCCCAGCTCCTCGTGGAATTTCTACCAGAAACAGGAGGTGAACCGTACTTCGTGGTCTGAAAGAATAGAGATCGGGACCCATGGCAAGCAACGATCTTGTGTACACATACATCGACCAACTTCTCGGCCGAAGAACTGTCCCGAATCGCCAAAAAGTGGGAACTCTTGGTCATTCGATCAACAATGAACCATATAGCATCGAAACCCTTTGCCATCTTCAGCAACTTAGTGGTAAAATCCATCGAAATCTTCTCCTATTTATACATGGGAACCTAAAGTGGCTGAAAATTGCCATGCAGCCTTTGATGCTCAGCCTTGACCATCCTGCAAATCAAGAATTTCTCCACATACTAGGTTATCTCCCTCTTCATACATGGCCACCAATAACTCAAACTCAAATCCCGATACATCTTGGTCCCCCAGATGAATTGAAAAATGAGACTTATAAGCTTCCTCCAATACAATCTTTCTGATCCCACTAGAAATGGGAACCCAGACCTGACCACACCGGGTAAATAACCCTCGACTATCTATGACAAATCTGTCAATCTCACCTCTGGTCATCTCATGCTTCCATTTCTCTTTCCGAACTACCTTGTCCTGAGCCTCCGAGATCAATCCCAAAAGCGGGGAATCAACTGTTATCCTCATACGCATCACCCTATCTGAAGACCCAACCAACTTCTGGATCAAATCATCAATTACCAAATTCGCTTTACCCGAATGGTAAAGGATTTCACAATCATAATCCTTAACTGCATCCAGCCACTTATGCTGCCTCATATTTAGGTTTGGATTATCCATAATATGCCTCAAATTCTTGTGATCCGTGTAGATAGTACAACGGACCCCATAAAGATAGTGTCTCCAAATCTAGAGAGCAAAAACCACTGCCCCCAACTCTAGATCATGAGTGGGATATCGAGTCTCGTGGGGCTTCAGCTATCGCGAAGCATAAGCAATCACCTGTCCTCTCTGCATGAGGACTGCCCCCAAACTAGTGATGGAAGCATCACAAAATACCACGAATCCTCAATTCCCTTTGGGAGGGTCAATACTAAGGCCTCACATAATCTCTGCCGAAGAGTCTCAAATGCCGACGGCTGCTCATGGCCCCATCAGAAATCCACCCCCTTCCTTTTCAGACAAGTGAGGGGTACCACAATCATGGAGAAATCCTGAATAAATCTCCAATAGTACCCTTCTAAACCCAAGAAGCTCCTGATATCGGAAGGAGATTTCGGAACCTCCCACTACATCACAGCCTCGATCTTGGCCGGATCGACCAAAATCCCATCCTGGTTAGCGAGGAACCCATGAGACTGGACCTCTCTTAACCAAAACTCCCACTTCTAGAACTTAGCATAAAGTCTTTCTCCCCTAAAAAACCCCAGAAGCTCCCGAAAATGGTCCGCATGCTGTTCTCTGGTCTTGGAATACACCAAGATATCATCAATTAACACAATGACATAACTACTGATCTTCGGCCTGCATACCCGATTCATCAAATCCATAAACACCGCAGGCGCATTGGTGAGCCCAAATGGCATCACCATGAACTCATAATACCCATAACGAGTCTGGAATGAAGTCTTCCCCACGTCTTCCTCTTTGACTCTAACATGATGATACCCATACCTCAGATCTATCTTGGAGAACCAAGATGCACCCTTCAACTAATTAAAGAGGTCATTAATCCGCGGAAGGGGATAACAGTTCTTCACCGTTAACTTGTTCAACTCCCAATAATCAACTCACATCTGGTGTGAACCATCCTTCTTCTTGATGAAAAACATCGACACTCCGCATGGAGAATTACCCGGTCTAATGAACTGCTTGCCTAGCAGCTCCTGCAGCTGAGATGACAGCTCTTGCATCTCAAGCGATTCCAAGTGGTATGTCACCTTGGCAATCGGGGCCGCACCTGGCACAAGGTCGATTCAGAACTCGACCTGCCTCTCGGGAGGCACCCCGGTAACTCCTCCGGAATGACATCTGCAAACTCCTTGACAGCCAGGACCGATGAAACTGAAACTTGATCCCTAACACGTGTATCCACCACATAAACCAAGTAGCCCGCACACCCGTGTGTGAATTTACTGATGAGCCCTAGCTACTAAAATTAACCCTAACCTATCCTATTTCCCTCTCCATAGATAACCGGTTTCCCCCACTTGGGGTTTGAACTACCACTCCCTGGCCCTCACAATCAATCATGGCACCAAACCAGCTTATCTAATCCATACCTAGAATCATGCAAACATCATCCATGGGAATAGGGATCGGATCGATCGGATAAGGCACCTCGAAGATCTCCAATTCACAACCATGATACACTGATGACGCTTGTGTTTGTTGGCGATAGAAATCCGCGACGGACACTCTAACTCCCCAATAGGAAAATCAAACTCTCTACTAAACGATCAAGATACAAAGAACCGACTCGCAACCGAGTCAAGCAGCACAAGAGCATGAATGGATTTCGCATGGAACGTACCCTAACAGAGGCACATATAAGCATAACATAAAACATAATCAACAAGATAATGGATAGAAACATACCAGTCACACCATCTGGAGCTACTCTGGCATCCTCGGCAGTGAGTTGGAAAGTGCGAACTCGAGCCCTCGAGGGCTCCTCCCTCCCGTGGTGGCCATCAGTGATCCTCAAAGCAGTTGGCACCGGGGCCTGCGCCGGCTTGGCGGTGAGCAATGGACATTTTATCTTCACAAGGCCAACCTGATCACAATGATAGCAGATCCTAGTACTTGGAGTTGGGGCTAGCTGGTGGCAATCCCTAGCATAATGCCCCTCCTTACCACATTTATGGAATGCACTTCCTGATCGATAGCCCCCCTCATGAACTTTCCCGCACTTCCCACAAGTGAGGTCACTCTTCCATCTAGATCTAGAATTAACGGCCTTGAATCGATTTGGTGTTGGCTGCGACTACGTCGGGGCCGATCTTTGCTCTCTCTTCTGAAGAACTATCTCTATCTCACGCCACATGGCGGCCTCCTGCATCTACAACAAAGTATCATAAAGCTAGGTGGAAACAAAATTCCGGATATACATCTTGAGCATGCTCAAGTAAAGGTTCATCTGAACCTACTCAAAATCAAACTCAGGGCAAAACATGGCCCTCTTTATGAAAAAACTGGTGATCTCTGTCACCAACTCAGTCCCCTGCCTCAAGTCCAAAAACTCTTGAGTCAACCTCTCACTCTCTTCCCACGACACATATCTAGTACAGAACATCTCTAAGAATTGCTGCCAAGACACAATAACTCTCTACTCAGCAGAATGCAATCTCGTAACAAGTCTCCACCAATCCTTTGCTCCGAACCTCAGAAGGTTCAGAGCACCTGGCCTTCTGGTCAGCTGGGCAAGAGCAGGTGAAAAAGAAACCCTCAAAATCAAATAGCCACCTCATGGCTATGATCATATTATAAACTCTATCAATATTCGGGGGGCTTCGTATTGTTAAAGTCCTGATACTGAAAAACCCAACCAACATCAACCCCTGCAGTGGAAATGGACGCGGAGGCAACAGCTGTCTCAGTAATGGCTGTGTATCTGTCATCAAAGGACTACATCATCACTGTATTCATAGACCCAAAAATATCTGGTATCTACCATTGGAAAATAGTCGCAACCTCCTCATGGATAATTTCCCTAATATGGTCCTCGGTCACTGTCGGCCTATCCTGGCCACTTGATCCTGATCCTTATCCGGATCCCGCCTCAAATCGCCTTGTCATCACCATACTAAAACTAAACCATGAACACATCCAACCAAACATAAGGGTTGTAACTTTCCTGACAAACATATGGGTCCTGTTCTTTCACTAGTACGGGCTCATACTACCTTTCACACTGTAAAGCCCGTGTTTTTGGGCTACGCATTAATGACGATGTAATAGTCTAGGTAAACCATTGTAACTCGTTTTAAAGTAATAAAGATGAATTACTTGAATATTATGTGAATTATGTGCTTTTGTGTGCTTGTTACTTGTTTATAATAATATAAAAAATAAAGGATAAAAATAACAGTCAAAAATAAAATGTTAGATAAACTTGATACCGATGAAGAAAGATGTAGTGGTCGTGACAAGGATTCCGGAGGTATAAAGAATGCCGAAATCCGTGTTATAACGAAAAAGTTATAGTTTGTCGAAGTTTCGCGACAAAACCGGCACAAGACTACATTACGTAAATAGTGAATTTATGATAGAGGACTTTTTAGCCCTAGCGATCTAAACGAAAGTTGTAGTGTTTGTTAAACCGAGGGCGAGCATACAAGAACGCCCAAATCCGACTTCGTATGAGGAAGTTATGATTTTTCTAATTTTCGGATCGGCAATGCACAACACGAAGTTCGAATAATAGATTGGTCGATTTTTGGCCGACACAACCTAAACGATAATCGAAGATCTCGTTAATAGTAGCGCAACGGTGAAAGACAGACGAAAATGGACGTCGGATGAAGAAGTTTTGAAATTTTAACAGGCTTTATTGTCTCAGTCTGTTAAAGAATATAAATTTAAAATTGGTCGAGAATTAGCCGACGAAGTCTAAACGAAAGTCGTAGAGTACGGTCCCGCCTACGCATGGATATAAAGAACCTCCAAAACGGAGCTCGTATGCAAAAGTTACGAATTTTTGAAGTCGGAGTGGCAAATCTCGATCCTAGTGCGAGTGGTACACCCAGTGTACCTTCGGACGCCCTGCGTACCGAAGTATGCCCCGTGTACGAAGGAGGTACGCCCCGCAGATTGACTTTTTCCTCGGTCCACATTAAGCCACGATGACCCAGCCATCTTCGGACGCGTGTGGTACGCCTTCACGAGTACGCACAACATACTTCGGAACTATGCCCCGCATAGCGAGGCCTCTCGGCTTATAAAAGGGGACTGAGGGCAGCCTCTTTTCTTCACAAATTCACCTTCTCTTTCTCACACTCCTCTCTCTCAATCCACCCTAATCCACCCCGAAGCATAGGAAACCTCCCTAGCATTACGAGAAAGCCCCGAAGCGCCCGAAGGCCCCGAGAAAAAGAGTTTCTTGGTTTGAAACTCTGCCCGCATGGAGCCCAATTTTCACGCAAACTTCCCGGTTTCGTCAAAGAAGATTATTTTAAGAAGAGAAGTGTTATCTGAATCACTCCTTATCAGGTGAGTGTATGGTCACTTTCATCTTACACATAGATACGAAGTAGTTTATATAAATTATGTGTTATGTGTGTATATGTGTGTGTGTGTGTGTATATATATATATATATATATATATATATATATAATTGTTATCTGTCTACCGAGATGTTTGTTGGATGAAAGATTTATGCTTCTTTCTTTTCATATCTGAACTTTATCTTTCAGATCTAAACTTTTTCGTTCAGATCTGAAACACTTTCCTTTAGATCAACACTTTCCCATCTCATATCTAAGCTTTTCTTCCGATCTAGACTCTATATGTATTTTATGCTTCGAAAGTTATGTTGGATGAAAGATGTAAACTTTGTTTCCAGATCTGGATTGTGTATCTATTTTATATCTACAAACATGTTGGGTAGAACATGGGTAGATGAAATAGATGATGTGTGATAAATTAATGAGAGGCCTCGATGTTTACGATGTTTAAGATGATCCAGTCATCTAGCGGAGTATAGATGACGACCACAGACTTTTCTAGTCAGTCTAGTGGAACGCTAGCAAGCTCGCAACCTATAGGTGTTTTTGAAGATATACTCCATCCCCCCATGTTTGCCTTTTTGTGACATGTATTGCTGAGGAATCCCCTAAACAGTGTTGTCACCCCGAAAAAGAATCCTTAGGCTAGGTCCCTTTTAATAGATGCTTTAGGGACATAAAGTGAGGATAACGGGAATGGGTAATCATGTTTATGATTTGTTGAAAAAAAATAATAAACTTATTTATTGTGGGTTGAAATCCCTATATGCTCACCAGGCATCCCAACCTGACCCACTTAGTTTCTTGTATTACAGGTAGTGGAAAAAGCATAGTTGGATGATTTGATGAGAGATTATGGATTTATATAGAATGAATAGAATGATGTAAGGCCTATGATGTCTTGAGGCCAATTTTGTTTCGTGGCCATGATGTTTTTTTATGCTTTTCGTCTGTATCGATGATGACATCCCGAGTTTTGTAATATAATGATAATACATTTCTTTGAGAAATGCTTTGATAACTTTTATCATATTTCATTTTGGGAACAAATTACGCAACACTTTTCTTTGAAAGATTACTCTGATTTTATTATAAAAACATAAACGAGATCGGTCTTTTCTGGCCATGAAAAACGGGGATGTCACAGTTTGTATCAGAGCATTAGTTTAATTGAACTAGGAATTTGTAATATTTCTAGACTTAAACTTATAATGCTAAGCGATGATCGTGAGATGAGTGTCTTCCATATTTTAGACACGAGCACTAGTTTATTTTAGGAAAGATGCCTAAAATGATTTTATGTACTAAATGATTTATGTTTCCCTTGTATGCTATTATTTGTTCGGATTTATGGTTTGTTGCCGACCGGATCTGGAAACCTTATGTGTTCAGGATTCTAAGAATTCGATTACGATATTAGAACTAGCATATAATGTTTCGGAGTGATCAGAAGAATTTAAGCATCTTCCGTAAACAAGGAATCAGTGACCTCGTCCCTAAGTGATTGAGCAGGTACCGATAGTAGAAGTCGCACCAGAGCCAGTCACTATGGCTGAAGTACAAGCTATGATTCGGGCAATGATGGTTGAACAAAGGGAAGAGACGAGACAATTATTGCTGAGTAATAGGGATGAACCTTTGATGCCTGTTGAACAATGTGAACTGAATGATAGACAATCAGAGAAAGGGAATAACATCCGCACTGAAGGTCAAGTGGAACCCCTAGTGATTAGGAGGAACAACCATGATGAAGGAGTCGAGAGGAACGAATGCAAGTATAAGGACTTCACAACTTGAAAGTCATCAACTTTCACGGGGAATAAGGACCCAATTGGAGTCATGGATTGGATATCGGAGATGGAATTGGCCTTCATAACTTGTGGTTGCAAAGGCAAGCTACAAACCACATTTGCAGTGCATCAGTTCAGAGGTGGTGTTGTTCGCTGGTGGAACACCCTACGGAAGACCCTAAGCCCCATTGAGACCCTACAACTGACTTGGGCAGAGCTTTTGGTAAATATTAAGTGCAGATACTACTCGGCCCAAAATCTGCTTGAGCTAGAGAACCAATTCCAAACATTGAAGAAGGGAAGCATGTCCATTGATGAATACACCAATGCCTTCACTGACAAAATGAAGTTTGCTTTGCGCATCGTTCCAGCCAAGCTGACAAAATCCGATAAGTATGCAAAGGGACTTCCATGGGAGTACGTTGTGCAAGGCCGCCAGGCACCTACTCTGGAGGCAGGTATTTGGGCTGCCAAATCTGATGAGGAGATGATCAAGGGGAGAGACGCCAACAAGGTTGAGGTTGGCGAAAAGAGGAAGTTTGATGGGTCGTCAAAGTCTAACAAGAAGAATAAGTCTGGTTCAAAGAAATCTGGAGGAAGAGGAAATGAAGCAAAGTGGTGTGGGAAGTGTAAAATGAAACACTTGGGGAAATGTAGTGAGGAGGTGACTTGCTACAAATGTGGAAGGACAGAGCATTACTCCAACGAGTGCACATCCAACAAGAGGGTGTGCTACGGATGCAATGAAGAAGGGCATGTTGCTATGGATTTCCCGGAGAAGAAGGAGGTATCAAGGCCCAACGTCCCACCAAAGCCAAAAGCCAGAGCTTTCCAGATGACACTCGAAGCCGCAAAGTAAGCAGCGGACGTCGCTTCAAATACCTTTCTTGTAAATGGATTGCCTGCTAATATATTGTTTGATTAGGGAGAAAATTACTCCTTTATATCACATAAATTTGGTGGAAGACTAGCATTGCCTATAGAAAAACTTGATGATGCTCTAGTTGTAGAAGTTACCGGTGGAAAATTCATAGGTGTTAGCGATTGCATTAGGAATATCATCATCGACTTGAACGTAAATGAATTCTACGAGGAGTTGTTACCTATTGAGCTGAATGGTTTCAACATCGTAATAGGAATGGATTGTCTTGGCGCCAATGATGCAGAGATACTGTGCAAGAAGAAGATAGTGAGGGTAAACCCGCCTAGAAAAGAGTCGTTTGTGGTGTATGGGGACAAACGTAGAGTGAATTGTGGAATCATTTCCCTAATAAAATCCATAAAATGTTTTTCCAAATGATGCACATCATACTTGGCATTTGTGATTGATGTTAAGAAGGAGAAGAAGGAAATGCAAAGTATACCAGTGGTGTGTGACTATCTGGAAGTCTTTCCTGAATATCTTCCTGGATTGCCCCCTGATAGGCAAGTGGAGCTCCGAATAGACTTGTTACCAAGAACGACCCCAATAGCAAAAGCACTATAGCAAATAGCAACGACGAAGTGAAGGAGCTTATGATGCAACTTCATGAGTTATTGGACAGCGGTTTCATTCATTACTAGAAAAAAGGCATTTTACGACGCTCATTGCGCGTCGTAAAACGCTCAGACGACACGCAAATGCGCGTCAAGGAAGGCCCTGTCATAAAGAGAGACGACGCGCTTTTGCACGTCGTCTATAGACGACGCGAATTTGCGACGCGCGGTTATGACACGCAATGCGTATCAAGGAAGGCCCTGTCATAAAGGAAGACGACACGTATTTGCGTGTCGTAACCTTACGACGCGCGTGTTTATTACATGCAAAGCGTATCAAGGAAGCATGTGTCATAAAGGAAGACGACACGCATTTTTGCGTGTCATAATGTTAAATTTTTTTAAAATTATATATTTTTGATAGATTTACTAATTTTCAAATTAAATAACACATTAAAAGTCTCATAATACAAATTAAAATACCATAAACAATAAAGATAATTCATTGCACTAAGGACCATGTTAACAAAAGAATATAACATTATATACCATAAGTACCCTCAAGTAATCAATCTCTTACAATATAATTAATAGAAGAATCAAACAATGAATGTTAGTTGCAAATACTTGTGCCAAATGTGAGTGGTCAAATGAGGGAAAAGTGAACATCTACAATCCACATCCAATTCTTGTGAAATTTGAAAAGAACCAAAGATCAGAGAATGACATAAACTAATTTTTTAGTTAATCTGAAAAGAACCAAAGGTCAGAGAATGACATAAAAAGTCATAGAGAAAAAAACTAATTATAGGGAAAAGAAACATGTAACCATAACCGTGGCTAGCTTGCCATTGAAAGAGACTTTAACTTGTTTTGTGCAATTGAAAGGAATTGAAACAAGGGAAAACAACTTATAGGCTTCATGAAATACGTTGATCTTGATCCTTATCCGGATCCCGCCTCAAATCACCTTGTCATCACCATACTGAAACTAAACCATGAACACATCCGACCAAACATAAGGGTTGTGACTTTCCTGACAAACATACGGGTCCTGTTCTTTCACTAGTACGGGCCCATACTACCTTCCACACTGTAAAGCCCGTGTTTCTGGGCTAGGCATTAATGACGATGTAATAGTCTAGGTAAACCATTGTAACTCGTTTTAAAGTAATAAAGATGAATTACTTGAATGTTATGTGAATTATGTGCTTTTGTGTGCTTGCTACTTGTTTATAATAATATAATAAATAAATGATAAAAATAAGCGTCAAAAATAAATTGTTAGATAAACCCGATATCGATGAATAAAGTTGTAGTGGTCATGACAAGGATTCCGGAGGTATAAAGAATGCCGAAATACAAGTTATCACGAAGAAGTTATGGCCTGTCAAAGTTTCACAACAGAACCGGCACGACACTGTGTGATGTCAATGGTGAATTTA
This sequence comes from Lactuca serriola, assembly GCF_051521515.1. Lineage (NCBI taxonomy): Eukaryota > Viridiplantae > Streptophyta > Magnoliopsida > Asterales > Asteraceae > Lactuca > Lactuca serriola. Next base: position 139,472,896 of record NC_136413.1, read on the forward strand.
CGATAAAGGACTTTTTATCCCTAGCAATCTATATGAAAGTTGTAGTGTTTGTTAAACCGAGAGCATGCAAAAAAAGAACGCCCAAATCCGGCTTCGTATGAGGAAGTTATGATTTTTCTAAGTTTCGGATCGGCAGTGCACAACCCGAAGTTCGAATAATAGATCGGTCGATTTTTTGGCCAGCACAACCTAAACGAGAATCGAAGATCTCGTTAATAGTAGTGCAACAGTAAAAGGCAGACAAAAACGGACGTCGGATAAAGAAGTTATGAAATTTTAATAGGCTTTATTGTCCCAGTTTGTTAAAGAAAATAAACTTAAAATCTGTCAAGAATTAGCCGACGAAGTCTAAACGAAAGTCGTAGAGTACAGTCCCCCCTACGCGTGGATATAAAGAACGTTGAAAATGAAGCTTGCATGCGAAATTTATGAATTTTTGAAGTTAGAGTGGGAAATCTCGAACCTGGTGGGAGGGGTACGCCTGGCGTACCTTCGGACACCCTTCGCACCGAAGTACACCCCACGTACGAAGGAGGTACGCCCCGCGGATTGATTTTTTCCACGGTCCACATTGAGCCACGATGACCAAGCCATCATCAAACGCATGTGGTACGGCTTCGCGAGTACACCCAACGTACTTCAGAACTACGCCCAACGTAGCGAGGCCTCTCGGCCTATAAAAGGGGACTGGGGGGAGCCTCTTTTCTTCACATATTCACCTTCTCTTTCTCACTCTAGTCTCTCTCTCTAGCCACCCTAATCCACCCTGAAACCTAGGAAACCTTCCTTGCATTAGAAGAAAGCCCCGAAGCGCCCGAAGGCTCCGAGAAAAAGAGTTTTTCGGTTTGAAACCCTGCCCGTGCGGAGCCCGGTTTTCAAGCAAACTTACCGGTTTCATCAAAGAAGATTATTTTAAGAAGCGAAGTGTTGTCCGAATCACTCCTTATCAAGTGAGTGTATGGTCACTTTCATCTTACACACAGATATAAAGTATTTTATATAAATTATGTGCTCTATATATATATATATATATATATATATATGTGTGTGTGTGTGTGTGTGTGTGTTATCTGTTTACCGAGATGTTTGCTGGATGAAAGATTTATGCTTTTTTCATTTCAGATCTAAACTTTACCTTTCAGATCTAAACTTTTCTTTTAGATCTGAAACCTTTTCCTTTAGATCTACACTTTCATCTCAGATCTAAGCTTTTCTTCAGATCTACACTATATATGTATTGTATGCTTCGAAAGTTATGCTGGATGAAAAATGTAAACTTTGTTTTTCAGATATGTTGGGTAAAACATGGGTAGATGAAATAGATGATGTGTGATAAAATGATGAGATGCCCCGATGTTTACGATGTTTAAGATGATCCAGTCATCTAGTGGAGTGTAGATGGCGACCACGTACTTTTCTAGGCAGTCTAGTGGAACACTAGTAGGATCGCAACCTGTAGGTTTTTTTGAAGATGTACTCCATCTCCCCATGGTTTCCTTTTTGTGACATGTATTGCTGAGGAATCCCTAAGTAGTGTTGTCACCCCGAAGAAGAATCCTTAGGCTAGGTCCCTTTTAATAGATGCTTTAGGGACTTAAAGTGAGGATAACGAGAACGAGTAATCGGGTTAATGATTTGTTGAAAACAACAGTAAACTTATTTATTGTGGGTTGAAAACCCTATATGCTCACCAGGCCTCCCAGCCTGACCCACTCAGTTTCTTGTATTATAGGTAGTGGCAAAAGCATAGTTGCATGATCTGACGAGAGATTGTGGATTTATTGAAAATGGATAGAATGATGTAAGGCTTATTATGTTTTGAGGCCAATTTTGTTTTTTGGTCATGATGTTTTGTTTATGCTTTTGTTCTGTATCAATGATGACATCCCGAGTTTTTTAATATAATGATAATACATTTCTTTGAAAAATGCTTTGATAACTTTTATCATATTCCATTTTGGGAACAAATTCCGCAACACTTTTCTTTGAAAGAATTCTCTGATTTTATTATTAAAGCATAAACGAGATCGGTCTTTTCTAGCCGTGAAAAATGGGAATGTTACACATACCCACCAGTATTTTTCTCAGAGTATCATCACAATAAACCTAACAATACACTGCGCACTATCATACATATGCACTTCATCCTCACTTCCTAGAGGAACACTAAAAATAACGCAACTGGCCGGCTGACCCCACACAACTCATCCTACCACTAACTGCTACACGACCCTCCATTGGTCCCAGATAACATTCACATGAGTACAATCACATGCCGCACAGCTTAAACAATCTTAGACTAAAAGATTTGACCCCAGAACAGTTGGACTCAGACAAGAGTTGCACAATAGGAACAAATCCCTTATCCTAAGATCATTAACCCATGTAGCATGTGACTTAGCGTATTTACTCAATAGTCAGTTCATACACGAAATATTCATACATTAATCAATCAAGTATTCTATAACTAGAAGGCATCATATATAAGGCAATCCTATCATACAGTTCCTGAAGATCCCTATCCTATTACTACCATGTTGCTCTAACATAATATAACATAATCTCAAATAACTGTGTGGTAATGTGGGGTCTACTTACTAGCTTCGGTTGATCGTACACATCGCACCCTCCTTGACTATTTTGAAAACCATTTGAAAATGTCTTAAAAAACTTATTCCTTAGTTTGAGACTGGATTCACAAAAGTGTTCCTCCAATTCACTCAAACCAAGGCTATGATACCAACCTATAATATCCATAAAAAAATCATGAAAATTTTAAACTTTTAAAAAGCAACCCAAGATCATAATTCTTTACAATATAGTTTTCAAATATGTTTAATGTCAGAGTTCTCCCAAAATAAATCAAAACACGAGGAAATGTACAATCACACCTTCGCCTTTCCGCGATCATCTGAGGTACCTCAAACATAACCCAAAACTGTAAGCCAATGCTTAGTGAGCTCCCCTAAAGTACCAACATAACACATAATCATAATAACAGTAAAAACCATGCATACAGAACCTTCAGTATGACTGGACCACCTCACTGGGCCTTTAGCTTATCTGGACCGTTCTTTGGGCCTTCGGCCTGACTAGTACGCCCCTCTGGCCTATAGTCAATCTGATTCGCGCTGGTTCTCTTGGCCTTCAGCACACAGGGGGACTGCTTCAACCTAACACACCATCACATATCAACACATACCATGTAAACCCTAGCTAGCAAATACGGATCGTTACATAGATATAACGGATCACTAAGTATAGCATAATCCTCTATACCAGGATACAGATCTAACAGATCACTACAACATATAACCATACCATACACCAGGATAACAATCCAAAGGTCGGCCTTGGTTTCATCGACATAAAAGTACAGTGAGGAAACTCACCTTGCAAACTGAACATAATAGATGAGGTCTGACTCCGAATCTTAGCTCTCTAACCGATACCAATTTCCACCAAGCGACCAATTCCATCAAAATACCAAAATACCCTTAAGGTCAAACTTGGTCAAATTCAAATTCAACTGCTCAAACCCACTAAGTCAACTGAGTCAACCCAACCAAGTAACCTCAACCGAGTCCACACAACAAGGTTGACCCATGTGAGTACGCGGGGCGTACTCCAGAGGTACGCTTAACGTACGCGAAGCCACACAGTTAACTTCTCATCGAGGTGATTGACCCAGTACATGGAGCATACTCCTATGTACACGGGGCGTACTCTCGCAGCCCATTGTTGGGTGCATTTCATGTACCCATTTTGTAGCTTTATTTCATAAAAGTACATTGCATATAGGCTTAAACTCATGTATTTTGCATGTTTTTCGGGAGTTTTCATGAGGCAATTTCATTCACATACTTTTGTGATATTTTAGGGACTTTTGGAGGTAGGATCTTGTTGGAGGAGGTAAATAAGAGTTGCGGACAAAATTTCGGGACTTGCGGAGCACCAAGGAGCAAGATATCAAAGAAATGAAGATTTTGGCTTTATAGAGATTTACACGGCCGTGTAAATGCAAGCCTTGCGTTTACACGGGCCGTGTAAACGTAGATTTCTGCACAGTATATTTTTGCGTTTACGCGGGCCATGTAAATGACAGTGTTAATTTACGCGGGCCGTGTAAACGTAAACGTAGGTTTTAAAGCAGTTTTTCATCTTTCTTAAAGGGGGGAACCGACTTTTTACTTTGGGGGTCGACTTTTGGAGAGGAGAAGGCGATTTTCTTGAGGATTTTGGAGTTGAATAACACTTGGGAGCATTTGATTTCATTTTGTAAGAACTTTAATTTCATTTTCTAGATTTGTGATCTTGTTCTAGCCATGAGTGGCTAGAACCCTAAATTCTCCAAGTTTATGTCTTGACATTTGGATGTGATTTCAATCATATGACTTGATGTTTGCTTCTAATTGTGATTCTTATTGGCCATTTAAATTATGGTTAGATCATTCAAGTTATCTAATTGCAAAATCCGTAATTGTTTTGTAAATTGGACTAGGTAACAAGCACTAATATGATTTCTATTGAATGAAATTAGTGTAAATCTTAAAGCAACCTTTCAATCCAATTCTAAGAGCTTGTTTAGATTAGGTTAGTAAGGTTAGGATTAATCAAAGAGCTTGTTTTGGTTAATTATTGTGGTGAATGGGAAGTGTTAGAGCTTGTTAAGACTTTCAAGTACCAACTTAGATAGAATTAAATAAATATCTTGTCATCCATGGAATCACATTGCTAATTTGTCTTGCATAGAGTTGGAGTTCTCACAAATCCTGAATTTGTTTCATTTAATTGATCATTTACTTATTGCTTTATTCTTTTGTTTAAATCATTGCATACCAACCCCCCATTTATGTGACCATTATTGTACCTTTCGCAAAAAGGTATAAGCACTTGTCCCGTGTCTCTGTGGATCGACCCTGCTTACCTTGTATTACATTTTTAGTGCAAAGTAACAGTGTTTTGGAGTCATTTTGTACCCCTTCATTTGTTGGGTTTGACACACTCAACACCCATAAACTCCATTAAGTGCTTAATGGCTTAAGCACTTAAGTCTATATCTTAGATCTATAGTCTAAATGCACAATAGAGTCATAAAGTTTCCATCTTTATGAATTTACAAGCCCAAAAAGTGCTTAACACAAGGTCTTAATCAATTAAGACCTTCTACAAGATGCATAAAGCAATTCTAACAATTAGGACCTCATTTTTATGGCTTAGGACCCCTCCTAGGGTCTGAAAGGACAGCTCAAAATGACAAGAACAAACCATGCACAAGGTGGGACTTATGGGACCAAAAGTAACATAAAACACCCAAAAATGGGATCTAAGAATTAAGTCATCAAGGTATAAGCTTTACACCTTTTGGAGCTTCTCAAGAAGGCAAAGATCCCAGATCCACAAGCTTGCTTCTACACCAAGGCTCCTCAATGTGTCATCTTTCCTTCTTCAACACACCAAGAACACACACTTAAGCTCAAAACACACACTCAAAGGGCTAGGGTTTGCAATAACGTCTCAACGTAAATGGAGGCTAAAGAGGTGAGGGAAAATGAGGCTTAATCTTGCTTAAATACCACCCAAAGCCTAAAAATTAGGGTTTTCCTCATGAAGCTAGTATGCCCCGCGTACATAGGTGTACGCCCAACATACTAGGGCGCGCCCTACTATGGTTAGCGTACACACATGTACGCATGGCGTACTCTTCCTGCCTTAATTACGAAATTTCTATTAGGGCTTCAAGGCACATTCTCTTGGACTTAGGGACCAAAATGCCAGATATTAAAATTAAAGGGATGAATTTTGAAGTACCTTAACACCGGGATGTTACAGCTTCCCTTAAAGGAAACGTCTTGCCAAGATCCTCGAATGCCATACATTTAATGGCATACTTCATGTAAGTTGTATTAATAATTTTTCAAAAAACACAAGGTACACACTCTCTACCCATTACTTTTATCTAATTCTTTCGTTTACGTTTTTTCAAAAACCATTACTGACTTCATCGGAGTGGCGGCCAACCCAAGCTAATTTTTGCAACATGCAAGAGTCTAAGGATCCTAAAACCACGAATAGAAACTGATCATCTATCCTACGATTAAGGAAATCCCCTCTAAGGTTTAAAGAGTTAATAACCTCTTTCACACGAGTTAAGGTTTCTATACCTCACTTGGATACACGATATCTAACTATGGGATGTGGATAAGGGGATCATTTCACGCTTTAGTGACTTGGAAACCCTCTTATTTTTCTGAACATATGTTAAGATCCTAAAGTTTAAGTCTAAGGTTTATAACACTGATGTGTTATATTAAGTTGGGATTTTCCTCATTAATTTGCTAAGGTTTATAACATTGACATGTTATCTTAAGTTGGGATTTTCCCTAGTAATTTGTATGGTTTATAACACTAAAGTTTATCATAAGTTGGGATTTTCCATACTAATTTGCTAAGGTTTATAACGTTGATGTGTTATCTTAAGTTGGGACTTTCCCTACTGATTTGCTAATATTTATAACATTAACATGTTATTTTAAGTTGGGATCTTTCCCAGAAGATGTATATGGCTTATAGCATTATCATGTTGCAAAATGGATCCTTTCCAATTATATCTTAAGTTGGGATTATCCCCATTTGTTTCCTAAGTTGGAATCCTCCCCGGTTTACTAAGTAAAAGCCAAACAAAGATCTTCTATGATGAACTCCTAAAGTAAGAATCCTTCTATATGCAAACTTCTTGATCATACGAAACTAAGAGAATCATAACTTTAAACTTCTCCCGGGTCAAGAAATTAAAAATCCTAAAGATCGTCAGGTTCTATCTATCCTTTAAAACTATTTTTTCCTATGTAATGATTGAAGGTTTATTATCCTAAAAGATCATAATTATTTTATGATCCCAAATTCTTTACTAACTATTTCATGTTATTCGTATCATGAGAGTTCTTGTAAAGACTAGATTATTTAAAGTCCTAGTCATATAAGGATCCTCAGAATAGCTACGATCATGTCAAATATATCAACCATATAAGCAAGAATATGAAACAACCATTATAAATTAAACGGGGTTGCACATTAACCCCGCCAAAAAAGAAATATTGTTTTACAAGAATTATTTAAAATATTTCATATAAACTAGGCGTAAACCGTAGACTGGTTATCATCGCCCAAAGCTTTTTCCTCTTTACCCGCCTTCTGTTGCTTTCCTTCAGGATCATGACTGGTGTTAACAGGCTTACCAGTTAATTTAGCTAGGGCTTCATGCCATACAACCAAATTCTAGGATCCTGCACTGGCCACGTCTTCAGCAAGCTTAACCTTTGCCTCCCAGACGACCACAACAACACTTCTCTTCACCTCGGCGATCACTTCATCAATCTCTGCAGCGTGCTCTTCCTCATTATTAGCTTTCTCCTTGCTCAATATCTCCTCCTTCTTCAATAGATCCTCATTAGTTTCTTTCCATGCCTTCTCTTGCTCTTTAAGAGCTTGTTCAGCCCTCTCGGCCCGAATCCTCAAATCAACAGAGATGCGGTCAGAGACCATAAATAAAAAGAAAATTAGGAACAATGAAAATAAAATCTAAAAAACGGATATCACAAAACATATACATCTTGAGAAAAAGAAACCAACTTCCTAAGTGCCTCCTCTGGTCCAAGGTTTTTGAGGCAGAAATCCATATCTTCAACAATTTTTCTCTTCTGGGATCCAAGAGTCTTCATAGGCAGGTTGATATGCGACTTCTTTGAGGCGAGGGAGGAGGCAACCTTTTCTTTCTTCACAAGCAGCTGGCCACTTGACATTTTTATGTCAAGGTCAGAAAGTGAGAAATGAGCTTGGGCGTGTGTGGGTCTAGATCCTGTAAATAACAAAGAAATCTTTAGGATCCTATAGGATAAAAAAGATAGAAGTAATCAAGGATCCATACTTGATATCATGGGGACGATGGCAGTTAAAATTTCTCATATGCTTGGATGATCAAGCCTGAATGTCTTATAAATCTTGGGCAGGGAAAGGAAATTCTTAATCATGTCTTCAGAATCTTCATCGGGACGAATTAGCTCGTCAAACATGAAAGCTACAAAAAAATCAAAAAAAATAAGAAGTGTGAATATCGGGATCCTTAATATAAAAATATGAAACCCTACCCTTTTCGACCCAAGACTATGGTAAAAGATTTCCACCATGAATGCAGCCACGTTTCACGAAGAAGTATTTCCCTTTCCAAACACCATCGTTATGCTTGGACTTCAACAAGTGGGGTGATTTATCAGTCTTAACTTTCAACAGGAAACGAGAGTTCCCAAAATTCGAAAGATCATACACATAAGTTAACTCGTTTAGACCAATGTTATCACCCATGGAACGGTTCAGACGATTAATCCGGTAAAGGATCCTCCGAGCTGCTGGCATGGCCGAGATATATGAGATTTTGGTAATCTCGAAGAATCTAGAAATAATTCTAGAAAGGTAGAAATCTTGTATATCGTATTTATACAAGAATCGCGAAAAGGTAGAAGGGTGATTTGACATATTCCCACGGCTAGAAATCTACTCGTTGAGATTTAAATTATCCAATCCGTTAAACCTTTTATTTCTCTTTTACTTTAAATGATACCTTTAAATATTTAAATATTAATCTTAATATTTCGCAGGTATAATTTGGGGCAATTGTTAGGGGTAGGAACCCAGAATCATATTCATTTTCCTTAATATTTTTGAAGCCTCTGGATCCTCAAGCATATCTTAGGATCCTAATTATTAACATTAATATTTCCTAACACTTTTAACGACTATATTCTACTTTATTTTTCTCACATGTGCAGAATTAGTCAACATAAGATCCATTCTCAATAAATAATCGTTTCAACCGTGCTCAAGACCCGAGAGAACAAAGTCAAACAACGTGCATATATTCATTCCAGATGATCCCGATAATATCGTACTTCTTGTTGTTAAACCTAGACTATAAAAACACTTGTAAAACTCACACAACGGGTACAATATTCATACACCTTGGACAAATTGAGCTACTGAAACATTTGTACTCGTATCTTCATCATTTTTCTGTAACTTCTATCCAAATAATTAAGATCAAACAAGGCAGGTGATTATTATCACCCTCCAATGTTTTATGTCGAAGATCCTATCAAGGCTCAAGGGCTTTCCATGTAAACCACTTGTTCAACATTGTTCTAATTTCATTAATCACTTCAACCACAACACCACAACCTCTCATACAATTTGGTAGAATAGTATTTGATCAATTTTTGACCAAAACAATATATATATATATATATATATATATATATATATATATATATATATATGAGGTAGGCTCAAATGTTTCTCACAATAATTGTGTGCTAGAATGCACCAATAAGAATTTAGTAAAAATTATATGTATATTAAATGATATCCATACTTATAATTCTTTTTTATGGAAACTAATTAAATTCGTCATTAATGTGAACAATAATATTCTTTCATAATGAATTTGTATCTAGAAGAATGAGATTGTATTCTAGCGGAATGAGAGTGTATTCTAGTAGAATACACTCTTGTTCTTCATATTCTATGCAACTTTATTGTATTTTAATTGAGTGAGCAGTTAAACAAAAAACGAACCCATATAAAAAAACATAGATATGAATTCATTCTAAAAGAATGTTATTGCTGACATTAATAACGAATTTAATTAGTTTCCATAAAAAAGAATTATAATTATGGATATTATTTAATATACATATAATTATGGAAATTATTTAATATTTATCTTTATTTAATTTAAATAATTATTTAATTTTACTAAATTCTTATTTGTGCATTTTAGCACACAATATATGTAAGAAACATATAAACTAGCCCATATATATATATATATATATATATATATATATATATATATATATATATATATATATATATATATATATATATATATATATATATATATACTCCCTAATAAATGATAATAATTTTGACAAATGTTATCTTTTGCACTAGCTTTACGTTAAGTAGCCTTAACTCGTTTTGTAAAATGTAACTAATTCACAAAACCCTCTAGCGTCTTGCTTGGATCCTTTTATTAATTATAATAATATTTTCCATTAAAAAAAACATAAGCTCCCTTTCATCCTTTTGAAATTCTGTAAATTTCTTTAAACTCGTCTCTCAAATCGAAAGATATCCCTTTTGTTTGAAAGATATCCGTTTTGTTCGTATTGAGAGAAACGGGTGGATTATTTTCTATACTTGAATGTCAAGTAGATCACCACCTCCTTATCTTTAGACATGTGAGTTGTGAGTTAGCAATAAGGCTTGTTAGATGGTAAATCGTGAATATTTGGTAGCCAATCTGCTATTAAATGCAAGTGGTGAATCATCATAAGATTTTCTTTTCAACAAGTAACGTTTATAATTTAACCATGAGATTAAAATACAATGTTGTATGGGATATTCACAAAAATTAAAAGTATGAATGAAGGATTTAATCAAAATAACCAAGTTTTTAACGTCTAGTATTTTATTATGTTAGATTGCAATTTAACTAAAATATATTTTAAATGCTTGCCATATGTTGTATCTCTAACATTAATAAGTGTACTAACCATAATCTTAACCCCTTCAATTTCTTACAATTGATGCTTTGATGGTAGTCCTAGCAAGCTAGTGTCGTGTATAATTCAAGTTAAATATATTTTTAATCAAGATAATATAATCACCAAAAAAAAAAAAAAAAAAAAAAAAAAAAAAAAAAAAATCGTTTTAATCAAAGTCATCCCAATCTATACACATGCCCATCCCTTTGATCATATTCGATGTTCCATTCTAACATTGTTTTAGTATTGTTATAAAGGTGGTTTCTTTGTGCTCAATTTCATTCGCATATGTATTCCCTTATCGAACAGACACATGATCGCCCATAACGTTGACGTTTGAATTTGATAGAAGAAATCACAAGGTTCATGAATTACAATGAAATGCAAAAAAATCGTGAAATATATTAACATGAAAACTAAAGTAGTGTTATAGTGTATTGTGTCTTAATAGACTCATTGTCTTCTTTCTATACCAATTAGAGACTTATTCATATTAGAAAAACATATTCGCAAGTCAAAAGGCATGAGATGCACTTATATTTCATCTTTTAATTTTCGTTGGCACTTCACATTATTTTTATATTTTATATTTCAAATCATGCTATACACATTTTTTTCTTTCACATATTTTTTATTTTTTAATACAACTAGTAATTATCATTTTGAAATATTAACTTAATAAATAAATATAAAAATAAAAATAAAATTAATTTAATCTAACAAAATAGAAAGTTACATATTAATAACAAAACATGAAGGAAAGCAAACTAAAATTTCAAATTATATCATATCCACTATATTCTCCATAAAAATGCTTATTAAAACTTTTGCTATTATTTTAATTTGACAAAACTGCAAAATGATATATGTGCTTTGGATTTTTATTTCGCTAGGTTTAAAATAGTTTATTTTGCAAAAATGTTTTTTATTTTAGGGTTTCACTATGGAATTAGTCTCTAAATTGACTGTCGTTAACCATCCTTCGTTTTCTCACCCACATGACCCACACCCATGGGTATTTTAAACTTGTTAATTTCAAGGACCAAAATTAATCTACGGTCTAAGTAATTACCGCCAATCTTGAACCCCTTTTCTCGTATTCTGGACACCTTAACTAAATAACCATTTGGTCTTCTCCCTCACCCACTTGGCCACTTTGCATAAAATAACAAAAAATCCCAAACCATTATACCATTGCATTTCTAATATATTCATGAGAAATAGGATAGTGGTTCATTAAGGGATTCGTTAGCTCTCTTAAAGAATTTGAAAACCAAAAAGGACAGTGGTTCATGTTTTAATAGGTTGTGAATGGATACTGGTGACCAAACACCATTGACAAATAGGAGACAGGAAATGGGATTCATTAAGAGAGCTAATGATCATAGGAAATGAAGAATGATATTAAAACCTTTTTCTCCTATTAAGAACACCTTAATGGGATTCATTGAGAGAGCTAATGATTAGAGGAAATAAAAACTGGTATTAAAAAAACGGGGAAAGGGAAAACTTGTTCATGTAGATAGGTTCATAAAGTTAGTTTTTATGTTGGAAAAATATACAAGAAGAAGAAAGATCTAAAAAATATGATTGACAAACATTTTTAGAAACTAGATGAAACTTGGCTTTCAAAAAATGATGGTTTAAGACTAAGTACTTATTATAAATGTGAGTTTATACTTTATTGTAGTCGATGCAAGTGGGGTAGGTGTGATAGTTGAGGCAAGTGGTAAACAATATATGTAACATCTCGATCCGTAAGATATGGAATTTAAAGAATTATGATTTTTTTTTGTTGGTCATGAGGTGATGGTGGCATCATCACGACGTGACTGACCATATGATGCACGTTTTCTCGTTGAGGGTTCATGACGTGACAGCTGATCAGGGACAAACCCTAATTTCCAGATTTTACCTTATTTAAAGGAAGTGACGGCTAGGGTTTTCTCCACCCTCAGTCTCCATCACCACCTAAACTCCCTTGAAGAAACCTTAATCCTTCTCCTCCATTTTTTACCGCATTTTGGTGTTATTGGAAGCTTTTGAAGGAAGAAGAACACCCTTGTTGTAAAGAGAGCATCTTGGCAAGCTTGTAGACTCCTTTTGAACATCCATTCGACCATTGTGGGTGACCAAGTTCCAATCTTTATGCTTTAGGTTGTAAGATCTATGCTTTTTATAGATTTTTAGCTATTTTGGGAAAGTTTGGGTGGAAGGATTCCATAAAGTTGGCAACTTCATGGATCCTTGAGGTCCCTTGAAGGGTATATGCTTTGGATTTGGAGTTTGGTGTAGTTTTGAATCCATACATGGGATTTTGGTTCCATTTTCACAATTTTCACCGATCTTGAGTTCAAGACATGCATTGGACATTGATATTGCCATATATATATATATATATATATATATATATATATATATATATATATATATATAGGCACTATTTTAATACATTTTAAGCTTTATTTTGGTAAAATAAAAAGATATTTGGTACTTATTGAGTTAAATTGTATTTTGTAGCCAAAAAGGACATTTTGGAAGAAAAATGACAAAAGATGGATACTTGGAGAACTGGAGCTGAACTTGGAGCTTAAAGGAAAGAAAAATCAAGAAAGAAGAAGTCCTAATATGTGGCCTTAAGAATACCACGGCGTGACATCAAGAAGGATATTGGTTCTACACGTGATAAAGAAGCTCACGATGTGATCCATTACTTTTCACGTCGTGACAAGTGTCCCAGAAGATTCCTATATGTGGAGAAGCAAATTTCCTTGTCGAATACGAATATATATTGAGTTCAAGTCGTGACATCCGATTGGTCACGACGTGAGGAGCATTTATATATATATATATATATATATATATATATATATATATATATATATATATATATATATCGATTGTTACATCGACTTAAGGAGGATTAGAGAGAAATTTGAGGTTTTTAGTGGACTTTTGGGAAAGGAATCTGCAAAAAACAACCCTTTGAAGGAAAAGAGGATTGAAGATTAAGAGTTTTAAAGATTGTAGCAAGAATTCACATTACACATTCGGTTTGCATTAGATTGATCATGTCTAGTTTAAATTCTTATGTTTTTATGTGTCTATTTTCTGCAATGATGAACTAAATCATTAGACTTTCGTTTAGTATAGATGAACCCTAATATTATGTGTTAGTTTCACTATTCATGGATTTCATGAAGTTGATTTAGCATGTGTTTGATTACCAATACCTAACATGTTAAAAGTTTTAATCTATGTTACTTAGATTCAAGTTATGTGTAGTTGAATGATCACTTTAACTGCATGAACTTGTCTACCTAGTTTTTTATGAACATTAAATTGCTAGAGCTAGGATTAGCCAAATCTTAGTGTAACACCTGTTCCATGTATTATTTGAATTACTTAATTTCAGGGTTTTGGTGCATGGACTCGGCAAGTTGGGAGTACAACTCGTCGAGTAAGGGCATTTATTCATGGACGCGGATCGGGACCAACTCGGTGAGTCGGAAGGCCCGACTCGGCAAGTTGGAGTTGTAGAGAAGAAACCCTAATTTCAGGGTTTTCCCCTATATAAAGGTCATTAACTGCCCTTATGGCCTCCCCTAGCACCTTATCTCCAAGCAGTTTGCGGCCGTTAACACTCTTGGGTGAGAGTAAGAGCGTTTGTGAGTGATTTTGGTAGGTTGTGAAGGACTTTTAGAGCTTGAAGAAGATGGAGCAAGGAGAGAACTAGTAGATCCGACATCTACACTGTATTGGCCACCATCTTGAGGTATAAAGTCGTTACCTTGAGCTTTAGTTACTTAGATCCATCTTCTTGGAAGTAAATGGCCATTTTTGGTGCAAAATGGAGTTATACTCGGATCTGGACTTATCACAAGGATATGGTTCAAGATTTGGACCTCTTTAGGTCCCCAATGACATAAAGTTTTCTCCTTTAGGTAGTTCAATCCCTTTCCATGCAGTAAAATCTTGTATGAAGACTAGTTTTGGTATTATGGTCATGTGAGGCCTTTCATGTACATAAAGTTTGCAACTTTACATGATATCTACACTAGGGAAGGCTACATATGAAGTTTGGGACTCTAGATCCCACTGGAAAAGGCCGAAAACGATAAGGACTAAAGGAGCTCGTCGAGTTCTTTAATCAACTCGACGAGTCGGCCAAGGAGTTTACGGCCAAAGGGTTTTCGACTGGATGGGTTTGCGGTTGAGAGTTTACAGCCGCAAAAATTATGGAACTCAACGAGTCACTTAAGTGACTAGGCGAGTTGACGAGTTATGCAAGGAACTCGACGAGTAGCTGGTTGTACTCGACGAGTTGAGGACAACGTGGACTGTTACCTTGACAGTTGACCTTGACCTTGACCTTGTCCAGGGTTGACGCTGAGGGAATTTATGGGATGGTGTTAAGTTAATCAGTTGATGATTATAGGCAGTTAAGAAGAGGCAGTGTGGGACATGTCTGAATTCAGCTTACCATTTCAGCATTCCTGAGGTGAGTCTCCTCACCATACCCATGGGTCCAAGGCACCAAGGCCGATCCATTTTATATTATGTAATATCCTAGATGAAATTGTGTTATGTGACATGTTAGTTGGCATGAGCTAGGAAGTATGTTAGTGGTATGTTTGTATGGAAGACCATGGGAGAGCCCACGACACTGGGATGTAAGACCATGTGGAGAGCCCATGGCTTTCCTATCAAAGACCATCGAATATCCCATGGCACTTAGGTGTAAGACCATGTGGGGAGCCCATGACATCCTGGAGTAAGACCTTGGGGACGAGCCCACGACATCCATATCTGTTGTTTGCATGGCTTATATGATATGTGTAACTGTTATATCTAGTATGATAGGTTATATGTGGTTTGTGTGTGGGTACTCTCTGGGGGAACTCACTAAGCATTAGCTTACAGTTTGTGGATTTGTTTCAGGTACATCTGAGCCCAAGGGCAAGGGCAAGGCTTGACGGTGCGGCGTGCATTCTCTCATCGATGTTTTATGGGACACTCTGATGTTTTAAATAAAGTTGTAAATATTGTGGATTGAAAACTTTTTTTTTGGGGGGGGGGATTTCATGGTTTATGTAAACGTGTTTGATTAAATTAAAAATGTAAATTTTCTTTTAAAAAATTGGGTCTTTACAAGTTGGTATCAGAGCCTTGGTTTGAAGGATTTGGGCACACCTTCAGGTGCGTCAGGACTCAAACTAATGAAATTGTAAAATTGTTTTCAAAAATAACTTAAAAAGGGTTTTAAAATAAATGAAAAGATGAGAGTGCAACGCGCATGATCAGCCGATCCAAGTAAGTAGTTCCCCAATATATTAGCCATGTTATACTCCTATTCGAGCCTTGTTGCTCCCACAGTACGATGCAGATGAGGATTTGAGGAGGACGAGATATTGTTCCATGTTAAGAGATGATATCCGGGAGTTTGTGAGCTTAACAGGGTTCAAAACCCTATATGAGATGGTGGAGAAGGCCCGGGAATGGGAGATGGAGCTAGACTTCCTCACCAAGCGGAAGCCGGAGCAGGCACAGGCAGCGGTGGGTCAGGCTAAGAAGCCTAAGACCTCCGAAACTTCCATCAGGGGCCATCTGGGCGGGGCCTGGTGTGCCATGTGTGGTAAACCGCACAGTGGGGCTTGTCGGGGGACAGGATCGGGATGCTATGCTTGTGGCCAATCCGGCCACGTGATTAGGTGTTACCCCATGAAGGGATTGATTTGCTTCCACTACAACCAGACCGGTCACAAGCGGGCCGACTGTCCACGGTTTCAAGGAGGGGGAGGAGCGGTGGCGGCGCCTGTGCCCATCACTTTGAGGACTACCGATGGCCGCTCTGTCAAGGTGGATGTTCCGGCAGTGAAGAGTCGCGCATTTCAGTTGACCACCGAGGAGGCTCGGTCAGTACCAAACGTTGTGGCTGGTACGTCTCAATTATTCTTTGCTCATTATGATTTGTATGATTTATGTATATATTATGCTTGTATAGGGACCTTTTGGTCAATGGTATGTTGGCTCATGTTTTGTTTGATTCGGGTGCTACCTGATCGTTTTTCTCTCTTGCGCTTAGCAAGAAGTTCCGGGATGCGTTGAGAACCTTGAATTCCCCCCTCGAGGTAGAGATTACAGATGACCATACTGTGAGTGCTGCGAGGGTGTTCAGGACTGTATCCTGAATGTGCTTGGTGAGAGGTTTCGTGTCGACCTAGTCCCGATGTCGTTGTGAGGGTTGAAGGTGATTGTCGGGATGGATTGGCTGGGGGCCAACGGGGTCATGATCGATTGTGAGCGCCAGTTGGTGAGGGTACGAACCCCAAGTAGAGGAGAACTGGTGATACATGGTGATAGGTCCTCGCAGCGGCCGACTCTCTGTTCGGCTGCGAGGGCTAGGAGATTTCTGCAACAAGGATGTACGGGATTTCTGGCTTCTATCTCAGATGCGAGGGTAGATACCACGACAGATGTGGGCAGTGTGCCGGTTATACAGAACTTTCAGGGTGTTTTCCTCGAGGATTTACTGGGAGTGCCTCCGGAGAGGCAGGTGGAGTTCCGCATCGATTTGGTGCCTGGTGCCACTCCGATAGCAAAGGCACCATCTCGATTGGCACCACCTGAAATGCAGGAGTTATCTACGCAGCTTCAGGAGCTGCTAGACTGAGTGTTCAAACGTCCAAGCAGTTCCCCGTAGGGAGCACCAATCCTTTTCGTGAAAAAGAAGGATTGATCACACAGGATGTGCATCGATTATAGGGAGCTGAACAAACTAATGGTGAAGAACCATTATCCGTTGTCAAGGATCGATGATTTGTTCGATCATTTGCAGGGTACATCTTGGTTTTCCAAGATTGATCTTCGGTCAGGGTACTATCAAATGAGGATTCGGGATGAGGATATACCGAAGACAACTTTCAGGACTCAGTATGGGCATTATGAGTTTCTGGTGATGCCGTTTGGGCTCACCAATTCCATAGTAACGTTCATGGACCTCATGAATAGGTTGTGTAAACCAATGCTAGATTGGTCGGTGATCATTTTTATTGATGATATCTTGGTCTATTCTAAGACCAGAGAGAAGCATGAGCAGCATTTGAGGGAGGTAATGGAGACCCTGAAGGTGGAGAATCTTTATGCAAAGTTCTCTAAGTGTGATTTCTGGCTACGGGAAGTACAGTTTTTTGGGCATATCATCAATCAGGAGGGTATTTTAGTAGATCTAGCCAAGGTTGAGGCAGTGATGCGGTGGGAAGTACCGAAGAATGCATCAGATATTCATAGATTCTTGGGTTTAGCAGGCTATTATCAGAGATTCATCCAGTATTTCTCCAAGATCGCAGTGTCGTTGACTCATTTGACAAAGAAGAATGTGACCTTTCGGTGGAGCACAGATCAGCAGACGACTTTTGAGGCCTTGAGGCGGAGGTTATGCGAGGCTCTGATCCTAGTACTACTCGAGGGGTCGGACGATTTGTTGGTGTACTGTGACGCATCAATTTCAGGATTGGGTGTGGTACTAATGCATAGGGGGCACATAATAGCTTACGCCTCGAGACAGTTGAAGCCTCATGAGGCGAATTACCCCACTCACGACCTGGAGTTGGGGGCAGTGGTGTTCGCCCTCAATATTTGGAGGCAATACTTGTATGGAGTAAGGTGTACCATCTATACTGATCACAAGAGTTTAAAGTATTTGATGGATCAGCAAAACCTCAACATACGACAGCGGAGATGGATGGATGTGATGAAGGACTATGATTGTGAGATCTTATACCATCCCGGGAAGGCTAACGTGGTGGTCGATGCCTTGAGCCGCAAGGCGGCAGGTTCCCCGATTAACGTTTGTCTAATGATGGTTGTGATCTCCAATTTGTTGGATATGATCAAGGAGGCTCAGGTCGAGGGGGTGAAGAAGGAGAACTGGAAGATAGATCAGATTCGAGGCAAGTATCCTTTATTCGTTAAAGATATTCATGGCCTCTTGACGTAGTGTGGCCGGGTGTGGGTACCGGTGACTGGGGTAGTGAGACAGAGGATACTAGACGAGGCACATAAGTCCAAGTTCTCTATACATCCAGGGGCTACGAAAATGTATAGGGACTTGATACTGAGCTATTGGTGGCCTTGCATGAAGCGGGAAATCACCAAGTTTGTGGAGTGGTGCTTGACATGTAGGAAGGTCAAGGCCGAGCATCAACGGCCTCATGGAAAGGTACAACCGCTACCCATTCCTATGTGGAAATGGGAAGAGATCACTATGGACTTCATCACGAAGCTACCGATGACAGCGAGGGGCGTGGATGCCATATGGGTGATCATGGATAGACTAATTAAGAGTTCCCACTTCATTCCAATTTTGGAGAGTATATTCACTGAGAAGTTGGCAAATATCTATGTGCGAGAGGTGGTGGCTAGACACGGGGTGCCAGTATCGGTAGTCTCTGACAGGGATGTTCGATTCACATCTAGATTTTGGAAGAAGTTGCACGAGGAGCTGGGCACTCAGTTACATTTTAGCACAGCGTACCATCCCCAGACCGACGACCAGAGCGAGAGGACGATCCAAACACTAGAGGACATGCTTCTATCATACATGTTGGACTTTTGAGGGAGTTGGGACACGTAGCTCCAATTAGCAAAGTTTTCGTACAATGACAGTTATGGGACTTTGTGTTACTGAAGGCGGGTCATGGGGAGCACTGAGGCAGTGCTCAAGACTACTGGGTTGATTAAACAAGTGTGTGGCCGTTTGCGGGTCGCACAGAGATGTCAGAAAAGCTACGCTGATTGACAGCGATCAGATCTTGAGTTCCAGGTAAGGGACTTTGTGTTACTGAAGGTGTCACCCTGGAAAGGGATTATCAGGTTTCAGAAAAGGGGCAAGCTAGGGCCTTCGTATATAGACTCGTTTAGGATCACGAACCGGGTGGGAAAGGTAGCATATCGTTTGGATCTGCCAAAAGAGCTTAGCCAGATTCACAGCACATTCCACATGTCTCAACTTTGGAAGTGTGTCACGGACGAGTCCGCAGTCGTTTCATTCGACAACATTCAGGTGGATGAGAGTCTGAGCTATATCGAGAAGCCGGTTGCGATTCTTGATAGGAAGACCAAGGGTCTTCGAAATAAGGAAATATGATTGATAAAGGTGCAATGGATGCTCCGAATGGACTTGGCAGCCGAAAGAAGAGATTCGAGAGCACTACCCGGATTTGTTTGGGTCAGCAGACTTCGAGGACGAAGTATAGTTCAAGTGGGGGAGACTTGTAACACATGTTCAAGGTATTATTTGATTTAGTTAATTTCAAGGTTATGGTGCATGGACTCTGCGAGTTGGGAGTACAACTTGTCGAGTAAGGGCATTTAATCATGGACGCGGATCGGGACCAACTTGGTGAGTCGTAAGGCCCGACTCAGCAAGTTGGAGCTGTAGAGAAGAAAACCTAATTTCAGGGTTTTCCCTATATAAAGGTCATTAATTGCCCTTGTGGCCTCCCATAGCACCTTATCTCCCTACAGAGAGCAGTTTGCGGCCGTGAACACTCTTGAGTGAGAGTAAGATCATTTGTGAGTGATTTTGGTGGGTTGTGAAGGACTTTTAGAGCTTGAAGAAGATGGAGCAAGGAGAGTAGCAGTAGATCCGACATCTACACTGTATTGGCCACCATTTTGAGTTATAAAGTCGTTACCTTGATCTTTAGTTACTTAGATCCCTCTTCTTGGAAGTAAATGGCCATTTTTGGTGCAAAATGGAGTTATACTCGGATCTGGACTTATCACAAGGATATGGTTCCAGATCTGTACCTCTTTAGGTCCCCAATGACATAAAGTTGTCTCCTTTTGGCAGTTCAATCCCTTTCTAGTAAAAACTTGTATGAAGACTAGTTTTGGTGTTATGGCCATGTGAGGCCTTGCATGCATGTAAAGTTTGCAACTTTACGTGACATCTACACTAGGGAAGGCTAGATATGAAGTTTGGGACTCTAGATCCCACTAGAAAAGGCCGAAAACAAGAAGAACTAAAGGAACTCACCGAGTTCTTTAATCACCTCGACGAGTCGGCCAAGGAGTTTACGGCCAAGGTGTTTTCGATTGGAAGGGTTTGCGGTCACGGGTTTGTGGTTGAGAGTTTACAGTCGCAAACATTATGGAACTCGACGAGTCACTCAAGTGACTCGGCGAGTTGACGAGTTATGCAAGGAACTCGAAGAATGGTTGGTTGTACTCGATGAGTTGAGGTCAACATGGATTGTTGACCTTGACAGTTGACCTTGACCTTGACCTTGTCCAGGGTTGACGTTGAGTGAATTTATGGGATGGTGTTAAGTTAATCACTTGATAATTATAGGCAGTTGAGAAGAGTCAGTGTGGGACATATCTAAATTCAACTTACCATTTTAGCATTCCAGAGGTGAGTCTCCTCACCATACCCATGGGTCTAAGGCACCAAGGCCAGTCCATTTTATATTGTGTAATATCCTAGCTGAAATTGTGTTATGTGACATGTTAGTTGGCATGAGCTAGGAAGTATGTTAGTGGTATATGTGGTATGTTTGTATGGAAGACCATAGGAGAGCCCATGACACTTGGATGTAAGACCATGTGGAGATCCCATAGCTTTCCTATCAAAGACCATGAAAGAGGCCATGACACTTAGGTGTAAGACCAGGTCGGGAGCCCATGGCATCCCGGAGTAACACCCTGGGGACGAGCCTATGGCATCCCTATCTGTTGTTTGCATGGCTTATATGATATGTGTAACTGTTATAGCTAGTATGATATGTTATATGAGGTTTGTGTGTGGGTACGCTGTGGGTGGAACTCACTAAGCATTAGCTTACAGTTTGTGGATTTGTTTCAGGTACATCTGAGCCCAAGGGAAAGAGCAAGGCTTAACGGCGCGACGTGCACTCTCTCATCGATGTTTTATGGGACACTCTGATGTTTTAAATAAAGTTGTAAAGGTTGTGGATTGAAAACATTTCTTTTGGGATTTCATGGTTTATGTAAACGTGTTTGATTAAATTAAAAATGAAAAATTTATTTTTAAAAAAAATTAGGTCGTTACGGTTAGATTAGGTAATAAAGGCACTAAGTTTAACTGTGTTAGAGAACATAATTTGATCATAATTGTGTTTGGTTATTTGTCTTGATCGTAGATAATTAATCTTAGATATATTTTACCTAGCCCAATAATCTTAAATAATCAATTTTGTGTCACTTGTGTATGATAATTGTATAGTTGTTCATGAATTGGTGAAAACATTAGGAGATCGGATTAAGATTCTTTATAATATTTAAGTTGGTAGCCAACTAAATTAATACATGTCTTGAAATTAACCATAGGAAAAAGGGGGATTCAAAGATAAAAGAAAGTGTCTTCATAATCATGATTATAATCGTCTTTAGTTAGTTTTTGCTTAGTTTTGAGTTATTTAAGTAGTTAATTTAATCTAAACTTGAAAAATCAGATAAAAAACCCCATTTTTAGTTATTGTTTTTAGATTAATTTTTAGTAGTTATTTTATTAGCTAAATATTGTTCTCCGAATTTGATACCCGACTTACATTTCTATATTATAAACTGACTACGAAGAATGCATATATGTGCATTAGTACATCAGTTTAGTTATGATTAAAGATTTAAAACTGGTAGGTATATCTGTGCACATTATGTTTTTGGTGTCGTTGTCGGGGAACGGTTCTTTTTCACTTTTTAATTTAATTGCTTTAAGTCAATCAATCATTTTTGCGGGGTAAAAACCACAAAAATTTATTTTTCAGTTTATGTAAATTTTTTCATTTTTTATAGTGTTCAGGTCGTGACCATCTCACTGTCACAATGTGAGAATTGAAGTTTTTCAGTTTTTTTGTTTATTTGCTTTTTAGTTTGTTTTTATGTTTTTGTTTTGTTTTGTTTCAGTGATATATGACAAGGGGATCCAACTTTCCTTTCATACCACCACTTGATGATCCATAGTCCTCATTCCACAAAAAGAAAGATAAAAAGGTTGACGACTCAAGTAGTAGTTTTCATGTGGACAAGTTCGAAAGCTTTGAAAAGACTCCCACAAGAAGGGCAATGGGCACGAACCAGAAACCACAGGCGATTCAGAAGATGAAGTCAAAAGAGATGTAAAAGAAATGGACGAGATATGTGACAACTGGAAAATTTTAGAACAAGCAAGGTCTAAATTGTAACTATGTGTAAGTGAATTCACAACGTAACTTTGTTGCAATAAAACTTTGAAAACCTAAAAGGCATTGTTTGTATAAGTGTATATAGGTATATATACATTGAAGATCATATCCGTAATAAACACTGAAGAGCCACAAGTTATAACGAGTAAAGCCAAGTCAAATAGTTAGGATTTGATTCATAATTTATGCCATGCCTTTGGGATTTCGGTTATGATGGGCCAAAATCACATGCCTAGGCCGAAATCACCAATTTGATGGGCCAAAATCACATGGTGTACAAGGTGATTTTGGTCATGCATTGGCGGAAATCACCAATTTGATCCTTTCCTACGGTGATTTCGGTAGGAATAAAGAGATAAGGAGTTGACTTTATGATTAGATATTTCACCCTTTTCCTATGCAAAACTATACCCAACATATATAAATGTTAATAACCAACAGTTAACAAAGCATATATCCAATCAATTTCTTTCCTTATCTAAGGCCGAGATCACCACCTTAAATCACCCGCCATTCATATACTACTTTCTATTAACTTCATTTCCTATCAAAGAACCAACTACAAGCATCCAAGGATTTAATCTTCAAGCTTATTCTTAGAATTTTGGTAAGCTTTTCTTGTTAATCTAGTGTTCTTATACACTTTCATGCTAGTTTTATTCTATTTACACACATCATTATGTGTTAAAACTCTTAGGATAATCTCATCTCCAAAGAGTTCATCAACCACATTCAAGTGTTTAGGCTTGGACATCTTCACACCATCTCTTCAAACAACCGACAAATCCACTCAAGGTGAGTTCATACCCCCACATTTTTCGAGTTTTTCATGTTTAGGGGGGGGGGGGGGGGCAATACAAGTAAAACTTTGTTTAACACACAAATACTTGCAATGTATCATCTTTATGTTAAAATAAGATATTATTTGCATGAGTTATGTTTATTACTAGCTTTTATCCAAATATTTGTGATATATTAGTTTTGAAATGCAAAACTAACAAAGACAAAAAAAAATACTCCATGTCTTAGAATCATAATCAAAATTATGATTTGTAAAACTACAAGGTTTTTGGAAGGCTTTTTATCAAAATATAGGTTTTCCAACAAGGACTACATTCTAGTTATTTCACTATTTTTTTTGTTACAATCCAAAAATATGATGTCTAAACTTATATTTTGATACTAGAAAAGATCACTACAAGGTATTTATATAAAGGATTATATAAATGGTCTCAACAAACAAACAAGATAAACTATCATTGGTATAGTTTGGGAGTCACAAACACTACACTATCAATTTAGAAGAAACATGTAATTATTTAAAGGTATAATTATTAGATTTACAAGAAAAGGAGTTTTCAGTTCACGTAAATCGGTTGATACTAGTTGTGAGACATTTAGCTTCACCGTACCCACCAGAGTACACATAAAGTCCTGAATTATAACCATAGTCTCTTGTAGGGAGAACGTGAAACTTGTGTATATCTATATGGGACTGAAAACTCCACACCTAAACTGTTAGCTACAGTTAGACTGGCAGATCTGGGGTGATAAATGTCATAACAATTCCGACCCTTGAAGCACGTCCTTCAGACCACTAGTCGCATTAGTATGGTTGTAATAACTCACAAAGGGTATCGACAACACATTTGATTTACTGGTAACATACATTCAAGTAGTTTTATATAAATATAAAACTTCTTAACACTACTTTTCAATACATCGTTACTCACATTTTTAGTCTTTGGATTAAGACTTACAGTTCATTTTAAAGAAAATATTGGATTTTTTGGAAGTATACACTAGTATTTTACACGAAACGGTTACAAAATCCTTCTCATACAAAAACGCTTATGAACTCACCAACTTTATTGTTGACACTTTTCAAAATTACTTGTATTCTCGGGAAACTAGTAAACAAATAACCACAAGAGTTTTTGGTGGATGGGACGTCGTTGCATCACGTTATTTACTTTTTTCATATGCATTTGATATCATGTAAACAATGTTTTGAGCACAATGCAAACTTATTAAATATTCAATACATTGGTTGTAATGCTTTGATCGCTAGTATTCAATTGTTGTGATACTGTACATGAAAGTCATCCGCCCCCAGATGTTTTCGCCGTTCTGGTTTGGGGGTGTGACAGATAGGTATCAGAGGATTGTTTATTGTGAACTAAGTATATCAAACCATGTAAGATATACAACTATAAATACAATCCTGCTAAAGCACTCCAACTAAATGTATACCTTTAAAATATAAGTATTTTTATAAGAGTATATATACATGCATACATACGAGGACAGTGTCGTAATAAGAACCATATAAAAGTATTTAGATAAGTTAAACACTGCGATTAAGACTGGGCAGTTATGTAATCATATCTAGGATAAATATAGCCTGATCAACTATATTTATATGAGATATGACAAACATGTGTTTAGGAATTGTCGCGGAGGGCAACAAATCTAAAACGTAACAATTCTATATACCAAGAAACTCTAGAATCAAACATAAAGATTAAAATACTATAGGAGTATTTTAGAATACTATAGGATCATACACATAAAACCTTCATATATTTCTCATATCTCTATTCTCGCACATACATCATGGCAGGATTTCACAGGTCCACAGACCCTTATTTCCCTACCAGGAAAATGGTGGGTGTATCGAAGAGGATACCGAAGAGGATCTTGAGGAAATATTGGAAGAAGAACCCGAAGAGGATACAGAGGAGGAGGAAGAAGAAGAAAAGGAACAGGAGGAAGAGGACTCAGATGCAGAGTCTGAAGTCATTAATCTACCCTACATCGCCCAGGTTCACGCAAATCGTATGGGCTACCAGGGACCCAAGCCCCGCTGGGCAGAAGACCTGGAAAGGTGGAGCAGGCAGCAACACCAGCGTTCACCATACGACATGCAGCGAGGTTTCTATAATCTCAGCCATGGAGGACCGGCAGACAGGGCCCCCCCTATTATGGTTCAACGAATCACACACCTCATGGATCAGACTTGAGTGTCGGCAAATCGGATCATGGAGCTAGGGGCCACCGTTGAGGCCACTGACGCACAGACTCGATGGCATATTGCCTCAACCCAACCATCTTGGGTTTGTTGGTCTACTGCATGAAGTAGTACCACCTCAACGTAATCATCTAGGGTTTGTTGGCCTCCCATCTCAACCCCACCACCAATACGTCGACATATGCAACAGAAAAACAATAATAAACTAGTACAGGAAATCATACATATCTTCCAATCTAACAGGTCACTACAGCATAGCAACATGTTATATACCAGGATAATTAACACAACCTAGTGGGCCAAAATTGATGCCTTCGACCCATGAGTGTAGTGAGGAAAAATCACCTCAAAGTCCAAAAGATAGCTAAATTGATCACTGCTCCAATCCTCAACTCTACAGGTCACCTAAACAACAACCAAGGACTAGGCCTCAATCTACAACTCAAATTACTCCATTTGACCTAAAGTCAAAATTGATCAAAGTCATCAGTTAACGGTTAAAAATTTAAAGGTCAACCTTCAGCAGGTCACCACATCATGGCCATCCTTGGACATGTTATGGCAACGAAACGAAAAAAAACGGTCTCTTACCTAGTTTCCACGTCATGGCAATATAAGGACACGTCGTAGGGGACTAGTTTGGATAACTTAACTTATTAAGCCATTGTTGTACAAATCCAAGAGCTCAAAAGCTCAGATCTGGTCCTTCCCATGGTCTTGATGGATAAAGTTTCCAAGTTTATCCATTAAGACACCTCAACAAGTCAAGATTCCAAACCCTAATTCCTTAAGGGTAACTAATGGCATGAAATACCCATTAAGCACCTAACCTCTAGAACTACTATTCCAAGGTTTCCAGAAGGGTTTCCTACACCTAATGCACCATAAAAATCTTAGCTTCATGGATATGTATGTATAATGCATGTAATTTCCATTTTAAGTAAAAAACAAGGAAAGTAGGAACTCGTAGCTTGAGCATGGGACCAAATCTCCCAAGATCCTCTGATCTAGAACATATGACACTAAGATAAACACATATATCCATAAAGTTGCCAACTTTATGAGATCCGACCTTCCAAATTCTCACCCCATGAAGATTAAGGGAAAAAGGGCTAGATCTAAAGACAAGTATCATAATAATTGGATCTCGAGGACTTACAAGAGTCCAAAAAACATGCATAAGAGGGATGGGAAGAGTTTCTTGCTAAAACAAATTCCAAGGGTGCCTTGTTCTTCTTCAAAACGTCACCAAACACCACAAAACCTCAAAGGTTAGCAAATGAGGCTAGGCTTTTCTCTTGGAGGTTGAGAGAGAGTGTGATTGAGGCTGAGTCTGGGCAACCCTAACCATCAAATCCCTTAAATAGGGGCCTAGACCCCGAATTAGGGTTTACCATTAAACAGCGGGCATGTTGTAGCAAATATATGCCACGTCGTGGGACTCCATCACCACGTTGTGTCCACCATAAATCCAAAATTCGAAATATTGATGTAACGCCCATGTTTCTGGCTAAGCGTTATTATGATGATGTAATAGTTAGTGTCAAAAATTATAACCTATTTGACATAATAAAGAATAATTATGTCAATATTATGTCTTTCATGATTATTATATAATAAAATAGGAAAAATCAACCGAATTGTCAGTAAATCGTAAAAATTAGTGCGCCAATATATATATATATATATATATATATATATATATATATATATATATATATATATATATATATATAGGAAGTACACGTCGTTCGGATCCCGAAAATATAAATTTCGTCGAAACCTGAATCCATATGAATTAGATATTATTTTTATAAGATATAAAAGTCAGCCGTGCATAAGGAATGTGTGATGTAAAAAGCTACGAAGAGAATGGTTGACTTTTAGCTAAAGCCACCAAAAAGATAATCGTAGTACTCTTTAAAATATGAATTTTCCGAAAAAAGAATGCCAAAAACGAAATCCATATGAGAAATTATCATTTTAGCAAAATCATTTAATTTTATAAAAGCATATGGATGAAAAGTAAAGTCAAAATTAGCCGACAGAATCTAAATGAAAGCGGTAGATCTCGGCGATAGCTAAGTGTGGATATAAATAACGTCAAAAATGGAGTTCGTATGAACGAGTTATAATTTATAATAGCACATTTATGTATTAAAATAAAGTATAAATCATATATATATATATATATATATATATATATATATATATATATATATATATATATATATATCGTTAAATCAATTTAAAATAGTATTATAAATGAGTGTTTAGTCGTTTAAATAACAATAACATCATTTAAGTAACTATAGAGGGTGGTTTTTAAAAATTCATTTACTATAAATAAGAGGCTCTAGGCTCTCATATTTCTTGCATCATTCTCTTGATTCATGAGTCTTTCTCTTCTTATGAACAAGCATTTCGGTCCTCGTGATTCGACTTCTCTTTCTGTAGTTTTAGTATAGCAAGGTGAGCGTGGAAGCGCTACAAGAATCTTTTTAGGAAAAAGATTCGGCGACGAAGTTTTGCCCACGCAGAGTCCGGTTTCTCGCTAAACCACCTGTAAGTTGAGTTATGCTTACTGTAATTTAAGTACAACTTATGTTTAAGTTAATTATCGTTATTATGAACCTATAAACAAGATTTATCAGTAATTCAAAGTCGTTATACTGATTGATCCACTTACCAGAGAGGTGTATAGAATGGTCACGTTGGCTTGCTTGTTGGATTTCAGAAAGGCTATATGCCGAAATGGTCCTACCTTCCAACTGTCCTGCCTGTTGGATCCTTACTTGATAGATCTTAAAGTAGACTTTGAATTAATTAGTCGCAATAAATAATAGACTGAGACTTAGTAATAATGATACTAGGTTTTGTCAAAGGAGAACACCAGTGTTAGAAGCGAAGCGCTGCCCGACTTACGAGTTGTCACTTTAACAAGTGAGTGCATAGTTACTTTCATCTTTCATATATTTATGAAGTATTTAATATAAATTACTTGCTATATGTGCCTATTATCTGTGTTCCTGATATCTATGCTAGATGAACGATTTATACATGTTTTACTCGATTTAAACTGTATATATGTATTTTATACCTATAATTATGTTGGGTAGAGATGGGTAGATGATATAGATGATGAATGATGAAATAAATAATGAGAGACCTTGATGTTAAAGATGATCCAGTCATCTATCGGAGTATAGATGACGACCATAGACTATTCTAGACAGTCTAGTGGAACACTGGTAGGCTCGCAACCTGTAGGTGTTTGTGAACGACGTGTTCACCAAGTGTACTCCATCCCCTCATGGTTGCTTTACTGATATATATTGCTAAGGAACCCCCTAAGCATTATTGTCAATCCCGAAGATAATCCTTAAATAGGTCCCTTAAATTAGATGTTTTAGGTATAGAAAGTGAGGATAACGGGAACGGGTAATCGGGTTGAATGAATTGATAAAATTAAAGAACTTAATTATTGTGGGTTGAAAACCCTATGTGATCATCACGGTTCCAAGCCTGGTCCACTCAGTTTCTTGTATTACAGGTAGTGACATAAGAGCACACGTGTGATGATTGGATGAGAGATCTATGGATTATAGGTCGTAAGAATAGAAGATATTTGTAAGGCCTGTACTATTTCTATTTATGTTTATGTACTGTATTAACAATGACATCCCAACGTTTTTAATATAATTAAAATAGATTTCTTCGGAAATGCTTTGATAATATTTTTATCATATTTTTTGGGAACAGATTCTGCAATATTCTTCTTCAAAAAGATAGTCTGATTTTTAAATAAAGCATAAACAAATCGTTCTTTTCTGACTTTGAAATTGGGGATGTCACAATTAAATTGCTTAAAAGAGACATACCTGAAACTTGGTGTTACACTAATTGCCAACCATTGAAATATGAACCAACCATTTATTGAAATGTTATTCATTTGTTGAGTTATAACCATTCCTAACAAACATGTGAATACACATAATAAATGTCAATAGACGTATATTGTTAGTTCATAGTAATAGCTATTTATCACTTGTTGATTATTACATAGTATATTCACACATGAATGTATAATAATATGTGAATATTATACGATATATGTTGTTTATGTTGTATATTCATATGTGATATCACATAGTATATTCACATGTGATATTACATGTAATATTCACATGTGAATATTACATGGTATATTCACATATGAACATTATATGGTAGATTCACATGTGAATATTATATGGTAGATTCACATGTGAATATTACACATTATCTTGACATTTAAAATTGCATGGTATATTCCTTCACTAATATTACACATTATATTCAAATATGAATATTATATAGTATATTCACTTGTGAAT
Source organism: Lactuca serriola (assembly GCF_051521515.1). Classification (NCBI taxonomy): domain Eukaryota; kingdom Viridiplantae; phylum Streptophyta; class Magnoliopsida; order Asterales; family Asteraceae; genus Lactuca; species Lactuca serriola. The sequence continues at coordinate 139,503,113 of NC_136413.1, forward strand.
ATGACACACTATATTCACATTTATATATTAAATGATACATTACTTGTGAATATTACATAGTATATTCACTTGTGAATATTAGATGATATATTCCCTTATGAATATTAGATGGTATATTCATATGTAAATATTACACAGTATACTCACATATGAATATTACAAGGTGTATTCACAAATAAATATAATTTTTATATGTTATTGGTATATGAATAACATACAAACATGCATATTTGTTTTTACTTCTAATAATCATATACTGATTCAGGTCAAGATATTACATGGTCTGCATACAAGTTAGCTTTTATAAATATTGTTAAAAACTTGATACTTGGATTATTTAAAACTTACAAAATAGTTGATCGATAGAGAATTATATAATGTTTTTCAAAAAAATGGTTTTATGTTTTTCTAACCTTAATTTCAAAGTTTTGTTTGATGATCAATGTTGAACGGATGATATGAAGTAGATCTATTGTTGATTATCGATGATGTTGATCTAATGACGTTGAGAGTATAATTAATCACAAATGTTGAAGATATGCTCGTATTCAAGTAGAATTGAAGGTTGGATTGAAAGAACCAAAAACGAATTTTTGTTGTGCATTGTTGAATGATATTGATAAACGTGTGATTGATGAAGATCGATGAGTGATTAACGTTGGATCTTTCAATCCAACCTTCAATTCATTTCAACAATGCACAACAAAAATTCATTTTTGGTTCTTTCAATCCAACCTTCAATTCTCCTTGAATACGAGCATATCTTCAACATCTGCAATTAATTATACTCTCAACGTCATTAGATCAACATCATCGATAATTAACAATAGAACTACTTCATATCATCCGTTCAACATTGAGCATTAAACAAAACTTTGAAATTAAGGTTAGAAAAACATAAAATCATTTTTTTTTGAAAAACATTATATAATTCTCTATCGATCAACTATTTTGTAAGTTTTAAATAATCCAAGTATCAAGTTTTTAACAATATTTATAAAAGTTAACTTGTATACACACCATGTAATATCCAGACCTGAATCGATATATGATTATTAGAAAAAAAAACAAATATGCAAGTTTGTATGTTATTCATATGCCAATAACATATAAAAATTATATTTATTTGTGAATACACCTTGTAATATTCATATGTGAGTATACTGTGTAATATTTACATATGTATATACCATCTAATATTCATAAGTGAATATATCATCTAATATTCACAAGTGAATATACTATGTAATATTCACAAGTAAATGTATCATTTAATATATAAATGTGAATATGGTGTGTCATAAATATACTATATAATATTCATATTTGAATATAATGTGTAATATTAGTGAACAAATATACCATGCAATTTTAAATGTCAAGATAATGTGTAATATTCACAAGTGAATATATATCATATAATATTCACATGTGAATTTACCATATAATATTCATATGTGAATATACCATGTAATATTCACATGTGAATATTACATGTAATATAACATGTGAATATACTATGTGATATCACATATGAATATACAACATAAACAACATATATCGTATAATATTCACATATTATTATTCATTCATGTGTAAATATACTATCTAACAATCAACATGTGATAAATAGCTATTATTATGAACTAACAATATATGTTCATTGACATGTATTATGTGTATTCACATGTTTGTTAGGAATGGTTATAACTCAACAAATGAATAACATTTCAATCAACGGTTGGTTCATATCTCAATGGTTGGCGATTAGTGTAACACCAAGCTTCAGATATGTCTCTTTTAAGTAATTTAATTGTGGCATCCTCAATTTCAAGGTCAGAAAAAGACCAATTTGTTTATGCTTTATTTAAAAATCAGAGTATCTTTTTGAAGAATAATATTGCAGAATTTGTTCGCAAAAAATATGATAAAAATATTTTCAAAGCATTTCCGAAGAAATTTATTTTAATTATATTAAAAATGTTGGGATGTCATCATCAATACAGTACTAAGCATAAACAGAAATAGTACAAGCCTTACTAATATCTATTATTCTAACGATCTATAATCCTCATCCGATCATCACATATGTGCTCTTATGCCACTACCTGTAATACAATAAACTAATTGGGTGAGGCTTGGGAGCGTGGTGAGCACATAGGGTTTTCAACCCACAATAATTAAGTTCTTTAATATCATCAAATCATTCAACCCAATTACCCGTTCCCGTTATCCTTGCTTTTCTATACTTAAAGCATTTAATTTAAGGGACCTATTTAAGGATTATCTTCGGGATTGACAAGAATGCTTAGACTAGTATTTGTTGCGAATAATTATTAGTCTAGATTCATCATTAACTCAAAGTCTATTTCAAGATCTATCAAGTAAGGATCAACCAAGTAGGATAGTTGGGAGACAAGACCATTTCGGCATATAGCCTTTCTGAAATCCAACAACCAAGCCAACGTGACCATTCTAGACACCTCTCTCGTAAATAGATCAATCAGTATAACGACTTTGAATCACTGATAAATCTTGTTTATAGGTCCATAATAACGATAATGAGCTTAAATATAAGTTATACTACGGTAAGCATAACTCAACTTACAGGTGGTTTAGCGAGACACCGGACTCTGCGCGGGCAGAACTTCGTCGCTGAATCTTTTTTCTAAAAAGTTTCTTGCAGCGCTTCCGTGCTCACTTTTCTATATACTAAAACTACAGAAAGACAAGTCGAATCACGAGGGGCCGAAATGCTCAGGCATAAGAAGAGAAAAATACTTGAATCAAGAGAATGGTGCAAGAAATATGAGATCCTAGGGCCTCTTATTTATAGTAATTGAATTTTCAAAAACCACCCTTTATAGTTACTTAAATGACCTTATAGTTATTTAAACGACTAAAAGCCCTTTATAATACTATTTTAATTAGATTTAACGATATTTGTACTAAATTAACGTCGAAAGTACTCAACACTAATCTTATAACGACCGCACCGTAGATGCATTTCTTATGATATATACATATGTATATATATATATATATATATATATATATTTATATATGTGTGTGTGTGTGTATGTATGTATACATATATTTTATTTATACTTTATTTTAATACGTAAATGTGCTATTAAAAATTATAACTCGTTCATACGAACTCTGTTTTTAACAATATTTATATCCACACTTAGTTATCGACGATGTAGCGCTTGGTCTAGGTATTATTCGTTTCTCAAAATAATAAGGTTTTTGTGGGAACTCAATGAGTTGGGGAGCTTCAACTCATCGTGTCGAGACCTTTGTGTCCGCGATTATTAATGCTCCAACTCGATGAGTCGGGGACACCCAATTCGAGGAGTTGACGGCTAAAGATGAAACCCTAATTTTAAGGTGTTAACCCTATATAAAGGACTTAAACCCTTTTGGTTGGCCTCCTTACCAACCTCCCTATCCATAAAACCCTAGTTTCGTGTTCCGTCTTGCAAGCTTGTGTGTGGTGAGCTTAGAGAGTTTTTTTTGTTGATTCTTGAAAGGAGCTTAGAAGTGGGAAGCATCTAGCTTGAAGGAAGGACCTTAGATCCAAAAACTCTTCTTCGAGGGCAGCATCTTTGAGGTATAAAGTCGTCACCTTGTCATGTATTCATTTAGATATCCTTATTTGAAGTTTAAGTATGATTTTGAGGTTTTGGTTAAGTTGTCCAAGAAGATGAGGATTCCAGGGGGTTGATAAGTTAGATCTGACCCCTTCATGATCTCTCTTGGCTTAAAGTTGCAAAATTTATTGGTCCCTATGTCCCCTTCATGCAATAAGACCCTTATTAAGTCCACAATGAGTTTTAGAGTGTATCTCTAGTATGCATGGACATAAATTTGGAAACTTTACATGATTTTCCAACCTTGGGACATCAGATCTATGATTTGGGACATTGTTGTCAGAGTTTTAGGGCTTAATGGATCAAGACCCACTTTAAAGAACCTAAAGTTTGAGATTGACGCCTTTTAGATGGTTCTTGAGAGTAAAGTTGAAAAATGTACTCTTTCATACATCATTTTGGAAGAAGTATGAGGTTTGGGGCCATTGGATTCGTTGGAATCAGCTTAAGAGGTTGGTGTCACACCCCAAAACCGGAACGGCGGAAACGTTTTGGGGTGGATGACGTCATGTCAAGTATCACAACATATGCAGTATAGTAATCAAAGTACAGCCATCATTGCATTAATAGTAATAGTTTACATGGTTTACATTTCATAGAGACATTAATGTAATACAAGTAATAATATAGGTGTAGCTTGGTACTAAACTGTCTTCACCAAAAGCTCCTGGAATGTACCTGTCTATTGCTGACCTGAGAATACAAGTTATTTGAAAGCGAGTATCAGCATTTTTATAAATGCTGGTGAGTTCATAAGTATTTAGTGTCATTTTATTCAAATAACTTTATAAAAAGTAGTAGTTTAGAATCAACGGTGTATTAGAGTCCCTTTCCAGAAAATCCTATATTTTCTAAATAAAAGCAGTCTTCTACTAAGACCCGACAGTGTTATGTTTTAAAGAGAATTTGCCTAAAATACTATCATTACCAAAATATGGTATTTGATTTTAAAGAAAGTAGGAGAATAACATATGCCTCAGCAGAGAATGCTGCCGACTAAGGCAAAAGAAATCATAGACTCCAGGAGAGTATCGAATGAACAACACGCCTGGCTCAGTCTAACGAAAGGAGACACAGACCCGAGACAGTATCAAATGAATGATACGTCTAGCAAGGTCTAAAAACAGTGAATACAGACCCCAGACAATATCAAATGAATGATACGTCTAGCAAGGTCTAAAAACAGTGAATACAGTGTTAATTCCCGTTACCTTAAGGCCATGAATTATAAGGTAACCCCGAGATACTCGTAACCATACTGATAGACACTAGAGAACTTGACGCCCTACAAGCGTCGGAAAGAATGTGACATTTGTCACCCCTTGGCTTGGTAGGCCGTGAACTGTAGCTAGCAGTCAGGGTGTGGGGGTGTCAATCCCGTATAGATCTATACACACAATTCCCGCTCTCCCTACAGGAGACTCTGGTTACCAACTTGACAACGGAGAAGGTCGTGTCCTGAAGATGCATCTCGTATAGTGAGTTCTGATGTAAATACTGGGCTAACGATAGAGACTCACAAATAAACTGACCGATGTAAACCTTCATGTCTATACATGTATACATGATATATAATTAATGATTAAACGACTTTCGGACGGATATTCGATCCCACCAGACCACATCCAAACGAGGAAAAGGAAATAGGGCAAGCTAGCCTTCCTAAGTCCTTTAAGCATTATTTATATAACTATACAAGTACAGACATGCATTTAACGACGTAGAAGCATTTAACTAAGTAGAAGTGTTAACAAAGTAGAAGCGTTTCTCAAAGTAGAAGCGTTAATAAAGTAGAAGCGTTTATGAAGTAGTAGCATTAACATAGTAGGAGCGTTTCACGAAGTAGAAGCGTTTGACGAAGTAGAAGCGTATCACGAAGTAGAAGCGTTAACAAGTAGAAGTGTATCACTAAGTAGAAGCATTAACAAGTAGAAGCGTATCACTAAGTAGAAGCGTTAACAATTAGAAGCGTATCACTAAGTAGAAGCGTATCACTAAGTAGAAGCATTAACAAGTAGAAGCGTATCACTAAGTTGAAGCGTTAACAAAGTAGTAGCATTTAACTAAGTAGGAGCATTAACTAAGTAGAAGTATAATGAAGCAGTAGTATCTAACGAAGTAGGAGTATAAACACATGGAAGAAAACTTTGATGAAAACTTTGGAAAACCTTTATACTTAAGAAAATCACGACTTGGTATTCTTTTGTAAAATAAGTTTGAAAACCTTTAGAAATCCTTTGAAAACCTTTCATAAACAAGTTTTAAATGAAACTTTGAGAAAACATTATAGGTAAAGAAATCCTTTGTTTAAAATACTGCTGTAACTGAATCTGAAATAAAACATATCGCGCGAGATTCAATTTGAGAAAAGCTTTGAACAAGTAAAGACGTTTTAGAAAACCATTTACAGTATCATACTTGGTAAAACAGTTAACAGTGTAATAAATCCTTGTGCATGCGGGTTATCAATCACATGTGATTGATATGATAACTGACATGTTTTAACTTGTATTCCCCCCCCCCCCCTAAAAGCATGTAAAAACATTTAAAAGGTTAATTCAGGGGTATGAACTCACCTGTTGTAAGCGAATCGAACGAAAGTGTCGGTTGGGTGCTCGGTGTCAAGTAAAGACTTGAACACACTTGTGACCTATTAACATATGATGACATATGTTTACATACAATTAGTAAATATAATATTAATTAAACACGTATACGCATCCTAAAATGCGGGAAAACACTTTGGTCAAGTGCTAGGAGTGTCCCGGGTAACATTTAAGGGTGTGTATGGCCGAGATAGGGAGTTTACTCTTCAAGAGTAAACTCTTTATAGAGTTTACAGCCCTAAGACCTTGTCCCCATGATTTTACGGCCATAAACTTATGGATGGTGTGTTCTTTGATGCTTTAAGGTCTTATAACACTTGTGGAACTAGGCTAGGTTCAATTCTAGGGCTTATGAAGGGTTTAAGGCTTCAAAATGGACCATTTGATGAGTTTACGGCCTATGACTACTTCTTGAGGAGTTTACGACCTAAACACATGAGTTTACAGTAGTAAACTCATGTTGGTCCGTTTCTTTTGTTGTTTGGTGGTTCTAACTCATGCATGTAAGGTTCTAGTCACTTTTAGGAGCATAGGAAGGTGTTTAGGGCACTTAAACACCTTGGAAAGGTGTTTACGGTCTAAGAAGATGTTCTTGGGGAGTTTACTACCTTAAACACATGAGTTTATGGCAGTAAACTCATTTTGTCCATGAATCTTATGTTTTGGTGCATCAAACGAAGGATTACAAGGCTCTAAGCACTCATGGAAGCTTTTAGAGGTGTTTGAGGGGTAGTTTAACACCTTAAAGGTGTTTATGGTCTATGAATATGGGTTTACGTTCTAAGAACATCCTTAGACCATAAACTCATGTTTACTCCCCATTTGGTCCGATTTTGGTGTTCTGAGTCCTTTCGGGTAAGCCTCTAAGCCATTGCTAAGCATGCGAAGTGTTTGGGAAGGTTTTTGGGCATCAAACCCACTTCCAAAGGGGTTTACGGTTTTGGGAGGCTCCCAAGACCGTAAACTCGTGTTCTTGGGGGGTTTTTGGATGATTAAGTCACGAATTTGCAAGCTAGATAAGTTAGATAACAAGCTAGGAAGGTTTACTTACCGATTTGAGGCTTGGAGGGGCGATTTTTTACCAAAACCCGCTTGTAGAGAGAGAAAGTAGAGAGAGAGTGTAAGGTGGGAAAAGGCTTCTAAGGAGTGTCCACCCACCCTTATATAGGGCTTGGGTGTTGTACCCGGTATACGACTACCCGATACTTATGTTTAACGAGGTTTAAAATTTTACCCGGTTAAATGGTCGCAAATAAAAATAAACTTTTTCCAAATAAAAGGAAAGATAATTTACGTGTTTTTATTTTCGCTTGACGAATATTAATTAAAAAATTCCAACGGGTTTAAATCCGGTCAAAAATATTTTCGGGATAAATTTGGCTAATTTTTGACGTAATTCATTTAGACGTTAAAACTAACGGAAATTTTTGGGTTGTCACAATTGGATTCCTGGCCAACTCAGCAAGTTCATCAGTGAACTCGACGAGTTGATGGGATTTTTCGCGATCTGATCAGATAATAGGGAAACTAGACGAGTTGAAGAGACAACTCGATGAGTTGGGTCAACTCAAGACGTTGACTTTGATCTTTAACCTTGGTCTTCGATCAAGTTTGACCTTTAAGGGTTTTTGGGCATTTTGAGTTGCAATTGAGGAAATTGTTTCTGTTTTAGGGTTATGTAGAGTGGATATTGGAATCTCGACCTAGTCAGCTTCGGTGCAGTATTGATGTGAGACTTCTCACCACACTCATGGGTCAAAGGCACCAAGGTCGGCCCATTAATTGATATGAAATGTTTTGTATTGGAATGTGTAAGGGTTTGCAATTGGATTTATGTATGAGTTTATGTGAAGACCATGGGGGGAACCCATGACACTTGGCAAGACCATGTTGGAGCCCATAGCATGATGATATAAGACCATGGGGGTAGCCCATGACATTCCATTGAAGACCATGGAGGGAGTCCATGGCAATGTTTTAAAAACCGGTTTGAACCGGCCGGTCGAACCGGTGGAGAGAGCGGTTTAACTATCACCGATTTTACATTGATTTATGAGCCGGATTGAACCGGCCGGTTTTTTGAAAAAAAACGGTTGAACCGGTCAAAATAAACCGGTTGAACCGGTTAAATCGAATACAAACACATGAAAAAGAACAATTTACATAATAAACTTTGGTGATTTTTTTTTCATATCTATTTAGTTTTCTCTAAATAAAAACATATGATAAATGTTATAAAGTTTTTTGATGTGTTTGTATTCATTTAAAACTATATTTCATTACGGTGTTATAATTTATTTTCTTTTTGACGTATATGGATTGATGAAAAATACTAAAACTTATGGTTATGTGTAATTTTAATGTATTTGGATTCATATACAACTTATTTTATTTGTATTTTTTATGTTTGAATTTGTAAACATCACATTCATAATTTATATATGTATGTATGTGTAGGAAAATAGGAAAAAACATTAAAACTACAGAAACCGATTGACCCGGTGGTCGAACCGGAAAAAACATTAAAACTACAGAAACCGGTTGACCCGGTGGTCGAACCGGTTGTTTGGTTCGACCACCGGGTCAACCGGTTTCTGTAGTTTTAATGTTTTTTCCTATTTTCCTACACATACATACATATATAAATTATGAATGTGATGTTTACAAATTCAAACATAAAAAATACAAATAAAATAAGTTGTATATGAATCCAAATACATTAAAATTACACATAACCATAAGTTTTAGTATTTTTCACCAATCCATATACGTCAAAAAGAAAATAAATTATAATACTGTAATGAAATATAGTTTTAAATGAATACAAACACATCAAAAAACTTTATAACATTTATCATATGTTTTTATTTAGAGAAAACTAAATAGATATGAAAAAAAAATCACCAAAGTTTATTATGTAAATTGTTCTTTTTCATGTGTTTTTATTCAATTTAACCGATTCAATCGGTTTATTTTGACCGGTTCAACCGGTTTTTTCAAAAAACCGGCCGGTTTAATCCGGTTCATAAATCAATGTAAAACCGATGATAGTTAAACCGTTCTCTCCACCGGTTCCCGGTCCAACCGGTTCGACCGGCCGGTTCAAACCGGTTTTTAAAACATTGCATGGCAACCTTTTTATATATGTATGAGCATGACTTGATGTGATTATATGATTTGTGTGATTGGGAAACACACTAAGCTTGTGCTTACAGTTTTATTGAATGTTTTAGGTACTTCTATGGATAAGGGTAAGGGCCCGACTTGATGACGAGTCATGCATTCTCTGGTGTTTTCACATTTAGCTTTATAATGTTTAAAATAATATGGATATGTATTGGGATTTTTGTACTTCCTATGGTTGATGTTATGAAATTAAAAGTTTAAAAATTTTCTGAAAAATTTGGGCTATTGCAGACGAGATTCACAACTTCCGTTTAGAGTCCGTCGGCTAATTTTATGGATAACGCATATTTCTTGAAGAAGAAAACTTTCTAAAAAGGAACAAATTTTACGCTGTCGTTAAAGAAAACGGAGTTCGTGGTAGAAAAACACTTTAATTTATAGTTTAATAAAAATAAATACTAACTAAAACATTAATTTTAAATTAAATTTTGGACTAAATTCTTTGTTAGGAATGACTATTTGAAACTCAAATACCGAGATCGACGTTCCTAGAAAATAATTTCATTCGCTCCTTTTTTATTGGTTCTTGTGTGCTTGATATTAATATTTGAATCTAATTACATTAGTCAAACAAAGAGTTCAGCCAATTTTGTTATTTAATAATCTGATTGTTATAAAGTTATAATGATTAATAAATACAAAACGCAACATGTTTTGTAATCTAACATTGTCTCGTAAAATGTATTATATTTCGAGTTCAATATATTAGTATTTAAAAAAGGTGTACACGAAAACAAATTGAAAAATTATTTCGAGACATGAGTGGAAATTTATTTTGTTAAATTGGCAATATTTTGACTTGAGCCAATGAGGATTTGATGTTTTATAAAAATGACTTACTTTTGAATGGACATTTTTAGAAAAAAGACATTTTCATAAAAAAATTCTCTAATATATATATACTACTTTTCATTTAGTTTCATTCGTAGTATGGGATCGGTCCATCTCTTTTAGCCTCATTCACTTAATTTTTCGTATCATCCCCTTGGTTTGTTTGAAGCATTTTCATTTATTCTCTTTATTCTTAATCTACTATAAAATGCTTCTATATTATATTTTATAAATTACATCGTCAACAAGATCTTATTGACACGTATAAATCGAGGGCAATAGTGAAGGTATGTGTTGTTGAAAAAAAGCCAAGGGAAATATTATTATAGACGTTTCCATAAAGAAAAAATCAATATTTGATGTGTATCGTATCTAATAAAAATCTCATATTCTTTTTCTAACATTGTTGGTTTTTTATAATAAAAAAGAAAAAAATACTATGTTTTTGTTTTTATTATTCAATATATAAACTATAACCTAAATAAATGAATATATGTATCTACGACCCATCTATAAAACCATAAAATGTTCATAAATAGTTTTTTATTTTTGCAAACGGTCATATCATTAGCAAGCCACCAGACCGAGCTAGTAGCTGGGCAGGGGCAAAAAAAAACAAAGAAATGAAAGTGCAGGTTAAACATTACAACAAAAAAAAGGATATTGCAAAAAAAAAAAGTGAGGATATCTATCTTTCAGAATTCCTTCTTCCGTCCATAGATCAAGCCAGAATAAAGTGTTTTCCCAGTTGGTTTACCTTCAAGATTATATATGTTATGTATCACACGGCTCCAAAGAGATGTAGACTCTCGTTTTAGTCTCCACCACCACTAGACAATGAGACCCATGTTAAGAGCTCTAATTGAACCTATCCTTAAGCATCTGTTCTAAGTGATAACACTGTCCCATGACACCCAATGAATCTTTTGTTTTTCTTCATTCCCACCCCAAATGAACCTTCGACGAATGGACTCAAGTTTCTCTACCACTCCCTTCGGAGCCACAAAGATAGAGAGAACATATGTAGGTAAATTGCCAAGCATAGATTTCACGAGGGTTAATCTGTCACCGAAGGATAGTGCACTAGCTTTCCAAGTGGATAGTTTTGATTGTAATTTATTGATGAGGGGCTGCCAATTTTTTTTTTCAAATTCATGTTTGCCCCAATCGGGATACCAAGGTAATTAAACAGGAATGTGGTGCCCCACAACCTAGAATACTAAGGAAAATGACATAAAAGCCTTTAAGTTTTCAAAAAAATATCAATTTTAATGTGCAACCTGTTTTAGGTCTAGTAAAGTTTGATGTTTTGTTTAATTTATTCATTTATACCCTTTAGCCAGTTTCCAGGTAAACTACCGATTACCTGATACCAGTAAAGCCCTTAAGTTATAAAAAATGTTCGGATTTACCCTTAAGTCTTAAAAAATGTTTGAATTTACCCTTATTTTAATTGTTATTTTGATTATTATTATTATTATTATTATTATTATTATTATTATTATATATGTTTAATATGTTTTTAAATATATAAAAATATTTTATTTGTATATTTTTTAATATGTTTTTAAATGTATAAATTTTTTTCTATATATTTAAAAATATATTTGCTTGTACTTAGCATTTAAAAATATATTTACATCTATTTAGTATTTATATACATTTAAAAATACGAGCGAGGTTTTTAAGATTATAATGAGACCATTCCCACAAAACCAATGCATCATCCGCATAAAAGAGGTGTGAAACAGTTGGGCTACCATCTGAGATATTGATGCCTTTGAAGATATATTTCTCCATAGTTGATTTGAGAACAACATTCAGTCCTTCCATAGCTATGATAAAACAGAAATAGGGACAAAGGATCATCTTGGTGTACTTCCCTTGTGATATTGAACTCTTTAGTTGGTGCCCGGTTGATTATAACTGAAGCACGTAATGAAGAGAGACACCTACGTATACGCCCTCTCCACCTATTACCAAAACCTAATTGAGAAAGTGTCTAGTCATGAAATCCCAAATTCATGGAGTCGAACGTTTTATCAAAATCAACTTTGAATAGTAATACCTTTTTATAGTCTTTTTCGCCCATGCATGTACCTCATTGACTATTAGAGGACGATCCAATGTGCTCCTCCCTTCAACATATGCCAATTGAACCCTACTGATAATTTTTCCAAGAGATAAGATAAGACTTGTAAACGAGGTTAGGCTTAATAAGTTGAATATTGGGCAATATCTTCTTATTGGTACATTAAAGACATTTATTCCCGGTTTGAGAGTATGGATTAAATAGAGTTATTCATTACTGATTTGATAGTATGGATTAAGTATAATCATTCATTCTTGATCTGGGAGTATGGATTAAGTATAGATATTCCTTACTGATCCGATAGTATGGAATAACTATAGTGATTCATTACTGATCTGGGAGTATGGATTAAGTATAGTCACTGTGACATCCCTAAAATCACGGCCAGAAAAGACCGATTTCATTTATGCTTTTTTTAAAAATAATTTTAGAGTAAATCCTTTTGATTTAAAAGAGTTGCGGAATTTGTTCACAAAACAAAATATGATAAAATAATATTTATCAAAGCATTTCATGAAGAGATGCATTTTCATTATATAATCAAAACTCGGGATGTCATGTTCCGATACAGATCATAAAGCATAAACGATAACATTACAAGTCATTCAACAAATATATAGATATACAGAATTGTAAACAAAACAACTCGATGATTCATCCATCTTATGCCCTTGTGCCACTTCCTGTAATACAAATAAAACTGAGTGGGTCTGGCTTGGGAGCCTGGTGAGCATATAGGGTTTTCAACCCACAATAAATAATTATATTTAATTTCACCAACCAACAATAACCCGATTACCCATTCCCGTTATCCTCACTTTATGTCCCTAAAACAACATCTATCTCAAGCGACCTAATCTAGGATTTTCATCGGGACGGACATTACTGATAAGGGGTTTCCTCAACAATAGATATCCTAAAGGCAAACATGAAGGGGATAGAGTACACCGGTGAACACATCGTTCACAACACCTACAGGTAATGAACCTGCTAGCGTTCCACAGAACTATCTAGAAAGAGTCCGTGGTCGTTATCCATACTCCGCTGAATAACTAGATCAACAACAACAACATCGAGGCCTCTCATCTGTTTATCACGCATCAACTATCTATCCATGTTCTACCCATCATATTAGTAGATAAAAATATATATTTTTATAAAACTATGTATAACATGTTCAATCAATACATATTCCACATAACAGATGAGGCACACCCACATAACACGTATTTCATAGAGAATAAATCAGATCTATGAGATAGAAGAAAGTGAATATACATTCACACATATAACAACAAAATTATACAAAGAACACGTATTTTGTATAAAATACTTCATAATTATGCGTTAGAAGAAAGTAACTACACACTCACTTGATCAGAAGATGATCGGACAGCACTACGACTTGCAGAAGTAGTATTCTTCAGTAGATCTGGAAGATCTTCACAAAAACCGGGCTTCTCGCGAGCAGAGCTTCGGCTCGGGAATTGCACTTCTCGGGATCTTCAAGGCTTCGGGACTTGCTTCGGGGCCCGAGATTGATATCGAGGCTTCAGGATACTTTTGGCATGCAAAACGATGCAAAACGGGAGAAAGAGAAGAGAATTTGGCAAATGGAGTCGGTTGCCCTCGCAACCCTTTTATAGGAGGCTGAGGCCTCACAGTACGCTGGGCGTACTACCTCCGAAATCGTCACTGCTTACGTATCCGAAGAACTCGAGTGCAAGGCGTGTCATGCTTCGCTGTACGTTGGGCGTACGCCAGTACGCTGAGCGTACTTCGGATAAGTCCGGTGACTCCCCTTCGGATAATATCGGATTTAATAATTAAATTTATATATTAATTATTTAATAAACTTCAAAAATTCATATCTTCTTCATACGAACTCCGTTTTCGACGTTCTTTATATCCACGTGTAGGTGAGACTACGCTCTACAACTTTCGTTTAGACTCCGTCAGCTAATTTTGAATTTATTTTTATTGTTTATTTTTAGAAGTCCGGGACAAGAAAACTTCGTTATAAATTCATAACTTCTTTATCCGACATCTATTCTCGCCTATCTTTTTATCGCTTCGCTACCACTAACGAGATCTTTGATTCTCGTTTTGATTGTTTCGGCTAAAAACCGCTCGATCTCAAATCGAGTATTCGGGCTGCATATCGCTAAGTCGAAACTTCAGAAAATCATAACTTCCTCATACGAAGTCAAATTTGGGCGTTCTATATATATTCGAAAACCTCGTTTCGGCCATTACAACTTTATGTAAAGATATCGAGTTTATTTTACACTTCAATTTTGATGCTTATTTTTATTCTTAACTAATCAAATCACATAATTAAGCAATTAAGCACAAAACACATAATACTCAAATAATACACTTCTATTATTTCAAAACGGGTTACAAAGGTTAACCTAGACTATTATATCAACATTAATGACAAGCCCAAAAACACAGGCATTACAATTCTCTCCACCTTAGAATGATTATGTCCCCGAAATCACACATCAACAAACAAATGCGGATAGCGACCCATCATGTCACTCTCCGTCTCCCAGGTGAGATTCGGCCCATTCGTGTGTTTCCATCGGACAAGCACTAACTCAACCATCTTGCGTCGCAACTTCTTAGTATTTCGGTCAACGATTGCCTCTGGTTCTTCAATCAACCTTTTGTTCTCATCAATTCTCAACTACGAAAGTGGAATCATGTCGGGAACTTCTCCCGTGAACTTCCTCAAATAACACACATGGAAAGTGTTTTGAATTCCATTCAGTTCTTCTGGTAGTTCGAGCTTGTAAGCTTGGTTCCCAATCCTCTAAAGAACTTTAAACGGTCCAATAAACCTTGGACTTAATTTTCCCCTTTTACCAAATCTTATAAGTCCCTTCCACGGCGAGACTTTAAGAAAAACCGAATCTCCAACTTCGAAAGTCATCGGTCTTCGCTTGTTGTCAGCATAACTCTTTTGACGATCCTGAGCTGCTAACATTCTTTCCCTAATTATTTTCAACTTTTCAGCAGTCTGATGGACTATCTCCGGTCCCATAAACTGCTTTTCCCCAGCCTCAAGCCAACAAGACGGCGTACGACACTTCTGTCCGTACAAAGCTTCATAAGGTGCCATCTTAATGATCGAGTGGAAACTATTATTGTAGGAAAATTCTACCAAAGGTAAATGTTCATCCCAATTACCTTGGAATTCCAGGGTACATGCTCTCAGCATATCTTCAAGTGTTTGTATCGTCCGTTCGCTCTAACCATCAGTTTGTGGATGGTAAGTTGTACTTAAACACAACTTGGTACCCAATTCCTCTTGTAGATTTTTCCAAAATTGCGAGGTGAAACGGCTGTCACGATCTGACACAATCGTTAATGGAACACCGTGAAGCCTCACTATTTCCTTCACGTAATAATTCGCAAGCTTTTCCATAGACCATTTCTCCTTGGCTGCTATGAAATGCGCACTCTTAGTGAATCGATCAACGACCACCCAAATCATGTCGTGACCATTCTTTGTTCTGGGCAGTTTAGTGACAAAATCCATAACAATGTCTTCCCACTTACCCATAGGTACAGGCAATGGTTATAAACTCCCGTACGGTTTCTGATGTTGTGTCTTGACTCTCGCACAAGTCACACACTCGGCCACATACTTTGCAACATCAAGCTTCATCGTCGGCCACCAGTAGTAGGGTTTCAGGTCCCTATACATTTTAGTGCTACCAGGATGAATCGATTACATGGTCTTGTGAGCTTCTTCCATCAGAAGATCTCTGAATCCTCCTGTCTTAGGTATCCAAATCCGATCTTGGAACACCTTCACTCCATGACTGTTTATACCGAACACCAACATTTTGCCCAAACGTTCCTCCTTTCGGTCATTCTTCTCAGAAGCTTCCTCTTGAGCTTTCTTTATACTTTCCACAATGGTCGAGACAACTTCAATTCTCAACGCTCTTGGCCTTTTCCTTTCAAGATTGACTTTTTGACTGAGAGCATCAGCAACAACATTAGCTTTACCAGGGTGGTAAAGTATGTCACAGTCGTAGTCCTTAAGTAACTCTAGCCAGCGTCGTTGCCTCATATTCAATTTTTTCTGATTAAAGAGATATTGGAGACTCTTATGATCAGTGAAAAGTTTGCACTTCGTGCCATAGAGGTAATGCCTCCATATTTTCAGAGCGAAAACTACCGCTGCCAACTCCAAATCATGAGTCGTGTAGTTCTTTTCATGCTCTTTCAATTGTCGGGACACATATGTGATCACCTTATCCCTTTGGGTCAAAACACAACCCAATCCAACCCCAGACGCATCTCTATAAATAGCGAAGTCTTCAACTCCATCGGGTAGAGAAAGTATCGGTGCCTCACATAGTTTCTTCTTTAGCTTCTCGAATGCTTCTTTATGCTTATCACTCCAAGCATAAGTAGCTTCTTTGTGGGTCAAAGCTGTCAATGGAGTAGCGATCGAAGAAAAGCCTTGGATAAACCTTCGGTAATATCCGGCTAATCCCAAAAAGCTTCGGATCTCCGTGGGACTTTTCGATTGTTCCCACTTCATCACAGCTTTAATCTTTGCTGGATCAACCATTATACCTTCTTGGTTGACCACGTGACCCAAGAATTGGACTTCCCGAACCCAAAAATCACATTTGGAGAACTTAGCATACAACTTCTCCTTCTTCAAGACTTCTAATACTTCTCGCAAGTGTCTGCCATGCTCCTCTTGGCTTTTCGAATAAATCAGAATGTCATTTATGAACACTATCACAGATTTATCTAGGAACGGATTACAAACCCTGTTCATTAAATCCATGAATGCTGCTAGAGCATTGGTTAGTCCAAATGACATAACCAAAAACTCGTAGTGCCCATATCGTGTTCTGAATGCAGTCTTCTCTACATCTTGCTCTCTTACTTTCAGCTGATGATATCCTGACCTAAGATCGATCTTCGAGAAATAACTCGAACCTTGAAGTTGATCGAATAGGTCATCAATCCTTGGCAACGGGTATCTATTCTTTATCGTTGCTTTATTCAGCTCTCTGTAATCAATGCACATCCTCATGCTCCCGTATTTCTTCTTTACAAATAACACCGGAGCTCCCCAGGGCGATGAACTAGGTCTAATGAAACCTTTGTCCAATAACTCCTGAAGTTGCATCATCAGCTCCTTCATCTTCGTCGGTGCTAATCGATAAGGTGCTTTTGCTATTGGCGTCGTCCCTGGTAACAAGTCTATTCTAAACTCCACTTTTCTATCAGACGGTAATCCGGCAAGATCTTCGGGAAATACTTTCGGATACTCACACACGACAGGAATGCTCTGCATCACCTTTTTCTCCTTCTTAGCATCGATCACGAATGCTAGATATGATGTACATCCTTTGGCCAAACACTTTCTGGCTTTCATCAATGAAATGCTTCCAGAATTTACTCTGCGTTTATCTCCATACACCATAAACGACTCTTTCCCAGGCGGGTTTACCTTTACAATCTTCTTCTTGCACAATTTCTCAGCGTCATTGGCACTAAGCCAATCCATTCCAAGCACGATGTCGAAACCGTTTAGTTCAATAGGTAATAATTCCTCGTGGAACTTATTCCCATTCAAGTCAATTAAGATGTTTTTCATATGATGGCTAACAGGTACAAACTTGCCACTAGCAACTTCGACTAATAAGGCATTATTTAGTCTATCAACAGGCAAAGCTAGTTTCCTACCAAATTCATGTGAAATAAAGGAGTAGTTGGCTCCAGAATCAAATAAAATTTGGGCAGGCAATTTGTTTACGAGAAAGGTACCTGAAGCGACATCAGCTTCATCTTTAGCAGCTTCCAGTGTCATCTGGAATGCTCTAGCCTTCGGCTTTGGCGGAATGTTGGGTCTTGCTGCCTCCTTCTTCTTCGGTCAGTCCCTCGACATGTGTCCCTCCTCACCACAACCATAGCAAACTTTCTTAGAGAGGGTGCATTCATTGGCATAGTGCCCTGGATTTCCACATTTGTAGCATGTGGCCACTACCTCACATTTTCCATGATGATTCTTCTTACATTTGTCGCACCACTTGGCTTCGCCTCCACCTCCCATCGAACCAGACTTCAAGAACTTGTTTTTCTTGTTGGACCCTGAAGTTCCATAGAACTTCCTCTTTCACCAACATCTATCCTTTCCAGACCCTTTTCCTTCTGCTGGGCCTCCATATTCTTAGCTGCTCGAACAACTGTTTTCAGAGTAGTTGCCATCTTGACTGTCGGACCAAAGTCGGCAGGTAGTCCATTAGAAAACCTCTTAGTCTTGGAGAGTTCCGTTGGCACTAGGTACAGAAATAACTTCATTTTCTCAGTGAATGCAGTAGCATAGTCGTCTATGCTTATTCTTCCCTTCTTTAAGTTTTAGAACTCATTGTTCAGATCAATCAGATCTATCTCTGAACAATACTGCACCCTTAATTGTTCCAAGAACTCCTCCCATGACATTTTCAGGGCTTCTCCTGATGGCATAGTATCTGCCAGCAACTTCCACCAACTCAAGACTCCAGTCTTCAGTTGTCTAACTGCAAAGACAGTCTTCTGCTTGTTGCTACAGTCGCAACTTTCAAATACCATCTCCATTTCGGAGGTCCAATCCATAATCTCAACAGGCTTCGGGCTTCCAGAAAGACTTGGCGGCTTGGCGCCCAAGAAGTTCTTGTACATTCGCCGGTCTTTGTTGTTTCTCCTTTCCGGGTCATTCCTTCGTTCTCCTTAAGTCCCAACTTGACTCACCATGCGACTATTGTTCTCTTCCTCCGATTGCTCGGGAATCAATTTAGGTTCCTCGATGGGCATGATAGGTTCGTCCCTATTATCATGCAACATCCGTCGCATCTCATCCCTTTGTTCGGCTAACATAGCCCGAATCATGGCTTGCACCCCAGCCATTGTTATTGGTTCTAGTGCTGCTGCTACAACAGGTATTTGCTCAATCACTGGCGGTTGATTCCTTTTTTCATCCGCGTTTCCAACGCCACTCCTTGTTCTTACCATTTTTGATCTACACACCAAACAAGGTGAAATTAGATCCTCATCCACGATAGATATTCAAATCATCCTTATCACTCCGAAATGTTTACATGTTAGTTCTAATACCGTAGACGTACGCTTAGAATCCTACACACATAAGGTTTCCAGACCCGGTCGGAAACAGACCATAGATCCGAACAAATAATATCATATATGGCAACATATAACATTTAGCACATAAAAGCATTTTAGGCAACTTTCCTAAAATAAACTAGTGCTCGTGTCTATAATATAACAGACACACATCTCCCAATCTCCACTTAGCATTCTAAGTTTAAGTCTATAAATCCTACAAATTCCTAGTTCGCTTAAACTAATGCTCTGATACCAGCTGTGACATCCCCAAAACCTCGGCCAGAAAAGACCGATTTTATTTATACTTTATTTTTAAATAATTTCAGAGTAAATCCTTTTGATTTAAAAGAGTTGCGGAATTTGTTCCCAAAACAAAATATGATAAAATAATATTTATCAAAGCATTTCATCAAGAGATGCATTTTCATTATATAATCAAAACTCGGGATGTCATGTTCCGATACAGACCATAAAGCATAAACGATAACATTACAAGTCATTCAACAAATATATACATATACAGACTTGTAAACAAAACAACTCGATGATTCATCCATCTTATGCCCTTGCGCCACTTCCTGTAATACAAATAAAACTGAGTGGGTCAGGCTTGGGAGCCTGGTGAGCATATAGGGTTTTCAACCCACAATAAATAATTATATTTAATTTCACCAACCAACAATAACCCGATTACCCATTCCCGTTATCGTCACTTTATGTCCCTAAAACAACATCTATCTCAAGGGACCTAATCTAGGATTTTCATCAGGACGGACATTACTGCTAAGGGGTTTCCTCAACAATAGATATCCTAAAGGCAACCATGAGGGAGATAGAGTACACCGATGAACACATCGTTCACAACACCTACAGGTTATGAACCTGCTAGCGTTCCACAGGACTGTCTAGAAAGAGTCCGTGGTCGTTATCCATACTCCGCTGAATAACTAGATTAACAACAACAACAACATCGAGGCCTCTCATCTGTTTATCACGCATCAACTATCTATCCATGTTCTACCCAACATATTAGTAGATAAAAATATATATTTTTATACATAGTTTAAAACCTGTATAGCATGTTCAATCAATACATATTCCACATAACAGATGAGGCACACCCACATAACACGTATTTCATAGAGAATAAATCAGATCTATGAGATAGAAGAAAGTGAATATACATTCACACACATAACAACAAAATTATACACATAACACGTATTTTGTATAAAATACTTCATAATTATGCATTAGAAGAAAGTAACTACACACTCACTTGATCTGAAGATGATCACACAGTACTATGACTTGCAGAAGTAGTATTCTTCAGTAGATCTGGAAGATCTTCACAAAAACCGGGCTTCTCGCGAGCAGAGCTTCAGCTCAGGAATTGCATTTCTCGGGATCTTCGGGGCTTCGGGACTTGCTTCGGGGCTCGGGATTGATACCGGGGCTTCGGTATACTTCTGGCATGCAAAACGATGCAAAACAGGAGAAAGAGAAGAGAATTTGGCAAATGGAGTCGGTTGCCCTCGCAACCCTTTTATAGGAGGCTGAGGCCTCCCAGTACGTTGGGCGTACTACCTTACGCGGGGCGTACTACCTCAAAAATCGTCACTGCTTACGTATCCAAAGAACTCGAGTGCAAGGCGTGTCATGCTTCGTTGTACGCTAGGCGTACTTTGGATAAGTCCGGTGACTCCCCTTCGGATAATATCGGATTTAATAATTAAATTTATATATTAATTATTTAATAAACTTCAAAATTCATATGTTCTTCATACGAACTCCGTTTTCGACATTATTTATATCCACACGTTGGTGAGACTACGCTCTACAACTTTCGTTTAGACTCCGTCGGCTAATTTTGAATTTATTTTTATTGTATATTTTTAGAAGGCCGGGACAACAAAACTTCGTTATAAATTCATAACTTCTTTATCCGACATCCATTCTCACCTATCTTTTTATCGCTTCGCTACCACTAACGAGATCTTCGATTCTCGTTTAGATTGTTTCGGCTAAAAACCGCTCGATCTCAAATCGAGTATTCGGGCTGCATATCGCTAAGTCGAAACTTCAGAAAATCATAACTTCCTCATACGAAGTTAGATTTGGGCGTTCTATATATATTCGGAAACCTCATTACGCTTATTTTTATTCTTAATTAATCAAATCACATAATTAAGCAATTAAGCACAAAACACATAATACTCAAATATTACACTTCTATTATTTCAAAACGGGTTAGAAAGGTTAACCTATACTATTATATCAACATTAATGACAAGCCCAGAAACACAGGCGTTACAGTCACTCATTACTGATCCGAGAGTATGGATTAAGTATTTTCATTCATTACTGATCCGAGAGTATGGATTAAGTATAGTCATTCATTACTGACCCAAGAGTATGGATTAAGTATAGTCATGTATTCCTGATCTGAGGGTATGGATAAGCTTAAACCATTCATTCCAGATTCGATAGTATGATTTAGATATAGGCATTTATTACTGATCCGAGAGTATGGATTAGTTATTCATTCCTGATCCGAGAGTATGGACTAGTTCATTTTAAAGGATCAATATGTGAGGATCGACAGGATTAGGTAAATTGCTTATATGAGAAGTATTTGTGTTAATGATTTTGAATATATATATATATATATATATATATATATATATATATATATATATATAAATTGCAGGATTGAAAACCCTATGTACTCACCAGGTTTGCCAACCTGACTGACTCAATTTCTTTATATCATAGGTAGCGATACAAAGGTAGATGAATGATAAGAGATTCAAGGAGATGTAGATTGTTAGTCTAAGATATTGTAAGGTCTGTTTATGCATATGTTTTGTATCAGGTATCCCCAAGTTTTAATGAATCAATGGAAAACATTTCTTCGGAAATACATTTTATGGGACAAATTCCACATTTATAAATAAAATATGTTTTAAGTAAGCATAAATAAAACCGTCTTTTCTGACCGTGAAAATTAAGGATGCCATTGTTAGTATCAAAGTATTAGTTTAAGCGAACTAGTATTTTTAGAGGATTCATAGAGTTAAACTTAGAATTCTAAGCAACGATCATGAGATGTGTATCTATTATATTTTAGGTAATACACTTGAATTGGACCAAACACTAGCTTACCTTAGGATAAGATGCCTAAACTTGCTCTTATGTGCTAAATGATTTGTAGTATGCTTTAGGTTGCCTACCTATGTTACTAATACATGAATATATGAAGGTTTATTGCTGATCATTACTTAGAATAAAGAAAATTTATGTGTTTAGGCTTCTAAATGTTTCATTATGGTATTAGAAGTGACGTGTAACTTTTCAGAGTAATAAGGAGAATTATGCGTCTAAACCTTCCTTATCTATATTCTTATATCGATACACTAAATTCCTGTTTTGGTGTATAGAACATCATGGTATGGACACAAAGTGGATTGGGAAACGTTAACGGAAACCGTCAGCGTGAGCCTCGAGTAATTGGGCATGCACCTGAGATAGTACCTGCAACTGAACCTGTAACAATATCCATGATTAGGGATCTGTTAGCCGAAAAGAAGGAAGAAATGAGACATATCATTCAAGAAAATAGAAGAGATCCTACTACACCCTCCATACAACATGAGTAGGAAGAGGAACAATCGGATGAGGGAAATTTTAGTCGGACTGTTAGCCAGGCTAAGCCCTAAGTAATAAGGAGGAACAATCCTGATGATAGGATTGAGACATGTGGATGTAAGTATAAGGATTAATTCATGGCTACCAAACCACTGACTCTTTCTGGAACCCCAAAACCAATAAAAGTCATGGACTAGATCTCTAAAAATGGAGATTGTATTTGAGAGCTACGACTGCAACAACAAAAAGAGGATTGTACTTGTAATCCAACAACTAAAGATTGAGGTTTTAAGTTAGTGGAAGTTATTGGCTGATACCATGCCCAAAGGAAAAGCTAGTAAGATGTCATGGGAAGACTTCCATCAACAACTGAAAAGTAAGTATTGTTTTGAGTAAGACCTTATGGAGATCAATAATGAATTCCAGAACCTAAAGAAAGGAAAGACGAGTGTCAGCGAGTATGTTGCAACTTTTACTAAGAAGATGAAGCTAGTTCCTTACCTAGTTCCTACCGAACTTTCAAAAGTAAATAAGTTTGCTAGTGGACTATCGGCATATTTTGGTCCAACGCAACAACGAATCTAAAAGCATCCATTTGGGCAGCTAGGAATGTAGAGACCCAGGTAAGGGATAATGGTCTTGAAAAAGCTGAGAAAAGGAAGCTTGAGGGATATTCAAGATCTAATACAAAAGGGAGATTCTTGAAATCTGGCCCCAACGTCAAGAGGTCCGGGGGTAACAAGGAAGCCAAGTGGTGTGACAAGTGCAGAAAGAAACACTTGGGAAAATGCGTTAAAGGAGTGACCTGCTTCAACTATGGGAAGACTGGTCACGATGCTAATGAATGCACAACCAAGAAAGAAGTTTGCTTTAAATGTGGTAAAGAAGGACATGTCAATCAAGACTGCCCAATAAGGGAAGGATCTGCAAAGCTAAACGCATAGCTAAAACTAAAAGCAAGGGCATTCCAGATGATCCTTGATTCAGAGATAGATGAAGCAGACAATTCCTAAAAAGGAAGTCGCTCCTCCATAGTCAAGACATAAAGTAGTTATCCTATATAGATAGTATTATGTTTTGTAGTCTGAGGAATAAGGCATAGTGTAGGGTGAAATTGAATAACAATGTAATCATTTTTTAGGAGTAATACAATCATTATCTATGTGTTAAGTTGCTATATATTTTCTTGAATGATAACTTGGATGATTACGAGGCAATTCTTGGGACAAGTATGAGTAGGTGTGTAAGGTAGTAGAGGCCTATACTACCAGAAACACAGGACTCATTTGGATCAGGAGAGTCATAAGGCTACTAAGTCTCTAAGTAATTGAGTTATCTTGTTCATTCCTATAATTACCTTTGTTTCGGTAATGACTATATAGATAAATATTAATTCCAACCATAGTGGTCATATTGAATCGAGTGTGATTAGTTGTAACACTCTAAAAATTCAAGCCAATTTAAACTTTTTCAAAAACAACCTAGTTTCGTTAAGTTGTTACAAAAAGGTTTTCAATACAATTATTATCAGTCTTCCAAGAACCATATCGTAAAACATAAACATGAGGAGCGGTACGATCACGCCTTCGCCTTGCCACGGTCTCCTGAAGTACCTGAAAAAGATTAAACCACAACTGTAAGCCCGAAAGCTTAGTGAGATACCCCCAAAATACCAACCACATATACCACGCATAACATATCATAACCGAACAGAACAGCCAGGCACTTCGGGTCTACTGTGTGATTGGTCCGCCCTACCGGGCCTTCAGTCCACCTAGTCCACCCTCCGAGTCTAGCCATATCCATCGAGTCTGTAGTGTGGTTGGTCCACCCGCACCGGGCCTTCAACCCACCTGGTCCACTCTCTGAGTCTACAGTATGACTGGTCCGCCCGCACCGGGCCTTCAGTCGGCCTGGTCCACTCTCCGAGCCTCGGCACGTCTGGTCCACCCTCGCGGGGCCTACAACCTATCCAGACTACTCGCTGGGCCTTCGGGTTAACCGGTTTGCCCTGGGTATGTTGGCCTACAGCACAAAGCAGGACCCGCCTCAATCCAACCCCAATACAACAACCATATGCACATAAACATACAATCATACAGCCATTCGCATCTAATCAAACCGATCTAGCAGATCACATAACATAACATCATCCTAACCAGGATACCGACCTAACCAGTCACTAGCATAGCATCATCCTATATACCAGGACACCGACCTTAACCAGGTCTCTAACATATACCATCCTAACTACTAGGATGCAAACATGGCAAAGCAATAACATAACAACGATACCCGGATTACTATTCGATAAAGGGCCGGCCTTGGTGCCTTAGACCCTGTTGATATAGTGAGGGTAACTCACCTCGCAACTGCTGACTAAAAAGATAAGATCACGCTGCTCCAACCTCTGACACGAACTCCACCACTGATAATACCAAAAGACTGAACTCAATAAATACCAATAATTACCAAATTACCCCTGGAAGCCAACTGGTCAACTCTTGGTCAAAGACAAAGTCCTTAGTCAAGGTCAAACTTCCTGATTGACTCTACTCGCCGACGCAGCCCGCTGACTCGTCGAGTCCCTATGCTCTGAAAACTGCCATATTGCGACCCAACTCGCCGAGTCGCCTCAAGACTCGCCGAGTCCCACGAACTCTGAGTCACTTCCTGCTCTACTCACCGAGTCGTCACTCGACTCACCGATTCACAGCTCAACCAGGAAAGGTGAGGACCTCACGACCAGACTCACCGAGTCCAAGGCTATCTTCAACCAACTCGCTGAGTTGTTCTTCCAACTCGTCGAGTTTCTGCCTATCTTCAAGCAACTCACCGAGTACACCCATGTGACTCGCCGAGTACCGCTAGCTCTTAATCCATTCAGTGTCTTTCCAAGCCATGAAGGGGCTCCAATCCATAGGTCTACCCTTCTACAAGCTGTTCCTCACGTAAAGTTGCAAACTTTACGTGAATCTAAAGAGATCTAAGCATAATACACTCTTGGGCTAGGGTTTGGGACCAAAAGGCTTCATCAACAACTCTTGAACAGGGACTTTATGCTCTTTTGGATCATCACTACTCTAGATCTGAGGTAGCAACCACAGATCCAACCTCCAAACTCAAGATAGCACTAGATATACTCCCAAAACTCCCACAAATGATAGACCTAGATGGATAACAGCTCAAGCAACGAATCATTACCTCAAGAGAAGACTCCAACAGAAGAATAAGCCAAAGCCTTGCAAAGCCCCTTGCTCCAATCCTCTTAATCTTCAAGGATCTCTTCAACAACACTCCTTCAAGATCCAAATGCTCTCTAATTCTCTCACAAATGAATATTAGGGTTCCTGGATTTCAAGGGAGAGTAAAGAGACTGGGGAGAGGGTATTATGTTCTTTATATAGGGCTCAACCCCCAGGATTAGGGTTTTCTCCACACAGCACCAACTCGCCGAGTCCACCCATGTGACTCGTCGAGTTGGTCACTTAACACACGACCCGTAACGTGACTCGACTCGCCGAGTCTATCCATCGACTCGCCGAGTCGACCTTCTTATTTACACCTTTAGCCCTTCAACTTTACTTCTAATTTTCCGGGATGTTACATTAATCTACGAAGTAAGTTTGACATAGCATCTGAATTTAGGTTAAAGGAAAAGATAATTGAAGTGACCAATAAAAGTAACACGATCGTCGTTAAAATTAAGCAGCGTGTACCTAGAAGTGCTACATGCTAGAATGTGATTATATCACATTAGAACATGAAGGAAGGTAGCGTCCATGCTAGAGATTGACTCAAAGAAACCTGAGTCTAGACATCATGCGGCATAAGGTCGTTATAGCATGACCATTTAGTGTGTTATGGTAGTCGAAGTAAAGACCTCGTCTTTAATTAATTATATTCTTAAAGGAGCAGAAGTCTCCGATAAAGATCGAATTTAGAATGAACAGCAGGTTCAAGATTTAGCACCGCCAACAGTCAATAAGTCCAAGACTTATGATTATTACCTAGGATGGAAAGGTAACATGCAGAGTCATTATACAATCCATATTATCTAATGATTTCGGGGTGTAATCATCAAAAAGGGAGTTAATTGTAACGCTTACATATTCGGGCTAGACGTTTAATATATAATAAGCAATAAAATGAATATTTGGTAGAAGATTATTTAAGATAAATAATCTTAACCAAAGTTGTAGTATATGTGATAAGGATTTCGTTTATAACACTGAAATTTGACTTCGTATGAAAAAGTTATGATTCTCCAAAGTTTTGTGATTAAACTGACACGACTATGCGCATCGTAAAAAGTGAATTTTAGATAGGTTGCTTATTAGCCTGAGCAATATAGACAAAATTCGTAGTAATCGTAAAACCGAGAGCGTACATACAAAGAAGGTCCAAAACTGACTTCATATAAGGAAGTTATGATTTTCAAAGTTATAACACTGAAATTTGACTTCGTATGAAAAAGTTATGATTCTCCAAAGTTTTGTGATTAAACTGACACGAATATGCGCATCGTAAAAAGTGAATTTTAGATAGGTTGCTTATTAGCCTGAGCAATATAGACGAAATTCATAGTCATCGTAAAACCGAGAGCGTACATACAAAGAAGGTCCAAAACTGACTTCATATAAGGAAGTTATGATTTTCAAAGTTATCAGCGCGACGGTGTTAGCGCAGAAACCGAAATTGAAATCAGTCAGTTGTTAGGAAAAACAATCTAAATGATAGTTGAAGATATTCTTAATAGCTATCCGTCGATATAAAGATAGTCGAGAATGAATGTCATATGAGAATGCTATAAATTTTATCTGGAATTTAATTGTTTAAGCTTGTTTAAAAATACAACTTTAAAAATAAAGTCAAAATTAACCCACAGAGTCTAAATCAAAGTTTTAGATCTCGTCGATAGCTACGACAAGGTGTGTGGCGCGCCTCTAATATACCACAAGTTTCGACATGTTTCGACACTCAATAGCTGCCACATCACCTCTTCCGACATTGTTCGTGGCACGCAGGAGACATGGTGTGCGACGTGTATCCTTTCCTGGCATATAAATTGCTTCGATTCCAACCTCATTTTCTTACAACTCAAACCTAGATCTCTCTTGTCTTCTTTCACACTTTGAGTCTAACTTTTTCCGGACTTTTGAACTTTCTAGAAAGGCTCTAAAGTAGCTAGGAGCCCGACGAAAAGAAGTATTCGAGTCGTGAGTCTGTATGCGCAATATCCTGATTTTCTCTAGAAACTCTGTAAGTTAAGATACACTTAATTTATTTTAAGTGTAACTTATGTTTTTAGTCATAGTCATTATTTTGAACTTATAAATAAGATTTATTAGTGGTTCCAAGTCAATATATTGATTGATCTATTTACAAGGATGATGATTTGGATGGATTTAGTGTGATGTTTAAAGTGGAATATCTAAACAGTATACTCTTTATACCAAACAGACACTACCTCCGATATGATCCTACCTGGTTGTTCCTTACTTGATAGATCTTGATGTAGACATTGGGATTATTGAGGAATCCAGACTGTAATTATTATAGTCACCAGGATATGAAACTAGAATAAGACTTAGTGGTATCCGTACCTAGGACACATCAAAGGAAAAGCTAAAGTACCAAGGGGAAGTTCTGCCCAAATTCCTAGGCATCCACTTTTATCAAGTGAGTGCATAGTCCTTTTCATGAACATGAATTTGATACAAGTGATTAATTTATTTGAAAATGCAATTCTTCACTTAATCAATAAGTGATTAATTGATTTTGCTTTTGTTTCTATCAATCGATCTGATAATCATCTTAATTCTCTTCTAGTAGTTTATGTTTTCATCAAATCAAATCAAATGGAAAATCTCAACGGAACACGATGAAGAATTATGTCAATCTTCTTGAATCTGCAATGAAGATTATGATGCTGATTCCTGAGTATTATGATAAGTGGGCCGATCGGATGGAAGATTATCTTAATGGCTTAGATGAAAATATGTAGAAGTCTGTAAAAGATGGAAATTATCGTGAAGATTTGGTTAAGAATGTTGGTACTGTTGGAACAGCTGCAGACATGGTTACTTGAGCAAATAACAGGAAGGCTTGTGATAAGAAAGCTCTTCGTGAATTGAGAGGTGCTTTTTATCCTGTTGTTTACAACTATGTTTGTGGGTGCACAATTGCAAAGGAAATATTAGAGGTGGAATTGGTACGGTACCAATTCAATTTTCTCTAAACCGTGTACCGTACCAACTATAATTGACAACAAAGAATTGCTACCCATACCGTACCAAGTATACTTGGTACCAATATAGTTGGCTACCAACAAGTTTGGTTGGTACAAATTGGTAATGGTATATACCAGCTTATTTTAATTTTCTATTGTAAGATTTAAAAATAAGCAAATACATTGAGTAATTTTGATGTTTAATATAGAAAATAGTTACATAGTTCATTTAGTTTACAAAAGAATTGCATTGAAGTAATGCTAAAGTAACGTTTTCATTTTGTGCTTTAACGTAGGAATAACTATTGAATAATGCGACCAAATGAATTGTATAGTGTTCTTAAAAATGTAAACACTAAACACAATTAGTAGTTGAAATATACGATTTCGTTTATATATATATATATATATATATATATATATATATATATATATATATATATATATGAATTGGTCGGTACGGTATTACCTTGGTATTCTAACTTTTGTACCATTACCGTACCAACATTGCTCAATTGGTACGATAATATATATATATATATATATATATATATATATATATATATATATATATATATATATATATATATATATGAATTGGTCGGTACGGTATTACCATGGTATTCTAACTTTTGTACCATTACCGTACCAACGTTGCTGAATTGGTACGGTACTACCAACCAAACATGTTGGCTACCAACTTTATTGGTTCGGTTGGTAACATGTTGGTTGGTTGTTCATGGTAGAATTTTGCCAGCCCTAGGAAATATGTAACACTCTGAAAGAGAAATATCAGGGCAATAAAAGAACAAGTAAGAGTTTTGTGACGAAATGTCTATCTGAACTTTCTGATTTCAAGCAGAAAGAAAACAAAAACATTGAAGCTTATTATCACAAGATCAATGATCTAATTTTCAAATCCAATCGATATGGTGTAAAATGTAAAACTCTTGAATTCAATCTTACTTTTGTATATGGACTCAGAAAGGAATGGAGAACATATGCTCGATAATCAAGACATAGGAGAATTCTGATACTCTGTTGTTATCAAATTTGTACAATATTCTCAAAACACACGAGACAGAGATAATGGAAATTTCTGAGGAAAAAAAGCTGAACTATGGTGGTCCAGTGACGTTGGTGTTGAAAGAAAATATGAAGGAAGATGTGTCTAAGGGTGATGCGAAAGAAGATGAAAAAGGATTTCTGATCAACTTTGATGATGAAGCAGTTGCTTATTACTCTAATAATAGAGTGAAGAAGTTTTTCAAGAAACCAATCAGTGGAGGTTTTAAGAACAATCTTGAAAATAAACAAGCATCGAATGATGGTGGAAGTTAGAATGTGAAAGCGAAAGTGTAAAAGAAAGAATATAAGAAGAAGATGGAAGTGAAATTGAAATGAGATTATGGATATAACTGCAATTACTGTAATGATCATAATCATTTGGCTAAGGATTGCATGTTGCGAAAAATGGAATAGAAGAAATAGAAGGTGAAGAATGAGGCATATTGCGCAAAGAGATTGGAAGAAGTTTGTGCCCGAACGAAAAATCTTTCACTCATGGCTAGTGGAGGAAATGAGAATGATGGAACGTATCAAATTTAGTCATCTGGATATGATGATGAAGAGATGCGTAATCCTAGACACGAGGTGTTGTATGCAAGGTATGAAAAAGGAGAAGTTGATTAAGATTTGGAAGAGTATGTGAACGTTCAAGAGGGAAGTGATGAAGAATATGAGAAGATTATTAGGAGATGCTTTGTGTCAACAAGTCCAAAAGCTCGATTGACTGCACAGGTACGTGATCTTCTAATCTCATTTAATATTCCTTCAAATTCTTAGCATTTTGTCTTGTGTGAATTTGACGAAACTTGCTCTTACCTGAATGACTTAGGTGATGTTTGTTTTTTCTGAGGCAAAATGTCTGCAGTCTATGAACCACATTTGTAGACCTCTGCAGCAGAAGAGGTGGACCAAACGTCTGCAGTCTGAAAAAAGAAGACTGTTTGTTTTTTTAACATCTGCAGACTACTAAAATAAACTAAAATCTAAATAAACTGATTTTTTTAAAAACTACAAAGTGATTTTTTAATATATTTATGACTTTGTTATAAATAATTAACAAATCTAAATCAACTTTTATGTATTATTGTATAAAAAGTGAAAATAAAAATGGTATAAATTAACGTATAGATTTGAAGATGAACAAATTAAGATTTTAAACAAGACTGAGAATTCGACACGAAATACTCAACAAAATTTTACTGGTATCGAAGATGATTCTAATAATATCAGTGAAATTGAGGAAGATGAATGTGTTGATTGATCGAAATTGTCTGTCATGAATGTCATTTCGTTGGCTAACGACAAAGATAATGTTAATTAAAATGCAAAATTAAACAATGAGTCATCTTCGACAACCAAATCTTGTGACTCACAAACGGAGGAAGTTTTTTTGAGGATATTACTAATAATGAAAGTGATAGTGGTGATGATTCGAATGAAAAGGAAATTCCTAGAGTTGTAGAAATTCAAGTGTATGATGATACAAAGGAATTTTCAAAGATTTTAAAAGAAAACGGAAAATATTATTTGGAGACAAATTATGTTCTTTATCCATCATGTATTCAAGGTTTTCCAAATCAAATCATTGTGACAAAGGAAATTTTGAAAATTTTGATCCAAAAATAAATGAATTATTGAAAAAAGGATAATTAAATGTCGACTCAAGAAGGTTTTTATTCAAATTAGAATATAAGGGAAAACAAGTTAAATAAAAGATCATATGTTTTTCAAAGGAAGAATAGTCGAAAATCCTTTTCAAATGAACATGAAATCAAATCCAACAAAGTTTGGGTTGTGAAAATAGGAAAATCAAAAGTTGAAAGTAAAACTGAAGAAAGCAATGCTAAAGTTTTTTCTAATGATTGTAATAATCAAAAGGCAAAAATTGTTGATTTCAAAAGAAAGAAAAATCAGTTGCACAAAAAGTTCATTTCAAAAATCAAAATGAGAATTTTCAAAATCAAAAAGAAAAGGATGCGAAATCTTATTTGAGAAACGAATTTTCTAGAAATAAAGCTTAAAACAAGGCTTATTGTTTGCAACAAAAGGAAACAGAAAGCTAAGTATTTGAAAAAAAATAAACAAAATTCTAAAAAGAAGTTTTCACAGACATCAAAAATTCACACTTAAAAACATTTCTCTCAATATAATTCGAATCATGATCGAAGGAATGTTGAAAATAATAGAAGTTTTTTTCCAAAAGTGAAAGTTGCTCAAAAAGTGAATGAGAAAATGAAAATAAAGAGCTCAACTCAAACTCAACAAGGTGTTTGAGAAAGTTGAAGAATTTTTATTTGATTTTAAAGAGACATTATCAAAAGTTGATCTTTCGAGTCAATCTTCTATTTTTGAAGATTCGATTTCTGCTATGGTTTCGAACATCGAGTCAAGTATCAAGGCTGAGTTGGCTTCGATCCTGAATTTGGTACTTCAACTACCAACAAATGCTCTACGTCCTATGCACATCTCATAAGGGGTGGATAGAGGTGCTGGTGTTGGTTCGTCTAAGGGATCTGGAGAAGATTCAAGAGTAGTTGTGGTGAAAGTGATGTTTGCGTAAATTCCAAGAACAATTCCAATGAAGCCATTGTTGGATATAGTGTCTAAGTCCATAACTATATTTGGTATGTACTTGACCCAACCCGACATGGTCCATTTGAGTTGCATGGCATCATGCACTTGGATAGACTAAATGAGAGAAATAAGACACTTATGGTTTATTAATATATTATAAGTTCTAATATATTAATAATAAGAATAATAATATTTAGTTAGTATTGATCAATAATTAATTTAAAGTTAATTATGTGATCAAAAGAAGACTAATTAAATATATGGTTTGATTGTGTCAATCATCCATAACTTATATAGTGGGCCAAGGCTCCATGGATTATCAAGTTCGGTTAAACCCATAAGATGCTCCATGGGGCTTACATAACCCATGGGTCATGGAAATGAAAGGTCATGACAATTACATGGTGTAACCCTAATTGTAACATACTATATAAAGAAGCCATTCTTCACCATTTTTGGCCACTAGAGTGAAAAAGAGGGCTAGCCGAAAATACTAAGTGTTCTATTCTCTTAAGAGTTTATTCCAAGTGTACTTGGTGTTGTGTGAAGCATTTGAGGCATCACACTTGAGGTGCTAGGCTCATAAGGTTTCAAAGGAATCCAAGCAACAAAGAGGTATGTAATTCTTACTAACTATTAGAATAAAAGATCCCCATGTATGCTAGATAGGATTATGAACCTTAGAAAATCATTTTGCATGTATCTTAGTCAAACATAGATCCAAGGTTTCTAGGGTTGCATGTACACCATAGGAGTGTTAGAATGTTCATAACCCAATAGTGGTATCAGAGCCTAGGCTTGTTGGTTTGATACTTGATGCAAAATAGCTGAAAAACGCATTTTTTTGTTCACTGCCCGCATGAACTCGCAGAGTCCAAGGGGAGACTTGACGAGTCCATGAAGAAATGCATGCAACTCGTCGAGTCAGTTCATGCACTCGACGAGTACATGCTGCAGTGTTCAGATTTTCGAGTTATGTTGCTGGAAATGGACTAGAAACATTACCCTAAACAGTTTTGGTGTTTTAAAACTTGTTTTAGTTGGTGTAATGTTTATGCCAATCCATTTACAATGGCTATTATCAAAAATTACAAGTTTTATATAAGTTTTTTATGATTTTTGAAATTCTTGATAATCATGTTCTTGAACTTATGAATTTACATGATCATAGGAATTATTTGTACCCTCCATGTTAGTTAATTCTTGATCATTATGTGTTTTAATGGAGTCCATAACTTGTCCTCAAGTTATGGAGAAACCAAGAGTCACACTTGAAGTAAAACCATTAAAAGAACACAAGAGTTAAGAAAATGAAGAGTTTTGATTTTAATACTCTAATAAACTCTTAAGTTATGAGAAATGAAATTTTTTGAAAGTTTACAAAACATTCCCTCAAGTTTTGGAACAAGTAAAGTCATAATTGAAACTTTATTTCCAACCCCTAGAATTTTAAATATTAAAATTCAACCCTTATACTCTATAATATTATAAGTGAATAATAATTATATATGTACAAGATAAAAGCCGTTTTACCATTAGTAGGCCTCATTCACGAAACCGGTCTATAAAGGGGGGGGGGGGGTATAAGGTTGTTGCCTACAAAATGGCAACTTAATGGGTGTCTATTCTCACCCACCGTTTCCTTGATCGGTGAAGGGTCGTTAGCCGAAAAGGTAGAACAAGGACTATAATTCTCATAATAAGTATTATGAATATACTAAAGTAACTAAACTTTTATTAATTCCCAATCTTAGTTACTTTAGGAAAATGTGAATAAAGTGCTAATCCATGAAGTTACACTTTGCAATTTGATTAAGTCGTTAATGGAGCGTGTGTGGTTAACCGGCACACTAACTTGGACTTATCAAGGTAGGAAAATGGTGACTTAATGTTTATCATAGTATCGTTGGAGCGTGTGTGGTTAACCGACACTTCGATTGAGGGGTAATACATTAAGTGTACCAAGTAATTTGCATGGTTACTTCACACCTTGTTTTGTCATCCTCGGCATCCCAGTCACAAAAATTGACGGGCACACTCGAGATTGAAACATGTCATTGAAAAGTTCAATGAATCTCAAAGAACCTAGGAATTTCTAAACCAATTAAAACCTAATAAGATTTATTCCGTTTTATGATGGAAATTGGTGAATCATCATTCACCTAACTTCAAATATTTTATAGCTTGGATTACGGCATCCCTCTTCTAAGTTATAAAATATTGTGTTGGGTCCTAGCCTTAATATAGCATTTGGGTGCTTTATTAAGGATTATCCTGAAATCTAATCTAAACTTATTCTTTCATTTCAGATGTCTTCCAATAATAATGCTTCTGGCTCAAACCCTACCGGCTCCTCTCTCTCTCTCATGAACCTTTGTGGGAGAGTCATCTTTGGTGGATCCAATTTTATGGATTGAATCAGAAACATCAGGATGGTAACTCGCTATGAGGATAAAGAATATGTCCTTGATAGGGAGCTAAAGGAGATTGATGAGTCAACTCCTACCCCAGAGGAGATTGCTGCATTTCAAGCACATGAAAGGGATACTACCAAAGTAGCATGTATCATGATTGTCACAATGACAGTCGAGCTCCAAAAGTCCTATGATGACTATTACCCTTTTGAGATGCACATGGACTTGATGGAGTGATATCATCAAAGTGCTCGTCAAGAGAGGTATTAAATAATCTCCTCCATGATAACCACCCAAATGAAGGATAATGAGTCCCTCACGACCCACTTACAGAAAATTCAAAGGTTTGTGGATCGCTTGAAGAAACTGAATGTTGACTTTCCTGAGGAGTTAGCAATAGATATCATTTTGCACTCCTTACCTTCATGTTATGATCAATTTAGAATGACATATCACATGAATAAGGAAGAAGTTACACTTAGTAAACTTCAAGGACTCTTAAAGACTGCAGAAAGTAGTCTTAAGGGTAAGTCGGGTGTTACTACTCCTCCTACTCCTACTGCGGCCAATGTCTTGGCAATCGGGCATGGCAAAGGTAAGAAGAGAAAGAACCCTTCTAAGAGTACCAAGGGTAAGACCCTTGAAGGCTCCTCTTCAAGCAAAACCAAGAAAGGTTTTGTCACTCCTTCTACTAACCCTAATGATACTGAATGCTTCTATTGCCATGAAAAGTCGCATTGGAAGCGAAACAGCCCAAAGTACCAACAAGATTTGAAGGATGGGAAAGTAAAACCCAAACATGCAGGTATATACACTATATTGTCTAATAACTCACCTCATTCTAAGTCTTGGGTCCTTGATACAGGTTGTGGAGTTCACATATGTTCTGATTTGCAGGGATTAAGAAGAAGTGAGGATTTGGAACATGGAAAGATAAACCTAATCATGGCGAATCGGAAAGTTTCACCTGTCACCAAGATTGGAGTTTATTCCTTGTTACTAGATAGTGGGTTTACATTATACTTGAATAAATGTTGTTATTCGCCAGAAATGGCAAGAAAGGTTATTTCCTTTCATGCATTGTATAAACAAGGGTTCACCTTTTATTTTGATAATAAAAGTGGTGGTATTGATGCTTTCTATAATAGTGTTCTTTATTTTAAAGAATTACCTTGTGATGGTGTGTATGAAACTGTATATGTTGTAGATAACTTAGGAAATAATGTATTGTGTATCGATTCTTCCACTAGCTTAGATAAAACATCTTTATGGCATTGTCGTCTTGGACATGTAAGCAAGAAACGCATAGGCCAACTCCAAAAGGATGGAGTCTTGGAATCATTCGACCTAAAGTTGGATGATAGTTGTGAATCTTGTCTACTTGGAAAAATGAAAAGGTCACCTTTTTCTGGCACTTGTGCTAGGGGTGAAGGTTTGTTGGATCTCATACACACAGATGTGTGTAGACCCTTTAGAACCGCCACTAGAGATGCTAATCGCTTTTATGTGACATTTATTGAGGATTTTAGTAGATATGGATATGTCTACTTAATCAAACATAATTCGGAAACCTTTGATAAATTCAAAGAGTTTAAGCAAGAAGTGGAGAATCGGTTGGGCAGGAACATTAAGATGCTTCGATCCGATCGAGGTGGTGAGCATCTTAGTACCGAGTTCCTTGACTATCTTAAGGAATGTGGGATAGTCTCACAATTGACACCTCCCAGAACACCACAGTTGAAGGGTGTAGCTAAGAGGTGCAATCGAACCTTGTTGGACATGGTTCATTCCATGATGAGTCGAGTTTCGCTACCAATCTCATTTTGGGGGCATGCCTTAGAGACTGCCGTCCATATCCTTAACCTAGTCCTATAGAGAAGGTCGCCAAAACACCTCATGAGATGTGGACTGGAAAAGTTCCAAATCTAGACCACATCAAGGTTTGGGGTTGTGAGGCTTTCGTGAGACGCTAGGCTCACAACAAGCTCGAACCTCGAAGTGAGAGGTGTATTTTCATCAGCTGCCCACATAAATCTTTTGGTTATATCTTCTACAGACAGAGTGATAATGTGGTCTTTGTAGAAAGAAGAGGAGTCTTTTTCGAGAGAGAACTCATAAGCCAAGGAGACAGTGGGAGGCAAGTTGACCTTGAAGAAATTCAAGAGTCAAGCGGTGAAGGAACCTGAAACCCTAGCCCTCAACCCGAGGAGGAAACTCATGTTGAGTCGACTGAAGAGTCTATACCTCTGAGGTGTTCCACCAGAGTTACGAATGCACCTGAGCATTATTATGGTTTCCATATTACTGCAGAAGGTGATACCCTTATCAGTGATAATACACTAATAAATCTGGAAGAGCCCAACAGCTACACGGAAGCCATGGCAGACCCTGAGTTTGCTAAATGGAAAGAGGCTATGGATAGCAATATACAATCCATGTATGACAATCAAGTTTGGAACTTGGTTGGCAATGTACCAGGTCGTAAGACAGTAGGGTGCAATAGATCTTCAAGAAGAAGACCGACATGGATGGTAATGTACACACTTATAAAGCACGACTGGTTGCAAAGGGTTATTCTCAAACTTCGGGAGTTGATTATGATGAGACCTTTGCACCAATGGCCAAGATTAAGTCTATTAGGGTTCTGTTAGCCATTGCTGCATTTCATGACAATGAAATATGGCAAATGGATGTCAAAACCGCTTTCCTTAATGGAAAGTTGGATGAGGATGTTTACATAGTTCAGTCAGAGGGTTTTGTAAGTACAGAATACCCTAATAGGGTGTGTAAGCTTGAAAAATCCATATATGGATTGAAACAAGCACCTCGCAGATGGAATCTTTGCTTCGATGAGAAAGTCAAAGAGTTTAGATTTTCGAGATGTGAAGATGAATCTTGTATATATGTCAAGGCTAATGGGAGTATAGTTAGCTTTTTGGTACTGTATGTGGATGACATACTGCTCATAGGAAATGACATCCCAACCTTGTAGGAAGTGAAATCCTGGCTTGGGAAGTGTTTCGCTATGAAAGACCTAGGAGAAGCTTCCTATATCCTCGAGATAAAGATTTTGAGAAACAGTAGTAAAAGACTAATTGGACTTAGTTAGAGTACCTATTTGGACAAAATTCTAAAGAGGTTCAGTATGGAAAATTCCAAGAAAGGAGATTTACCTATTCAGTGTAATGCCAGATTGAGTAAAACTCAGAGCCCGTGTTAGAACAATGTTCTATCAGGATCGTATGATTCTAAGCAAAATATAAATAAGAACGTAATGAAGAACACAAGTATTGCACTGAATATGTCGAATGATTAATGCAAAGATACCCCAGAAGAGCTCAACAAAGAACTTCAATATGTAGAGGTATTATAGGGTTACAAGAATCAACGTAATCGACTATTCTCTATTATACGCATACATGCATGCATATATTTATATTAAAACCCTAACAACTTATCTAGATAAAAGGAAACTATTCTAGATAAATACGGATGGACAAGCCCAACCCGATTACAAAACCAAAAGGCCCAAGACGCAACACTAAAATACTTAACAATCTCCGCCTTTGCGTCCTTGGAGCAGAAACTTCATCCCCTTTTCACAACAGAGGGCTTTTTCACGGTTTCAAATATCCTCGGTATAATGGACAGAATGTGATGTCTAAATGTTATGTACCACCGAAGCATATCTGTGAAGTTCTTTTTATCCGCTGCTGAGTTCTGCTTGCATTGATGAATGATATTGATTATATGCTCCAGACAGTCTGTTGAAAACAGATGCTTGTCAACCAAAGCAAACAAAAACTTGTGCCTCTCACCCTTCGTGAACATGACAGTCAAATTTGTTGAATCAATCAGCCCCAACTTCATTTGATTCACATCACCAGGCTTAGACGTTGGCTTGACAGACGGTTTCTTGTTCATCACCTTTGCTATCTCCTGATCCATAGTGGCAAGCTCATGGACATAGGAGGCCAACATTCTTTTTAGATGTTTTAGAATCGGCTCATACTCCCTTTGATTTGAGAGCAGAATGTTGTATAGCAGAATCCAATCATGTGGATTAAGGTTGGGAAGATCTGCCAGAGAAATAAAGTATTCCGTATTTGTTGTACCACGATTGATCTTGAAGTTTACATTCACAAACCTCCCAGCAGGTGACGGTTTTAGTACCTTGACTTTTGTAATTTTCTATGCACTCCAAGTCAAGTACTGTGGTTGACTATTCTTCAAATAAAAATCTACTAACTCTCTGTCAACCTTCAGATCCGGATGAGGAACCTCAGCAGTGACATCGAAACAATGAAAGGTAAATGCTTTTCTTGTGATTGGCATGTCGAACTGCGAGTCCTTTGAATTGTCACACTCAAACGAAGCAATCGGTTCCAACCAGTACATAGAAGGAAACTCAATCGCTTGATTGATAAGTGTATCTCTGTCCCATTCTGGAAACAGAGTCTTCTTGCATTGCAAGACATCCTCCTCTTCCTTACTCTTTGCCTCTTGTGCCACCTTCATCGTTTCATCAAGCTCTTTGTCCCTCTTCTTTCTTTTAAGAGCTTCAGCGATAGTCTCTTCAGTATCACTATCACTATCGGCTTGAACTTTCTTTCCAGAAACCGAAGCTAAATTATCCTTCAGTTCTGTTTTGTCTTTCAGATCTGCACTCTCTTCTCCCCTTTGTTTCGGAAGAAAGACCTTCTCCGAGACACCCTTCATCTCACTGAGAATTGTAATTGCAGGAAGGAGTTTGGACTGGAGATGCTTCCGGATGGTTAAGGTTAAGAAGGGATCATGAGCTTCAAGAAGAGTAGTCAAGATATTTTTCACATCACCAGCACAACTTTGATAAACTGCCCTTTGAGTCTTTAACAGAGAGATCTCTTTTTCTGCCTGGACCAGTTGAACTTTTTGGAGATCAATTGTAGCTTGGTGTTTTATCAGGTCCTCCTTCAACATACTTTCTGCAGAAAGAGAAGCAAAACGAGAATCCAGAGATTGGAGAAAAGATGTGGATTCTGTTTTGAGATCAGTACGAAGGGCTTCAAATTTTGTGGTTTCATCCTGAAGAGTTTTAGAGAAGGAGTCCACCGAAGCTTGATATTTGGCCGCATTTGTGTCAGTATGAGCTTTCAGTGAATCAAGGAAAATCTGAGTTGTGTGAACAACCTCAGTAACCTCCTTTGTGGCCTTTGAACAAGAAGTGGCCGACTTATCAACTGCTTCTGTGAATTTATCAATAGCATCGGTGTATTGCTTAATGGCAGTCTCCAAGAAGGCTTTTAAAACAACACTGCCATAAGCTTTGCTATCAGCAAGCAGTCGATCCAACTTTTCATTGATGTCCTGTATATGTTGACTGGTGACAGGAGCATCAGGATCATTATCTGTTGGAACTATATAAGGACTGTAATACAACGAGTCATAATCCTCATCATCTCCACCAAGAGTAGCACCAAAGGTAGAGGATGGGGTTGGGGATGGTGGTATGTTGATAACAGGAGTATCAATCACAGTAGTAGCCCCTATATCAGATACATTTACTTCCACTGGGATTTTGGGAATGGTGGTAGTGATGGATTCGGTTATAAGAGGAGTTGAGATAGGTATAGTTGAGACATGAACAGAGGTAATGATGGTTGAAGGGGGTAGAGAAGTTGGTTCAGTAAGAATGGGTGGTATATCGGTAGGAGCAGAAAGTG
Source organism: Lactuca serriola (assembly GCF_051521515.1). Classification (NCBI taxonomy): domain Eukaryota; kingdom Viridiplantae; phylum Streptophyta; class Magnoliopsida; order Asterales; family Asteraceae; genus Lactuca; species Lactuca serriola. The sequence goes on from NC_136413.1 coordinate 139,544,265, forward strand.
GAGCTTTCTGTTTTGGTGATGGAGGTGGAGTGGAAATTTTAGTGAGTTTAGGAGATGGGGGAGGTGTTGGAATTTTAGTAGTTTTGGGAGAGGCTGGTGGAGTTGGAATTTTGGTACTTTTAGGAGATGGAGGTGGGGTTGGAGATCTTTGAGGTGTGGGCTCTCTGGTTGAAACCTGAGGATTCTCCGCGTCTGCGTCTTGATCTTCAACCGTATCAGATCCAGAAGAAAAGTTCCCCTTGGGTCTGTTAGCCATCTTCTTTATCTTCTTCGGTTTTGATTGAGAAGAATCCCCTTCACCAGAGTTTCGCTTTGAAGATTTTGGCTTCCCTCCTTAGTTTCTTCTTTCTCTTTCTTTATTACCCGTTTGCCTCTGTTAGCAGGCTGATCCAAGGCATCCAGTGCGGCTTGTTGTTCTTCAGACAGAACCCTTGGACCAATAGGAGAGCGTTTACGGTATTCGGCCATCACATTGCTTTGTGCCGAAACACACCTGTACATGGATTCCGGAATCAACCCATAGTGATGAAACTTACGTGGATCGGATATGATGATCTTCTTTGTATGGAATGAGGCAATAGAGGCAAGAAGAGCATCCTTCATGACAGGTATCTTCAAAGAATCCATGGCCTTCTTTGTAATCAGGTTCCAGAAACGACCACAAGAGATCTCTGAATGACGGGTCGTTGTGTTTAAACTCTGCACTACTTGGGACCAGATTATAGTGCCATAATCTAGGTTGATCCCGTTGTATAAACCATAAAGAATGGTAAGAAAACCTTTGCTTGTTGTGTCTGAACCACCACATCTTTCCGCCAAACCCTTGATTAGCAATGTCAACAACCCATTCCATTGCGATGGTAAACACGATTTCTTGACCTTTGCAATCGTTGTAAGCACATCTGTGTATCCCATCTCATACATCATCGTGAATAGTTGTGTTTTAGTGACGAAATCAGGCGAGATGATCGAAGAATCAACTGCAAGCCCCAGAATGGAACAAAACTTCGCCTTAGAGATCGAGGATTTCTTGTCGTGAATGGTGAAGTAGATGCGATCTTTATTCTTGTCATAAGTTGTCGATGAGTAGACTTGAGATAGCAGCGACATTGGAACCGCTTCAACCTGGGTTAGGGCCAACAACAGGGGGGAATACTTTAGACATTCCACAACATATAGCATATATGAGTCATATAGGAATGGACTCATTTCGATAATCATGTTTTGGTTGGGTTTGATTGCAAGCAAGGAGGATGTTGCAGTTTGATCATGTGCAGAAGATGAAGTCGCCATTGATAAACGAAGAAGAAGATGAACAGTGTGAACGTGTAGGAGTGAGATAACTCGAGATTGGTAAATGACAAATAAAACGATCTCCCCTATTTATACCGTTGCCTGGAGAGAGAAAAACATGATGATGAGGTTGCTAAAGCGACGCCTGAAAAAGCGCGATTTGACAGTGTGGTTAATCCCAGGAAAACGTCAGCACGCGTGGGTTTTGAAATGGATCAAATTTATGCGCCGAAATCTTATCTTCATACCGTTTGAAATTCCATATATCCCCTTGTTTGGTCGCAACCGATAATCAAAACTTATACCAAACAGCAATAAGAATGTTGGAAAATATTAATTTTCGTGCATAAGAGTGTGAAAGATAAAGAAATAAAGCAAGTGTGTATTTGACGTGAGTGATGTCTTTTTAGAAGACAGAAAGCAGAGGATTCCGGGCAAGAATAACTTCCTTCAAAGTCAAGAGAGACTTGAAGTGCTTGTGTGGTTTCCCGAAAAATATGATCAACTGTTTGTTAATAAACATTGAAAGGCTTCTTTTGATCACAGGTATTGGGTGGCTGTCCTCCAACCGAACATCGAGTTTTAACATAAAACTGATTGTTGGTAGAGGTACCTGTGAGACCGATGTGATCTATTGAACAGGTAGGTGGGATTTATTATTATGTTAATGACTTATAGGAAGCAGAAATCTCAAAAAAAAAATAAACTGGACCTCTTTGGGAAGAAATGTCTTGGCTGTAGATAATTTCATAAAAGATCACACAAAATAAAAAGAGATTTCCTTAGGTAACCAGTAAATGCTTGAGTATATCACTCACCGTCAATTCATTTTTGGTGTCGGATTTTGGGTTTCACTTAGAACGTGGTAATCGTATCCAAGATCATAAACACAGATGTTGTGTAACCATAAACCTCAGTGGTAAAGACCGAGAGTCTCAAGGGTTACGTTAGTGAACCGAAGGTAGATGGAGAATATGAGGAGGTGGTTTAGGAACCGAATGTACCTTCTACTAGATAAGCGTAACAGAGCAGAGAAACTCTTAACTCATATGAGAAGAGTAAGGTAGTTCTAGATCGAGTGAGGTAAAATAGCCTGATTTGGAAGAAACGATGGGTATCGATCGAATCAATAAGGCTTACTCAAGATCATAGAGGCTTAAGACAACATACATCAGCATGCTTCTAGGGACCCTTAACTAGGTTGTGTGAAAGTTGAAACATACCTGCTTTAGATCTATCGACGATTATACTTGTGTTTACCTATTAATGACAGACACCAAACAAAACAAACAAGCAATTGAAACAAATAAAAAAAAATATTTTTGGATTTGTGAAATTTTTTTGAAAAAGAATAAAAACAGAAAGATAAAATATTTTTGGATTTTTGAAATTTTTCTGAAAAAGAATAAAAACAGAAAGACTTACAAAATATACAACCAAAACCTTATCTTATAAATGAGAGAAGCAAAATAGATCGATCATGCAGTTTTCCTCTGTTCCGGAGAATTATGGAGCCGAAATAGACAGAGCGGTCTTTCCATGTCGGTTCCCCAAAAATCTAGAGCAGAGATAGACCGAGCGGTCTGTCTATTTCGGTTGTCTTAATTTTAAAGAGAGATTTGTGGATTCGGTACCGACTCTCCTTCCATCATACCCAAACCTTGTAAGATTTTATTGAAGGTTGTTTCTGGTAAGGCTTTAGTAAAGATGTCTGCCAGTTGATCAGTAGAACGAACAAAATGTACTTCTACGTTCCCATCTTCTACATGATCCTTGATGAAATGATACCTGAGTGCAATGTGCTTGGTTTTCGAATGTTGCACTGGATTATGACAAATCCTGATTGCACTTTCAGAGTCATAATAGAGAGGGATCTTTTTCATACTCAGCCCATAATCTCTTAACTGACTTTGAATCCAAACAACCTGAGAGGTACATGATGCGGCAACAATGTATTCTGCTTCTGCTGTGGCTAAAGAAACACAGGTTTGTTTCTTTGATTGCCAACTGACAAGTTTTCCGTCAAGGAATTGACATCCTCCGGTAGTGCTTTTCCTGTCCAGTCCACATCCTCCAAGATCAGCATCTGAAAAGGCTTGTATGAAGAATCCAGATCTTGCAGGATACCAGAGACCGAGAGATGAAGTCTTCTTCAGATATCGAAAAATACTCTTCACATCAAGCATGTGGGGTTCTCTTGGATTAGCTTGAAACCTGGCACAATAACAAACAGAAAACATGATATCTGGTCTACTAGTTGTTAGATACATAAGGGATCCTATCATTTGTCGATAAAGAGTTATGTCCACAGCCGGTTTCTCCAGGGATGGAGTTAGCTTGGTGCCAAATGCCATAGGAACCTTTACTTTTGAATCACCCTTCATTCCAAATTTAGTCAGCAGATTTTTGGTGTATGCTTCCTGGTTTATAAAGATACCTTCTGGTCCCTGTCTAATATTCAAACCGAGGAAAAACTTAATTGGACCCATTGTGCTCATTTCAAATTTAGTCTCCATCAACTTTCTGAATTCTGCGGTTAAGCTAGGATTCGTGGAACCGAAGATGATATCATCGACATAAATCTGAACAATCATCAAATATTCGCCTTCCTTCTTTCGAAAGAAGGTTGGGTCAACCGAACCTTGTTTAAACTTTGACATTTTTAGAAAGCGAGTAAGCGTTTCATACCAGGCTCTTGGTACTTGCTTTAGCCCATAGACAGCTTTATCCGGCACATAGTAATGATCCGGGTACTTTTCATTCACAAAACCAGGTGGTTGCTCAACATAGACAGTTTCTTCTAATTCTCCATTCAAGAATGCACATTTGACATCCATTTGGAAAACTTGGAAGTTCTTATGAGCGGCATATGCTAGAAAAATTCGAACAGACTCTAACCTTGCCACAGGAGCAAAAGTTTCTTCGTAATTAATCCCTTCTTCTTGATAATAGCCTTTTACAACCAACCGAGCCTTGTTACGAATGACGTTCCTTTCTTTGTCCAGCTTATTCCTAAACACCCATTTCAAGCCGACAACAGAGGCATCTTTCGGTGTAGGAATCAATCTCCAAACTCTGTTTCGTTCGAATTCATTGAGCTCATCCTGCATTGCTTGAACCCAATCAGAATGAACAAGTGCAGCATTTACGGTTTTCGACTCTATTTTGGAGATAAACGAGTTAAACATACAAAATTCCACTTTAGAGAATAATGCTGTTTGTTTCGCCTTCAGCTGAGATCTAGTAAGAACACTTTCGGAGGATTCACCAATAATTTGCTCTTTGGGATGGTCTTTTGTCCATTTTGTTAGCGGAGGATAGATTGGATCATATTTTGGCTTTAGTTCTGCTTCAACTTCAACTTCAACATCTGACTGATCCCTTTCACCTTTGTCAGTAGAACTGTCACTTGTTTTCTCCTTCTCCCCCTCGACTGGCAAAGTGAAGGCTTTGTTTTCAGCAGAATCGGCAGTGGGTATCTCCCTCTCGATTGGACTATCACCTGTTGATTTCGGTTCAGTTGTTTGAGTATCAGTTGAACTAGTAGATATTGGGGCGGAATTGGGATTCTCCCCCTCAACAGGAACTTCAGATGGTTTGAAAGTGGTAGAGTTCTCCCCCTGGAACGTTGAATCAGTGTTTGAAGTACTAGGTGATGGTCTAGGAGTAGGTGTTTCGTTTTCCATTGATTTGCCAGCTTCGTCTATGACTTTCTTCAGATTATCTACTTTGTTGTCTGCTGTTGTTTCCTCCAAATGTATTGCCTTTTCTGGTTCATCAAATAACCGAATGTATTCATCAAACATGTTGGATATTGGAACCGAGACCTGTCCAGATTCCGGAAAGATGTCTCCTGAAGCATCTTCTGTTCTTTGAACTTTCTTCATGTAATTGTCATCAAAGGTGACATAATAAGTTTCTTCTATTCTTTTAGAACACTTGTTCAACACCCGGTATGCTTTTGATGATAGAGAGTAACCCAGAAAGATCCCCTCATCGGCTTTAACATCAAACTTATTTCGGTTTTCTTTACAATTAAAGATAAAGCACCTGGAACCGAAAATGTGGAAAAACTTGACATTTGGTTTCCGATTGTTTAAGATCTCATAAGGAGTTATCGAGAATCTCTTGTTGAGCAAGGACCGATTCTGAGTATAACATGCAGTAACAATGGCATCAGCCCAAAAGTATAGAGGTAGACGGCATAACTAAGCATGGTTCTTGCTGCTTCACACAATGATCAGTTTCGTCTTTCAACAATCCCATTTTGCTGTGGTGTATAAGGGGCCGAAAAATTGTGTGTTATCCCCTTATCAGCCAGAAAGTCTTCGAAATCCTTGTTTTTGAATTCCAGCCCATTGTCACTTCTGATGTTTCTCACTGTCTTCTTTAATTGAACTTCCACTTGCTTGATGAACATACGGTTCTTCAGGAACATCTTTAGTTCTGCTTGTGCTGGGAATATCGAATCTGGAAGGTTTATTGATGGATTCTGGTATGTATCGTCCTTTGACTCTCTATGTGGTTTTCTCAGACAATCCCACGATTTCATCTGCATTATCAATGGGAGCAGACCAGAAATAGTCTTCACATCCCTCAGCGTTATCCTCGTCAACTATTATCCTTAATTTTGTTGTTTGTCTTTGAGTGATTCCAGTCACAGCATAAACCTGATTTGGCATGGTCTGTACCTTTTGATAGACCAAGGCTTTTTCTTTGAGTTTCGGTTTCTGTTCCTTTGACAGACGAGCAAACTCAACCGAATTTTCTGAAATAAGAGGTTTTTCGCTCTGGGTTTCATTTTTCATAAACTTAGAACAATCAACAACGTCCTCTACTGAGATTTCACTCATTTCACTCTCCGCATCAAATTCAGATGAATTATCTAAGTTTATTTTATTATCTTTAACAATTTTGGCATTTGACTCATCGAATGTTCGTATAGTTTCGGTTTTAATCTTTAACCTGTCATTTTCATCTAAGATATCTTTTAACATACTTTTATGTTCCTTAGAATCGATGAAAGTTTCTATCTTATCTAAACCTAGCCTATACGACATGGATGTTTCTTCAGAGGATACTTCTGATTCACACTCTGCTATAACATCATCTTCCTTAAATTCAAGGAAGGGCAAAATCATTTTATGTATTTTCTTTCCAATTTCACAACTTAAATGTAATTGAGCAATATTAGTATAAAGACGCTTAGCAATTAAACAAAAAACATTTCTTTGTTTTAACAATTTTAAATTGTCTCTTTGCAAATAAATACTCTCATCCTTAGCCCTAACTAACTCTGCTTCCTTCTGCTCAATCCAGATCCTCCTCTCCTCACTTTTTGAAGACACCCTGCCGAGTTGGTCAGTTAGGTTAGAGTTTGCTAAGCGGGTTTGCATGAGGCTACTACTTAGGTTGGAAAATTTAGAGTTTAGTTCATTTAATTCTTCTAGATATTCAATTTTGGGAATTTTAAGAGATTCAAGGATAGAATGTACCTTTTTGATCAATCGATCGCAGTCGTTGATCTTCTCACTCACCGGCTTGGCTACAAAACACTTGTTTTCTGTCAGGTTTGGTTCTGTGTCTGCACTTTTGGTTCATGGACCATTAGTGACGATAAAGCATTTTCCACCAGAACCTTCATTATTTGCCACAAGCGCCTTTCCATGAGTGGGTCTTCTAACCTCTTCGTCTTCAGATTCTGTTGACCAGACTTCTACACCACCGAACTCATCTTCCCCTGCATTTTCTTGTACAATTAGTGCATTCATCGAGCTGTTGGAAGCCTTTTTCTTCTTGACTTCTTCTAGTTTACGCATGTAATACACTTCATCATCTTCACCCTCTCTCTTCTCAGCCATCTTTCTTAACATGCAATCTTTGGCAAAGTGGTTCTTGCCGTGACAATAGTTGCAGTCGTATCCAGAGTCTCCTGCAAGCTTGTTTTCCTTTTTCTCTTCCACCTTTTGAGAAGAGACTTTCGGTTCATCTTTTGTTTTCTCAGAACTATAACTTCCCTGCCAATTTCGGTTCTTATTGGTGGGAAATTTTCTTCTTGCGAATTTCTTTGGATTTGTTATCATTAAAGCATACTCCTCACTTGTAAGATCACATTCTAACATGTCTGACTCTTCTTCTTCCTCAACAACACTTTTTCCTTTAGAGACAAGAGCCAGCGATCCCATGCCAGAGACCACTTTCACCTCCTTAGTTACAACACTTTCATGTGACTTTAGTATCCCAACTAGTTTCGCTAGTGAGTAGGATTTGAACTGTTCATGCGCCTTCACAGTGGAAACTACAGCCATCCATTCTGGTCTGAGCCTGTTCATGAATGTAACTTTCTGCTCGATCAGCTTCCTCTCAATTCCATGCTTGATCATCTTACTTAAGAGATGATTGAACCGATCAAAGGTCTGAATGAGCTTCTCTTCAGGTTTCTGTTCAAAAACTCCAAATTCTGACAGCAACAGAGTTTGAATGGAGTGTTCCAGATCTTCATCAGTTGAGTAAAGTTCCTTCAACCTATCCCAGATCTCCTTAGCAGTTGTGCATGAGCCTAAAAGCCGAAAAGTTTCAGATTGTAAGGCGAATCTTATCATTCGCATGGCTTTAACGTTACACAGGATCTTGTCCTTCTCATCTTATGGCATCTTCTGAACATCTGTCACCAACTTGTTGTAATCCTTCTGTGTCTTGACGATCGTGTTTGTTTCTGAATGCACAAACGGTCCAAGAATGATAGCTTCCCAGATGAGATAGCCATTATCTTCAGATCCAACCACGTAATCTTAAAAGTGATGAGCCCATACTTCGTAGTCTTGAGTGTAGAGTATGGGAACTCTAGTTGTAGATCCGATGCTGTTTGAGATGTTAATTGGGTTTGTATGCGTATCGTCATGAGACATGGTGAGCTGCTAGAATCTTACCTGTAAACTTGAGATTAGGGTTTTATCAAAAACTGAGTAGTTGTCGTTAAGAAGACGACGGCTTCGATAAAACCGGAAACCCTAAAGATTTGTGAATACAGAAGTAAAGTGTATTGATCACACAATCTCCTGCTATGATACCAATTGTTAGAACAATGTTCTATCAGGATCGTATGATTCTAAGAAAAATATAAATAAGAACGTAATGAAGAACACAAGTATTGCACTGAATATGTTGAATGATTAATGCAAAGATACCCCAGAAGAGCTCGACAAAGAACTTCAATCTGTAGAGGTGTTATAGGGTTACAAGAATCAACGTAATCGACTATTCTCTATTATACGAATACATGCATGCATATATTTATATTAAAACCCTAACAACTTATCTAGATAAAAGGAAACTATTCTAGATAAATACGGACGGACAAGCCCAACCCGATTACAAAACCAAAAGGCCCAAGACGCAACACTAAAATACTTAACAGCCCGAGTACAGTTGAAGAGATAGATGAGATGAGTCGAGTCCCATATGCTTCCGCTGTAGGCTCGATCATGTATGCTATGACTTGTACTCGTCCTGATGTTGCTATTACTTTAAGCATGGTTAGCAGATATCAGAGTAATCCTGGAAAGGCTCACTGGACTGCAGTAAAGAATATTCTCAAGTACCTGCGAAGGACTAAGGACTGGGTCCTTACCCTTGGTGGGAGTTATGACTTAAAAGTAGCAGGGTATAGTGATGCTAGCTTTCAGACTGATAGGGATAATTTCCGCTCTCAGTCGGGCTGGGTCTTTACCCTAAATAGAGGGGCAATTACTTGGAGAAGTTCCAAGCAAGATACAGTGGCTGATTCCACTTGTGAATCAGAGTATATAGCAGCAAGTGAAGCAGCAAAGGACGTTATATGGATAAGGAACTTCATCAGAGACCTTCGATTTGTACCAGCTATTAAAGAGACCATGGAAATTTTTTGTGATAGTGAAAGTGCAGTTGCCTTAGCAAAGGAACCAAGCGATCACGGGAGATCCAGGCACATCGACAGAAAATATCATTTCATCAGACATCGAATAGAAGAAGGAATTCTCGTGGCAAAGAGGGTAGCATCAGATGAGAACCCGACAGATCCCCTTACGAAGGGAATGAGTAGGGTTAAGCATCTTCAACATGCTAGGAGCATAGGGCTAAGAGATGATATTAGTTTTTAGAAGTTAGATAATTTTGAAATATCTAAAATGTAATTGACATTTGATGATAAATAAAAGTTGTTATTTATGAGTATATTGTTGCTATCTCTTGTCAATCATTTACTAGTATTTCTTTTTTGCATGTTTTGACTTCCAGAACAATTATGTTATGGTATATATCATATTATTCAAATTCTCCACAGTCAATCATATGTTGGAAGTACATATGAATCAAGACTGTCATGGGCTGGTTTGTAGAGGTCCAAGATGTTGGACAAAGGGGGCTACAACACTCATAAGTGCTCATAAGTTCTGAGTATTGGATTCAACCCACGCTCACTGGTATCACTTCATGGAATTTATCTCGGGTGATCGTGAGATGGTAATATCATATAAGTCTTCAAACCTAGACATATGATTTGTTACCTATGAGTTGGTTATGCATTGATTGTACGAAAACGCATTGGTAACTCGATGTTATAAAACGTACCTTTGTGTGTAATTCAACAAGTGGTAGAGCAAACATATGAGTCGAAGTTTATTTGTTCCTTCTTGGATTAGAAGCGATATCTGAGCCCCTCGATGATTTTGTTTTGACCCATGTATCGGGCCCAGTCAGAACTAAATTGATGTGTTCAATTAAGTTCTATGTCAAACAAATCGGAAATCGGGAAACAATTGCTAGACAATAGAAAGACATTGTTCCATGTGTTTGTCCGGCTGATATCTTGAACAAAGGATTATATGATCACTTATCTAAAATGGCACACCATCATCTTCTCAGTTCCGAGAGACCTTGAAAGAGCTACGATTGCTGATCGGTTCCTGAAGTCATACTTGCAACCATAATTATTAGACTTATCCAAGTGGGGGACTGTTAGATATAGTGTCTAAGTGCATAACTATATTTGGTATGTACTTGACCCGACCCACATGGTCCATTTGGGTTGCATGGCATCATGCACTTGGATAGACTAAATGAGAGAAATAAGACACAAATGGTTTATTAATATATTATAAGTTCTAATATATTAATAGTATATTAACTTAGAGTTAATTATGTTATCAATAGAAGACTAATTAAATATATGGTTTGATTGTGTCAATCATCCATAACTTATATAGTGGGCGAAGGCTCCATGGATTATCAAGTAAGGTTAAACCCATAAGATGCTCCATGGATGCTCCATGGGGCTTACATAACCCATGGGTCATGGAAATGAAAGGTCATGACAATTAGGGTTTACATGGTGTAACCCTAATTGTAACATACTATATAAAGAAGCTATTCTTCACCATTTTCGGCCACTAGAGTGAAAAAGAGGGCTAGTCGAAAATACTAAGTGTTCTTATTTTCTTAAGAGTTTATTCCAAGTGTACTTGGTGTTGTGTGAAGAATTTGAGGCATCACACTTGAGGTGCTAGGCTCACAAGGTTTCAAAGGAATCCAAGCTACAAAGAGGTATGTAATTCTTACTAAGTATTAAAATAAAAGATCCCCATATATGCTAGATGGGATTATGAACCTTGGAAAATCATTTTGCATGTATCTTAGTCAAACATAGATCCAAGATTTCTAGGGTTGCATGTACACCATAGGAGTGTTAGAATGCTCATAACCCAACAACCATTTGTCGTATCATCAACAAAAACCAATACAACATGGAATCTTTCAAAAGGGAATGTTAATCAGCCGAAAGTTCACAATAAAAGAATTTCAATTAATGAAGGAGTTGGAGGTTCGAGTTCGGACCTTGTTAAATCAACCTCAAATGTTGATCACAAAGAGAAAGGGAAATGTATTCAAGTTGAAAAAACTATCGAGGAGAAGAAGAGATTATATGTAATAGAGACGGAAAGGCGGTGAATGATCCACCATGCTTGAACAAAGGCGATCCTAACAAGCATTGGTGTTACGAAAGAATAGAAATTGTTGTACTTGGTAAGAATGATGAATTCTTGAAAAGGCCAATGAAAATTTATGAAAACGAAAACTCAGAATTCAATTAACTCGATTTCCCAATCAATCATATGTTATTCACGTCTACTCAGTTCAAAATAGCTCACAACTTCAACGACAAAGATGAATAAAAGAGATTGAAGATTCGATTTCATGCAGTCTTAGGAAAGAGTGAAGAGGAAGTTTGGTTGTTAGTAAAGATTGTCGAAGTAATGTCAATGGTTCTTGAAATGATTTTTTGAAGGATTGCTGCAGAACTTTTGATACTCAGTCATAAGGAAAAATAATGTGGCATTAGAGTTCATAATTGCAGACTTTTTGTTGATGAATTTGAATGATCTCATCACTATATCAAAGATTTTGTGCAATGTTGATGTTTCGAAAGTGGAATAGGTGAATAGAGATGCATTTATTCTTGGATATGGTCACATAAAGGCATTTCTTGATTGCTACTATGAGTATTTTGCAATTACAAATATAGATCTTGCTATGGCAACCAATAAAACCTCAAAGGTGCCTCAATCGTTGTTGAAAGGAAGGATGAACATTGATCAGTTTGAAGATGGTGAGATTATTCATGATCCTTTTAGCGTAGTGTTCCAAGGAAAGAACAAGAATGGCAAGTTGATGAAGTTTCTTTTCCAAGTGAATGACATTGAGAGATACTCAAACTCTTATTTTTTGAATCTTTTAATCTACATCAGTAATTGCAAGAGGAACGACAATGAAGACAAAGCAGAGATCCAAAAGATCATTCTTTAGTATATGGAGATTCGAAGGGAGCTGTTACAGGTAATGAAGATTATAGCTTTATGTTTCAACTATTCTCACTAAGGGGTAGATTATAGATTCGAATGTTGTAGTGAGATTCGAAAGCTATATCTTTAGCGTTTGTGTATATGAATAACGAAAGATAAGTACTTTCATTATCTAAGCTATTTACAAGGCATTTCAGGTTTCGATATGTATAGACTAGTCCTTGCATTTTTTGTATGTCTGATGTACCCTATAAATAGGGTAAGTACTTAGGTCTAGAGGAAGGAACACTCTCTGTTTATGCTTTGTGTACTCGAAAACCCTTTGTCATTCATACTTAATCAAAGCTAAACATATCATATTTAGATCTCATTGTTCTTTATTGCTTTAATATATCCGATTGATTCAAACATTGTTTCTAACACTCTTTAGGATATCTGAGATGAACTACAAAGAAAGAAACTAAGACATTAACATATACCTTTCTATCAAGAAGAATCTACATAAACTAAATTATGCCTAAAGGTAACCAACTAATGACATTTACATTCCATACCCTAAATTGATCATACAATTGACAATGCAATGTACTAAAACAAGTATCGAGTTGTGAAACCAATTGGTTTCTAGCCTTCGAAAGCAAGAATGGAAATGAAATATTCAGTTTTGATACTGAAAATTAAACATGCACATGCAGGTCATCACAAATTATTGGAATATACCTTGTTTCTATGCAACTATAACTATGATCTGTGGGAATATAAGTGCATAATCATATATACCTAGGTGGTTTCCTGTGGACATGTTTTTTAATGTTTGTAGATATAGCGTAATGCCATTAATGTGAGTTCCATGTGACCAACTACTAAGCAAATAACTATTTTGCCTCCAACAAATATGCCAAGGATACCAACCAATAAAAGAAAAATAGGTTTGTTATAAAGAGTAGATATTTTTTGGTCTTTGGTACCTCTAATTCACCACTCCTCATCAGTAGGTTAAGAGCAGTGGGTTGTGTGGGTTTGATATGTGGCTTCTATAACCTGATTCCATCAATTTCAACCCATGCAATAACCACTAGTATATTATGATTCTATATTTGTACCATAATAATTTTGTATGTTTTTAAATTAGTTTTTGAATTAGTTTTATATGATTTTAATATTTTGTAAATTGGATATGTATGATTTTTATTAGTTATTGTTTTTTTTTTAAATTACAAATTGGGTGAGTTAAGTAGTTTGGGAAATATGAAAGAGAGAAGAAAAGAAAGTTGATTTGGCAGCAGGTTAACTGGGTTGGAATCTGGAGTGGGGGGGTAATTTACGCGTGAGATCCTATGTGGCAAACGAACCCACACGTGAACACCATCACTGACTCCAGTTGGTTGGCTGTGAAGTGGTTGCCAAGGCGCATGAAGATGAGTAAGGTGATTGACTAATGGTTATGTCATTTTCCATTTTCTCTCATTCTCTCTCTTCCTTTTTGCCCCTTCACTAGCAACCCACCTGCCAAATGATTAAGTTATTCTAAAACTTAAAGTTATTGACACATTATCATACTATTAATTTTGATCTCTAAATAAATGAGTTCTACAACAGTTAAGTTTAATTTAATAGCTTTTCGTTTCTTTTTTTTTTTTTAATTATTTATTTAATAATAAATTAATTAATTTACCCTCATCTATCTAAACTGTTTTATAAAACATCATCTCATATAATTAATCATTTTTTAAACACAAATTATTAAAATATAAAATACAATTATATTAAGTTTTTATTTATATACTTAAAATATGAAAATTATTATGTTTTAGTTTTAAAAATACAGTAAAAACCGAAAACATTGTATAATAGTTATAAAATAAAATATAGTTAAAATGGAGAAGGTTAAATATAACTTATGATATTATAAAAGAAGCCTACGTCGAGATGCTCTTAGTAAATTTCAATAGATCATACATGTTTTTCCCTTTAAAAATGAAAACAAAACCAAAATAGTTAAATAGATAAATATTTATGTAATAGATCAAAATTGCCACTTTAAATCTTATTTTCCCATAATAGTAAATAAACCACACATGGTAAAACGATGTGTTAAAATGTGACTTGGATTTTAGTAACACGATCAAAAACAAAAGTGAATAAACTTGAAAAACGATTTCAAATGGACCTCTCTTGTTATTCTAGGTTTTTATGTATATATGAGTTAAACCTAATAGTTGTTAGGAGTGTTTTTTATCCTACTTAAGGATTCCTAATCGTGGATGTAACTCACATCGATCAAACATGTTAACTTTCTATGCCATTTTTTCCCTTCTTTGCTTGTTTGCTTACTTGCTTCCTTGTGTTATTACTTGCTTACTTGCATAACACGATCCTTAGACTTTGTTGAAAGATTTCGATATAAAATCATATTATGTAATAGATAAAAGTTGTTACTTTTAATTAATTCCTAACCGGCCGGTTTACTCTTCCTGAATACGGAGAAGAAAATGTAGTAGTCATTCGGCGGTTCAACCACCACCAACATTTTCCCTATCCTTCTTCATTTTCCCCCCTCGATTTACGCTTTCATTTATATACCACACACAATCGCTATTTCACACGCTTTCCTCAAAAACCACTGCATGCCTTTTCGCCAGTTGGCTCATAAACACACACACACATACAAATACTCTATAAAATATAGTTTCATTTTTCAATAATTAATATTCCAACCTCCATACCCACTTTCACTATAGCTTCAATCGACTTCGATTACTTCCACATTTCCCCTTTCGTTTTCTAATTCTTTGCAAGCTGCCATTTTTAGTGTTTTTTACCACATGATACTTGCTTTGTAACTCTCGCCTAATCTTTTTCACCCTTATAAATCTATAAAGTTCATGTGGGTGGTGATCATGGCGGAGAGTTTTGCTTTCGTCTCTAATTTCGGTGTGATGGGAAAGACGACGACGGGATCTGTTCTTGGATTCATCGGGAAGTTCGTTAATGGCGTTTTGAGCTTTCTTGTGTTTTCTGTACTTGATGTTCTTGATGTAGTGTTGTGTTATGTTTACAAGATTATTGATTTCTTTATGGAAGATGAATGGAAGCCATGTTATTGTTCTTCACCGAAGGAAACTATCATTAATAGTGGTAACATTTTGGTGTCGGAGAAAGGTGAGGTGGAGAAGATCGTTTGCCTGACGTCGACAAAGTTGCACCTTGAAGAAATCTCCGACACCCTTTATTCCCGGCCGTCGTTGGCGGTGGAGGTGTCCAAGACGACGGTGAAACGTCGGAAGGTTGTGGTTACTTCTGTCAGTAAAACCAAAAACGTCCAGTCACACTCGCCGCCGTTCATGGTGAACAACACCATTGTTGAGATGCTCCAAGAAAAGATCGGTCGACGTCACAAGCCCCACCGTGTTCCACGGTGGTCGGACTGCGATTGTGATACCTGTAACTCGTGGTCGCATTCTTCTTGTAAAGATACTCTTTTTGTTCATATCGGAGGACGAAAAGGTTCGAACTTGATTTCCATTTTCCATTTTCCATTTTCCATTTTCGAATATTGTCATTTCAATCTTCTTGATTTTCTAATTCGTTTGATTGGTGTTATGAACTTATGATCATCATGGCAGATAATGTTAGCGAGAATGTGTTGTTTATTCATGGGTTTATATCATCATCTGCATTTTGGACAGAGACATTGTTTCCAAACTTTTCGAGATCGATCAAATCAAAATACAGATTATTCGCGATTGATCTTTTAGGGTTTGGGAAAAGCCCGAAGCCACATGATTCTCTTTACACCATGAAAGAGCATTTAGACATGATCGAAAGATCAGTTCTTGAACACAACAAAATCGAATCGTTTCACATCGTCGCTCATTCTCTCGGTTGCATTCTTGCACTCGCACTCGCCGTTAAATACCCGAACTCCGTCAAGTCCCTCACCTTGCTCGCTCCGGTAATAATCAAAATCTTTCGTAAATTCTCAAGTTTTGATCATTTTGTTTAAAGCTTTATGGGTTATGGCAGCCGTATTTTCCGACGCCGAAAGGGGAGGAGGCGACGCAGTATATGATGAGAAAGGTGGCGCCGCGGCAGGTGTGGCCGTTGATTGCTTTCGGAGCGTCGATGGCCGCCTGGTATGAGCATGTTAGCCGGACGATTTGCTTGTTGATCTGCCGGCAACACCGGACATGGGAATTTCTGGCAAAACTCATCACCAGAAACAGGTGAAAATTTTAACTTCTTCTTTGTTGACCGGCGGAGCCGGTCAACGCCACCGCTTTAATGCACTGATGAATTTAGCTTTATGACAGCAGTCCGTCGTCATCACCAAATCTTACTTTTAAATCCTTGAGTAATTAATTTTCAGAAATATATATAAATAAAATAATAATAAATATTAGATTAAATTAGTAGTTGACAAAATTATACAAATGATTTTCATAGTTGGTAGAAAATATCACTGTAAATATTTTTGGTGATTTTTAGTATGATTGGTCATTTTAAGCTTTAAAACGTATATGGGTCGACCAATTATGTATAATTTATTATTTTTTATTATTTTTAATTTTGATCCCTTTGTATATTTTATTTTTTCCGTTTAATTGTTTTAACCTTTTTGGGCCATATTTCATGAACATGATTATATTTTGGGACAAAAATTAATATTAATCAAATAGCAATTAATCTTCATTTTATTTCAAATATGGACAAAGACGTTAAAAGTTCTAAGACTAAAACTATAAAAAAAAAACTTGTGGGGCCAAAATTATGAAAATTAGCTATAAGGACCAAAAATATGTTATACTTTAAAAGTTAAATACATTTACACTTTCATTTTTTTTTTCCTTTAATCCTCATAATATACTTCGGCATCTAATAAATTGTTTGCAAAACTTCAAACGTGTCACAGGACGCATCTGATATTAATAAATGCCCTTTCATAGAAACGGTTAATTAAATTCGGTATTAAAACTTAAAATAGATTTTAAAAGGTTACATTTTTAGAATCTCTTAAATACCATAGACTTAAATGTTAAATAACATTTTGAAAATTCAGCAAGGATACAGAAATTTATTATTGTAGTATTTTATTGAAAAAATATAAATATCATTAATGTAATTGTTTTTTTTATAACATTTACAAATCTTAATTTTTTAAGATATTTTAACTTGTGCACACAAAATGAAACCATTAATATGTAGCTATTTAATGATTTAATGATAAGGCTACATGTTGATCAAAGCGTTGGGCTTCATTCGTTAGATCAATGATGTTTTAGTTTGACTTTTATAATATTGTGACTTAGATTAAAAACTAAAGTCACAAGTATAAATACCACTTGCTTGAATCGGTGTCAACGATTTAATGTTATTGCATGACTT
The DNA here is from genome assembly GCF_051521515.1 of Lactuca serriola. Classification (NCBI taxonomy): domain Eukaryota; kingdom Viridiplantae; phylum Streptophyta; class Magnoliopsida; order Asterales; family Asteraceae; genus Lactuca; species Lactuca serriola. The sequence continues at coordinate 139,561,778 of NC_136413.1, forward strand.
TTTTTATTTATTTATTTTTTATTTTTTTATTCAATTTAATAACTTTTTTGACTTTTTCAAAATAAAGCTTATAAGTGTAATAGAGTATATTATAAGTTTGGTCTTTGGATGGATTTTCACAATTGTTTTGCTAAAAATATGGTTATTTTTTGGAAAAGAAAAAAAATGTAATAGAAACTTAAAAAAGGAACCAGATATATATATATATATATATATATATATATATATATATATATATATATATATATATATATATATATATATATATATATATATATATATATATATATAAAAATTATAACTCAAATTGAAAAAATATAAAGAATAAAAAGGTTGGACCATGATTATAAATATAAATATAAACATATATAGTGAGGGCTCAAATGTATAGTTTACTCTATTTTAATTAATTGGTGGACTTAACCTGAAGAAATACTACATATGGATATCAGGATATGGTTAGAGACCGCTTTTCAGAAGTTTAAAAAAATATATGTATTCACTACATTAATAATATGTTAATTCAAAATAAACAGTAACAATTGATTATTTGACAACCGGTATAATATTGTTTATTATGAAATTATAATAATTAGATTTATATATAAATAAATATTTAATTTATTATTTTTAGTGTAAAATTAATGTTTATATGCCTTTTTTTTGTTACTTATTCGTAATTGTTATATAATATTTATATAATATGTGTCCATACAGTTGGGGTAGAATTGACCATTCATCAACTTTTAACATCTATTTTCTTTTAATTTTATTATCACTTAATTTAAATAAGTTTACCAAATTTATTAATAAAATAATTACTTCGCCTTAATCATATATATATTCAAACCTAACATTAATCACATTTGTTGCTCGTATTTACTCCCACCTACAGGGATATAGAATATTCAAAGGGACCCAAGCGTAGGCCACATGTTGTTGAGACTAATCCGTTTCTTCATGTGTTTTTGTTTCAAAGAAAATAATACTATTTTCTTTGTTATCATCGAACATTAAACAAATAAAATATTCCAAATTCAACAAGTTAGAAATTAATACATTCAACTACAATCTCATGATCAATATATATGTATTTGATTTTTTACACAGGATTAGGACATATTTGATCGATGGATTTTGTTGTCACACACATAATGCTGCATGGCATACCCTACACAACGTTATATGTGGTACAGCTGCAAAGATGGGAGGATACTTAGATACAGTGCAAAACCAGTTGAATTGCAGTGTAAATGTGTTTCATGGTGAAGATGATGAACTTATTCCTGTTGAATGTAGCGAACATGTCAAGAACAAAGTTCCTAGAGCAAATGTTAAGGTAATAAAGAAGAAAGATCATCTCACCATTGTTGTTGGACGTCAAGAAGCCTTTGCTAGAGAACTTGAGCATATCTGGAAAAATGCAAAAACAAGATAGAGGTTTAGTTTGCCCATAAAACATTTGATTTGATGGTTTCTTTCACAATTATATATCTTCATAGAAGAACAAACTAAAGGGTTTTCAACTCAAAATTAAGGCTATATATTTATGCCCATAAAAATAATGGATCGTGATATATAGTTCCATCCAAATCAAGAAATGGATGAATCAATACTAGTAGTATATAATTTGGTTAGGTTTTTCTTTTTCTTAATTATTGTCTCTGATGTATCGATCTCTTATTTGGGTTTTCAATCGAAGTTTGTTAATTTCAAAATATTTTTAGTATTTATTATTATTATTATTTTATTTTATGACTGAGTTGTTTGATATGCTTCTTATGGGTCTGTTAAGACGTTAATTAAGTATGATTTTATCAAATTCATATTATTTGATAGTACAATTAGAACCCTCTGATTCGGTCTAATGGTCTTTGATGTGTTTCTTATTGGATGTGATAAAAGATTAAACATGACTCGGTTAAGTCTTAACTAATTCAGTAACTATTAAACAAACTTTATGACACATAATCTTCAATTAATTCTTTTATAATTTAATGTCAAAATAAAAATATTTTTATTTTGATGCTATGTGTGTGTGTGTATATATATATATATATATATATATATATATATATATATATATATATATATATATATATATATATATATAGGGTTAGGTAATTTTGTTTTCACTATTTATTGTGTGAATGTATGATTGATTCTTGACTAATCATTTTAGTTATTTTAAAAAAGTAATTAATGTATATTATATGTTGAAGATATAATGAATATTAATTACATCTTCAACATTTAATATGCATTAATTATTTTCTTAAAATAACTAAAATGATTGGTCCAGAATTAATCATACATTCATAAAATAGATAGTGAAAACATTTGAACATATATATATATATATATATATATATATATATATATATATATATATATATATATATATATATATATATTATTGTATTAGTGTAGACTTTTAGATTTTTGATAGATATGAGATTTAATGAGCACAACCATATAGATGGTGATTCATCAATACTTCCTTAAATGTTTCTTGCTTGCATTAATGTGTACTTTCATGCTATTTTAAGTTAGAAACAACTTTTTGGTCCAAATCGGGAAAGAGTTCTTGTTCAATTGATCCAATCTTGAATCTTCTTTCGGTTATCAAGATTTAAGGGAAATTTGAATTCAAAAGAATTGACAGAAAATAAAATGAATTTCAGCCACATTATTTTCTTTATATTTCATTAAAAAAAGTTAGAAGGTAAGTTATGTTAGAGAAAAATGTACTTGTGTTTATGAGGAGAGTTTCGTTTTTTAATAAAAAAACTTAACGACGAAATTTTTTAAATAATATATTAATATGGATTTTGAAGGAATCCCTTTTCTACTGGGTTGGCAACCAAACACACCTTCATGTAAAAGAGTTCCGAGATTATATTTTCGTTCGGATTCTGCAAACCAAAATTCCTTTGTCAAATTTGTCAATTTGGGTCAAAGTTGAGTTTTCACAATCTTTTTAGCTTTTTAGTTAGGATGGAGTTTTTTTTTTTATAATTATAAAATATTACCCAATTTTAAATATTATACGAGAGACAAAACAAACACACATACGTAATGTAAAGAACAAGACGAACAAAAAGTAACAAAATAAAAACCCAAGAAGGATATGAAGACGACACATGTGGTGGTGCCCAATATTAGGAGTGACGATGGGTTTGTTCCAAATTAAGAGGCGCAGGCTTTAATGACCGCAAACTAAGTTGCATATATATTAATTATTTGAAAAGAAATTAAATTGGTTATTCAAATATCTGTGGAATCATTTGGTTATTCAAATATCATATGAGAAGTCCCCCATCATAAACACAATTAATTTGTTGCATGACACTTGTTCATACATTTATCTTTTCTTGTTTGATATCGACTTATGAAATGGAGGGGGTATTCTACTTTAGTAGCACACTGTCGGCAATTTTGAAGTCATAATGGTCTAAATGCATATATCAAGGTCTCTATATGCAAATATTTGTTTGAAAATGGTCTTTTGGTATTTAGATTGACATTGTTAGAACTAGATGAAAAAGTTATGTTCCTAAGAAAGTAAACATTATGATTTGGAGAGCTATTTTTGATTGGTTACCTACTAGAAAGAATTTGTTAATAGGAATATCGATTTTGGTTCTAGTTATTGTTCTTCTTATGGGGTGTTTATTGAAAGGACTAGATATTTTTTCTTCTCTCGTGACATTTTTTTTCAGTGGTGAAATGTGTCGGTTGCTGATTTGATCTATTTATACCTGATTTTGATCAAATTAGTGATATGTTTGTGTAGGTGGACTCTCGGTGGGTTTCTCCTTTCAAATGTTAAATTGGGCCTGTGTGAACTCTGAATCCAAGGTTTTTCATAATGAATCTGTTATATAGAAAATTATTTTATGTTCTTTGTAGTTGTTTGGTTTTTGATTTGCTTCTTTCTAGTCTCCTAATAATATTCTAACACTAAAAAAAGGTTGACATTCTAAGAGTTTCTCTCCCATACTTTTATGTAACTTTTAGTTGTCATTTGGTCTTTCCTACTTGCTAGTTTAGTATTTAATGCATCCTTCGTTCTAAGAACAATCAGTGTACTTTATGAATCCATTTACATTAGATTATGTATAATATTTGAATGTGATGTGTATAATTTGCATATTTTTTATGAGATTGTATTTGTTTATGTTTAAATAATGCACTTTATTAGTATGTGTTAACAAAATTTAAAATCCATGTCTATTTGTGTGAACAAAATCGTTTTATCAGTAGTTGTAAAACACTTGGTTTGGGTTTTCTTAAAAACAATAAAAATGACAATAATGTAGAAATTAAGTTTGAATCATGGCAAACATGAAGTGAAGAAAATTTAAGATGAGGAACATAGAAATAAAAGCTCAAAAGTTCCATTATATTAATCTTAATTAATTTTTTTTGAAAACAGTAAATATATATATATATATATATATATATATATATATATATATATATATATATATATATATATATATATAGAGAGAGAGAGAGAGAGAGAGGGTATCCACACCTAGCAAAGAACTAGATGACGGACCAAAACACAAAGTACATAACAGTTCAGAAATTACAAATCAGAAAATAAAGATTCTAACCACTCTTCCCAATTACAAATATCATTCTTACCCCTATATTTCAACTGTAAAAAACCATAAACTTTATACTATTAGTCCCTTGAATTGTTTAAATACTCTCCATTTGAAAAAGACTTTTATTTCTAAATGATGAAAGGTGCACTAAGTTATCAGATATAAATGGAAATAAATACTCTTGAAAAAATATTAAACAAGTTAAGCTTTTTCAAAGGGAAATGATGATAATTTTCTTCATCGGTATTTTGGTCTTTAAATGATGATGATGAGAAAGAAGTGTTGATGAATTATGGAAATAGAAGGTGTTTGCATTTTTTTTTTTTTTTTAAGTTTTCCTTCAAATGACGTTGAGGAATGTGTAAGAGTAAGTTGTCACTAAAAAGTACGTATAATAGAATATAAAAAGTATTTATTGGTGAAGGTATGATGGTTGGTGAGAAAAGATGATTGTGAGGATGAATGAAAAGTGGCAAATAAATGTTCAAGATTTGACCATTTGATATTGAAAATATCATCCATTTGCTAAAATGAGCTTGTGGAACTTTAATGGAAAATTCCATTTCGGTTAAGGTTAGGGAAATTCTATTAAATAAGTTTCTTGTGAAATTTAACATTTGTTGTCTTTTTGATGACATGGAAATGGAAGGCTTCTCCTCTCGATAATGATCAACATCTCATGAAGATGAGCTTCTGGTCCTTGGTACCAATCAACATTCTCATGATAGGCTTTCGGTCTTTGGACGAGGTACAAAAAATTTTCTACTTGCATAGAAGGTCGAAAATCAAGGTTTTTTTTTGATTTTGGTCCCTGATGCACTTAAAAGGTCAATTATACTCTTTTCATTTCTTTTTTCTGCAGCTGTTGTATTTGGTCGGCGCCGGAAGTAATTCATCGTTTCCTCCTCCTCATTCATAATTTCCTACATCAATAAATCCATATGCGTTAGAAAATCAGTAATTTGATTTAGAATTGCCTTCTCTTAATAAAAAAAAACTAATTGGGTAATTGGTTGTATCAGTCCTTTGTACAATTGCGTTCAACAAGTGGAGAGGTATTAGAAAATCTGCGTTGAAACATCGACATTGATGATTGTTGCAGGAGCCATCTAAAGTCGTTGATTGATTAATCGCACTCCATGTTAGGGCTTTGTATCAATCCTATCGGTGCGAGGAAACAATTTCTTCTCTAATCAACAATTTTCTTATTTCGTTTGCATTTGCATTTACGTTTAGGTTTTGGATTGATTCATTTTGTGTTGGTTTCTGTGTTGGTCGGATCTTGAATAAACACACAAATTGTCAAATATTGTCATTCCTTTTTCTTATCTTCTTTCTCATATGAGTTTCAGAAAAATTAATTTGGTTGAACAAGAATTCAGATATCTGAAATGTTCGATTTGGTGAATTTAAGTTTGATTGAAACTGCTTAAGGCAGATTGCATATGAAAGAGTGTTGATGTATTTGTTTTTGTAATTTCTGGTAAACCAATGAAGATAAAGACTGGAACAGAGGTGAGTTTTGCAGGTTGAAGTGCAGAGAAGGGATGGAGACAGCAATGTCGATGGTAGGAAGGAGATGGTAGAGAGAGAGAGAGAGAGAGAGAGAGAGAGAGAAATACATAAATAGATGGATATAGAGAGAGACAAAGAAAGGATGAAAGTCAAAGAGAGAGTGGGGAAGGGAGAGGGGGGGGGGGTTACGGGTGGGGGATGGGTGGGCAATTTTTTTTTTTATTTTTTAATTGTAAACCTATTAATATAGATTTTAAAAAATAAAACAAAGAAATGAAAATGGTAAAATAATCTTTTCAAGTTGTTCAGAGACTAAAAACATGAAAAAAAAAAAAAAAAAACCTTGATTTTGATACTTCTATGCAAGTTGGAATGTTTTTGGACCACATCCAATGTTTTTTTGAATATCATAGGGACCAATCTTGGAGTTTTGTCTTTTTAAAATCAATTTAATCTTAACTGTTAAAATAATGTTTTATTAGATAACAGAAAATCCCAGCTTTCAAAAACATTTTGTTTAACATTTGATATTACAAATTCATGGGGATGTGAACTCGCGTATATCAATTCATAAGTAAAAGCTCACCCAATATAACTAATAAAACACAATGGCCAAAAGGTCAAAACTATCAAGAGTTGAAACTCTAAAGGATCCCTAGTGGCATACACCCGAGACACACATGAAAATAATATGTCTAGAAATTCTTGTGAGACATATAAGGTTAGGACTCATATATATATATATATATATATATATATATATATATATATATATATATATATATATATATATAAGGTTGTAGAACTCGCTACTCGGTACCTGTTCGGCCGACTGGGGAGTAGCGAGTACTCGGGAGTACTCGGGGAGTACTCGGATTCGGTAATTTGTGTAGAAATATTTTTTGGAAAATTATATATGTCAAAATCATAAGTTAAAATCATAATTTGATTGAAATATATAACCAAAAATAGATACATGTGAATACATAAAAACTAAAATATACACAATTGTCTCACTACGTGACTAATTACTGAAAATTTAAGATATATATGTAGTAATAATCACATGTGTGTGTTAAATAATAAATCACTAAAGGCATTATACATATTAATCTTGAAATTCTTGATTTTTTCTCATTTTATGACAATTTTGACCCTTTGACCGATTTTGACCGATTTTGACCGAGTTGGCCGAGTTTGACCGAGTAGGCCCGAGTAAGACCGAGTAGGCCCGAGTTTGACCGATTTTTGACCGAGTTTGACCGATTTTTGACCGAGTTTGACTGAATCTGAGTTTTTTGGCCGAGTTCACATTACTCGCCTCGTTGGAGGACCGATTCCGAGTACTCGGCCGAGTAGGCCGAGTTTTGCAACACTGTATATATATATATAGGGAAGGGAAGTGTTATATGGAAAATGAATGATTAGGGCAACATATATTTGAACCAATGAAAATATGACAACACATCACTTCCACGATAACTTCCACAATACATTACTTGTGAAGAAAGAAATGGACACGTGTCATTTGATTATTGGTTCCGGTAGATGTTGCCCTAGTTATTTGTTTTCCATAGAACTCATTCCTATATATATATATATATATATATACACTATATTATAAAAGAAATCTAACTATTTCTAAAAATAGAATCAATATAATAATAATTTTTTTAAGACGTTCAAGTTTCTAAGCTTAAAGTACAACAACATATGAATAAAATAATATTAAAATTTTAAATCGCTTATTTTTAAGATGTTATCTATTGATCTCCATCGTATCTGCTTCTTCCTCCGCTTTATAGGATATTTGAATTGGTCCCCCGTTTTAAGCATAAAACTGAACGAGACTATCTCACTTCTTGAGAGTTGAGACCATGCTCCTCTCACAAAATCCTGCGTTGTCACCATTCCTCCGTTTTGCTTTATAATGGTGTCATAGAAGGTTATGGGTTCATTTATACTTAAACCAAAAGCATCTCAGTTAACGATTGTCGAAGCATAAAATCGGGTTAGGTATTGGAAAAGGTTATGGGTGTTTCTCTTTCTCATTTCTTCATTAGCTTCATGTTTAATTCTCTTCATTTCGATTTTTTTAGAAATTATAACTTAGGGCTTATTCCTTTTTTGCTCTAGGTATACTAAGGTTCACGGTTCACCATTCCATCTGTTACTGTATCCTCCATCAGCATAACCCTCAAAAAATACTAAAACTACCTTCTCTAATGTTTGAAGCTTCCACCGTATCCTCCATCACCATTCTCTTTCTTTTCTCATTTTTAGGTTTAATTCAATTTGTAGGTTTTGTTTGATTTGCAGGTATTTTATCAACGAAATGCTGCAAAATGAAAGAAAGGTACAAGAACATGTGTCGTTCAAGATTTGTTTTGCAAACAGGTGATTGTTGGTTTGCATCGATTCACGTTTTCACTTCCCCCTTCTTACTCGATCCTATCTTTGCGAGGTAAAAGATATTTCTGGATAATGAGCTTCTTCCCCTTTATTTTTATGTTCTAGGAGTGCAACCACTATACCCCCATATACGACAAGTACAGCCCACTATGTTTACGAGTTCTCAATTTTTAAACAAGTTTTAGTTATTGTTGGGATAGTTTCTATGAGATATTTAACTTATATTCCAAATTTTATGATTATTATAATTTTGGTTTGATTTATGTATAATACTTATCAATGAAAAATAGATAAATTATGATTTTGATATTTTGAGTATTTAAGTTGCACTAATTTCAGATGATTTGCTTCTACGTTATTGATATAATTTTATTTTGTTTTGTATTAGTGTTTGAAAGAACCTGATTATTGAAATGATGATACTAGCCTTAGAACAATAACAACAACGAAGGTTAATATATTGATCCCTGATTTTGTTGTGGTTTGGCTGCAGTTTTTCAGTATTTTTTTTTAAATTTTAATTTGGTTAAATTGAGAAGGATGAACCGATGAACCATATTTGCATTTTTATAGTATCTGAAGGCACGTGTACCTCATTGGAATGTGCACATCTAGAATTGCAAATGAGGCGTTAAACCACGACGATCAACTCACTACAACCAGTCACCATTGTTCCAGTTACAGGTGGTTTTTGAGATGGTTCTTTTTGCAACAGATATAGACATATCCAGTAGTTTGAAAATTTTGGTGCTTATAATGGTAATATTTCACATCTATCATCTTTTCTTGGTAGTAAAGTACAATTTTACAGCAAAAATTACAAGTCACTGTAGCATAGAGTTTTTGATGCATTTTGTTCTTTTGAAATGTGTTCAGGATGATAAAGATTTAGTTTTGGTACCCACACAAATCTCTTGGTTTGGGTACTTCCTTAATGGAGCCTGGAACTCGTACTTCCAACACAAGAGGTAAACTTTTAAGCATCTTCAAGTTGATTAGTATATCATTTTTGTGACATTTGGAATTTAAGAAATGCAGTTTTTGTCCCATAAAAAGGGTGAGAGGAGAACTTGAATTGATGCTTACGATGATCATTTTTAAAATCTTTTGCATTATAAATCCTTGTAATTTAATTTTTTGGAACTTGATTGGTTAATAGGTAGTTGTTTGATTATGGCGTTCTTTTTTTCAGAGAAGCTACCGGTGAAACTGAAACACCAGGGGCTTGGTTGTAAGTAGAGACATGCTACATTATAGATCGGTCATCTGTTTCTTTTTTTTTTTTTGCAGCTCCAGATTGATCAAAAGAGTGGACAAGTATTCAATGAATGGAAAGGAAAGAGGATATATTTGGTTAAGTTTTTTCTTATTTATGATATTATCTAATGGAAAGTTCATTATTAGTTGTTAATAGTTTAGTTTCAAAGAGCTAATCATATTTGTTTTCCCATTTTTATTTTGGTTATATGTAAACAGATGCATATTAAGTTCTTCACTCTTACATTTGTTCACTATTCACATTAATATGATGGATCTATTTTTTTTCTCTAGATTTGCTTATGTATTTACTGATTAAGGCATGAAAGTACTATTTATTATCGGTTTAGCCACACAATGCTTTCCTCTATTACCCCCTTTTATTCCTTTTCAATTGTCATGATGGGGGAAACCCAAAGGTGAGCTGATAGGAGATGATAAGATAGACTTTGAAAATGTGTGTTCTTTCGATAAATATCATAAAATTTTATAATAAATTTATTTTGCTTGCAAGGAAGTCATCTGTTACAAAAGATACACAGCCACTGGATGAGTAAAGCATGTGACTGTAGCGTTAAATGCAAGATTCAGCGAGTACTTTCACTATTTTGTTAATTAGAGCATTATACTTCCATTTGTTCCTATTGTAGCATCATAGTTTGAAAATATGTAAGTACAATGCTAAAATTTGTGAGATTTATCAAAGTACAATGCATTATTACGATAATTTATAAAGTACAAGGTTGCAATGGATATAAATGACAGTAGGCAATTATAAAAACACAAAGAAATGAAAGTAGTTGCTTTATTTTACATTTCTTTTGTTCTGGGTTATTAACTGTGACTAAACAATCCATGGTTTTATACTACAGTTACATATGATGAAATCTAAGTGAAGATGTAGCACCTGGTTCCTGGTACGTAAATCTTATTTGAGTATTCTTTTTTTTGTAGCCTTGGACTCGGCGAGTCATAGGTCCGACTCGCCGAGTAGATACGGGACCCGAGACACGTTTAAGTTGGCGACTCGGCGAGTCCATATCCTGGACTCGGCGAGTCACCGCTGTTGGATGAAACCCTACGTTTCAGGGGTTTGCACCCTATTTAAACGTCTTATCCGCCCCAGGCCAGCCCCCATTCACCCTCAGAGCTCCCAACCCTCGTTCTAAGCTTGTTCATTAAGAGTTTGAAGAAATTGTTGTGTGTTCTTGAAGGTTTTGAAGCAAAAGGGGAGTAGATCAAGAGGAAGGGAAGGAATCCAAGCATCTTTGTGCTCTCTCAGCAGTTCCTTTGAGGTATAACCCGTTTTCCCCCTGTTTTTATGCTTATTACTTCATTTAAGTCATTCTTGAACCAATCCCCAAGCTTGTATGTGCAAAATAAGTCGTAATAAGTTGATTGGCCTTTAGATCTAGGCAAGATTGAGCTCCAGGAGCTCATATCTGTTACCTTTATGGACCCATGTTGCTTGTTCACCCTAGATCTACCCTTTTGAGGCATTTTGAGCCATAAATCCCTCATTGGTGAGTATCTACACGTAAAGTTGGAAACTTTACGTGTCATTCATGCTCTAGGAACCCAGATCTGTAAATGGCATGGACTGGAATCGAGCAAAATCGCATATATAGTGAATGCATGGCGACGACTCGGCGAGTCTGCTCGCGAGTCTCCGAGTTCTCCCCTTTTCGTTGTGCCGAGTGGGTGTAGTGAGTCACGGGGTGTGACTCAGTGAGTTGGAAGCCAAAATCATCCATGGAGGAACTCGGCGAGTCCATGCCCTAACTCGGCGAGTTCAAGGCAATCTCCTTAGATCAAGAACAGACTCGACGAGTTGTTCATACAACTCGGCGAGTCACAGCATAAAGTGTTCTTCGGATGAAGATGAACTCGGCGAGTTGTTCATACAACTCGGCGAGTAGGATGAAGGACTTGAACCTCAGTTAAGAAGAAGAACTCGTCGAGGCAACGCCTAACTCGACGAGTAGGGTCGGGATCCAGGATAGTCGTTTGGTTAGGGACTCGGCGAGTTGGAGAGCCAACTCGGCGAGTCGGGTCAACTGAAAGTTGACTCTGACTTTGACTTATGACATGATCAGGGGTAAAATGGTCATTTTACCCAATGGGCAGTTAGCAGTGATTGACTGAGTATGTTATGGGATTTGCAGCGGAGGATTTCCGGAGCAATAGTAGGCAGTCAGGTCTCGACCAGATTAGCAGCTAATTCGAGGTGAGTTTCCTTTTCAGTAGAAACGGGTCTAAGGCTCCAAGGCCGACCCGTGTAGACGAGATGTTAGTACGAGAGTGTGGGCTGAGCCCGTATCTCTGGGTTTAGTCGAGTATGATATATGTGTCAATATGATAGAGTTGCTTATACTTGTTGTCTGTGTGATACTTGTATATTATGGGTTAGCGGTTGAGTGTGGGCAGGGCCTGTATCTCTCCGAGGTTGGAGTGTGGTCTAGGCCCGTATCTCCCAGATAGTAGAGTGTGGGCGAGGCCCATATCTCCCGGCTAGCGAAGTGTGGGCAGGGCCCGTATCTTCACAAGTGTGAGCGAGGCCCGTATCTCCTGGCTAGAGAAGTGTGGGCAGGGCCCGTATCTTCCCGAGTGTGGGCGGGGCCCGTAACTCCTAGAGGAACGTTGTTTGTTATATGCTTGCATGGTATGAGGTATTATGGGGGGACTCACTAAGCTTCGTGCTTATGGTTTTCAGTTTTGGTTTCAGGTACCTCCTCAGCTAGGGGAAAGGAGCCGGTGCGGTAGCAGCATGTCACACACACTCTCTTGGTTCCGCAGTTATGAGTTTATTCTGGGATTGATACTCTGATATTTTGATCGATCGAATGTTGTGGTTTTTAATTTGGTTTTCGATGTGAAGTGGTTCAACTAAACAATGTTTTAATTGTTAACGTTTTCTATGTAATGTTTTATAAACGAAATTTTTGGACGTGAAATTTTGGGTCGTTACAAGTTGGTATCAGAGCCCTGGTTTGAGGGATTCGGACACACCTTCGGGGGTGTCTGAACTCAAATCGAGGGATTAAAAGATTTTCTAAAAGAAAATGTTTTCAAAAATTGAGAAAAGAGTTTTGAGAAAGAACGAAGTGTGTGATGTGCGCGACCGGCCGAGCTCGAGTAAGTATTCCCCAAAGTACCCATACAAGTTTATGTTATGTTAATCAACTTTTGTAGAACAGCATGCTAGAGTTGGACTAAGGATCTAGGAGTGATGCCTTATGTGCCTGCCTTATGTGTTTCATCTGTATGAGAATTACATGCTAGTATTGAGTAGACAGCAAGTAGGATAGCCTGATTAGGTTATGGCTGATGGTATGAGCTTAGCATTATATGCTAGTACAGTTCCTGTAAGCCGATAGAGTTGAATGAGATTGTTCCCTTAGTTCGAATGTTGCTTGCTTTGTGTTTTGTGGGACTCTGAGTGGTGGGAGTTAGCCATTAGGTGAATACGTCACGTCACATGTGATCAGGGTTGAATAATCTTAGAGTGCTGGATTTGGCCCTATTGCGCAGCTCTCGTTTGAGTCTAACCGTTGTAGGGGTGAACCTGTTACTCGAAGGATTATCCGAGCCTCACCGCATGTGATGGTGTTCAGGTAATGGTTAATTGGCACTACTAAGAGGCCTTCAGCAACTGAGGACCTGGTAGGGTGGAGTCTGAGATTTCCCTAGGGCAAGCCTAGGATGAGTATAGTAGTGATCAACCGCAGTGGAAAGGACCTGGTGGAGTCGAGGCAGTCCTTGAAGAAGGTACGAATAGATGTGGAAGGTAGTATGGGCCCGTACTACTGAAAGCAGAGGATCCGTACCTGAACCAAGGAAGGCCAAGATAAGACCAGGGAACTTGTAAGTAGTTGTGATCCCTCAGGAAATATCACTATCACTAATGTGTGTTATTATGTATTGCAGAATGGTGGTACTTCGATCGAGGCTGGTAGATGGCGGTTCAGGAGAGGGGTCAGGTTCGGGACCAGGTTTCGAGCCGGTAGATGAGGGACTACACGAGTTCATCGCGTCAGAGATCACCAGGGGTATCCTTGAGTCGACTCCCATTATCTTCGGGTCGATCAAGGAAGGGATCATCGAGTTGATGGAGGATCGCCTCAGGGCGTTTAGGAGCGACATGGCATCTGGCCAGTCAGGATCTCGCACACTGTCCTTTAAGGACTTCAGGGGCAGTGGTGCGCCGGATTTCCACGGGGTGAAAAACCCCATTGCTGCCAGGTGATGGATCGCAGACATCGAGTCTGCACAGTTGACTAGCTTCTGCCCCGAGGGGTCGAAGGTGAGGTATGCAGCAGGGTGCTTACGAGAACGAGCCCGCGATTGGTGGGAGTCAGTGGGTGACTCATTGGGAGCCTCAGCTATCGAGGCTATGACCTGGTCAGACTTTGTGACCAAGTTCAGGGCAGAGTTTGTGCCAGCTGTCGAGCTTCAACAGCTGGCCAGGGAGTTTTTGGACATGAGGCAGACGACGGAGACTGTGGCGGAGATCACCGCCAAGTTCCAGGAGAGGGCCTTGTTGGTACCCCAGTATGCGGGTGACGAGGATATGAGTAGGACCCGTTATCATGATATGCTACGGGCTGACATCCGGGAGCATGTCAGCTTTTCAGCTTGCCCTACCCTGGAGTCCATGATCACCAGGGCGAGGGAAAGGGAGATTGATTTAGAGAACATTCGGAAGAGGAAGGCAGAGGCAGGGCAGGTGGTTAGGGCTTCAGGAAAGAAGCCCAGAGGATCAGATGGGAGGCCAAAAGGCCAAGGAGGACCCGGCCGTTGCGGGAAATGCGGCAGGACGCATGAGGGAGCATGTAGGATGGGATCAGCAGGCTGCTACAAGTGCGGCAAGACGGGGCACTTTAGCAGGGATTGTACTACTCTAGTTTCGGCTATTCAGACGTCTGAGTTGTTGTGTTTCCACTGCAACCAGAGGGGCCACAAGAAGGCCAATTGCCCCCAGTTGACAGTCTCAGCGCCAGTGAAGGAGCCAGCTCCAGCGACCCTGCGGATCACGGATGGCCGGAAAGGCAAGGCAGAGGCTCCGGTGATGAGGAGCCGAGCATTCCAGTTGAATACCGAGGAGGCACGCGCCGCACCCGATGTGGTGACGGGTATGATTCTTTCCCTCCATTTTTATTTTATGATGCTATGATATTGATATGTGCTCGGTATATATATATATATATATATATATATATATATATATATATATATATATATATATATATATATATATATATGTTTTAGGATCGTTCCATGTGAACGGTATCCTAGTTCAGGTGTTATTCGACTCGGGTGCATCCCGATCATTTGTGTCCCTTGCGCTTAGCAAGAAGTTTCATGAGTCTTCGGGCATGTTGGATTGCCCTTTGGAGGTAGAGATTGCTGATGATCGATCGGTGCGAGCATCGATGGTGTTTCGGGATTGCGTATTGCGTCTGTTTGAGGAGCGTTTCTTAGTAGACCTGGTTCCTATTCCACTGCGTGGGAACAAGGTGATTATAGGCATGGATTGGTTGAACCCTAATGGGGCGGTGATAGATTGCGCGCAGCAGCTAGTGCAGGTCAGGACCCCAGGCGGGGAAGAGTTAGTGATTCATGGCGAGAGGCCGCAGTATGGACCTGCAATATGTTCAGCAGCGAGGGCGAGGCGCTACCTTCAGCAGAGATGCGTAAGATATGTCGCGTATGTGATGGATACCCGGGAGGCGGGTAAGGCGACAGTGAGCGAGGTTCCGGTGGTGCGAGATTTCGCAGATGTTTTCCCAGAGGAGCTTCCTGGGATACCTCCGCAGCGGCAGGTGGAGTTCAGGATTGACCTCGTTCCTGGCGCGGCTCCGATAGCCAAGGCACCGTATCGGTTGGCTCCTCCCGAGATGCAGGAGTTGTCTACGCAGCTGCAAGAGCTGCTAGACAAGGGATTTATTCGTCCGAGTAGTTCACCCTGGGGAGCCCCAATCCTGTTTGTGAAGAAGAAGGATGGGTCGCACCGGATGTGTATAGATTATCGGAAGCTGAATAAGGTAACGGTGAAGAACCGTTACCCACTCCCGAGGATTGATGATCTCTTTGACCAGCTTCAGGGAGCGTCTTGGTTTTCCAAGATCGATTTGCGTTCGGGATACCATCAGATGAGGGTCAGGGAGGAGGATAAGTAGAAGACCGCGTTTCGGACGCGCTATGGCCATTATGAGTTTGTGGTGATGCTGTTTGGGCTCACCAATGCTCCTGCCGCGTTCATGGACCTCATGAACCGTGTATGCAGACCGATGTTGGATCGGTCTGTGATAGTCTTTATCGATGACATCTTGGTTTATTCCAAGACTCAGGAGGAGCATGAGGAACATCTGAGGGAGGTGTTGGAGACCCTGAGGAGGGAGAGCTTGTATGCCAAGTTCTCCAAGTGTGAGTTCTGGTTGTGCGAGGTGCAATTTCTTGGACACCTCGTCAACCAGAACGGGATTCTGGTCGATCCGGCCAAGGTCGAGGTCGTGATGAGATGGGAGGTTCCGACGTCTCCATCTGAGATTCGGAGTTTCCTGGGATTAGCAGGCTACTATCAGAGATTTATTCAGGATTTCTCCAAGATAGTCGTACCCCTGACGCGGTTGACGAAGAAAGCTGTGGTCTTTCGGTGGGGACCCGAGCAGCAGGCTGCATTTGAGACACTGAGACAGAGATTGTGCGAGGCGCCGATCTTAGCCCTGCCAGAGGGCGTAGAGGATTTTGTGGTTTATTGTGACGCGTCCATCTCAGGTTTGGGCGCGGTATTGATGCAGAGGGGGCATGTCATTGCCTACGCCCCGAGGCAGCTCAAGCCTCACGAGGCGAACTACCTGACGCATGATTTGGAGTTGGGGGCGGTGGTTTTTTCCCTCAAGATTTGGCGACATTACCTCTACGGGGTTCGATGTACCATTTACATGGACCACAAGAGTTTGAGGTACCTCATGGATCAGCCGAATCTGAACATGAGGCAGCGTCGGTGGTTGGACGTGGTGAAGGATTATGATTGCGAGATCCTCTACCACCCGGGGAAGGCCAATGTGGTGGCTGATGCGCTTAGCCGTAAGGCGGCGCCGATCAGGGACGTATGCCTGAGGATGACCGTGGTGACTCCCCTGTTGGAGCAAATTCGGGAGGCTCAACATGAGGCTATCAAGGATGAGCATCGGAAGAGCGAGCGTGTGGTGGGTCAGGTTTCCTCCTTTGATTACGATAGCCGAGGACTATTGACACTACACCGTAGGGTGTGGGTGCCATATCACGGAGGCGTGTGCCAGATTTTGATGGAGGAGGCGCACAAGTCCCGATTCTCTATTCATCCCGGGGCGACGAAGATGTATAGGGATCTTCGTCTAGATTATTGGTGGCCCTGCATGAAGCAGGATGTGGCATGGTACGTTGAGCGGTGCTTGACCTGCTGGAAGGTCAAGGCCGAACATCAAAGACCGCATGGCAAGATGCAGCCGTTGGATATTCCAATGTGGAAATGGGAAGATATCACGATGGATTTTATCACGAAGCTTCCCAGGACCGCACGTGGAGTGGATTCGATTTGGGTCATCGTGGATCGATTGACCAAGAGTGCTCACTTTATCCCGATTCAGGAGAGCATATCGGCCGAGAAATTAGCCGACATCTATATCAGGGAGATCGTGGTGCGGCACGGGGTGCCAGTATCGGTTATCTCGAACAGGGATGTGCGTTTTACTTCCAGATTTTGGAAGAGATTTCATGACGAGTTGGGCACTCGTTTGCATTTTAGCACCGCCTTTCACCCGTAGACGGATGGTCAGAGCGAGCGGACCATCTAGACCTTGGAGGATATGTTGCGGGCGTGCGTGTTGGACTTCGGTGGTAGCTGGGATACCTATCTTCCCTTGGCCGAGTTCTCCTACAACAACAGCTACCACGCGAGTATCGACCACCCTCCATTTGAGATGTTGTATGGACGGAGGTGCAGGACCCCGATATGCTGGGGTGAAGTTGGCCAGAGAGTCATGGGGAGCACCGAAGTGGTGCTCAAGACGACCGAGAGGATCCAACAGGTTCGGAGCAGGCTTCAAACTGCTCAGAGTCGACAGAAGAGTTACGCCGACAAGCGTCGATCCGACTTGGAGTTCCAAGTTGGGGATATGGTTCTCCTGAAGGTGTCGCCTTGGAAAGGCGTCATTCGATTCAGGAAGCAGGGCAAGTTGGGCCCGAGATTCATCGGACCGTTCAGGGTTGTAGCCTGGGTGGGCAAGGTGGCGTATAGGCTGGATCTGCCAGCCGAGCTCAGCCAGATCCACAACACTTTCCATGTTTCTCAGCTGCGGAAGTGCCTAGTGGACGATTCAGCGGTGGTGCCGCTAGAGGATATACAGGTTGATGACAGCCTGAATTACATTGAGTGCCCAGTCGCAATCCTCGACAGGAAGTCGAAGGATTTGAGGAACAAGAAGGTGGAGCTAGTGAAGGAGCAATGGCAGCACCACAAGGGTTCGGAATGGACATGGGAGCCGGTGGATGAGATGATGGAGCATTATCCTGAGCTATTTCAGGATCGAGCAGCAGACTTCGAGGACGAAGTCTAAAATAAGTGGGGGAGATTTGCAGCACCTGGTTCCTGGTACCTAAATCTTATTTGAATATTCTTTTTTTGTAGCCTTGGACTCGGCGAGTCATAGGTCCGACTCGCCGAGTAGATACGGGACCCGGGACACGTTTAAGTTGGCGACTCGGCGAGTCCATATCCTGGACTCGGCGAGTCACCGCTGTTGGATGAAACCCTACGTTTCAGGGGTTTGCACCCTATTTAAACGTCTTATCCGCCCCAGGCCAGCCCCCATTCACCCTCAGAGCTCCCAACCCTCGTTCTAAGCTTGTTCATTAAGAGTTTGAAGAAATTGTTGTGTGTTCTTGAAGGTTTTGAAGCAAAAGGGGAGTAGATCAAGAGGAAGGGAAGGAATCCAAGCATCTTTGTGCTCTCTCAGCAGTTCCTTTGAGGTATAACCCGTTTCCCCCCTGTTTTTATGCTTATTACTTCATTTAAGTCATTCTTGAACCAATCCCCAAGCTTGTATGTGCAAAATAAGTCGTAATAAGTTGATTGGCCTTTAGATCTAGGCAAGATTGAGCTCCAGGAGCTCATATCTGTTACCTTTATGGACCCATGTTGCTTGTTCACCCTAGATCTACCCTTTTGAGGCATTTTGAGCCCTAAATCCCTCATTGGTGAGTATCTACACGTAAAGTTGGAAACTTTACGTGTCATTCATGCTCTAGGAACCCAAATCTGTAAATGGCATGGACTGGAATCGAGCAAAATCGCATATATAGTGAATGCATGGCGACGACTCGGCGAGTTGTTCATCAGACTCGGCGAGTCTGCTCGCGAGTCTCCGAGTTGTCCCCTTTTCGTTGTGCCGAGTGGGTGTAGTGAGTCACGGGGTGTGACTCAGTGAGTTGGAAGCCAAACTCATCCATGGAGGAACTCGGCGAGTCCATGCCCTGACTCGGCGAGTTCAAGGCAATCTCCTTAGATCAAGAACAGACTCGGCGAGTTGTTCATTCAACTCGGCGAGTCACAGCATAAAGTGTTCTTCGGATGAAGATGAACTCGGCGAGTTGTTCATACAACTCGGCGAGTAGGATGAAGGACTTGAACCTCAGTTAAGAAGAAGAAATCGTCGAGGCAACGCCTAACTCGACGAGTAGGGTCGGGATCCAGGACAGTCGTTTGGTTAGGGACTCGGCGAGTTGGAGAGCCAACTCGGCGAGTCGGGTCAACTGAAAGTTGACTCTGACTTTGACTTATGACATGATCAGGGGTAAAATGGTCATTTTACCCAATGGGCAGTTAGCAGTGATTGACTGAGTATGTTGTGGGATTTGCAGCCGGAGGATTTCCGGAGCAGCAGTAGGCAGTCAGTTCTCGACCAGATTAGCAGCTAATTCGAGGTGAGTTTCCTTTTCAGTAGAAACGGGTCTAAGGCTCCAAGACCGACCCGTGTAGACGAGATGTTCGTACGAGAGTGTGGGCCGAGCCCGTATCTCTGGGTTTAGTCGAGTATGATATATGTGTCAATATGATACAGTTGCTTATACTTGTTGTCTGTGTGATACTTGTATATTATGGGTTAGCGGTTGAGAGTGGGCAGGGTCCGTATCTCTCCGAGGCTGGAGTGTGGGCTAGGCCCGTATCTCCCAGATAGTAGAGTGTGGGCGAGGCCCGTATCTCCCGGCTAGCGAAGTGTGGGCAGGGCCCGTATCTTCACAAGTGTGGGCGAGGCCCGTATCTCCTGGCTAGCGAAGTGTGGGCAGGGCCCGTATCTTCCCGAGTGTGGGCGGGGCCCGTAACTCCTAGCTGAACGTTGTTTGTTATATGCTTGCATGGTATGAGGTATTATGGGGGGACTCACTAAGCTTCGTGCTTACGGTTTTCAGTTTTGGTTTCAGGTACCTCCTCAGCTAGGGGAAAGGAGCCGGCGCGGTAGCAGCATGTCACACACACTCTCTTGGTTCCGCAGTTACGAGTTTATTCTGGGATTGATAGTCTGATATTTTGATCGATCGAATGTTGTGGTTTTTAATTTGGTTTTCGATGTGAAGTGGTTCAACTAAACAATGTTTTAATTGTTAACGTTTTCTATGTAATGTTTTATAAACAAAATTTTTGGACGTGAAATTTTGGGTCGTTATAGAAGACCCTCATTCCATGATGAGTTGTGTGTGTTGTATGTGTGGTCATGTGTTGGGTGTGTGTATGTGTGCTACTGTGTGTCCGGTGCTATGATTTTTTGTTATATGTATGTGTGGGTGATTATATGTTGCTATGAATATGTGCTATATGTATGCTACAAAGTAAATATATATATATATATATATATATATATATATATATATATATATATATATATATATATATATATGATTTTTTTGTAAAAGATTTAACAACTTATGTTGGATTAGTTAGTTTTTGTTCAGTTTTATCAATTCTTAAGTTTGTTATGATAGAACTTTAATGTTTCGTATGGTATCTAACTAATTTAAGTCACTAACAATTTTACTAATCTTCATGTTATTGTATTTAACTTAATTTTAGAGTTATTTATTAAAATGACAATGGATTGTCATGATATATGACAATTGTAGACATTTTTTTAGCATTTCCACTTAAATCGAAAAAAACTGTGTATTTAGTTTTTTTATAACACAAAGAATATTTGATTAAAAATGTCACTAATTTTAGCAGCGAAATTGCGAATATACAAAATACGCGAATAATTAGTGAGGATTATGTATTTTTCATGAGTAAAAACAAGTGAAATTAATATTTCTAAAAAACGTAAACAAATGTAATAAATTTAGTTGAAATGACTAAGGCTTATTTTATACAAAGTTGAGGTTATGTGTTGAGATCTCATCGGGTCCACTTTGTTAAACATATAAACAAAAAACTTAGAAAATATTTTATTTATGGAGACTTAATTTGCAACTAAATATGAAAAACAATGCATCTTAATACTTTCAACAAAACCTTCATATATTTTTCTTTTCAACAATATTCATATCAGCCAAGTTTCAAAATTTTCACTTTGTGGATTACTTGTTAATATTTTAAAGAAAAAAAAATATTTTTAAGTTACTTGAGAACACGGAATCATGCCACAAAGACACACATGAAACACCATCTCCACGATCCAAATCCACTGAAAATTGTTTGGTCATAAACCATCACAATTTGTAATCATATATGTATTTTCCATTGTCGATTTAGATTAAGAAATGATTCCAAAATAAAACTATTTGTGACAATTAAAAGAAAACCAACCGTCAAAAGGAAACTATTCGTAAAAAAATAATACACCTCGATCTATTGTGCGTCCATTGAAATATGACTTTTTTTCTGAAATAACCTATATGGTCGTAAACAAAACTATTCCCTCCCCCCGCGTGCTCATTGGAATATTACATGTTTCTGAAGGGAAACAATTCACAAAATCAAACTATATGCGATCCTCCAAATAGAACGTTCATAATTTATTCACTCCCGCTGCTTTGCGCGGGTAAACGACTAGTATATATATATATATATATATATATATATATATATATATATATATATATATATATATATATATATATATATATATAGTGACAACCCGAATTTTTTTGCCTTGTAAGTCCAGCCATTCAATTCAACCGAGAGTCAGACTCGTTTCTACTATCAATTAGCATGGTTAAGGATCATTTTAAGAGTTCTAAGCTCAGTACATTCAAGCATTGGGTATAAGATTGAGTTGCTTAGGTTCTTCGCGTTGAAATCAAGCCGAACACTCCATCAAAGAGAGTGTACGACCGTACACATGGGTGTACAGTCGTACACCCATCATGACCGTACACCCTTGCCCATATGTAGAGCATTCCTCCATTTCTAGTCATTTCTCACATTTCCAAGTCCAGAAAATCGATTCTCTCTCTAGTATCATCGAGTTCTTCATCCTAGATCTTCAAAAACGTAAGTGTTTCTTCCATCTTTGAGTTGTTATCCTTCTTAATCATGAATCACCCTTTGATTTCATCCATGAAAATCAACTTTTTGGGTAGATCTGCAAGATCTTCATCATTCACCAAGAACACCAAGAACACACACTTGTTCTT
Organism: Lactuca serriola; assembly: GCF_051521515.1. Classification (NCBI taxonomy): domain Eukaryota; kingdom Viridiplantae; phylum Streptophyta; class Magnoliopsida; order Asterales; family Asteraceae; genus Lactuca; species Lactuca serriola. The sequence continues at coordinate 139,584,247 of NC_136413.1, forward strand.
GGTGGCCGTGAACCCTCCTTCAAGCCTCCAAATCGTAAGTATCCTTCCCCTATGCTTAGTACACGTTAGGATCTCTTGTTAAACACCTTAGAAACGACATGTAGCTGGAACAAAAGGAGTGTACGACCGTACACCCTTGCATGGATGTACACCCCTCAAAACACCCCCAAAAGGGCCTCCAAAGTTTGAATCTAGTTCATATTCTTGTTGAGCAATCGACCCACTAGCTTTCCCATTGTTCAAAGACCCTCTTATGCATATTTGACCATGAGTGTGCGGCCGTACACTCCATGGCCATACACCCATAGCCGTACACACCAAGTTGTGGCCGTATACACCCTTTTGATGAATCACATATGACTCTTGTTGGATTAGTGTCTAAGTCCATAACTATTTTGGTAAGTACTTGAACCGATTATGAGCATGGTCCTTTTGGGCTGCCTTCACCATAGCAATATGTAGGATGAATTAAGGATAGAAAGGTTTAATTATGATTTATTAAGATATTATGAGAATAATATATTAAAGGAGAAATCATATTGTTTAATTAATATTAGTCAAGAATTAATAAAGAATTAGTTTTGTGGCTAAAAGAGATTAATTAAACTTGAGGGACTGGATTTGTAATTATAAGATAATTTCAACTGGGCTATGGATTGCCTAAATAATATAGGTTGAACGAATTCTATGGGAATCCCATAAAGAATTCGTCCAAGGGATATGTTAAAGGAGTCCATGGGCTGCTTAGGGCTTAAGCAGCCAGATTAGGGTTTCATAGTTGTAAACCCTAATAGTCTAAATGTATATAGAGGCCCTCTATGCACCAAAAACGTGGCTAACTGATTCCTTAGGGTTTCTAGACGTTTTTGGGTGCCTCCTGTCTTCTCCTTCTTCATCTTGTTTCTTAGTGGTGTTTGTGACTCCATTAGAGGTGCAACACCTGAGGCACTAAGCTTTCTGAAGCTAAGGATTGACTGTTATTGCTATATAACAATCCAAGGTCAGATCTAAACCATATTTTATGTTAATATGATTAATTGTATGCTAGATCTAGGGTTTATAGCTTTGGATATTCAATTTCATGTTCATTAGACAAACTAGATCCAAAAGCTATTAGGGTTTGCATGTACACCATAAGAATGATGTATTGCTCGAAACCCATCAATGGTATCAGCGCATAGGGCTGTTTGTTAGTGAATTTGATGCTATAATGGATTATTCTTGCTTAAAAATCGAAAATTAGAGTTTTTGGGGGTTGGACTCGCCGAGTCCATGGTGAACTCGACAAGTCCATGCTTGACTCGGCGAGTCAGCTGGTCAGAAAGAGGTAATTTCGGGATTTTGTGCTCCTTTGGCTATGGGATAGTTACCAAAACATTTTTTATTGATATAAATCAGATTTTTATGATATTGGATGATTATTCTTGCCAAAATAAAAGATAACTTTATATTAATTAAATAATTATTTCCTTATATGATAAACTTTAATTATTTGAATTATTTGGTGAATTATCTTGCAAGAAATTGGGCTAGGTCAAAATTAGATAATTGCCTTATTTGAATTTTGTGATCTAGAATGTTCTTGATATAGTTTGGAAAAGTTTCAAATTAACCCTTTAGGCTTCATAGTTTAAATTTGAGCATAATAGTTTTAGTTTTGAAATTTAAATAGTTGAACCATAATGTTTTGAAATGTTCAAAACTTGCCCTCAAGTTTTGGAATTTAAAATTTAATTAAAAGTTTAATTTTGTAATGTTAAATTCTAAAAACCTAGTACTTTGAAAAGTTCAAATTACACCCTTATGTTTTTTATTAATTAATTAAAGTGTATAATTAAAAGAGATTTAATAAAACATAAAGTTTTGGTTTACATTTAATTAAATTAAAAGTATAGTTTATTAAATTATACCACCTAGTATTTTAAAAGTGTAAAATGCACCCTATACCATATATATATATATATATATATATATATATATATATATATATATATATATATATGTATGTAACATTAAAAGTCTAATATTATATATATATATATATATATATATATATATATATATATATATATATATATGAGTAAAAGCCAGTCTTACCGTTAGTAGGTCTCATTCACGAAGCTGGTCTATAAGGGGTGTTTAAGGAAATTGCCTATTAAATGGCGATTGAATGGGTATCCACTCTTACCCACCGCACTCTTGACTAGTGGAGGGTCGTTAGCTGAACGGGTAGGATAGGACAGAAACCTTCCATTATAAGTATAATGAAGTACAAAGTAACTAAATGCTTTTACAAATTCCCAAATCATAGTTACTTTAGGAAAAATGTGAAATTGTATGCTAATCCATGGAATGACACTTTGTACCCTTGTCGAGACGTTAGTGGAGCGTGTGTGGTTAACCGGCACACTAATTTGGGGTTGGCATTGGTGGCAAAGGGTGGCTCGATGTTTTTCATAGATCAATGGAGCGTGTGTGGCTAATCGGCACATTGATTAGGTGATAGTAGCATTGAGTGCACCACATGATTCGTATGGTTATTCACACCTTATTTGTGATCCTCGGCATCCCAGTCACAAATAGAAGGGCAAACATGCCATTGAAAAGTTCAAGGAATCTCACAAGATCTAGGAGTTTCAATTCATTTAAAACTTAAACTTCCTTTTCGTTTTTCATGGTGGAAATTGGTAAATCATCATTTACCTACCTTCAAATATTCTGCAACTAGATTACGACATCCCTCTTCTAGGTTATAGAATATTGTGTTGGATCCTAGCCTTAATAACTCATTTGGGTGTTTTATTAAGGACTCAATCAACTTAACTTGAATTTTCTCCCGTTTTGTAGATGTCTAAATCTTACAATGGTCTTCCCAAATCCTTTGGAACAAGTTTCGAGATACGATCAAGGAAATGAGAGTCATGCTTCACTTCCTCCACCTCCTCCAATTGTTCTCCCTGACCCACAAGTTCAAAGGCTTGAAAAGTTCAAGCTCACTCAAGCCCTTTTTGCAAGTAAACACGAAGATGGGAAACCTGTGTGTGCACACGTCTTAAAGATGAAGTCACACATTGAAAGGTTAAGCATGTTAGGTGTCGAGATTTCAAGTGAGTTGGCTGTTGACTGGGTTCTTCAGTCATTTCCTGAATCATATTGTGAGTTCGTAAGAGAGTACTATATGATGGACCACGATGTGACCCTCATTGATCTCACCTATTTGCTTATAGCTGCTGAATCAGCAATGATTTGGCGTGCTGGTCAAGCAAATTTGCCTGGTGAATCAAACTCCCAAACTTCAATGGACGTTGGCAACATAGGAAGTCTAGAAAAGACTAAGCATGAGATTGTCCCATGTGCTGTGCCAAAGGAGTCTATTTGCTTTTATTGCCAAAGAGAAGGGGCATTGGAGACGAAGCTACCCTATTTACCTGAGAGATCTAAGAGATGGGAGAGTCAAGACGTATGGCTCTACTTCAGGTAAAATCCATTATCTAACACTTTTAATTTCCTATTCTAGATTCTTATACATGATGTGATAAGATTACATTTTGATGTTTTGTAGGATCATAGAAAAGAGAGGAAGCTTAAGGGAAGAAGTGGGCTGAATCTAACCGTGAAGAAATGGATTTCGATCGCATTGCTTGAAGATTAGATTCTTGAGCTACTACTTGGAGTTAGAATAGATTGCTAAGAAATATGTAATAACATAGTTTTTCAATTGAATTGCATTGTAAGGACAAATTTTTTTTCTACAATAAAATGAATTCTGATTTTATCTTATTTATTTATCCTTGCAATGGCGTGTATGAAGAATTGATGTTTGAAGGTTTCTATTATTAGCAATAATGGATTTGATTCTTAATTATGTTATTTGTGGAAATGTCGAGAATTTACCAAATAGGGAGAGTTTCTCATCGTCCAAGTTTCAATTGGACAGAAACTTGGAATCATACAACTTGGTAGTGTGATGAATGAGAAAATTTATAATTGGAAATTCAAGACTAATTCATTGACAAAGAGTCAAGTGAAGGACTAGGAGATCGAGTTCACAATGTTGTGTATCGATCAAGTCCACCACAAGAGTGATAAAAATATTCGTCATGATTTACTAAAGTTTAGTAAATATGATTATACTTATAAGATTAAGTGTAACTCTGAGTTAATTGAAAAGGTTTTCATGAATGGCAGAACGAATAAGCAGAATCAAGAAGGCAGAAAGATGAAAGTTTCTCTATTCTAAGAAGAAGGGAGAATAACTTTTATTATGTTTTATGATAGGTCTTAATGATTAAGAACCATGTCTCAATTGATCCTCTAAGTGAATATTAGTGCAATTGCATGTATAAGAAGAGGAATTGAGAATTATAGGAATGGTTAAATCAAGAAGTCAATCATACTTCGTTCCAATATCAAGTCTTATACTCCAAGATTGTGAATTGAGTGACAAAGGCTTAAGAAGGTTTATAACACTCAACAAATGTGGAATTTGGAAAAGTTTTATTATTCTTGCACATTTGAAATTGGTAAGTTGTGCTGTCTTGCATAAGACAAAGACCAACTAGGACCTATTATGTGAAGTGTTTTGTCTTGATAATAACTACACTAACTCTTGAATATTTGTTTGTCAAGAAATGTTTCTTGACCAGAGAACTATATATGTCAAGGAGTCAGTGGGAGTTTTAATGATCTTGAAAAAGGTTTCAAGAACAAATCAAGAATAAACCTTATCGATCGTCACTAGCACACGACTTGAGGTTTACAACCTATCGTGTTGACATTATTTTGTTTTCCGTGCCATTCCAATTGAGTTAATTATGCATGTGAGTTCTATGAGTTCTGATTTGAATGCATAAAGACAAAGTACCTTGATCGATGGAAAGTACATTGATATGAAAGGATAAGTTGCTAAACTACTTGGAAGACATGGTGGGCACTCGTGTTACCATAAGGCAAGAAATCAAGATTAAGAAAGTTCAGTCCATATGAGTTTGGATTTGTCACAAACTCTGGTTTTGGCAAATTAACATGGATAGGAACTCATACACCATAAAATCTAAGTGTTATAAGATTCCCTTCTTCATGAAAATGACTGTGAGGAAATGCTTTCACTAAGAGAGATTTTAAGAAGATAGCAATTGTGAAAATCTGTATTTTCAAATTCGATTATGGTTACGGCATCCCTTTCCATAGTTCGAATTGTGAGATTTGGCAATTAGCCTAACATTTAGGACTTATTGATATAAGTTCTGAATTGTTTAGACACACATATGAGCTATCTAAGGCAAAGGTGTATAAGTTTTAAAAGCTTAGATAAAGGCTTATCGAAGCATCTGGTATTAGAAATATGAATTTCAGAAATTCAATCGACATTGTTTTTTGGAAATTCAGCTGTTTTCTGAATACATGTCAAAGCTCGTGGGAGCATAAGTGTTATGCTTATATGATAATAATCATCATGATAATGGGAGCATAAGTGTTATGCTTGTATGATTATTATGCCAAGTATTCAAGTTAGCAATATTAGTTATAGAAAAACAAAGTTGCATGGGTTGAAAAGATGTTTTGCTATAATTAAGGGAGAGAATATCATACTTCGGTTCAAAATCTAAAGCTTAGATTGAGAAATTTTAATAAATTTAGTCAAAGAATACATACTGTGTTCTTAAATTTCGATTATGATTATGGCATCCCTCTTCATAGTTCGAATTGTGAGAACGTGACACATAAAATATTATGGCAGAAGATTGATAAAGTATCATATCTTTATGTAAGACTGTATGCATCGTGTCCCATACGCTTCGGGTATAGGATCGATTGCAAATGCTACAATATTTGACCATTCTAAAATTTTCCAAATGTCTAGCGCATTAAGAGGGAAAAAATACTAGAATCGGTTTTGACTAAAATAATTAAACAACTATCAAAGGACGATCCAAAGTTCGCTGAGGATTGGTTACTTGTGAGTAGTTGGAAGTATGGTATTGGATGGACCATTTTGACATTATTATGAATAGATAAGATTCTATTAAGAATGAGTTATCATATGGCAAATATGGAAATGTTTCCATATTGGGAGTTGGATATTAAGAGTCTATGTCTAGATTAGAAAAAATTTATGCAAGAAGGATGTTTAAAGGAATGTGCTATGAATGCGAGACTTCACGTCTATGGAATTGTCTTGTAACAATTTCCGATAGAGTACTTTGTAATTTCATTGGCCAAGTCTTGGTGACTTTTGTGCTATGATTTTGCGAAAGGATCGTTGCATAAAATGTTAGAATCTAGCATGTTCTAGTAGTGGCAAGAACCTTGTGTTCTAACACTAATGATAAGGATTGGGAATTGTGAAATGAGCATCATTGGAAAAGTTTTTCAATCGATCTATTTCACAAAGTAAGGACCATAGGAAACATAGTGAGCAAGCTTTGTGCATGGGACAACTATTGTTTGATTTGAGTAATAAGTTGATTTTTTGAAACAGTAAACGATGAATAATAAGTAATCAATATGGTGTTTAAATAGAAGTGTTTTATTTACTCTCACAAGTTTGGGGCCATATAGGATTAAGTATTATTGTTGTGTTTCAGTTTGCATGTTTTGACTTCCAGAATAACTAGGCTATTCAAACCTCCATAGTCGGTCATGCGTTGGAAGTAGGTATGAAGGAAGACTGTCATGAAGAGTCTGTAGATTGTCTAAAGAGTTTAGACATAGCACAAGTTTACTGCAGAGTTCATGAGTGCTTTAATAAGATTAGAGTATTGGATTAAACCCACACTCACTTGGATCACTTCATGGATTTATCACGGGTGATTAGTGAGACGATAATATTGTATATTCTTGAAACCGAGACGTGTGAGCTGTTATTTGTTGGTCGGTTGCACATTGATAATAAGTAAACGCACCAGTAACTTGGTGTTATAAAACTTATTGTTGTGTGTGATTCGATCAGTGAATGCAAGAAAGCATATGAGTCAAAGTTTATCCATTCCTTTTACCCAAAGTGGGATAAAAGCGATATCTGTGGGCCCCTCGATGATTTAGTGATGACACCTAAGTGCTTGGCCAAGCCGAGACTAAGTTGATGTGTTCAATTGTAGTCTGTTGTTAGTCGTCATAAATCGGAAGTCGGGAAACAATATAGAGAGAATGATTAAAATTCATGTCTTACGTCTATACGATATCTTGAGAATGGAGGAATATATGATCCCTTATCTAAAGGACACGCGTATCTGATAAGATCAGAGTTGACAACGGCTTTTGAAAGCTACGATTGCTGATCAGTTTTTGAAGTTATACAAAATAGTTATTATACTTATCCAAGTGGGAGACTGTTGGATTAGTGTCTATGTCTATAACTATTTTGGTATATACTTGACCCGATTATGAGCATGGTCCTTTTGGGGTGCCTTCACCATAATAATATGTAGGATGAATTAAGGAGAGAAAGGTTTAATTATGATTTATTAATATATCATGAGAATAATATATTAAAGGAGAAATCATATTGTTTAATTAATATTAGTCAAGAATTAATAAATAATTAATTTTGTGGCTAAAAGAGATTAATTAAACTTGGGGGACCGGATTTGTAATTATAAGATAATTGCAATTGGGCTATGAATTGCCTAAATAATATAGGTTGGACGAATTCTATGGGAAGCCCATAAAGAATTCATCCAAGGGATATGTTAAAGGAGTCCATGGGCTGCTTAGGGCTTAAGCAGCCAGATTAGGGTTTCCTAGTTGTAAACCCTAATAGCCTACATGTATATAAAGGCCCTCTATGCACCAAAAACGTGGCTAACTGATTCCTTAGGGTTTCTAGACGTTTTTGGGTGCCTCCTCTCTTCTCCTTCTTCATCTTGTTTCTTAGTGGTGTTTGTGACTCCATTAGAGGTGCAACACCTGAGGCACTAAGCTTTCTGAAGCTAAGGATTGACTGTTATTGCTATATAACAATCCAAGGTCAGATCTAAACCATATTTTATGTTAATATGATTAATTGTATGCTAGATCTAGGGTTTATAGCTTTGGATATTCAATTTCATGTTCATTAGACAAACTAGATCCAAAAGCTATTAGGGTTTGCATGTACACCATAGGTTTGCTGTATTGCTCGAAACCCATCAATTCTAACACTTAGTCCAAGTGTTTCTTAGTCCATAAGGGTGTTTCCTTGTATGTTAGTTGCTTTAAACACTAAATTCATGCCAATATATTCCATTATATGTCATTAGGACTCATTTGTATCTCGGAACTTCATTCGTGGAACTCCTCATCCTTACACGAATCTGCAATTGAATCACCCACATAAGGTGAGTTCATACCCCATATAATCAATCTTTTAAACTGTTTTAAATGCTTTTAGGGGGGGATACAAGTTGAACACAATGATAATTGTGTAAATTTCTTGTGATACTAAACATGACGTCCTCCACCCCATAACATTTTTGTCGTTCCGGTTTTGGGGTGTGACAGATTGGTATCAGAGCATTTTTTATAGTGAACTAAGTATATCAACCGATAAAAGATATACAAGTATAAATCAATGGGGCCTAAGTGCACTAAATAATAATATATTTTAAGAATATAACAATAATTTATAAAAGTATACATACATGCTTATTCATATATACATACTAGAACAAGTATCACAAGAAGAACAGAGCATAAGTATTTAATGGTTGAACACTGTGGTCAAACATGAACAGTTATGTAATCATATGTAGGATCAATACAGCCCGATCAACTATATTCATTTGAGATATGACCGACATGTGTTTAGAAGTGATGTGGTGTTGCAACAGTCTTAAAACTTGCCTAACTCTATTCAAGGGATTTCTAGATCAGAACAAAAAGTTAGAATACTATGGGAGTATTTTGTTATTATATAAGACAACAACAATTTTAAAACATACCAAGTTCATTACATTAAAATACTATAGGAGTATTTTAGGCATTATATAAATAACTTATGTGAGAACTTAAAATACCCTTCTGGTAGGTCTACGATTCCAGAGTGTATACTTCCAAGGTTTTATATAATTTAGATTTTATTGACTTAGAATTTGTGATCTATGCTTCACTACCTATTCCTTGTTTGGTTGTGTTTTTGGAGTAGGATAACTTATTCAAAGGTCTATTTAATCTTAAATTATATACAACTTGTATACATTACGCAATTATAGGAGGACCAAGAAAGGATCACCCCATAATGTTACACTTAATCTCGTAGATTCTTTAGACACTTCCATTCTCGCACGATAAACCTAGATAGGTGTGACCACTCCATCATAGCAGTCAATAGGGGAGAAAATGAGAAACAAGCAGAGATTTCCAAGAAGCGATCAACAAGAGAAACTAAAACGTCTTACGCGTCACACTAATAAATAATTACCTTACTTGATTTAGTGACCTAGTGGATACACTACTCACCCTATGTGTCAGAATTATTTCTTTTCAGACAACCAGTATTAGTTATTCAATTCACAGAGATTCATTCAAGGATAGGCACTTTTGATTCATAAAGTTTATTTTATATAGACTCTCTTATGAATTGTTTCCAGAACCCTAGATATGAAAATCTGAACCAGATACATTCAGAACTAGGATAACTTAGTCTTTCAGCTTTCAGCTTATATCCACTGGTATAGACTTATTTCCGTCTCATATTTGTATTCTTTTAGCAAAGATGCCTCCTCGCAGATAAAATAGACACACTACTCCGATAACTCCAACTCAACCGTCACTACCTCCCCCACAATTCAATCATGCTACTCTCCAAGCAGCGATATCAGCCGCAGTGGCAACTGCTCTAGCCCACATTGGCGAAAGTGGTACCTTCAGATTTGGTAGCGGTACCCACTTAACCAACCCCAGAATTACTCATGGTCACCCAAGGGAGTGTTCATACAAGGAGTTCATGAGCTGCAAACCCAAATCCTTTAATGGAAATGGTGGAGTCATTGCTCTGATGCGATGGTTCGAGAAAAAAAAATTCAGTCTTTGAAATCTGTTCGTGCCCAGAAGGAAGCGAAGTGAAGTTTGTTGCCTTCACCTTCTCCGACAGAGCCCTGACATGGTGGAATAGCCATATTAAGTCACTGACCCTAACGGTGGCTAACTCAATAGGTTAGGAGAACCTAAAAGAGATGATGTTAGAAGAATACTGCCCTAGGGGCAAAGTTTAAAAGCTGGAACAAGAACTATGGGAGCACACTATGGTTGGCTCAGACATAGTGGCCTACACTGACAGGTTTAGCGACCTGGCAACACTATGCTCTGAGATGGTTACCCCGGAGAGTAAGAAGATAGAAAGGTACATTTGGGGTTTATCTACCCTGATTCAAGGAGATGTACTGTCTTCTAAACCAACTACATTCGATAGCGCCAAACACCTGGCCCAACGACTCATTGACCATGGAGTCCTCCATGGCATGGTGGTCCCTGTTCCCGAGCCATCGAAGGGAGGAGACCATAAACAAACGTCCGCGAAAAAAAGTAAAGGGCGAACAACCCAGGAAACCCCACAGGAGCAACAAATGGGTACTATCTACGCCGCCACAACACCTGTTACTCCAGCACCTGCCAATTGATATGTTGGAACTCTCCTGAAGTGTGATGATTATAACTAACACCACACCAGAGAATGTCGGGAAATGTAATGCTTGAATTGCCACAGGAAGGGGCACACTGCCCGGTTCTGCAGGGCACCGACACAACCGATCTCCCAAGTCCCCGAGATAGAAGTAAACCAGGCCTGCTATGGCTGTGGTGATACAGGGCATTACAAGAGGGACTTCCCGATAATGAGGAACTCAGGCATAAATGGAAGGATTCTGATGATAACCGTAGGAGAAGCAACCCCGGTGTCCCGAACGACCAGCGATATGTCTTCGATTTATGAGTTGCTTTAAAAAAATTAATTTATATTTATCTAAGATTAAAACTTAGGGAGAACATTTAAAAGTAATTATAATAACTAACTCATTTGAACAAGTCACAACATTCACAAAGGAACTAAAGATCCATTCATGGAAGCTATGATGGCTTAGTTTATACATCAGGGTTGTGTATAGCTGAGATGTTGCAGACTCAGAGTGAGTGTTTTCACCTAAATTCCTGTTCCTTGTTTGGTTGTGGATTTGGGGCAGAGTTACTCAGTCGACCGTCTTATTCATATTAATTATACATAACTTTTATATGTCATGCGATCATAGTGGTACCGAGGAGGATCAAAATATAGAGTATCGACACTAGTTATCAGAACATTGCACTATTAGTACTCGCTTATCGCGGGACGATTTGTGGCAGTGTTAGTATCAAGGGGAAAAAAGAAAGCACTTGAACGTTTACACAGAGTACATTTTCGAGCACACTCGGGATACACCGTCGTTTAGCAAATGTTTCTTTCAAATTGGCCTAACTTTCCTTGATTTAAAGAGTCCGTTGTCGTCATTCGTCATGAATTGGCGTGGTCCTCACCATACTAAGTTCATATGTTTCCAAAGCCTCGACCGTCAAGTTCATGAAACCCTCATCATTTGTAACGACAACCCAAACCAGACCTCAGAATCGTCTACCTCTTATTCTAAATTCCGAAGTACTCATGTGAAGAGTACTTTTCCCTCCGAAACCTTACCATCGTATATTCAAAAGACCTTCCCGAACTACCACTCGTCCAACAGATCAAGTTCAAGCATAGAGGCTAAGGACAAATACAACCCAACTATCACTAATAAGTGTATAAGCGAGAGTAGTATATAATCATGATTATGCAAACTTAGTATGTGTGTTTCCGCCCTATCTCCTGTTCCTTGTTTGGTTGTGGACTTGGGGCAGAGTCGCACATCCGACCGTCTTACTAATATTAATTGTATACGAATTGTATATGCAAGGAATGATAGATTGACCAAGTATGAATCCGATAATAGACAGTAAGGCAAAGTTACCAGGTCTACGAGTGGGTATTCTGCCAATCAGAGGAGCACAACCCCAGTAGTACTGCTAAGAAAGTTAATTTCGGGACAAAATTTCATCTAATGGGGGGATGATGTGACAACCTGAAATTTTTTGCCTTGTAAGTCCATCTATTCAGTTCAACTGAGAGTCAGACTTGTTTCTACTATCAATTAGCATGGTTAAGGATCATTTTAAGGGTTCTAATCCTAGTACATTCAAGCATTGGGTATAGGATTGAGGTGCTTAGGTTCTTCGCGTTGAAATCAAGCTGAACACTCCATCAAAGGGAGTGTACGGCCGTACACATGGGTGTACGGCCATACACCCATCATGATTTTACACCCTTTCCCATATGTAGAGCATTCCTCCATTTCTAGTCATTTCTCACATTTGCAAGTCTAGAAAATTAATTCTCTCTCTCTCTCAAGTATCATTGAGTTCTTCATCCTAGATCTTAAAAAACGTAAGTGTTTCTTCCATATTTGAGTTGTTATCCTTCTTAATCATGAATCGCCCTTTGATTTCATCCATGAAAATCAACTTTTTGGGTAGATTTTCAAGATCTTCATCTTTCACCAAGTTCACCAAGAACACCAAGAACACACACTTGTTCTTGGTGGCAGTGAACCCTCCTTCAAGCCTCCAAATCGTAAGTATCCTTCCCCTATGCTTAGTACACGTTAGGATCTCTTGTTAAACACCTTAGAAACAACATGTAGCTAGAACAAAAGGAGTGTACGGCCATACACCCTTGCATGGCCGTACACCCCTCAAAACACCCCAAAAGGGCCTCCAAAGTGAGAATCTAGTTCATATTCTTGATGAGCAATCGACCCACTAGCTTTCCCATTGTTTAAAGGCCCTCTTATGTATATTTGACCATAAGTATGCGTCCGTACACTCCATGGCCGTACACCCATGGCCGTAAATACCAAGTTGTGGCCGTATACACCCCTTTGATGAATCACATGTGATTCTAACACTTAGTCCAAGTGTTTCTTAGTCCATAAGGGTGTTTCCTTTCATGTTAGTTGCTTTAAACACTAAATTCTTGCCAATATATGCCATTATATGTCATTAGGACTCATTTGTGTCTCGGAACTTCATTCATGGAACTCCGCATCCTTACACGAATCTGCAATTGAATTACTCACATAAGGTGAGTTTATACCCCCTATAATCAATCTTTTAAACTGTTTTAAATGCTTTTAAGGGGGGGATACAAGTTGAGCACAATGATAATTGTGTAAATGTCTTTTGATACTAAACATGACGTCCTCCACCCCCGAACGTTTCCGCCATTCTGGTTTTGGGGTGTGACAGATGCACTTGGTACTCATGGAGTTAACTTTAATAGTTCCTATATATTTGATGAAAACATTCTTTAAGAAAAACCCTTATTTCCTTTAGTAAAAATAGTAACCACAAAAGTTCCTTCTATAATCTCTTAGTTTATACAAGCTGTATATAATCTAATATTGAACGGATAGTTAATTGTGTGAATCTGCGCTAAGCCCACAACCAAACAAGGAACAGGAAGTAAGGCAGAAAGCACACATCCAACTGCCTATCAGATATTAATTATATGTAACTCTGATGTATAAACTAAGGTATTATAGAATTAAGCACGAAGGGTCCTTTAAGTTATACTGGTCTAATAAAATTAATTAAACCCTTTTTATGATAGGTTTCTAGTTTAATCTACTACATGTTCTATCTGAAAAGTGTGTTTTTGTACTAGAAAACGGTGTATTGAATTAGTATACTATGACCTGACCCATACCTGGTACTTCTTATGATTACTTGGTGTATACGAAATGTATATATAATTAAGATCGGATAGATAGTAGACTGGGTGCATCTGCTTTAAGCCCACAACCAAACAAGGAACAAGAAATGAAGTGGAAAGCACACACTCTACTATCTGCCGGACCCGATTAATATATATCCATGATGTATAAACTAAGGAATCATAAAGTTAGCATTATAGGACCCTTTCTAAGTGAATGTACTAAGACTCGAAAGTATTGGTTATCTTTTGTAAGTTTTCCCAAGTTTAAGACTATCCTTACTAGAAAATAGTTTGCATTACTTTATATGGGAGAATATCACCATATGAATGTAATGGGAAAATGAAAGTATTCAGTAATATTGTATAAGAAATTACTGAATCACTAACTACCTTAAAACTAGTTTGTTAATTAAGGTTAAAATGTGATATGATTGTAATCATACCGATATGACACGTGTTTTAACACGACGACCTAATGGCGCCGAAACTGTTGTGACCTTTGTCATCCGTAGACTTGCAAGTCCCACTGTAGCTATCAGCAAGGTGTGGGGTGTCAATCCCGTATAGATCTATACACAAATTCATGCTCTCCTTCCATGAGATTCTGATTACAAAACGCAACCTAGCAAGTATATTGCTATGTCGTGAAGTAGTGGTTTCACATTATTGTTATCTTGTTCTTGTTATAGTATGTTCCTTCTGTTCTAGTGTATAGTATGTTCCTCCCTGTTTCTCTTTATAGTATGTTCCTCCCTGTTTCTCTTTATAGTATGTACTGAACGCCTAAACTATACCTATTATAGTTTACTAGTATGTTTACTTGAACTGTTACTGACTTGATGAAAAGACTCATTTATCAACTGAGTTATGATTGTACTTTAAAAATGGAGTTTTATAAACAATAAAGTAACATAAATTAAAAATAGCTTTTGAAATGATTTGATCACTTTATAAACATAAGCAATCCTTTGAAATGATGTTTATCACAAAACATTTACACAGTTATCATTGTGTTCAACTTGTATTCCCCCCCCCCCCCCCCCCACACACACACACTTAAAAGCATTTAAAACAGTTTAAAAGATTGATTATAGGGGGTATGAACTCACCAACTTAAATGTTGATCTACACTTTCAAAATAACTTGTATTCTCAGGAAACTAGTAGACAGGTATGCGCGCTGGGATTCAGAAGATGAAGTATAGTAGCTTCATGACTTATTTTGTTATTTACTTTTGGATTCAATCTTTTGTGAATCACTACTTGTAAACACTTTAATATTAATACAATGGTTGTTTGTTACTTTGATTACTATGATGCATGTCTTGTGATACTCAACATGATGTCCTCCGCCCCTGAACGTTTCCGTCGTTCCGGTTTGGGGGTGTGACATATATAGACACACACATACATACCACAAAGCATCATTACATCAAGAAACATTGAAACAATTAAAGCTCAATTAAGTACAACACATTTTATTACACCATTTCCTGTTTCCATTTGTCCTAATAGAAACACACTACCTTATGTCTTTATTATAGGCACAATTCTCTCATTAAAAAAACTACACCTATATCACCTCACATATTCTAACACTATCTAGGACTTTTCATCTGTATAATGTTTCCATTCCTTTATCGATGTCTCCTACTCTTAGCATGTCACTTGGCATGTTTCATCCCTCACAATCTTCTTTTTCATGTCCTTTAGTCTGTTTCACCCCTGATGTTATTGTGTCCCTCTTGCTACTCCTTAGGTCCAAGTACAACATACAAAAAATGCAAGTGTTTTATCTTCTTGTCACTAATGGTAGCTTATGTGATAAGGGGAATAATTTATATAATATCAAGCCAAACAACATGTTTGCTTCTATTACACATCTTACACATAACACCTAACATATACGCTCAACCACCTATAATAAATGTCACATTTGGTACACCTGATAGACCTAGCCTCTAACATATATTTGGTTAACCACTCGTTACACATGTGACACTTGCTAATCCTGAGGCCTAAAATCTAAAATATGTATGGGCAAAACGTATCACAAGTCATTAGTGATGATTAGTTGATAGGTTATAAAATATATTTGAAAGTCGTTCCATTGAATAATGTTGCCTAAAACTTTGATTCTATAAACTCTAAATATAAATCCTATTTTAAATTTATAAAAATTAACAAATTAAATTGAAACTATCCACACCAGACATTAAACTTGATCATGAGTATCATAACTTAGGTAAGTAAGTGTTTTGAACACATGGGAAACAAAAGTGTACTGGCATCATTAAATCTAACTATTAATCAACCTTAAAAGAAAGCATACAAGGGGGATTTATAAAATATCTCACTTAAATAATCTATAAAACAAATAATCAAATAAATACTCATAAAAACCTTGGCTAACTGTATAAATAACATAATTTGATGGTACTTATATTTGTGTTTACTCATTCTTCTTTCTAACGATGATTTCATTTAAATGGATATTGATATGTTGTTCACCAATTCCTAAGTTAATTAACTCCAATTTAATTTCATTAATAAAATGTTTCTAAGTATCTACCCGTAGTGATAACTTTCTTAGATCCATTTTGTTAATTCGTATTATGAGAAACTAAATTGGTATGATCAGTCCCAGGGTTAGTGGAGACTTATCAAATTTTCTAACTTAATAGAACAATCATGAAACTTAAATCAATATTATTATGCTTAACCTAGGGACGCCTTAGCTAGTCAGATCTCTTGCTTCAACTGGTCGAGGTCTAATCTCCTAGTTGTTAACTAAACAATTGATTCAAGTAACAATATCTGAAGCTCATATTAGACCATGCACTTAGCTACATAAACATAATAACAATAATGTTTTTGCTCAAAATAACATAAGTAATTTAGTAACCAAATTAGTTAGTGTGTTGTGATGTTTAGAAAAATATTTTTAAGAAAGTAAACTGTAAATTTTTGAAGATCTTGAAATCTCCCGAAGATCTTGGACGTGCCTAAAATCGTAGGAATTAAGACAATAATATTAAGATTTTATAAAGAAATATGAAATAATAATGCTGGTTTAGCCCAAAATATAAGTACATGTATAGTTGGAAATGGGGACAAAAATAGTGTTAAAGTTGTAAATTTGTTTAATGAAGTAATAAGTCTTAAGATATTCAAAAAGAGCCAAGATGCCACATAATATCTTGAGGTTGCAATTGAACAAATAAAGTGTAATAGTTGAATAAACATTTGTAAAAATGATCAAACACAAATAATACGTAAATATGAGTCCAAGAATACAAAAATATACGAGTAAAGCCCTCAACCCTTTTGGATATATGACATAAAACCTTGGGAGGTGATAATATCACCCGCCTTAGAAATTATATTGATAAAAATAAGATTTACAAGTGCAATCTGATTAAGTGTGAAGTTTTTTCATGTTTGTGAGATTTCAGAGAGTGAATAAAAGTTAGATTGGCCAAGTGTCCGTGTATGATCAGTGGTAAACATGTGTGAAATAATATCATCTCCTATATTTATACATTTGATATCTAACTAACTTCCGTAAAAATCTAGGACTAGCATTTAATGTGTAACCGTGTAACTAAATATTAGCTATCGGATCAATGAAAAATAAAATCATTCTTGAGAGAATATTATTAGATTTCTTATTTTTTTTAAGTATTCAAATTTCAAAATGTCTTAGCGGTAGTTTGAATATATTATGTATCTTTAATTAAGGAAACAAAATAATAAATTCCAGATTTTTCGGAAACAAATTTATAATTGTTATTTACACTAAAACAACTTATTTCTTTAAAAATCATTCTGGAAAGATTTTTAGAAATTTATTTTTCTATTTAAAAATACACAATCTAAGAGAAATGATTTTTAAATAGACATTCTTGACAGAATACATAAAAGTTTTATACATCCTTAAAATAATTACATCAAAAAGCTATACATTCTTAAACAAATTATATAAAAGTTTTATACATCCTTGAAACATGTAACACTCGGTTTCGGAATTACTCCGTTGCTTGGGGTTGCGGCTGAGTCATTAGTTGTCACAAGGCTTAGGGCTTCGGGAAAGGAAGTATTTGGCCCATTTTGGATGTGGGTGTCATAGTACAAGTGATACAAGTATTCAATTGTGTCTTCGGAAGCCAATGGTAAAATCATAATTTGATATATTGGTCATTTATAGATTTTGGGTTTCGTTCAAGAGGTTTTAAGGCTTGGTTGCATTGTTGGAAGAGTAGGGCTTCTCGCCACCTTTTCATGGATATATGGTTCGTTGGAAACGGACCTAGGATGAGGGAGTTATGGTATTTTGAAGTTTTTGGCAGCTTTGGTCCTTAATGGAAATAATTGGCAAGGCAATCCCATGCATGCAAAGTGGCATGCGCGTGAGTATGCCTAGTGTAAGTTGGGGTACGCCCAGTGTAGTGTTGGATAAGTGGAACGTGGGTTTGGGAGACGTACGCCCAACGTACAGGAAGTACGCCCAGTGTACGTTTAGGATACCTAAAACCCTAATTTTAAGGGTTGGCTCACTATTTAAGCACCTTAAATATAGGGTGTGTGCCTCACCTTCATCCTCTAGTTTTTTAAAACCTAAATCTCGAGTCATAGCTTCATCCAAGAGGGTTTTGTGCTTTCTATGTGCATTATTGGTGGATTTTAGTGTATTTTAAGAAGTGGTGGCTTGGTGCAAGGTGGTGGTTCAAGGAAAGACTAGTAGATCTGAACTCTTTGCTACATTTTTAGCTCATTGAAGGTAAAAATCTCTTAACTTGATCATTATAAGTTGAGATCTATGATTATATGGTTTTGGTCCTATTTTGACCTCTTAAGTGAGATCTAGTGGTTGGGCACCACTCTAGAAGCTTTGAGTTGCTACTCTTAGCATTTCTGAGGTTATAAGTCCATAAAGTTGCCGTCTTTAAGGTTAGATATGGTCCATGCATGTTTTAGATGGATTAAGATGGGTATTATTGGATTGGTCATTGGGTCCCTTTGAATCATGCAAATGCATAAAGGTGCCGAATATATGCATTAAGAGTTTTATTTTGAGGTTCCTTGATGTTTGGGGTGCAAAGTGGTTAATTGGTTAAGCCACAAATCGAGTTTGAAGGATCTGCGGCTACGCCCCGCATAGCTAAAGGTACACCCAACATACCTCCTTTTAGGCATGATCCAGGTTTCCTCGAGTATGCTCAGCTGGGCATACGCCCCACGTTCGTGGTCCTTTGGGCTTGTTTCATGTTTGGGCTTTGAAATTGGGCTGGGTTTTGTGTGTTGGGCTTTCTGGTCAAAGGAAATTGAGAGTCTTGGACTCTTGTTTGGGTATTTCTATTTGGGCCAAGATTTTGTATTGGGCCTTGGTGAGCCCAATAGTTTTGGGCTTTAGTGGGCCCATTGGGGTTAGACCTTTGGGCCATCGAAGAATTATTTTTGGACCAAGAATTGTTGGGCTTTTAGGTAAGGTCCATATAGGGTTGGGCCTAATTTGGAAAATTGGGCCATTAATGGTTTTTTATGGATCTTATAGTTTTGGGCCTTGTTGGTATGAGCTTGGGCCTTGGTTGTGAGTCTTGTTGTGCCAGGGGTAAAATGGTCATTATACCCCAAGTTTGGATTATGGATCATGGTTTGGAATTCAGTTGCTAATTGGATGTTGTTTTGGTAATTGTTAGTTTGGGAAATCGTCAGGGCAGCAACTAAGGATTTCGTGTAGTGAGTTTCAGCATTCAAGGTGATTTTCCTCACTTTTGTATGGGTCAAAGACACCAATGCCGGTCCATTTGGTTTATATTGTAGGAAGACCCGAGGGTTAGCCCTTGGCATCATGTATGAAAGACCAGGAGGCAGCTCCTGGCAGACTGTATGCAACACCAAAGTCTGAACTCTAGCAAGTAATTAGTTAAATAGTATTGTTTTTATGCTAGTTGTCTTTGTGACACTTGCATAGAAGACCAAGAGTTAGCTATTGGCACTTGTCTATAAGACCCAGGGTTGTGGCCCCCAACCTGGAACGAAAGACAACGAGGTGGCTCGTGGCATAATGGCAAGTCTATGTGCGACACATAGCACGTTTATTGATTATGATATATGAATGATATGTATGGCTCACGATTATGTATGACTTGTATGGATCGTTGGATATATATGGTATGTGGTATTTGGGTAACTCACTAAAATTCGTTCTTATAGTTTTCAGTTTTGTTAGGTACTCCAATTTTCAAATTGAAGAGCACGGGACGATCGCAGCGCATACACCCGTGTTTTCCGCAATATATGATCTTTGGGATTGAACTCTGATAATTGTTTTATTTGAAATGCTTCTCAGTGTTTTGAACAAAGTTACAATAGCGTTTTAACTATATTGAAAATGAAATATTTACCTTGGATTTTTGGGTCATTACAAAAAAATTACATCAAAAGCTGACACAATCATGAAAAAATACATAAAAAGACAAACAAGTTCTTGAGAGATTGCCTTCTTGAAGAATAATAGAGGAAGATGAGGTAGATATGGTGGGTGGTTGTTTGAAATTAGCCTGTCGGTCTTACTTTGTGTTCTTCAAGAATCTGATTATCAAAATTTCAGACATTTTCACAAACACCTGTTGTGCAACATAAACTAAAGTTCAAGCATAAAATTCAATCTTTTTCGATCGATTCAATTTTTATGAATTGAAAACAAAAAAGAACATTTTCATAATAATAATACGATTTTAGATATCGGCATGTGACATCCCCATTTTCACGGCCAGAAAAGACCGATTTTGTTTATGCTTTATAAAAATCAGAGTACTTCATTTCATAAAAATGTTGCGGAATTTGTTCCCAGAAAAACATGGTAAATACTTTATTAAAACATTTTCGAAGAAACGTATTTATTTCATTTTAAAATGTTTGGGATGTCATCGTTAATACATGAACATAAGCATAAACACAACTTACAATTATTTACACTAGTGTACATCTCTTTAAATCTCTCAGTGTAATGTCACTTCATATCAACATCTGTGATATAAATCAACTGAGTGGGTCAGGTTGGGATACCTGGTGAGCACATAGGGTTTTCAACCCACAATAATATAATTATTATTTTTAAACATCAAACAATCAACCCAATTACCCATTCCCGTTATCCTCACATTACGTCCCTAAAACATCTAACACAAGGGACCTAGTCAAAGGACTATCATTGGGATGGACACTACTGCTAAGGGGATTCCTTGGCAATGAAAGTCCTAAAGTGAACCATATGGGGAATGGAGTACACCTGGTGAGCACACAGTTCACACTGTTCGAATAAACACACACAGTTCGAATAAACACACAGTTCAAATAAACACACAGTTCGAATAAACACCTACAGGTTGCGAGCATGCTAGTGTTCCATTGGACTGTCTAGAATCGTCCGTGGTCATCATCTATACTCCGCTAGATGACTAGATCATCAAGAACAGCTATAACGAGGCCTCTCATTATTTTATTTTGTCACACAGCAACTATTACATCTACCCATGTTTTACCCAACACATTTTGTAGATATAAAATACATATACAGTTTAAATCATTGAAAACATGTATAAAACGTTCATCCAACATAGATAACAAGTATACAGATAATATACACACACAACACGTAATTTATATAAAATACTTCATATCTATGTGTAAGCTGAAAGTAACTATGCACTCACTTGAAAGGTGGTGACTCAACACTCGGACAACGCTTCGATATTCTCAAAACGATTTTCCTTCGATAAAACCTAGTATCAATACCACTAGGGTTTAGTCTAACGATAACCGTGACAAATTAATTGTCTGACTATTATTATTATTATATAAGCGTTAATAACACTCAATATAACTCATAATAATAGCTCAAATAATTATTTTAAGGACCTAATAACATTCCTATAATTATTTGAAAGCTATATTAAAAATTGCGTAAGCGTAGCACACTTACAACGAATTTTATCGAAAACCGGAACTTAATTGGAGCAGCGTTTCGAAACCGAAAAACTCCTTTTTCTCAGGACTCTGGGAGCCTCGGGGCTTCCCTCGGGGTGCTAGGGGTTCACCTAGACTTTAGGGGACTCAAAAGGGGCTAGAGAGAGAAAGTTCTTTTTATCGATGTTCTTAGTTTAACATATTCTACGACTTTCGTTTAGATCGCTAAGGCTAAATCTCGCTCTATCGTAAATTCACTATTTACGATTCCCGGTATCGTGCTGGTTCTGTCGCGAAACTTCGACGGGTCATAACTTCTTCGTTATAACTCGGATTTCGGCGTTCTTTATATGTACGGAAACCTTGTGACATATTCTACAACTTGGTTAAGATTATTTATTCTAAATAATCTTTTGTCGAAAAGTCGTTTTCGACTCCTATTGCCTCTAATTTGACTAGCCCGGATCTACGGGCGTTACACGACATATTAGAAACAAAAAGAAAACTTTTTTCAGAATTATAAAATGATTTAGATGAAAACAATAATGAGAACAAGGGAGAAAAAAAGTATACGTCAAGAAACAAATGATCCATACCAACCATATTCCATTTTCCAACTTGATGAATTGAATTCTTGAAAAAAAATGAGAACAGGGAAGTCAAATGTTACATCCCCAATTTCCCAACCTACAATAATTAGGTTCTTTAATTTCTTCAAATCATTCAACCTGATTACCTGTTCCAATTATCCTCACTTTCTTTCCCTAAAGTATCTAATTTAAGGGACCTAGCCTAAGGATTATCTTCGGGATTGACAATAATGCTTAGCGGATTCCGCAGAAATATATGTCAGTAAGGCAACCATGAGGGGGATGGAGTACACCTGGTGAACACGTCATTTACAAACACCTACAAGTTGTGAACTGCCAGCATTCCACTAGACTGTCTAGAATAGTCTGTGGTCGTCATCTATACTACGCTAGATGACTGGATCAGCTTTAACATGAAGGCCTCTCATCATTTATTTCACCTTTCATCATCTATATCATCTACACATCTTTACCCAACATAATTATAGGTATAAAATACATATATTGTTTAAATTGAGTAAAACATGTATCAATCATTCATCTAGCATAGATATCCGGAACACAGATAATAGACATACATAGAAAGAAATTTATATTAAATACTTCATATGTATGTGTAATGAAAGTAACTATGCACTCACTTGTTAAAGTGATGACTCGTAATTCGGGCAGTGCTTCTCTTCCAACAGTTGTCTTTTCCTTTGACGAAACCTAGTATCATTATCACTAAGTCTTTGTCTTTTATTTATTGTGACTAATTATTAGTCTAGATTTATGATTAAATCAAAGTCTTCTTCATTCTTCAAGATCTATCAAGTAAGTAAAAACCAGGTAGGATCATATCGGAGGTAGGGTCCGTTTGGTATACGAAGTATACTGTTTAGAAATCCCACTTTAAACACCTCACTTAATCCAACCTAGACATCATCCCCCTAAGTAGATCAATTAGTTTAATGACTTGGAATCACTGATAAATCTTGTTTATAGGTTCATAATAACGATAATGAACTTAAACATAAGTTATAGTTAAAGTACGGTAAGAATAACTCAACTTACAGGTGGTTTAGCGAGAAACCGGACCCTGCGTGGGCAGAACTTCTGACCTGAAATCTCTATTCTCTAGGCTTTACAGCACTCCATGGGTTTTTTTCTAACACCTAGGAGGCCCTAGGGAAAGGATTAGAGGCTTTGAGGTGTTTGGGAGAGAATTAGATAGAAATATGTGAGGAAAAGAGTATTTTCGAGCTCTATTTATGAGCTGCCAACACCCAAGTACGCGGGACATAGTCAAGTATTACGCTGGGCGTACTTAAAATTTTTTTTGGGCATAATGTGCCACGTATTGCAATCTTGTTCCAAGCTGTGGGGAAGAAGTTGTAGCCTAGATCTTTCCACGTGTCACTTGCTGGTTTAATCCAAAAATTAATTATCTTCTAAAATTCGTAACTTTTACATACGAGCTCCGTTTTTCATGTTATTTATATCCACGCATAGGTATCGACCTAGTCTACAACTTTCGTTTAGACCCCGTCCACTAATTTTGAATTTATTTTTAAAGTTATATTTTAATAGGCTTAGACAGTTAAAGTCTGTTAAAAATTCGTAACTTTGTCATCCGACTTATGTTTTTGACTGTCTTTATATCGTTGAGTCCTATTAATGAGATCTTCAATTATTGTTTCGGTTGTGTCGGCTAAAAATCGATCGATCTAAAACTTAATTTTCGGGTTGTATACTGCTACATTGAATCTTAGAAAAATTATAACTTCCTCTAACAAAGTTAGATTTGGACGTTTTCTACATGCATGTTCTCGGTTTAACATTTACTACGACTTTTGTTTAGATCTCTATGGCTAAAAATTATTTCGTCAAAAATTTACTTTTTACGATACGTGGAGTTGTGTTGGTTAATCGCAAAAACTTCGACGGGTCATATTTCTTCGTTATATGTCCGATTTCAGCATTCCCTATGTCTCTGGAATCCTTGTTACGACTACTTTAATTTTATTCAAAGATATTGGGTCTAATTGTTATTTTATTTTAGACGTGTATTTTATTCCTATTTTATTACATTGTTATAAGCACATATGTTGCACATAATATACACGTAAATCACATAATACTCAAATAATTCTTCTTCATTACATAAAATAGGTTACAATTGTTGACCTTTACTATTACATCATTATAATAAAGCTTAGTCAGAAACGCAGGCATTATAATTATCAACTCCTTAGGATGATTCCATCTCGGAATCATGCATCAGCAAGCAAATGTGGATAACGACTCATCATGTCACTCTCTGTCTCCCATGTGAGGTTCAGCCCATTTGAATGTTTCCATCGCACTAACACTAATTCGACTATCTTGTGTCACAATTTCTTCGCCTTACGGTCAACAATTGCTTCAGGCTCTTTGATTCTTATCTTCATTAATCCTTAACTCTGAAAGTGGCATTATATCGGGAAATTCTCCCCTAAACTTCCTTAAATAACACACATGGAAATGTTATGGATACTGTCTAGTTCTTCCGGTAATTCCAGCTTGTAAGCTTGGTCCCCAATCCTCTGAAGAACCTTTAATGGACCAATAAATCTTGGACTCAACTTTTCTCTCTTTCTAAATCTTATAAGTCCCTTCCATGGTGAGACTTTAAGCAATACCGAATCTACAACTTTTAATGTCATTGGTCGTCACTTATTGTCATCATAGCTCTTTTGGAAATCCTAAGACGATAACATCCTTTATCTAATCACCTTTAGCTTTTCAACAGTCTGATGGAGTATCTCGGGACCCATAAGCTGCTTTTCTCCAACCTCAAGCCAACAAGACGGCGTACGACACTTCTGTCCATATAAGGCTTTATAAGGTGCCATCTTAATGCTTGAATGGTAGCTATTGTTATAGGAAAACTCTACCAGGATTAAGTACTCATCCCAGTTACCTTGAAATTATAGCATACATGCTCTTAACATATCTTCCAGTGTTTGAATTTTCCTTTCGCTTTGACCATTAGTCTGCGGATGGTAGGTTGTACTTAAACACAACTTCGTACACATTTCCTCTTGTAGACTTCCAAAATCTTGATATAAAACGACTGTCACAAACCGATACAATCGTTAAGAGAACACCGTGAAGTCTTACTATCTCCTTCACTTAGGCAATTGCAAGCTTATCCATAGACCATATCTCGTTGGCTGCTATGAAGTGTGCACTCTTTTTGAACCGATCCACGACTACCCAAATCATATCGTGACCGTTCTCTATCCTAGGTAGTTTAGTCACTAAATCCATGGGGATGTCTTCCCACTTACCCATAGGTACAGGAAAAGGTTCTAAACTCCCATACGATTTCTGATGTTGCACTTTAACTCTTGCACATGTTACATATTTTGCCACATACTTTACAACATCGAGCTTCTTCGTTGGCCTCCAGTAGTAAGGTTTCAGATCCATATACATCTTAGTGCTGCCGAGATGAATCGAGTGCATGGTATTGTGAGTTTCTTCCATCAGAAGATCCCTTATTCCTCCCGTCTTATGAACCCAAATTCTGCTTTGGAATACCTTCAATCCTTGACTATTTGTACCAAATACCAACGTTTTTCCTAAAAGTTCTTCCTTTCAGTCATCCTTCTCTAAACCTTCTTCCTGAGCTTTCTTGATGCTTTCCACAATTATTGAGACAACTTATGTTCTTAACGATCTTGGCCTCCTTCTTTCCAGGTTTACTTTTCGACTTAGAGCATTATCTACAACATTTGCTTTACCAGGGTGGTAAAGTGTCTCACAATCATAATCCTTGAGTAACTCTAGCCAGCATTGTTTCCTCATATTCAATTCCTTTTGATCAAAGAGATACTGAAGACTTTTCTGATCAGTAAAGAATTTGCATTTTGTGCCATAAAGATAATGCCTCCATAATTTTAATGCGAATACTGTTGGATAAGGTGTCTAAGTCCATAACTATTTCGGGTCAGTACTTGACCCGACCCGGCATGGTCCATTTGGGTTGCATGGCACCATGCAATTGGATAGACTAAATGAGAGTAATAGCACTTGGAGATTATTAATATATTATAAGTTCTAATATATTAATAATATTATTTTGATTAGTTTGATCAAAAATTAATTTAGAATTAATTAAGTGATCAAAGGATAACTAATTAAATATATGGGTTGATTATGTAAATCATTCATATCTTGTATAGTGGGCTAAGAGGCTCCATGGATTATCAAGTTGGGTTCCACCCATAGGATGCTCCATGGGAGTTACAAACCCATGGGTCATGGAAATGAAGAGTCATGACACATTAGGGTTTACATGGTGTAACCCTAGATGTGTCAACACTATATAAGAGTCCCATTCTCCACAAAATCTGACACACATAAGAAACTAGAGGGCTTGGCCGATTTTAAGAAGTGTGTATTCTCTCAAAAGTCTTTCCAAGAGCATTTGGTGTTGTGTGAAGCATTTGAGGCATCACACTTGGGGTGCTAGGCTCACAAGGTTTCAAGGAACATAAGCAACAACAAGGTAAGTTATTCTATCTTTCATTCAAGTTAAAATTGTTCCCCATGTATGCTAGATAGGAATATAACCTTGGAAATTCAACTTTGCATGATAATTAGACAAACATAGATCCAAGGTTATTAGGGATGCATGTATACTTAGGAAGTGTTAGAATGCTCAAAACCCATCAGTGGTATCAGAGCCTAGGCTTGTTTGTTTGTTATTTGTGCTAAAAAGTTGAAGAAAGTCGAAAAACTTGCTGTCTGACTGCTGGACTCGTCGAGTCCATGGGGGGACTCGTCGAGTTCACTTGTATCTTCAACCTACTTGTCGAGTAGGTTAATGCACTCGGCGAGTAGGGTCGACAGAGTGCAGATTTTCGACTTTAGTTGCTGGAAATGGATTAGAAACATTACCCTAAACTGTTTTGGTACTTGAAAACTTGTTTTAGTTGGTGTAATGTCTTGCTAATTCATTTACAACAACTAGTTATCAAAATTACAAAGTTTTAAGTGTAGTTTTGATTCATGAAAGTGCTTGTGTTCATGTTCTTGATCTTATGATGTTTAGATCATCATAGGAATTATTTGTAACCTATGTGGTAGTTTAATTCTTGATCATAATATGCTTTAATGGAGTCCATAACTTTTCCTCAAGTTATGGAAAACCAAAAGTCACTTGAGTTAAAAAACCATTAAAAGAACACAAGAGTTAGAAAAATGAAGAGACTTCATTTTATTACTCTATTAAACTCATAAGTTACAAGAAATGAAAAGTTTTGAAAGTTTACAAAACTTGCCCTCAAGTTTTGGAACAAGTAAAGTCAAGTTAAAACTTTAGTTCCAACCCTTAGAATTTTAAAAGTTAAAATTCAACCCTTATACTTATATTATTATGATTTAATAATTATATATATATATATATATATATATATATATATATATATATATGTATCAGAACAAAGTCGTCTTACCGCTAGTACGCCTCATTCACGAAACCGGTCTATAATGTGGGTATAAGGTTGTTGCCTATAAAATGGCAACTTAATGGGTGTCCACTCTCACCCACCGCTTGCTTGACCGGTAGTGGGTCGTTAGCCGAACGGGTAAGACAAGGACTTATAAATTCTCATTAAAAGTATGATGAATATTATAAAGTAACTAAATGTTTTATTAAATTCCCAATCTTAGTTACTTTAGGAAAAATGTGAATAAGGTGCTAATCCATGAAATTACACTTTACACTTTGTTTAAGTCGTTGGTGGAGCGTGTGTGGTTAACCGGCACACTAACTTGGACTTAACAAGGTAGGTAAAGGGTGACTTAAGGTTTATTATAGTATCGGTGGAGCGTGTGTGGTTTACCGGCACATCGATTGAGTGATAAACTTTAAGGGTACCAAGTGATTTGCATGGTTACTTCACACCTCGTTTTGTGATCCTCGGTATCCCAGTCACAAAACTTGGAGGGCACACTCGAGATTGAAACATGCTTTTGAAAAGTTCATTAAATCTCAAAGAATCTAGGAATTTCTAAGAACCAATCAAAAACCTAATATCTAATATTTCGGTTTTCGTGGTGGAAATTGGTGAATCGTCATTCACCTACCTTTCAAATATGTTATAGCTTGGATTACAGCATACCTCTTCCAAGTTATAATATATTGTGATTGGATCCTAGCCTTAATATTACATTTGGGTGTTTTATTAAGGACTCTCCTAATATCTAAACTAATCTTGTCCATTTCTTTCAGATTTCTTCAAACAATGTTGCTTCTGGATCTAACCCTAACAGCTCCTTTACCCTTATGAACTTGTGTGGGAAGGTCACTTTTGATGGATCCAACTTCAATGAGTGGATCATAAACATCAGGATGATTACCCGCTACGAGGACAAAGAATATGTCCTTGACAAGGAGCTTAAGGAGATTGATGAGACCACTGCAACTCCTCAGGAGATCGCTGACTTTCAGGCACATGAAAGGGATGCTACGAAAGTGGCATGCATCATGATGGCCACGATGACAGCGGAACTCCAAAAGTCTTATGAGGATTTCTACCCTTATGAAATGCACCAAGATCTGATGGAAAGATACCATCAAAGTGCACGACAAGAGAGGTATGAAATCATCTGCTCCATGATAACAGCCTTGATGAAGGATGGGGAATCCGTCACGAGCCACATGCAGAAAATGCAAAGGTATGTGGATCGTTTGCTGAAGCTTAATGTGAACTTCCCTGAGGATCTTGCAATAGATATCATTTTGCACTCCCTACCATCGTGCTATGATCAATTCCGCATGACATATCACATGAATAAGGAAGAGGTCACACTCAGCAAACTTCAGGGACTTCTCAAGACCGCAGAAACAGGTCTTAAGGGGAAGTCGGTTGTTAACACTCCTACTCCAAACTCTACTCCGGATTTAGCAATCGGGAAAAGTCGAGGGAAGAAAAGGAAGAGATCTTCGAAGGGTACCAAGGCTCGGACCCTTGATGGCTCTTCTTCAAGTGGAACCAAGAAAGGTTTCATCACTCCTTCTTCTGACCCAAAATAGGCTGAATGCTTCTATTGCCATGAAAAATCACATTGGAAGCGGAACTGCCCAAAATACCAGCAAGATGTGAAGGATGGGAAAGTTAAACCCAACCATTCAGGTATTTACACTATCATTTCTAATAACTCACCCCATTCTAAATCTTGGGTCCTTGATACCGGTTGTGGTATTCATATTTGTTGTGACTTGCAGGGACTAAGAAGAAGTGAGAATGTGGAGCAAGGAAGAATAAACTTAATCATGGGGAATAGGAAAGCTTTACCTGTTACCAAGATTGGAGTTTATACTTTATCGCTAAGTAGTGGGTTTAATTTAGATTTGAATAAATGTTGTTATTCGCCAGGAATGGCAAGAAATATTATTTCCTTTCATGCTTTGTACAAACAAGGGTTTACCTTTTCGTTTAATAATGAAGTTGGTTCTATTGATGCTTTCTTTAATAATGTTCTTTATTTAAAAGCATTCCCTTGTGATGGTGTGTATGAAGCTGTATATGTTATAGATAACTTAGGAAATAATGTTTTGTGTATTGATTCTATTAATAATAATAACTTGGATAAAGCATCATTATGGCATTGTCGTCTTGGACATATAAGCAAGAAACGCATAGGCCAACTCCAAAAGGATGGAGTCTTGGAGTCATTTGACCTAAAGTCAGATGATAGTTGCGAATCATGCTTACTTGGAAAGATGACAAAGTCACCCTTCACAGGTTCTTGTGAGAGGGGTGAAGGTTTGTTGGACCTTGTACACACGGATGTGTGTGGACCATTCAAACATGCCACAAGGGATGCTAATCGTTATTATTTGACTTTTACTGATGATTACAGTAGATATGGGTATGTCTACTTGATCAAGCATAAGTCAGAGACTTTCGAAAGGTTTAAGGAATTTAAACAGGAAGTCGAGAATCAATTGTGCAGGAACATTAAGATGCTTCGATCCGATCGTGGTGGTGAGTATCTTAGTTCAGAGTTCCTTGACTATCTAAGGGAATGTGGGATAGTCTCACAATTGACACCTCCCAGGACACCACAGTTGAATGGTGTGGCTGAGAGGCGTAATCGAACCTTGTTAGATATGGTTCGTTCCATGATGAGTCGAGCTTCACTACCAATCTCATTCTGGGGGTATGCCTTAGAGACTGCCGCCCATATCCTTAATCTAGTCCCTACCAAGAAAGTTGCCAAAACTCCTCACGAGATGTGAACTGGTAAAGTACCCAAACTAGACCACATCAAGATTTGGGGATGCGAGGCTTTCGTGAGACGCGAAACTCATGATAAGCTCGAACCCCGAAGCGAGAGGTGTATTTTCATCGGCTACCCACAACAATCCTTTGGTTACCTCTTCTACAGACCTAGTGAAAATGTGGTCTTTGTAGCTAGGAGGGCTTTCTTTAGAGAGAGAGAGATTTCATAAGCCAAGGAAACAGTGGGAGGCAAGTTGATCTTAAAGAAATTCAAGAGTCAAGCGGTGAAGGAACTTCAAACCCTAGCACTCAACTTGAGGAGGAAACTCCTGTTGAGCCAATTGACAAGTCTGTACCTCTAAGGCGTTCCACAAGGGTTAGGAATGCTCCTGAGCATTACTATGGATTTCATATTACTGCAGAAGGAGATACACTTATCAGTGATGAGACACTGATAGGTCTGGATGAACCTAACAGTTATGCGGAAGCCATGGCAGGCCCTGAGTCAGCCAAGTGGAAAGAGGCAATGGACAGCGAAGTACAGTCCATGTATGACAATCAAGTTTGGAACTTGGTTGAGAATGTACCAGGTCGTAAGACAGTAGGGTGCAAATGGGTCCTCAAGAAGAAGACCGACATGGATGGTAAAGTACACACTTATAAGGCTAGACTGGTTGCAAAGGGCTTCTCTCAAATTCCTGGAGTGGACTATGATGAGACCTTTTCTCCAGTAGCCAAGATTAAGTCTATTCGGGTTTTGTTGGCCATAGCTGCATTTCATGACTATGAAATATGGCAAATGGATGTCAAAACCGATTTCTTTAATGGAAAGTTGGCTGAAGATGTTTACATGAGTCAGCCAGAGGGTTTTGTCAGCAACGAGTACCCTAATAGAGTGTGTAAGCTTGAGAAATCCATTTATGGATTGAAGCAAGCACCTCGCAGATGGAATCTTTGCTTTGATGAAAAGGTCAAGGAATTTGGTTTTTCTAGGAGTGAAGATGAGTCTTGCGTGTATGTCAAGGCTAGTGGGAGTATAGTTAGTTTTTTGGTGTTGTATGTGGATGACATACTACTCATAGGAAATGACATCCCAACTCTACAGGAAGTTAAGTCCTGGCTTGGGAAGTGTTTCTCTATGAAGGACCTAGGAGAAGCTACCTATATTCTAGGGATAAGGATCTTGAGAGATCGGAGTAAAAGACTAATTGGACTTAGTCAGAGTACCTACTTGGATAAGGTGCTGAAGAGATTCAGCATGCAGGACTCCAAGAAAGGAGAGTTACCCATCCAGAGTAACACCAGATTGAGTAAGACACAAAGCCCTAGCACTGAGGCTGAGATAGCAGAAATGAGTCGAATACCTTATGCTTCGGTTGTAGGATCGATCATGTATGCTATGACGTGTACTCGACCTGATGTAGCCTTTGCCCTGAGCATGGTTAGCAGGTATCAAGCGAACCCTAGCAAGGCACATTGGACTGCGGTAAAGAATATCCTCAAGTACCTATGGAGGACTAAGGATTGGGTCCTTACCCTCGGTGGGAGTGATGACTTGAGAGTTGTGGGGTATAGTGATGCTAGCTTTCAGACTGATAGGGATAATTTCCGCTCTCAGTCGGGCTGGGTCTTTACCCTAAATGGAGGAGTAATTTCTTGGAAGAGTTCCAAGCAAGAGACAGTGGCTGATTCAACTTGTGAATCAGAGTATATTGCAGCTAGCGAGGCGGCAAAGGAGGCGATATGGCTGAAGAAATTCATTGGAGACCTTGGAGTTGTACCAGCTATTAAAAAGCCAATGGAAATTTTCTGTGATAGTGAAAGTGTTGTTGCCTTAGCCAAGGAACCAAGGGATCACGGGAGATCCAGACACATTGACAGAAAATACCATTTTATCAGACATCGAATAGATGAAGGACTCCTCGTGGCAAAGAGGGTATCATTGGATGAGAACCCATCAGATCCCCTCACGAAGGGACTGACTCAGGTTAAGCATCTCCAGCATGCTCGGAGCATAGGGCTGAAGGATGATATTAGATTTAGTAGTTAGATAACCCAGAAATTTGTAAAGTGTAATTGACATTAGATGATGAATAAAAGGTGTTTTATTTATGAGTAAAGTGTTGCTATCTCTTGTCGATCGTTTACTATATTTCTTTTGCATGTTTTGACTTCCAGAATAATTTTGTTTGGTATAACATATTATTCAAACCTCCACAGTCGGTCATATGTCGGAAGTAGGTATGAATCAAGACTGTCATGATTGGTTGCAGAGGTCTAAGGTGTTGGACAAGGCTACAACAATCATGAGTGCTCATAAGCTCTGAGCATTGGACTCAACCCACGCTCACTGGAATCACTTCATGGAATTCTATCTCGAGTGATCGTGAGACGGTAATATCATATAAGTCTTCAAACCTAGAGATATGATTTGTTACTTACAAGTTGGTTATGCATTGATTGTACGAAAATGCATTGGTAACTCGATGTTATAAAACGTGCTTTTGTGTGTAATTCAATGAGTGGTAGAACAAACATATGAGTCGAAGTTTATCTGTTCCTTCTTGGATTAGAAGCTGATATCTGGGCCCCTCGATGATTTTGTTTTGACTTATGTACCGGGCCCGGTCAGAACTAAGTTTATGTGTTCAATTAAGTTCTTTGTCAAACAAATCGGAAATCGAGAAACAAACTGCTGGACAATAAGTAAGACATTGTTCCATGTATTTGTCCGGCTGATATCTAGAGCGGAGGATTATATGATCCCTTATCTTAAATGGCGTACCATCATCTTCTCAGTTCTGAGAGACCTTGAAAGAGCTACGATTGCCGGTCGGTTCCTAAAGTACTGGAGTTATAGTTATTAGACTTATCCAAGTGGGAGACTGTTGGATAAGGTGTCTAAGTCCATAACTATTTCGTGTCAGTACTTGACCCGACCCGGCATGGTCCATTTGGGTTGCATGGCACCATGCAATTGGATAGACTAAATGAGGGTAATAACACTTGGAGATTATTAATATATTATAAGTTCTAATATATTAATAATATTATTTTGATTAGTTTGATCAAGAATTAATTTAGAATTAATTAAGTGATCAAAGGATAACTAATTAAATATATGGGTTGATTATGTAAATCATTCATATCTTGTATAGTGGGCTAAGAGGCTCCATGGATTATCAAGTTGGGTTGCACCCATAGGATGCTCCATGGGAGTTACAAACCCATGGGTCATGGAAATGAAGAGTCATGACACATTAGGGTTTACATGGTGTAACCCTAGATGTGTCAACACTATATAAGAGTCCCATTCTCCACAAAATCTGACACACATAAGAAACTAGAGGGCTTGGCCGATTTTAAGAAGTGTGTATTCTCTCAAAAGTCTTTCCAAGAGCATTTGGTGTTGTGTGAAGCATTTGAGGCATCACACTTGGGGTGCTAGGCTCACAAGGTTTCAAGGAACATAAGCAACAACAAGGTAAGTTATTCTATCTTTCATTCAAGTTAAAATTGTTCCCCATGTATGCTAGATAGGAATATAACCTTGGAAATTCAACTTTGCATGATAATTAGACAAACATAGATCCAAGGTTATTAGGGTTGCATGTACACTTAGGAAGTGTTAGAATGCTCAAAACCCATCAAATACTACCACTGCCAACTACAGATCATGAGTGAGATATTTCTTTTCGTTCTCTTTCAATTGTTGAGACGTGTATGATATCACTTTATCTCTCTGGGTCAAAACACAACCTAACCCAACTCCAAATGCATCTCTATAGACTGTGAATTCTTCAAATCCATCAGGTAAAGAAAGAATTGGTGCTTCACACAACTTTTTCTTTAATTTCTCGAATGATTCTTCATGCTTCTCACTCCATGTATATGTAGCTCCCTTATGGGTCAAAGCTGTTAATGGAGCAGCTATCAAAGAAAAGCCTTGGATAATCTTTCGGTAATATCCAGCTGATCTCAGAAAACTACAAATATCGGTGGGACTTTTTGGTCGTTCCCATTTCATCGCAACTTCAATCTTTGCTAAATCAACCATTATTCCTTCCTGGTTAACCACATGACCCAATAATTGGACTTCTCAAATCCAAAAATCATATTTGGAGAACTTTGCGTATAACTTCTCCTTTTTCAATACTTCTAATACTTCTTGCAAGTGCTTTCCATGCTCTTGTTGGCTCTTTGAGTAAATTAGAATGTCATCTATGGACACTGTTGGGTAGCAGATTTGTTTTGTATTGCGTCATTGGGCTCGGTTTATAGTCCAAGTTTTGTACTCCGGTTTGGGCCTGTCCAACCGTGAGCTTGTAGGGTTTAGTATATAATAATGTGCTTGCATGCATATTAGGTTAACGATCTAGAAGACGATAGCAATTACGATAGTTCACAGTTTATTTTCTTTATCGTTCTTGTAAACCCTTTAATCCTCTACAGTAGAAGTTCTTTATCGAGCTCTTCTGAGGATTGTTGATTAATCATTCGACATCGTTTGATCCATTATAGTGTTCTTGCTGTTTACTCGTTTATTTCTTTACCTGTTTTATAGATCTAATCGATCTTCAAGTTAGTTTTTAACTTATCAATTGGTATCAGAGCAGGAGGCTGTGTAATCGATACACTTCTTTTCTGTGAAAAAGGTTTCGATTAGGGTTATTCTGCAATTACTGATATTTATTGAGCCGTTATCTCATTATTGAAGTATCTCGATTGTTTTGCCCTAATTTGATTTATTACAAGTCTGATCTTTGAACAGGTTATTTGATCATTATGGACGAGTCGCAATCCAATCCTATTAATATTTCGAACAGTATTGGATCAACAACGAAGATTCCCACCTTGTACACCCATGATTATGAAGTCTGGGCACATCACTTTGAAGATTACGTTATAGGATCTGAGGATAATGGATACCTCATCTGGGAAGAAATCATCTCTGGACCCTTTTCTCATTCAGCAACTTCAAGGATTATCAAAACTCAAAAGGAGTATAATGATCTTCTGAAAGATGTTAAAGATATTGCGCAAGACGAAAAAGATAAATTTCAGTGCAATATTAAAGCGTTAAGGTTGATCAGATTCGCTCTTCAATCTGATACTTTCAAGCTGGTGAGTTCATGCACGACGGCAAAAGAGATATGGGACAGGCTACGTGAATTGTTCTCTACAGACGAAGATCTTGAACACTCCATTCAAACCTTACTCTTGTCTGAGTTTGGTGAATTCAAGCAAGGAGCCGAAGAAACTGTGACCCAAACGTTTGATCGCTTCAATCATATTCTTAGCAAGATGATCAAACATGACATCGAAAGGAAGCTTATTGAGCAGAAGGTTACATTTTTGAACGGTCTCAGATCCGAGTGGAGAGTAGTTGTGTCCACAGTTAAAGCGCACAAGCAATTTAAATCCTACTCTTTGGCGAAACTGGTGGGTATCTTGAAATCTCAGGAGAAGATCGTGTTGCAGGAGAAGAATGTGGTTTCAAGCCTAGGTTCGTTAGCCCTCTTGTCCAAAAGTAAAGCTGTGATGGAGGACGAAGACCTCAACTTGGAGGATTATGACCTCACGTCTGAGGATTATGCTATGATGGTGTCTAACCCCAATAGGTTCATCAAAAGGAGATTCCCCACCAACAAAAACCGAAATTGGCAGGGGAGTTACAGCTCTGAAAAGGTTAAAGATGAACCGAAGGCTGAAGAATCAAAGAAGGAACCGAAGGCTGAGGGTGATTCTGGAGTAAGCTGCTACTATTGTGGAGGAAAGAACCACTATGCAAAGGATTGTGTCCTTAAAAAGATGGCTGAAAAGGATGAGGAAAAGGATGAAGAAGCTTTGTTGCAGAAAAAGCTAGATGAAATTAGGAAGAAGAAATCCACCGCTAACCCTTCTATGAATGCTCTAATTGTGCAGGGTTCGGTTGCTGATGATGAGTTCGGTGGCGTGGAGGTCTGGTCAACCGACTCTAAAGATGATGAAGTGAGGAAGCCTACTCATGGAAAGGCTTATGTGGCGAAAGAAGAGAGCAGTGGAGGAAGATGCTTGATGGTGTCCGACGTATCTCAGATGAGGGGATACAACACTGATGGTGGGAATAATGACACGAAGGAGCAACAGAACTTGTGCTTTACAGGCAAACCACTCAACGTTCAGTTCAACGAGCTTGATGAACTGATCAAGAAGGTACAATCAGTCTTTGTCTCTTTTAAAGTCCCACAATGCTCTTATGAAAAAGAATTAAAAAGTGTTAATTCAAGAATATCTCATTTAGATAGTAGTCTAACTCAAACTCGAGTCACCAATTCTAACCTAACTGACCAATTAAGCAGGGTGTCTTCGAAGAGTGAGGAACGGCGCATGTGGATCGAATTGAAGGAGTCGGAATTAATCAAAACAAAAGATGAAAACATTTATTTACAAAGAGACAATTTAAAGCTTTTGAAACAGCGAAATGTTTTTTGTTTGATTGCAAAGCGTCTTTACACTAATATTACTCAGCTTCATTTGGATTGTGAAATAGGACAAAAGATTCATCGCATGATTTTACCCTTCCTTGAGTTTAAGGAGGATGAAATTGATGCTGAAGCGTATAATTGTGAGAGTGTTATTTCATCTGAGGACGTTAATCCGACGTACATGTATGGACTGGACAAAATTGAATCTTTTATTAAGTCCAAGGACCATAAAGACATGCTCAAAAACCTTTTGGATGAAAATGAAAAACTGAAACTAAGAACCGAAACCATACAAAAATTTGACTCTTTAAACGCCAACTTGAGCTCAGAAAATAAAATTGATGTTGAAAATGCATCTGAGCTTAATGAGGATGACAATATGAGTGAAATTTCGGTAGAGGATACAGTTGACTGTTCAGAATTTGCCAAAAGCGAACCCGAAAACCACAAGAATCTAATTTCAGAAAATTCAGTGGAGTTCGCTCGTATGTCCCAACAAAAGTCCCCGATCCTTGCAGAGAAGGCAGTCGTGTACCAAAAGGTTACAACCACTCCAAATCAGGTGTATAAGGTAACAGGCGTAACCGAACATCAGACTGCTGAACTCACAGCTATTGTAAACGAAGACAATGCTGATAGCTGTGACGAATTCTTCTGGTCATCTCCCATTGACAATGCTGATGAAACTGTAGGTTTGTCTGAAAGAACTTCATGGAAAAGTAAAGGCAGATATGTGCCCGAACCTTTGAATAAACCTGATAACTTCGATGTGCCAAGTACTAGTGGTACGAAAGATATTCCTCAGGAAAAAGAAATTCCTACAAAAGAAGTCAAATCCCCAAGTGAAACCTCATCAGTTCAGTGTGAACCTGCTAAAGAAAAACAGAAACCGAAAGCTAACATCCATCATCAACCGAAGCAGATGAGAGATCAAAAACGTCAAACGAATCAAAGATACAGGAAGAATCTCTCTGAAAGAAAACAGTTTTGGCAATCTCAGAATGCCTATTTCTCGCATCAAGGCAAAAACTTAAAGTCAGAGAAGAGTCCTGTTGAACCTCAAGAGAGCAACAACAACCGAAAGCAAAGG
The DNA here is from genome assembly GCF_051521515.1 of Lactuca serriola. Lineage (NCBI taxonomy): Eukaryota > Viridiplantae > Streptophyta > Magnoliopsida > Asterales > Asteraceae > Lactuca > Lactuca serriola. The sequence goes on from NC_136413.1 coordinate 139,622,381, forward strand.
TTCTGTTCAGAAAATGATTCCAACCAAAAGCAGAAGTTCGGTTCAGAGAACTACATCAACCGAAAGCAAAGGTTCGGTTCTGAAATCAAAAGAGATCAAAACTCTAGGGTCGGTCCCACTGATGATCAAAAGCAAAAGGGTCACCCAGAGTCTTCAGCTAAGAAGTCATCGCAATCTAAGCTCTCTCATTCTAACTCTTCTAATTCTTCAAACTCTTCTAACTCTTCTCCATATCGTTCTAAATCCCATTCTGTTCCTTCTCAAAAATCTCAATCATCAGCTGAACAAAAAGGAAAACAGAAAGCTTCATCAGTTAAACCTGAATCTGAACCGAAAGCATTAAATCCCAATAAAATTAAAGTTTTTACCATAAAAAAGAAAGATGAAACAACTCTAATAAAAAGAACATATTTAGTTGACATCTCTCTTACTATTCCTGTTCCTATGAAAGGCTCACGAGGACCCAAGAAACTTTGGGTTCCTAAATCTACTTAATTTTTGCAGGTTATCAGTGACGAGCAGTTTGACGAAGAATGGTACATTGATAGTGGCTGCTCACGTCACATGACAGGAAGGAAGGAAGAGCTAAGGGAATACAGGTCTCTTTCAAATGGTGGAAACGTCAAGTTCAGGAACAACTCCTTCGGCACCATAAAAGGCTATGGAATGATTACAAACGGTGATTTCACGATAAGGAAGGTTGCATACGTGGAAGGGCTACAACACAACCTCATCAGTGTATCTCAGCTTGTTGGAGGTACCGGTCTCAAAGTCTCATTCGACGATGAGGGTTCTGAAATAATTGAGAAGAAGACGAAAAGAGTTATTCTCAAATCCGAACGTAAAGGTGAAATGTTTCCTCTAAACCTCAAGCCCATCAAAGGAAACCCAGCTATCTGCTTATTATCAAAAGCGCAATTTGACGAAAGCTGGCTGTGGCACCGAAGGCTCTCTCATCTTAACTTTAAGGACATCAAGAAACTTGTCACTGGAGGTCATGTTCGAGGTCTTCCATTGCTCAAGTACGATAGAGATCATTTGTGTGCTGCATGTGAAATGGGGAAGCAGAGTCGTCAAAGTCATCCATCTATAATAAACACTAAAGTTGTTGAACCACTTGAATTACTTCATATTGATTTATGTGGTCCATCATCTATCGAAAGCATCGGTGGTAGCAAGTATATTCTTGTTATTATTGATGACTTTTCTCGTTTTACATGGGTGTTCTTTCTGAAGCTTAAATCTGAAGCGACTCATAAGCTAAAGATGTTCATCAAGCAGTTTAAGGTACAACTGAAGAAGGTCGTTCACAATATCAGGAGCGACAATGGTCTGGAATTCAAAAATAGAGAATTCGAAGAATTTCTGGCGGAAAAGGCAATTAGTCACAACTTCTCAGCTCCCTACACACCTCAACAAAACGGGATTGTCGAAAGACGAAACCGATCTTTGTGTGAAGCCGCCCGAACCATGCTAAGTTTCGCTTCCTTACCTCTTTATTTTTGGGCTGATGCTATATCTGCTGCTTGTTTTACACAGAACAGGTCATATCTCAACAAGCGCTTCACTCTCACTCCTTATGAGATTCTCAACAACAGGAAGCCAAATGTGAAGTTTTTCCATGTGTTCGGTTCAAGGTGTTTCATTTTCAATTCCAAAGAACACCGAAACAAGTTTGATGTCAAAGCCGACAAAGGGATATTTCTGGGATATTCTCTCACTTCTAAAGCGTACAGGGTATTAAACAAGCGTTCAAGGAAAATCGAAGAGACTTACTACGTGACTTTTGATGATAGCTATGTCAAAAAGCTAAAGGCCAACGAAGACACAGCTGGGGAAATCTTTCCTCAAACTAGCCAAGTCACAGCCTCGATCGCTAATCTATTCGAGCAGTTCATGGAGCTATTCGACGAACCAGAGAAGGCTATTCTCTCTGAAGCCAGTGCAGCAGACAACAAGGTAGATCATATGAAGCAAATTGTTGAAGACGCTGCAAGAAGAATGAATGAAGGAGGATCAAGTTCTGATGAGCCTCCATCACCCAATGCTTCAGTCGAGGGGGAGAATCCACCATCATCATCCCAGCCAAGCTCACAAGTTGAGGGGGAGCTAAGTTCTCAAACTACAACCGAAAGCACTTTGCCAACTGAAAGTACCACACCAACCGAAAGTGCCTCTCCATCCGAAGGTGCATCAACGCCCGAAAGCTCAGCACCACAAGAAACAACTGTAGCTCAAGATTCTCAAGACATTCCTGAAAGCTCATCTACCGAGGGGGAGCATGCTGATATGTCTTACGACTATGAAAGCCAGTCCGAACCAGAAGAAATGATAAACGCTGAATTAGATCCAACCTTTGATGCAAACTACCCTCCTCTCACCAAATGGACCAGGGATCATCCTATGTCTCAAGTTGTTGGTAATGTATCTGAAAAAGTTCTGACTCGATCACAACTCAAGGCAAAACAGACTTCCTTGTTTTCAAAAGTCGAATTCTGCATGTTTAACTCATTCGTATCAAAAGTTGAACCAAAGACAGTTAACACTGCTCTTGATCACTCCGATTGGGTTCAAGCTATGCAAGACGAACTGAATGAATTCGAAAGGAACAAAGTCTGGCATCTTATTCCAAATCCCCCAGATGCCTCGATTGTTGGTCTTAAATGGGTCTTTAGGAACAAAATGGACAAGGAAGGAAACGTAATTCGAAACAAAGCTCGTCTGGTCGTGAAAGGATACTGTCAGGAGGAAGGCATTGACTATGAAGAGACTTTCGCTCCTGTAGCTAGGCTGGAATCTGTAAGAATATTTCTAGCCTATGTTGCCCACAAAAACTTTGAGGTTTACCAAATGGACGTCAAGTGTGCATTCCTCAATGGTGAACTCGAAGAAACTGTGTATGTGGAGCAACCTCCTGGCTTCGTAAATGAAAGGTATCCTAATCATTGTTATATTTTGGATAAAGCCGTGTATGGACTGAAACAAGCTCCGAGAGCCTGGTATGAAACGCTGACTAAATTCTTAAAGATGTCCAAATTCAAACAAGGTTCGGTTGACCCAACCTTCTTTCGTAAGAAGGAAGGTAACCACCTTATGATCGTTCAAATTTACGTCGATGATATCATCTTTGGCTCTAAGAATCCCAGCCTAACAGCTGAATTTAGAAAGCTGATGGAGAATAAATTTGAAATGAGCTCAATGGGTCCTATTAACTTTTTCCTTGGTTTAAATATTAGACAGGGACCCGAAGGCATCTTTATCAATCAGGAAGCTTACACGAAGACTCTTCTAGAAAAATTTGGCATGATGGGAGATTCCAAAGTTAAAGTTCCAATGGCATTCGGCACCAAGCTCACCCCATCCCTGGACAAACCGGCTGTTGATATTACGCTTTATCGTCAGATGATAGGCTCACTGATGTATCTCACTGCTAGCAGACCTGACATAATGTTTTCTGTTTGTTACTGTGATAGATTTCAGGCAAACCCACGCGAACCTCACATGCTTGCAGTGAAGAACATTCTACGATATCTCAAGCGAACTACCTCTTTAGGTCTATGGTATCCATCCAATTCAGGCTTCTTCGTTCAAGCCTACTCAGATGCAGACCTTGGAGGATGTGGATTAGACAGGAAAAGCACCACTGGAGGCTGCCAATTCCTTAATGGAAAGTTGGTTAGCTGGCAATCGAAGAAACAAACGTGTGTGTCTTTGTCCACAACTGAAGCAGAATACATTGCAGCTGCATCCTGTACCTCTCAAGTGATTTGGATCCAGAGTCAACTCAGTGACTATGGACTCAATATGAAAAAGATCCCACTATATTGCGACTCTGAAACTGCAATTAGGATCTGTCATAACCCAGTGCACACTCAAAGACCAAGCACATAGCACTGAGGTATCACTTTATCAAAGATCATGTGGAAGATGGAAATGTTGAAGTACACTTTGTTAGAACCACTGATCAACTGGCTGATATCTTTACCAAAGCTCTTCCTGAAGCCTCATTCAACAAAATTCTACAAGGGCTAGGTATGATGGAATCAGAATCAGTACCACAAACTACCTCTCGATCTCAAATGTAAGAAGCGAAATAAACCGAACGCTCGGGTTCGGTTGAATCATCTGCATTCGCTCATCAATCCAAAGGTAGTTTTCTTGGTTGTAAATTTTATGTACAAAGTTGTTTATCTTATTGTCAAAAGTATTTCCTTTTTGAAAGTCTAAATTACTTGGTTTTCCAAAAAATTTCAAAACCGAAACCTACCGAAGGTTCGGGTTCGGTTTTTCAAAGTTTTTCAAAACCGAAACCAACCGAACGCTCGGGTTCGGTTTTTCAAAAGTTTTCAAAACCGAAACCAACCGAACGCTCGGGTTCGGTTTTTCAAAAATTTTCAAAACCGAAACCAACCGAACGCTCGGGTTCGGTTTTTCAAAATTTTTCAAAACCGAAACCAATCGAACGCTCGGGTTCGGTTTCTCAAACTTTTTCCAAACCAAAACCAACCGAACGCTCGGGTTCGGTTCCAAAGTTTTTTGTTTTTCTTTTCTTTTCCAAATTTTTTTTTATTTTCTTTCTTAGTCTTATTTTTAGTCTTATTTTTTATTTTATCATTTTTTATATATCAAAACTCCAAAAATATTTTGTTCTTCATTTGCTTTTTGTCTTTAATTTTTATATGAATGTTCGTTTGTTTATGGGGAAATGTTTGATGGATTAGTTAAGTGTCCCTAGAAGCATGCTACTGCATGTGCCCAAAGCCTCATCAGATTCTGAATAATAGCCTTAATGACTTGGTATACACAAACCTTGTCTTCCCAATTAGGCTATCACATTTATTCTAATCGAGAGCTACCTAACTCTCTTCTCACATGAGATAAGAGTTTTTTGCTTGGTCCTACTTTTATAGCAGAGGTACTTTTCTTTCTTACACCATCTCCATTACATTTCTACATTAAATTCATTTCATCAATGTAACCCTTGAGACTCTCAGCAATTACCACTGAGGTTTATGGTTACTCAAAAACTGTGTTTATGATCTTAGTTTCGTGCCACTACGAGCTAAGTGAAACCCAAAATTCAATACCAAATATGAATTGACGGTGAACAATTAATTTGCTCAAGTTTTCACTAATGCATTGACGGACGTATCCTCATGAAATCTCAAGTTTTTTTCTTTTGTTTGATTCCTATGAAATTGTTAAACACCATAACGTTTCTTCCCTTGGGATCCAGTTTTATTTTTTTTGAGATTTTATATTTACCAGTTACTTTAAAATTATTACATGCCTACTTGTTCAACAGACTACACCGGTCTCAGAAGTACTTTGTTCACTTTCTATCTTATTTCAAGATTAGACCTGTTGAATCAAAGCTAAAGCCACCCTAAGGAGCCTAATTAAAAGAAGCCTTTCAACACTTCTTAATAAGTGTTTGATCGTTATTCAACGGGAAACCACACTAACACTTTAAGGTCTCTCTTGACTTTGAAGGAAGAGTTTCGTGCCCGGGATCACTTGTTTCATGTCATTATTGACATCACATTTATTCCTAAAAAGATTTGCTTTATTTCTTTTCTTTTTACACCCTTAGCACGAAAATCTTTGATTTTCCAAAATTCTGGTTCTAATAATTACAGGCTTTTTCATTGGATCGGAGAGTAATTATAAAGACGTGGTCAAAATAAATCCACGTGGGCGTATCATTCAAAAGATGCCGTTACAAGGATAAGATGAAGGGTTGCTGACTCAGGCGGGAGTCTTATGGATTGAATTTCAACCGGCGGTAAAAAGGGAACGCATGCGAATTTGAAACATCCATTCTTTAACTGACGTCGTGGACGCGTGTGCAAATTTGAAACGGTTCCTCTCTGGCACAGAAAGGCGCGTGTGAATTTGAAACGGTTTCTTCAGAAACGGTGCTTGTTGGACGGCGTGTTCCAAGGGATCTGACACTCTCTCTCATGCGTGATCATCGCTTACCTTAACTGTCACGAATCAGTCAAATTCCGGGGAAAACCTTTCGTATTTCGATAGAAGATTTGGGAAGATATTTCTCTCTCCTTAAACGCCAGTATAAAAGGCGACCTCATCTCCCTTTTACCTCTTTACTGCATCAAAATTCCCAAGAGAGCAAAAATTCCCTGAACCTAACTGTTCATCATCTTCTTCCCAACTTCAACAATGGCAGAATCATCGTCCGTTCACGCTACTTCCCACATCCTTCCCATTCGCCCTCAACAGTGTTTGGTGATCGATTTAACCCCTCAGGCGTACGACTCCTACATGTTCCCAATCATCGAGTGCCTGAAGTATTCCCCAATAGCACCTGCACTTTCACGGGTGGAATCAGTGCCCATGGAGCTTTTATCGCAGATCTATGCGACTGCACATTACGACAAAGCAGTCGATAGAATCTTCTTCGAGGTTTCTGATCACAAAGCTTCGATTTCCAAGCAACGATTTGGCTCACTGCTAGGGTTTGCAGCTGACCCTTCAAGGGTTAATCCGGAGACAATTCCGTTGGGCCATCTCTTCAGCATGTTTTATAATATGGGGTACACGGAGGTGCTCACCTCTGTCGCAAAGTTTAAAAAGTCGTGTTTTCCGCCACAGTGGAACGGCATGTTCATTGTCCTTTTCAAGGGTCTTTCAGAACGGAGCTCCGGTTCAGATGGCTCCAGTCGACTCTTCCTCTCCATCATGTACGGAGTTTACAATGGCGTCAACGTCGACTATGGGTTGGTTCTCTGGCAACAACTCATCCAGAGTTTATCTTCCTCTTCACGACATTCTTAGGTGTCGTATGCCAGGTTTTGGACAATCATTACTAAGTGGGCGATGGATAAGCACGATGTCTCCACTATTGCCGGTGCATTGATGTCTTCGATTGGTACATTCCATACCACGAAGATCATCGTCTCAGATGCATCGAAGTTCCCTTTCATTGGTTCCATCCCGGAGACCATGTACGGTGATGTTCCAAGTGACAGCAGGATCATCCGGACCTACAAGGAGTTCAAAAGGTCTGGACCGAGAGATCTCACACCGGAGATGCTCAAGTCAATTCACGATGCTGATAAGCCTGTTCATAGAGGCAAAAAGGCAGATAAATGGAAGCAAGTGGCCAAAGGGGCTAAAGGCCCTTTTCCTAAAAAGAGGAAGGCTTCTAAAGCTGCTCAGTCCCCGCAGCAGCAAAGGCGAAAGACTCAACCAAAGCGAAAGCTCATTATCGCTTCCTCTTCCAGTGAGTCGGAGGGTGAGAGTTCGGATTCGGACGGCTCTCAAAGAGGCGACACCCCTCCAAGAGGCAACAACCCACCCAGATCACCTACCCCTGACATGGAAATCCATAACTCACCAATTCCCTCTCCCACTCAAACAATACCCACTTCCATTCCCACCATAAACCCCACTACCAACATTCCTAAAACCGCTTTCACTATACCACCACCCATTTTCACTGATACAACCACAACATCTACTACAAAGGTTACAACCAACGTATCTGATATGGGGGTTCATACCGATGCAACCGAACCACCACCAGTAACCGAACCTATACACACAACCGAAACCCAACAACCACCCGAACCTACTCCCACTCCAACACAACCCGAACCTACCCCAGCTCAGACTCAACCTGAACCTACCCACACCTCAACACCACGAGCTTCACCACCACCCCCATCTCCTGGTCATGCCTCTGACGGAGATAATCCTTTCCTTGGCGGGGAGAACATGCAATTTGATTCGGTCTATTTCCGTCCGTTTCAGGTGCAAAGCGACGATGATGAGGATGCTCCAGTAACAAAGAAGCACCTTAAGGAGTTGCATGAGAAGGTCGACTTGCTCATTGCTTCCTCCTCCAATTCTCAGTCATCTCTCTTTGAAGCTGCTCTTCAAAAGATTGTTGATGCCTTCTCCAGGGATCAGCAAGACTCGGTCGCTTCTGCCACTGCCGCCATAGATGCCTCAACGAAAGCTTGTGAGGCAGCGACCGAAAAAGTCGATAAACTATTCTATGACGCCTCTACCCTATTAAAGTCCTTACAGGTGAGTGACGATGCTACAAAGACAATGTTGGAACCAATTGTTCAACAATTGGCCACGTTCGTCTCCACGGAGTTGAAGTCGTTTGCCACCCTTCGCCAATCAATCAATGACGACAACTCGGCCCTTCGTGCCTCCATCGACGAGCGCCTCTGTAAACTCCAAGAGGATCTGGCCGCAGAAAACTCGTTGATGGACGTTTTTGCAAGCAAAACCACTGCCCTCAAGGTCAAGAGTGCTCAGCTTTCCAACTCTCAGCAACAACTTGACGCTATTCGATCCGAATGGGAGGTCATCAAGACATGTGTTTCGGATGTACACTCAGCCATATCCAACATCCTGGAAGCACACGATCCGATCCTGAACCATTCGGTGAGGGGAAACCTTGCTGAAAAACTCGCTCCTGCCCTGGATCTGCTCAGTAAAATAGAAGGGCTACCTAGTTTCGTGTCCACTCCGAAACAAGGGGGAGAAATGAAGTCCGGATCGAAACCACCTCCTTCCTCAAAAGCTGCTCACACAACCGAACCTCCTCCTACAGGTCAAACCTCTGGTTCGGGTGTGAAGGATAAAGGAAAGAAGTTAGCTGAGGAAGAAGAGGAAGATGATCAAGAAACTATTGCCGACTTGCTGAAACGCAAAAGTCATCGCAATACTGAAGATGACAATGTTCGTGTGGCGCGAGAAGCTGAAGAAGCTGAACGCAAACAAAAAGAAGCCCACGATCTCCTCGAAAGCAGGAAGACTCTTTTCCCTGCTTGGACTCGAGAGAGAATGATAAAGGAGGCTATCGATACTCCGAGCATCCTATGGCTCGAACCGGTGATCTCCTTTGACTGCTACAATTCTGTCGACTCGCAGTTCGACATGCCCTTAACCCGAAAGGCGTTCATCTTTCACGCCTTCGCCTGCGTTGCCGAGGTCCCTCATCCTCATCCGGAGATTGATCGGGAATTAATCGAGTTCTATCTGAAGGCTGCTCAACCCCAATATCAAACCTGGAGCGCTCAGAAGATAGTCACCATTCGGGTTCTGAAGCCATACTCTGAAGGGAGATTCATCAACGTTCGGTTCAGGGTGATCAGAGGGTCTGCAAAAACTGAACATCTCATATCTTTAGCAGATCTACCGAACCTCAACCACCATGACTGGATCGTTCTGCACAACATCCTCTTGACGAATGAAGCTGAATATGGTCCGATCATTGACCATCTCAAAAGGATGTTGGTATGTTATATCATGGAGGTCGCCCTGATGGATCAGGAGATTGCCAATGTCTTCAAGAAGAAACCGAAGATATCTCCTGTTGGCTCAACCAGTGATCTGAACCAGATGAAGATGGGAAAGATTGACCCAAGGTGAAATTCGGTCATGTTCACTAGGGCTGAAGGACAGAAATGTCTCTTTGCCTTAGCGGATAAACATCTTTATACCACTGCTTGTCTTGAGCATGTGATGGGGATCATCCACAGGTGTAAAGAAAATGCAGCGGATGATATCAAATACTTTAATGACATGATTCAGTGGTACATCCGATTCAGACAGACGATCCTCGCCCTTATCTCGCGTCTGTTTCAGACTGTAAAGAAGAAGGTTCCTGCTGCTGCTGGCCCAAGTAAGAAGTAATGATCTCGCTCCAATTGACGCAAAGGGGGAGATTGTTGGGTAGCAGATTTGTTTTGTATTGCCTCATTGGGCTCGGTTTATAGTCCAAGTTTTGTACTCCGGTTTGGGCCTGTCCAACCGTGAGCTTGTAGGGTTTAGTATATAATAATGTGCTTGCATGCATATTAGGTTAACGATCTAGAAGACGATAGCGATTACGATAGTTCACAGTTTATTTTCTTTATCGTTCTTGTAAACCCTTTAATCCTCTACAGTAGAAGTTCTTTATCGAGCTCTTCTGAGGATTGTTGATTAATCATTCGACATCGTTTGATCCATTATAGTGTTCTTGCTGTTTACTTGTTTATTTCTTTACCTGTTTTATAGATCTAATCGATCTTCAAGTTAGTTTTTAACTTATCAGACACTATTAAAAATTTATCGAGGAATGGTTTACAAACCCTGTTCATCAAATCCGTAAAATGTTGTTGGAGAATTGGTTAGTCCTAATGACATAACTAAGAACTCATAGTTTCCGTATCTTGTTCTGAATGCGGTCTTCTCAATGTCTTGTTCTCTCACCTTCAACTGATGATATCCTGACAGAGATCAATCTTTGAGAAATACCTCGAACCTTGCAGCTGAGCGAACATCTCATCAATCCTTGGAAATGGATACTTGTTCTTTATCGTTGCATTGTTTAGTTCTCTATAGTCTATGCACATTCTCATGCTCCTATCCTTCTTTTTCACGAATAACACCGGAGCTCCCCATGGTGAAGCTAGAACTAGGTCAAATGAAACCTTTTTCTAACAACTCCTGAAGTTGCATCATAAGCTCTTTCATCTTTGTAGGTGCTAATCAGTACGATGCTTTCACTATTGGCGTCGATCCTGGCAAAAAGTCTATTTAAAACTATACTTATCTATCAGGAGGCAATCCATGAAGATCTTAGGGATAGACTTCCGGATAGTCACACACCACTGTTATCCTTTGCATTTCTTTCTTCTTCTTTTTCGTGTCGATCACAAATGCCAAATATGATGTGCATCCTTTAAACAAACAATTTCTTGCTTTCATCAGGGAAATGATTCTAGAATGTACTCTGCATTTGTCCCCATACACCATAAATGAATATTTTCCAGGTGAGTTTACTCTCATTATCTTCTTCCTGCATAGTATCTCAGCATCGTTCGCACTATGCCAATCCATTCCTAGTACTATTTCGAAATCGTTCAACTCAATGGGTAACAACTCTTTGTGGAATTTATTCCCGTTCAAGTCGATGATGATGTTTTTAATGCAATTGCTAACATGTACGAATTTTCCACTAGTAACTTCTACAACTAGAGCATTATCTAGTTTATTTACAGGAAATGCTAGTCTACTACTAAATTTATGCGATATAAAGGAGTAATTAGCTGCAGAATCAAACAATATACTGGCAGACAATCCATTTACAAGAAAAGTACCTGAAGCGACATTTGCTTCATCCATTGCTGGTTCCAAGGTCATCTGGTATGATCTTGCCTTTGGCCTTGGTGGAACATTAGGCATTGTTTCCTATTTCTTCTTCGGGCAGTCCCTAGAAATATTCCCTTCTTCCTTACATCCGTAACAAACCTTCTTGTTGAATGTACACTCATTGGCATAATTCCCATTCTTCACACACTTCAAACAAATCACCTCATCGCCACATTTTCTAGAGTGTTTCTTTTTGCACTTCTCACACCATTTTGCCTTTCCTCCTCCTCCTCCTCCAAACTTCTTAGAACTAGACTTTAATAACATGATTTTTTGTTGAACCTTGAAGAACCCTCAAATTTCCTCTTCTTGCTAACTTCAACCTTGTTGGTGGTTCTGTCTTTGATCATTTCTTCAACAGACTTAGCAACCCAAATGGCCGCCTGAAGAGTAGGTGCCTGGCATACTGGTACAGTGTACTCCCATAGTAGTCCCTTTGTATAGTTATCATTTTTTCTTAGCAAACTCCATCTTGTCTGTGAAGGCGTTGGTATACTCATCAATGGACATGTTTCCCTTTTTCAACGTCAGAAACTGGTTATCCAGCTCTAGCATGTTTTGGGCTGAGCAGAACTTGCGTTTAAAGTATGCCAAGAATTCTTCCCATGTTACTTGTAGTGGCTCATTGGGGCTTATGGTATTTCCCAAAGTGTTCCACCAATGAACAACCTCACCCCTAAACTGACGCACAACATAAGTGGTTTGTAGCTTGCCCTTGCAACCACATGTTATGAAAGCTAGTTCCATTTTAGAGATCCGGTCCATAACTCCGATTAAATCTTCTTTCCCAATAAAAGTTGATGGTTTGCAAGTTGTAAAGTCTTTATACTTTCATCCGTTCCTTTCAGTTCCTTCATCCTGGTTATTTCTTTTAACCACTTGTGGTCCGGCTTGAATAACAATTATACTATAGTATCCTTCTTCTGACTGTCCCTTATTCAGTTCAGGTTGCACAACTGGTACAACAGGTTCATCCATATTATTATGCAACATTTTTCATATCTCCTCCCTTTGTTCGGCCATCATAGATCGAATCATTTCTTGGACTCCTGCCATCGTGATTGGTTCGGGTACAGCTGCTACCTCTGGTGCATGCTCAGTCACTCGTGGCTCAAGATGCAGGTTTCCATTGGTGTTTTGTAATACGTTGCGAGTTCTCACCATGTTGATCTATACACCAAAGCAGGTGAATTAATTCCTTTATTTACCATAGACGTTTAAATCCTCTTTGCCACTCTGAAAAGTTACATGTCAGTTCTAATATCGTAGATAAACGTTTAGAAATCTGAACACATAAAGTTTCCAGATCCGGTCGGCCATAGACAATGTATCCGAGCATATAATAGCATTCTAAGGCGTACAAGGCATTTCATTTAAATCATTTAGCACTTAAAAGCAATTTAGGCATCTTTCCTAAAATAAGCTAGTGCTCGTCTTTATACATTTCCTAAATATAGAAGATACTCATCTCACAATCATCGCTTATCATTCTAAGTTTAAATCTAGAAATCCTACAAATACCTAGTTCTTTTAAACTAATGCTTTGATACCAACTGTGACATCCCCAATTCCTCTGCCAGAAAATACCGATTTGTTTATGTTTTATTTAAAAAATCAGAGTATCCTTTTGAAAAATAATATTGTGGAATTTGTTCCCAAAATATGATAAAGATATTATCAAAGAATTTCCGAGGAAATGTATTTCAATTATATTAAAAATGTTGGGATGCCATCATCAATACAATACATAAGCATAAATGGAAAATAATATAAGCCATACAACATATATTATTCTATTGGCGTGTAATCCATAATTCTCTTATCTGATCATCACACTGGTGCTCTTGTACGCCTACCTATAATACAAGAAAAAATGAGTGGGTTAGGCTTGGGAGCCTGGTGAACACATAGGGTTTTCAACCCATAATAATTAAGTTCTTTAATTTCATCAAATCATTTAACCCGATTACCCGTTCCCGTTATCCTCACTTTCTTTCCCTAAAGTATCTAATTTCAGGTACCTAGCCTAAGGGTTATCTTTGCTATTGACAATAATGCTTAGGGTATTTTTTAGCAATATATGTCAATAAGGAAACCATGAGGGGGATGGAATACACCTGGTGAACACGTCATTCACAAACACCTATAGGTTGTGAGCCTGCCAGCATTCCACTAGACTGTCTAGAATAGTCTGTGGTTGACACCTATACTCCGCTAGATGACTGGATCAGGTTTAACATCAATGCCTCTCATTATTTATTTCATCTTTCATCATCTATATTATCTACCCATCTTTACCCAACATATTTATAGTTATAAAATACATATACAGTTTAAATCGAGTAAAACATGTATAAATCATTCATCTAGCGTAGATATCAGGAACACATATAATAGACACATATAGCAAGTAATTTATATTAAATACGTCATATATATGTGTAAGATGAAAGTAACTATGCACTCATTTGTTAAAGTGACGAATCGTAATTCGGGCAACTCTTCGATTCAAATAATTATATTTTCCTTTGACGAAACCTAGTATCATTATCACTAAGTCTTAGTGTTTTATTTATTGCGACTAATTATTAGTCTAGATTTTTCATTATCTCAAAGTCTACTTCAAGATCTATCAATTAAAGAACAACCAGGTAGGATCATATCAGAGGTAGGGTCCGTTTGGTATATGAAGTATATTGTTTGGAAATCCCACTTTAAACACCTCACTAAATCCAGCCTAGACATCATCCCCATAAGTAGATCAATTAGTATAATAACTTGGAATCACTGATAAATCTTGTTTATAGGTTCATAATAATGATAATGAACTTAAACATAAGTGATGCTTAAAGTACGGTAAGCATAACTCAGCTCACAGGTGGTTTAGCGAGAAAACGGACTCTATGCGGGCAGAACTTCTGCACCAAAAGCTCTACTTCTTGGGGATTTACGATGCTCCGAGGATTTGCTTCTAACACCTAGGAGGTTCTAGGGATATGATTAGAGGCTTTGGGGTGTTTGGGAGAGAACTGGATATAAAGATGTGAGGAAAAGAGTTATTTTCGTGCTTTATTTATAGGCTGCTAGCGTCCAAGTATGCAGGGCATACTCAAGAATCACGTTGGGCGTGATGGGTTTTTATGGGTTATGCAGGTTGTACTAAAAGATTACGCTAGGAATAATATGCCACGTATCGCAATCTCATTCCAAGTCGTGGGGAAGAAGTTGTGTCCTAGATCTTGCCATGTGCCACTCGCTGATTTAATCCAAAATTTAATTATCTTCTAAAATCCGTAACTTTCGCATATGAGCTCCGTTTTTTATGTTATTTATATCCACAAATAGGTATCGACGTGATCTATAACTTTCGTTTAGACTCCGTCGGCAAATTTTTACTTTATTTTTAAAGTTATATTTTAACATGTTTAGACAGATAAAGTCCGTTAAAAATTCATAACGTTGTCATCTGACGTCCATTTTTTATTGTCTTTATATCATTGGGCTCCTATTAACGAGATCTTCAATTCTTGTTTTGGCTGTGTCGGCTAAAATTCGATGGATCTAAAATTCGATTTCCGGACTATATATTGCTACGCTGAATCTAAAATTCATAACTTCTTCTAACGGAGTCAGATTTGGATGTTCTCTACATGTACGTTCTGGCTTAATGTTTACTACGAATTTCGTTTATATCTTTAAGGCTAAAAATTATTTCGTGAAAAATTTACTTTTTACAATACTTGGAGTCGTGCCGGTTAATCGTAAAAACTTCGACGAGTCATAACTTCTTTGTTATAAGTCGGATTTCAGCGTTCCTTAAATATCTGAAATCCTTGTTACGACCACTTCAAGTTTCTTTAAAGACATTGGGTCTAATTATTCTTTTATTTTAGACACATATATTATTCCTATTTTACTACATCGTTATAAGAACACATATTGCACATAATTTACACGTAAATCACATAATAGTCAAATAATTCTTCTTCATTACATAAAATAGGTTACAATTGTTGACATTAACCATTACATCATTATAATAATGCTTAGTCAGAAATGCGGAAGTTACAACAATAAACATATATTAAGATAGAGATTGTCATAGCTAAATTATAGGAATTTCTATTTAATTAAATTATATGGATTTCCTATTATACCCTTTTAGCTATTTCAAATTTACATATTTAGCACATCAGTTTTCTAATATACATAAATGGTCCAGTTAATTATAGCCCTAGATCTAATTATTTAGAAGGTTGTGATCTGTTCTTGCATTCTCAACCTTTTAGGTGTTCTCATTTGATCCTACTCATATATATATATATATATATATATATATATATATATATATATATATAAACAATAAAAAGATACGTTTAAGTTGTTAAGAAGGGAGTGGTAAATATTAAAAAAATGTGTTAAGTTGGTCAGATATATATATATATATATATATATATATATATATATATATATATATATATATATATATATATATATATATATATATATAGGGCTAGGTTATAGTGTGGATGGACAACTATTGTGCGGATGTATGGACAGTATAATTCAATGAGAATTACTAAGAGAACAAGTTATTTACTAATGCGAATTCGTTGAACCTCACACAAATATCACCATTTAATGCATTTTCACTAATTCTTATTCATTTTTGTTTTCACACGTCATTTTTCACTCATTTTTATTCTTATTGAATACAACTCAATAAACATTATGACAAAATTAGAATAATAATAAAAAGTCTATAATAACCTTATAGACGATTTAATTTGTGAGAATGTGTGATAATGAATTTAATTATGTAAAATTGACGTATTCATACAATGAAACAACATATTTTCTTTGTCAATCTCACAGAATAGCACTGTCCACACATTCGCACAATAGATGTCAATCCACATTTGAACCTAGCTATATATATATATATATATATATATATATATATATATATATATATATATATATATATATATATTACCTTATAAAACATTTTTAGTCAAATGATGAATTTTAAGTCGTACAAACCCTTAAGCGCTGTCTACAATCATTTTAAGCATTGACGAATCTTGGATATTGGTTTGGTCAATATTAGACAAAGTAAAAATAACAATCACCGTTTTTGACTAAGTCCCATGTATACATTAACAGTATTACAGAAAATTAAGGAATCAATTTGGTCAAAAATGACTGGAAATTTCTTATTTTCAGCAATCTGAATCGGTCAAAATTGGCCGAAGTATTCCTCAACTTCGATGTTATATAACATCTTTCTCACTTTCTCTCACCCCTCTCACTATTGATTCAAAGTTTGAGCCAGCGACAACACCACCAAGCTCTACCACCATCATCACTGTCTTCAACCATAAGTGTTGTCATCATCTTCACTACGTTTAACCACAAACTCTAGCCACAACGAACCGAATAACCACCACCACTCATGTTGATTCCTATTTTTATTTCCCTTTCTCTCCCTTTCCCCTCTCTAAAAAAGCCCCAACGTTGCAACCTTTACCATCAATTACACCACCGCACACAACCCCTTCTCTCTAAGAAACTGAAGATCTAAACCAGAAGTCGCAGAAACTAGGTTATAGAGTTATATATATATCTCTTTAACTGTATGTGTGTGTGTGTTTGTTTGTGTTTACAGGTCCTAAATCTCGACCCTCTTCATATATGTCCATATCTAGGTAAGATTAAATTAAATCTTATCGAGCAATCGCACCACTGCACACTACCCCCTTCTCTATTTAAGTGTATTTGTTTGTTTGTGTTTACAGGTCCCAAATCTTGGCCCTGTCAATAACCTTCAGTGAAGTTTTGTATGAAAGAGAAATATGACATTTTTATATTGACTAACAGGTGCATAAAAATTCTCGCACCAACCTTGAATATGCTTAAAGTTTCTAAATTTATCTTTCATACAAATTTATGCTTTTGATTGTGTCTATCCAGGAACAGTAGACGATCTATGAAGCTTTTATGTGTTCTCAATGGAAGATCTTTGAGGCTTGGTTCTCTATCACTTCAATTCAATATCCAGGTGAAAAACGAATTGGTTTATTTGCTTGGATTCTGCACTAAAGAAGGCAAGCAGGTAAATTGCCTTTTTGTCCTTTAGTCATACATACACAATATATATAACATTCATTTTGGGAGATGCATTGAATTGTAGATGCTGGTTACGAGTTCATATCTAATGACACTCTCGAGAGCACTTACCAAGTATGTATGCCTTAATAATCTGCCTTATCTTACTTCTTCTGTAATCAAATCTGATACTAGAATATATGTTACAGAAAATTATAAAAAATCATTGACTTTTCTATGAGATTAATAGTCATATTGGTCTTCTGGATTTAGTGTATTCATAATTTTTTAGGGGAACTATACTAAGCATAATTTTTAGTGTATTCATAAAGTAATAGTTTAGGTTTACGGTGACAATTGCTTTTGTTTTCCAAGTTTACCTTGACTCGACTAATTCTTGATTCATGATCTAACAGATAAAAGCGATGATTATACCCTTAGTATTGTTGTTCTTGAAGTCTTGACAGTAATGCACCCGACTAATCTTCTCTTCAATTGGTTTCATCTTATTTTTTTTTTCAATTTCATTATGGTACTTTCTTCTTCCTTGCTACAACTAAAGTTTTGATAAAACACCTTAATTGTGAAGTTTGAATATGATGTTGTATGTTCCTATTTTATTCTCATTTTTTCTAATTTTTACATCCCTTTTAATTTTTCCTGTTGTTCCTCATGCACCATTTTAATGATTATAAAGATAACACAACCATTTTGCTATAATCCTCAATTATTCTTTTTTTTTTTGGCTGTTCATCATACACTCTTTCAATGATTCCACAGATATATTGGAGTCCAGAGATGGAGAAGTAGCTATAATTAGGCCTAACTAGCAGGGTTAAAGTTGGCATATAGTTCTTAAACTATTAAGGTACTTCATCATAGTCGAACATAAATGAATCTTTGAGGGTATTTAAGTAATTCCATTTATGCAATGCTTTTTTATTTGAATTTTGTGAATTATGATGATGGGTTTGTGGGTATTCTACAACTTTATTTGTTGTAGGTTCATTCTATAACCACTATTTCTTTTGAATGCTTGCAATGATTAGCAGGGGCGAGTTTACATCTGATGTAGGTAATTCATATTTTTTTAACATGTGTGCAAAACGTTAAAATGAAATAATTACTTCCACTTTCCTTTACTTTATCACAAATTTTATTGGTAGAACTTGGCATATATTTTTTCAGGTATTGATAATATTTGGTAAATATGTGTTTCATAAGATACACATCCACTTTCATTGAAGTATCTGGAGTTCACACGTTTGTTGACACCTGATTCGGGGGATATTTATCCAGTAATTTGGATATTAGTCTAGATGGACAATTTATCCTTGTTTGTTTTTTTTCAATCTTATAAATGATGGATGAGAAGGTGGGGTAATTGTATCAGTGAGAACTGGTTTATAGCATTTTGGTAGCTATTATAAGGTTATTGTTAATAGACTTGGTACGCATGTTTAGATTTTCTACTAGATATGGGTATTTTGGGACCAAGAAGGATGTTTATAAAGCTGGAGAAACTGTTTTGCTTATTTTTAGAAGATGGAAATTATTGATGAACATAGAAATTTTTTTCGACAGAAGGAAGTTATAAGGTGGTATCTCATAGACTCATTGGCAAATGGAAATTATTATGCTCAGTTATGTTATGTACCAGTTGTAGGTTTTCTTATTGGTATATCTAAATTGTTGAGTCGAAGAATGTGTATCTGGTTAGCTAAGGTGTTAATTGATGTCAAATAAGACTGAAAATTTGCAGTTAACAATGTGCTCTATTAGATCATAGCAATACATATTAAACACATAACAATATACTCATTTGTCTGTTTTCAAGTATCTGATTATGAACTTGGGGATTGAAGGGGTTTATGAATATGGTTCAATTGATAAGAAGATGACAACGAACGTTAAAATGACATTTTTATACTTGAGAGTAAATAGTCCTCAATAGTGTAGTTCAGGCTTTACAAATGTTTGAAAAAACCATAACAAAATTTGAATAAGTAGCGTGCAGAATTTGTTTCAAAAAGTGTGTTTTATCCAATTGAATCCATAGTAACTCATGAAATTTGAATTTTGTTTTTCTATTGCTTTGTTTTCTCAATTGGCCAAGGACAAGGGGAACTTATGCTTTATGTTTACTTATTTTGTTGGAAAAATCAATTACATAAGCTAAAGTTTCTTTTTTATTTTTTTATTTATTTTTATTTTATTTATTTTTATTTTTTTCTGTCTTTTAAATCACATAGTTGTGAACTTGATGGGGATATATATATTTTATTTTCTTCATTTATTCATCAATTTGATAAAACAACTGATAATACTATTTAAATTTTTACAAAATGATGTACAAATTTATTTGATAGGACAACTTCAACAAATTAATATAATAAATCTATAATAACTAACAATGTTGCAAATGATAAGTAACCATGATATTTTTTTTAAAATTAATATAATATAATAGACATATTTTATGCACAAAAAATTAATATAAAAAAGTTTATATGAGTAAAACAAAATCTAATGTTTTATAAACTGTAATAATGAAATTAATATATAATAATTTATATTTTTCTATTTATACGACATTTAATCAATAATCATGTAATCAATAATCGAAAAATATTTAAGTCGTGAAATAGCTTATTAGTTTTTTTTAATTTTTAATCAAGATGTCCACATAATTGCCAATATGGGTTTTGAAGACAATAATGTTAAAAATGATAGATGACAATCATAAACAAGTCGTTAAAAGTAGCTATAATAGATAATGGGTATTGTTGAAAACTAGAAATGGTCATTAGAGATATATCATATTTTATGGACTTAATCTAAGGGCATATTCGTCATCTAAAAAGAACAATTCAACAGAAGTGAAGTCTATACATCAAATGTGGTGTATAAAAAAATGTTAAGAATCCAAACTTTTCATTTGTAATTCTTACTGATTTTGTTTCTGCTAGCATGACTCTTTTTAATAATTGTTTAAATGTAGCAAACTATTTTCACAAAAGAACTAATCGTCTCTAGAAAATAACTTGTGAAAAACCTATTCACACCCGTCGTTTGGCGCGGGTAAACAGGTAGTATATATATATATATATATATATATATATATATATATATATATATACACACACACACATCAATAAAAAGATGTTTAAGTTGTTTAAAAGGGAGTGGTAAATGTTAAAAAATGTGTCAAGTTGATCCTACTTAGAATTTCATCTTGCTTGTGGTATTCATTTAACAAAGATGGTTTCTTATGTATTATTTGTCATTTATTGAAGACGAGTGAAAATTGGAAAAGAGAAACTTTCAATAAATGCTATCTCCACATAATGACATATGTTTTATATGAAATTTAGGGTTTTTGGTGGAGATCTAGATACCAACTTCGATCGTGATATCACTTTCCGAACTCATATTTTTACCCTATGTCTGGGTTACAAGAAATTTAGCCTAGGATAATTCTAGTGGACACTTACGATTCTAGGCACAAAAATGGTAGGCTAATATGCTAGAAGATTCTGTGAAAGTGTGATGAAAAACGAGAGCTTAAGACCGCGTGTCTCTTCTGAAAAGAAGAGTCGTTTATATAATAAATGATATTAGGGTTTCATTAGGGTTGGGCCGCTATGGGTTCCTTTGGAAACCAGTCAGGGTAGTCTGGATCTTAATGAGGATTTAGGGTTACCAAAACTAACGAGTTTTGTTAGTTTTACCATAATCACCCTCAAGAATCAGAGTAACCCACTATGTACCCATATGTAAAGTTCGGAGAGGTTTTGGGGCGCTGCCCAAAACCCCGCTATGGACCCCAACCAGGGGCTCTTCCCCTTCGACCCCGCTAGGGGCGCTGCCCCTAGACCCCGCAAAAGGGGCGCTGCCCTTTTGGAAACCCCGGACCCAGGGGCGCTGCCCCGGACCCCTTACTAGTCGTCGAACCGGCTACTGATTTGATCTTATACATGCGTGCACTCCGCACCAACCTGTACATATATTAGAAAACAAATTAAGAAGCCCCTTAGCTCACATGCTAATTCTAGCTACATAAAATCACATGGTGACACTAAAATCACCAACATGTTTAACTAAAAAGACATCTAGTTTATTATCTGATTTGGGGATCGAAAAAATTGTTTACTATCATTTTAGATAATGATATTTCAACTTTTTAAAATGTTGATTATGCGATGAAGGTCATATTCATTATATCAAATATTATTTTCATTTGTTATGTTGTGCTTATGTGTTAAGTTTAGTTATGCAAAAGGTGATGAACCAAAAACATCACTGGTGTATCAGTTATCTTTACTTTAATCGAAAAAGGTTACTGCTAGGCTTACTACAACATGTTCATACGAGATTGAATGTTACTTATCTTGTTAATGAAAGTAAGATATTCTATCGACATGCTTTTTCTTTTTGTTATGAAATAAATGATTTTTTTTTGGATTTTCCAAGTAACGATGAAGTAATGATGAATGGGGTAAATTAGAGAATATTTTTAAATTCTTGGAGATATTTTATGGAGTTACATTTGTTTGGTAACAACAAAACAAGTTAAACATTTCAGAAATATATCAAGCAAACTTTGGAAACATGTGGAGACTTCTGAAAAACAAAAATAAAAAACAACACAGTATTTAATGTGGTTTGGTCAAAGTAACCTACGTCCATATGCGAACGAGAGTGATAAAGGATTTTATTAACATTCCGAAACTATTACAAGCTCTCAAAATTGTATCTCACGTTGATCTCTTACATAAATCTGGTAATTTACAAAGATGAGGAGATGATTCTATTAATAGGCAAGGTTGGGGAATCCTAATTCTGATGGGACAGACCCATCCATAATCAACCTATCAAGGGGATGCTCTAATTTCAAAGAAATCACTGAGTGTCATGCAGACGCTTTTGGAACCTTCAACTTTAATAGCATCAACCAAACATATGATGTAACATCATGACCCATAGTAGAGTATCATGATCACTAGTTGTCGAACATCCATCATGGTGGGATAATATGGTGTATTCCTTGAGTATCACGGACTTTTGAGCAATCTTGAACAACCTTGAGCATCATAGATGATTGTATAATGTATGTGGTTCACCAGGGTGGCACAATCGCGGACCTTCCACCAAGATGACGCAACTTTCATGATGATGGCCGATCTTGTGCAATAATGGCACAACATCCTTCAATCATGGCACAAGATCTTCTACTCTGGCACAACATTTTCTGCTTGGCACAACATCTATCACTTTGGCGCAACATCTTCCATGAATGGATCAACATGTATCATGAGTTGCGCAATTTGCTCCAGGTTGCTCCAAATCGCACAATTTTGCGTCAATTTGCTCCATTCCACTCCCAAGTGCTCCAAGTTGGACAAGACTTCATACCCCAACAACATTTTCCAAAAATAGATATTCCGTAGAAAATATTATATTTTCCTTCACTTTCTATGGTTGAAAGAACATTAAATAAAAAATTGAAAGTTTAAATAAGTTTATGAAGAATATTTATTGAAAAATGCATGAGAAGTTCTCAAGATATTGGTCCTAATATTATCCAATTTTATTAATAACAACAATTTTGGATTTACATTATAAGATGCAATTTATTAAGTTCACTTATAGAAAACTACACGAAAGCGAATATGGTGATCTCAAAAATATTTTTCGGGATAAGTTACATGCTCTATTTAGTGAGTATGTTGTTGAATCACCGATTTCATAAGAAGATTCTGCGACATCCCCATTTTTACAGCCAGAAAAGACCGATTTCGTTTATGCTTTTAGGATAAAATCAGAGTAATCTTTTAAAGAAAAGTGTTGTGGAATTTGTTCCCAAAACAAAATATGATAAAATTTTATCAAATCATTTCTTAAAGATATGTATTTTCATTACATTACAAAACTAGGGATGTCATTGGTAATACTGATCAAAAGCATAAACAAAACATCATAGGCCACAAAAAATTGGCCTAAAAACAATATAGGCCTTACAACATTCTATTTATTTTATATTGGTCTATAAATCCATAATCTCTCGTCATATCATCCAATTATGCTTTTGCCACTACCGATAATACAAGAAACAGGGTGGGTCAGCCTGGTGAACATATAGGGTTTTCAACCCACAATAAATAAGTTTATTATTTTCAACAATCATTCAACCCGATTACTCGTTCCCATTATCCTCACTTTATGTCCCTAAAGCATCTATTATAAGGGACCTATCCTAAGGAATTTCAAAGGGATGGACACTATTGCTAAGGGGATTCCTCAGCTATAAGGGTCCGTAAGGAAACCATGGGGGGGATGGAATACACTGGTGAACACATCGTTCACAAAGACCTACAGGTTGCGAGCCTGCTAGCGTTCCGCTGAACTTCCTAGAAAAGTCTGTGGTCGTCATCCATACTCCGCTAGATGATTGGATCAACGTCAACATCGAGGCCTATCATCATTTTATTTCATCACACACCACCTATTTCATCTACCCATGTTTTACCCAACATATTTGTAGGTATAAAATACATATATAATCTAGATCTGAAAAACAAAGTTCAAATCTTTCAGCCAACATAGATCTTCAAAGTAAAAATAGATATATAGTTCAGATCTGAAGAAAATGGTCTAGATCTTAAAAAAATACATACAGTTCAAATCTGACCGAAAAATGCATATATAGTTCAGATAAGAAGAAAAGGTCTTAGATCTGAAAGGAAGAGTTCAGATCTGAAAAGAATGAGGTTCAGATCTTTCATCCAGCATAGATCTCAAGTAAACAGATAATAAATACACACATAGCACGTAATTTATATAAAATACTTCATATCTATGTGTAAGATGAAAGTGACTATACACTCACCTGATAAGGGGTGATTCGGACTACACTTCGTTTCTTAAAACAATCTTCTTTGATGAAACAGGGAGGTTTGCTTGAAAATCAGGCTCTGCGCGACTAGAATTTCAAACCGAAAAACTCTTTTACTCGGAGCCTTCGGGCGCTCCGGGGCTTTCTTCTAATGCTAGGGAGGTTTCCTAGGCTTCGGGGGTGTTTTGGAAGGCTAGAGAGATGTTAGAGAGAGAAATAGAAGTTCGAAAATGGAAAGGAAACAAGCTACCCTTGCAACCCTTTTATAGCCGTGTGAGGCCTCAGTACGCTGGGCATACCTCGAACCTACGCAGGGCGTAAGGGGGCACATATCGGTCTTCGGTTGGAGGGACGTGGCTACTTCAGAACCGTAGAAAAAGTCAAAACGCGCGGCGTACGAGCTTCGGTACGCGGGGTGTACTCCAGAACGCTTGGCGTCCGAAGGTACACTAGGCGTACCCCTCGCATCAGTTCGCATTTTCTCATCTCTACTTCTAAAATTCATGAAATTCGCATACGAGCTCCGTTTTTGACGTTCTTCATATCCTCGCGTAGGTAGGACCGTACTCTACAACTTTCGTTTAGACTCTGTTGGCTAATTTTGACTCTATTTTTAAAGTTATATTTTTAACACGCCAGGACAGGAAAGTCCGTTAAAAATTCATAACTCCTTCATCCGACGTCCTCTTTCATTTGTCTTTTGACCGTTGCGGTACTATTTACGATATCTTCGATTCTCGTTTAGGTTGTGTCGGCTATAAATCGCTCTATCTATTATTCGAACTGTGGGCTACATACTGCTAAGCCAAAACTTCAAAAAATTATAACTTCCTCATACCAAGTCAGATTTAGGTGTTCTTTTTATGCACGTTCTCGGTTTAATGAACACTACGACTTTCGTTTAGATTGCTAAGGCTAAAAAGTCCTTTATCGTAAATTCATTATTTACGTCACACAGTGTCGTGCCAGTTCTGTCATGAAACTTCGACATGCCATAACTTCTTTGTTATAACTGGGATTTCATCATTCTTTATATGTTCGGAATCGTTGTCACGACTACTACAACTTTCTTCATTGATATCGGGCTTATCTAACTTTTTATTTTTGATGCTTATTTTTATTATATATTTACAAACAAGTAAATAATCACATAAAAGCACATAATTCACATAATATTCAAGTAATTCATCTTTATTACTTTAAAATAGGTTACAACGGTTGACCTAGACTATTACATCATCATTAATACTTAGCCTAGAAACACGGGCATTACAGATTAACCTTATCAAAAGGTTAGTGAGTATAGATGTATATTAAAATAAAAGCGATACAGTTCTTAGTAAAAGCACATGAGACATGTAAAATCATTTTTATTTCGAAAGCTCCTTAATATCGTTATCTGGAACTTGCTTGCATGGATCTAGATATTTTAAGCATCCTAATATCCATAAAAGACCATGTATTTAATATTCAGATAGATGATTTAATATTAAATAGTATCTAACATCCCAAAATTCATGATAAAAAATTTCATTTTCAATTATGTAATTATAAAAGCCAGTAGTCTAAAAACATCAACAGTGTCATCACATGTCATAATCAAAATCAATATCCAAAACATGTCATAAGAAAACAACACCAGAGTACAACTCACTAAGATCTCATGTGCGGAAAATCATAGTGTGATGCGCTGCAATCATGTTGGCTCCTTTGCTTTCGAAGAAGAAGTACCTGAAACCAAAACTAAAAACCACAAGAACGAAGCTTAGTGAGTTCCCCCATCATACCACATACCATACAATAAACATACTGCCTAGCATATCCGGGTGCTGGCCTATCCCTTCAGTCTCTTTCAACCGGTTACCACCGAGCATATCTGAATGCCGGCCTACCCCTTCGGTCTCTTTCAACCAGATACTGCCTAACATATCTGGGTACTGGTCTACCCCATCGGTCTGTTTCAATCGGTTACGGGGTCTATTTCACCCCTACCAATACCACATAATATCCTAGCATATAAGCACAAAAATCACATACTGCCTAGCATATCTAGGTGATGGCCTACTCCTTCGCTCTCTTTTCGACCGGTCATGGGGTCTACTTCACCCCTACCACTACCACATAATAACATACCATACAAGCACATCAATCTCAACAGATAGTTGTATACCAGACAATTATCATAAAGACAATCATATCTATTGTAAACAACTACTAGTGGGACGACATTGGTGCCTTCGAACCACTTATACCGGGAAAGTAACTCGCCTCAACTGTGTGTGCCGAAATCGTATTCCTCATATGGCTCGAGACTCCTCTCCCTAAAGCATAATACGTCCCCTAGTTAGTTATTGGGTCCAAATATGACTCCCTTATGGCCCAACTTCTAATTCATGTCCCAAGGAAAGGTCCCATAGTCCTTGCTCTAATGGGCCTTTTCTCCCAAGGTGCAACCCATAATCAATTTAAGGCCCAAGTCCATTCCTTTAAGCTTTAAAGCCCAATAAAGCCCAAAAAGGACCAATATCATAAATCCTAGTCCTAGTCCCATAGGCTTTACTCCACAGTGGGTCATGAGGCCTAACAATATCAACCCAAAAACCCACGTTAACCACTCTGCATGCATACGCGCGACCTACCTGGAATGTACGCCCGGTGTACACTGGCCTTGACCAAAAGCGAGAAGTTGACCCAGAACACACAGCGTACTAGGGGGTACGACCAGCGTTCCTGCCAGTCACGTTAAAATCCTTCTTTTGAGTTAATCCATTAATTCCTTACGTCCATAACATAGATCTAGGCTCTTACAATGTCCTTAACCATAAAGTTATGAAGTTTATGCTTTTGCATCCATGGATGGGGATTAAGAAACCCATTATTCCATTAGCTCACTTTGTGGCCATCTATCACTTACATGGTTGGGGCTAAACCATCAAGATCTGATTTTATGGTCCTAAATGCTTCCAAGAGCTCAAAAGGACAACTCTTATCGACAGATTCTTCAAAAAATCAAAGGACCTGAAATATGGGACCAAAATGTGACATAAAACACCCCAAGACTACATCTAAGCATGTAATGGTCAAGGTTGGAGCTTGATACCTCAAATGAGTCAGAAAAGATGCCAAACGTTTGGATCTACAAGCTCTCTTCAAGTCCTTGCTCCTCTTTCAAGCTCATTGCTCTTCAAAACCACCAAAACAACACTAAAATGTTCAAAGTAAGCTCAAGATACATGCAATGGAGTTAAGGTTCGAGTTGGGCACTGTTAGGACAAGAGAGGATGAGTGGATAAGGTTTTGGAGGATTATAAGTTGCTTAAATAGGGTGCAAACCCTAAAATTTAGGGTTTGTGGTCTGCAATCGTATGCCGCACATACTCTTTGGTACGCTGCTCGTACATGAAAGGCATGTGTGATCATCCCTTGTTAGTACGATGCGCGTACATAGGGTGGCACACCCATCATACGACACCCTGAAGTCCACTTAGTAAGGATCCAATGGATCCAAGTCCAATCAATATAAAATAATTAACCAAATAAATATATAAATAATACCTTGGAGAATTACGGAGTGTTACAATTCTCCCCCACTTGAATCATACTTCGTCCTCGAAGTTAGCTGCAACTTAAAATAATTCTGGGTAGTGCTCCCTCATCTTGTCTTTTGGCTCCCACGTCGATTTCGAGCCATTGCGGTGCTTCCACTGCACCTTCACCAACTCTACCCTCTTGTTTCTTAGATCCTTCGTCTTCCTGTCGAGAATAGCTACTGGTCTCTCGATGTAGTTTAGGCTGTCATCCACCTCAATGTCCTCCCAAGGAACCACCGCAGAATCATCGGCTATGCACTTCCGCAGCTGTAAAACATGAAAGGTGTTACGGATCTGTCTAAGCTCTTCCGAAAGTTCCAACTTGTATGCCACCTTGCCCACCCGGGATGTAACCCTGAAAGTTCCGATATACATGGGGCCCAACTTGCCCCGTTTTTTGAAGCGGATGACACCTTCAAAAGGACCATATCCCCGACCTGAAATTCCAAGTCTGATCGGTGTCTATCGGCGTAGCTCTTCTGTCGATTAGGGGCCGTCTGGAGTATACTCCGAACATACTGTTTCATCTCTGTTGTCTTGAGTACCACTTCAGTACTCCCGATGACCCTCTGCCTAACTTCACCCCAACATATCGGGGACCCGCACTTCCTCCCATAAAGCATCTCAAAGGGAGGTCGGTCGATACTGGCGTGGTAGCTATTCTTATAGGAAAACTTTGCCAAAGGAAGGTAAGTATCCCAGCTACCACCGAAGTCTAGAACGCACGCCTGCAACATACCCTCCAAGGTTTGAATGGTCTGCTCACTTTGATCATCCGTTTGCGAGTGGAAGGCCATGCTGAAGTGCAGATGAGTGCCTAACTCGTCTTGAAAATTCTTCCAGAATCTTGAAGTGAATAATTGCACATCCTTGTCAGAAATCACAGAAACTGGCACCCCATGTCAAGCTACTACCTCCATGATGTAGATGTCTGCCAACTTCTCGACCGAAATGCTCTCCTGGATCAGTATGTAATGGGCACTCTTGGTCAATCGATCCACGATGAACCAGATAGAATTTACCCCATGTGCGGTCCTTGGAAGCTTTATGATGACATCCGTTGTGACGTCTTCCCATTTCCACACTGGAATCTCCAACGGCCGCGTCTTGACATGAGGTCACTGATGCTTGGCCTTGACTTTCCTGCAAGTCAAGAAGTACTCCACATACCAAGCTATGTACCGCTTCATGCAGGGTCACCAATAATCAAGGTGAAGATCCTGATACTGATGGATTTTGTACAAGCAATCCTATGTGTGCATGCAACCCTAGATTTGGATCTATGTTTTCTCTATTAGATACACAACATTATGAACACATGAAGAACCCTAGCATGCTCCTAGTATTTTTCAAAATTCATATAGTAGGATAGATCACATACCTCTTATTGTTATATTGCAATAACAACTGAAATCTTCAAACCCTAAGTCTTGAAAGCAAGTACCACAAGTGTAGTACCTCTAATGGCTCACAAACACCACAAGCAAATTGAGAGGCAATAGAGAGAGAAGAGATGAGGGAGAAATCGGCTCTAGGAACCCTAGGGATCAAGTGGACGATTTCTATAGCCTTAGGGTCTTTATATAGGGTAGAGATTAGGGTTTCAGTCCTTATCCTTATCTAGTTGCTTGCCCACCAAGTAACCAAAAGATAAGCCTTGAAAGCCCTATCCTTGGACGATTTCAAGGTTCCTTATCCCTTGAATTCGTCTAACCTATATCTAGGGTAACCATTGCCCTACTTTGCAACTATCATATAACTACAATTCAGCCCCTCTATTTTAATTAATTACACTTGATCACAAAATTAATTCTTAATTAATTATTGACCAATATTAATTAAACAAATATGATTTCTCCTTTAATATATTATTCTTATATTATATTAATAAATCATAATAACCTCTTTCTCTATTTATTTCTCCAGTCAAGTTGCTTTGGTGAAGGTAACCCAACAGGACCATGCACAACCGGGTCAAGTACTTACCAAATATGGTTACGGGCTTTGACACTAATCCACCAGTCTCCCACTTGGATAAGTCTAGTAACAACAAATGCAAGTACAACTCGATTAGCAATCGTAGCTCTCAAAGACACTGTCGAACTCTGATCTTATCAGTAACCTGTCCTTTGGATAAGGGATCGTATAGTCCTCTTTTTAGATATCATGCGGACAATCTCATGAAACGTTGTCATACTTATTGTCCAACAGTTTGTTTCTCGATCTCAGATTTATTTGACATAGAACTTAATTGAACACATCAATTCAGTCCTGACCGGGCCCAACACATAATTCAAATTAAATCATCGAGGGGCCCTGATATCGCTTTTACCCTCTTAGCGTGCTGCAAGTGCTTAACCATACTCAGTCCCTTCATAAGCGGATCTGTTGGGTTATCCTTTGACGATATCCTCTTAACTACGAGGTGTCCTTCTTCTACTCGATGTCTAATAAAGTGATATTTTCTGTCGATATGTCGAGATCTACCATGATCCCTCGGTTCCTTGGTCAAGGCAACCGCTCCTTCATTATCACAGAAAATTTCCATAGGCTCCTTTATGGCAGGTACAACTCCAAGGTCTCCAATGAAGTTGTTCAACCATATCTCCTCCTTTGTTGCTTCGTTTGCTGCAATGTACTCTGATTCGCACGTTGAATCAGCTACGGTTTCTTGCTTGGAACTTTTCCAAGTCAGTGCTCCTCCATTAAAGATAAAGACCCAGCCCAACTGCGAATGGTAGTTATCCCTGTCGGTCTGGAAGCTGGCGTCACTATACCCTCGCACCTTTAAGTCATCACTCCCTCCGAGGACCAAAAACCATTCCTTAGTCCTCCAAAGGTATTTAATGATATTCTTGACCGCGGTCTAATGCGCTCTGCCAGGGTTCCCTTGATATCTACTGACCATTCTCAAAGCAAAGGCCACATCAGGGCGAGTATAAGTCATAGCAGACATGATTGAGCCAACTGCGGAAGCGTAAGGTACTCAGCTCATCTCTACTATCTCGGCTTCGGTACTCGGACTTTGAGTCTTACTCAACTTGGCATTACTTTGTATCAGTAATTCTCCCTTCTTCGAGGTTTCCATACTAAAACGTTTTAGTATTTTATCCAAGTAAGTATTCTGACTAAGTCCTATTAATCTCTTACTTCGCTCTCTTACTATCCTTATTCCAAAATATTGGAAGCCTCTCCGAGGTCCTTCATAGCGAAGCACTTCCCGAGCCAGGACTTAACCTCCTGTAGAGTCGGGATGTTGTTTCCTATGAGTAGTATATCATCGACATACAAAATGAGGAAGCTAACTATACTCCCACTGGCCTTGACATATACACATGATTCATCTTCACTTCGTACAAATCCAAACTCTTTGACTTTCTCATCGAATAAAAGATTCCATCTGCGAGATGCTTGCTTAAGTCCATAAATGGATTTCTCAAGCTTGCACACTCTATTGGGATGC
The DNA here is from genome assembly GCF_051521515.1 of Lactuca serriola. Lineage (NCBI taxonomy): Eukaryota > Viridiplantae > Streptophyta > Magnoliopsida > Asterales > Asteraceae > Lactuca > Lactuca serriola. The sequence goes on from NC_136413.1 coordinate 139,653,618, forward strand.
TTCGTATCGACAAAACCCTCTGGCTGAGCCATGGAAAGATCCTCAGCTAACTTCCCATTAAGGAAAGCGGTCTTGACATCCATCTGCCATATCTCATAATCATTAAATGCAGCAATGGCTAGCATCACCCTAATAGACTTTATTTTAGCAACTGGCAAGAAGGTCTCATCATAGTCAACTCCGGGCGTTTGAGTAAAGCCCTTCGCAACCAATCGCGCCTTATATGTGTGCACATTCCCATCCACGTCGGTCTTCTTCTTGAAGATCCATTTGCACCCAAACGTCTTATGTTCGGGCACATTGTCAACCAGATTCCAAACTTGGTTGTCATTCATGGACTGAATCTCGTTGTCCATCGCCTCTTTCCATTTTGCAGACTCTGGGCCTGCCATGGCTTCCTTATAGATGTTAGGTTCATCTAGATTTATTGGTGTACCATCACTAATATACGTGTCCCCTTCGGTAGTAATATGAAAACCATAAAACTGGGGTTGAACTCTAACTCTTTCGGAACGTCTAAGAGGTAAGGACTCGTCAATCGGTTCAACCGGAGTTTCCTCCTCGGGTTGAGCGCCAGCGATAGAGGTTCCTTCATCACTCGACTCTTGAATCTATTCAAGATCGATTTGCCTCCCACTGTTTCCTTGGATTATGAGTTCTCGCTCTCGGAAAACCCCTCTCCTCGCAACGAAGACAACATTGTCACTCGGTCTATAGAAGAGATATCCAAAGGATTTTTATGGGTAGCCGATGAAAATACATCGCTCACTACGAGGTTCAAGCTTGTCGTGAGTCTCTCGTCTTATGAAAGCCTCACAACCCCAAACCTTGATATGTGCCAACGAGGGAGCTTTCCCTGTCCACATCTCGTGAGGTGTTTTGGCAACCTTCTTTTTCGGGACTAAGTTAAGGATATGGGCGGCAGTCTCTAAAGCATACCCCCAGAATGTGATAGGTAGTGAAGCATGACTCATCATGGAACGAACCATGTCCAACAAGGTTTGATTACGCCTCTCTACCACACCATTCAGCTGTGGTGTCCTAGGTGGCGTCAATTGCGAAACTATTCCGCATTCCTTGAGATAGTCGTGGAATTCAAGACTTAGGTACTCTCCTCCTCTATCAGATCAAAGCATCTTGATTTTCCTGCCCACTTGATTCTCTACTTCATGTTTGAACTCTTTGAACTTTTCAAACATTTCTGACTTGTGTTTGATTAAGTAAATATACCCATATCTACTATAATCATCGGTGAAAGTCACGTAGACGCGGTTTACATCCCTTGTGGTGGATATAAAAGGCCCACACATGTCGGTGTGTATGAGATCCAATAAACCCTCACCCCTTTCACAAGTGCCAGGGAAGGGTGACTTGGTCATCTTTCCAAGTAAACAAGACTCGCACGTGTCATCGTCCCTAAGGTCGAATGACTCCAACACTCCATCTTTTTGGAGTTAGGCTATGCGTTTCCTGTTGACATGTCCAAGACGACAATGCCACAAGCATGCTTTATCCATACTATTGGAAGAATCCATACACAATACATCATTTCCTAGGTTATCCACAACCATAACAGTTTCATAAATTCCATTACAAGGCAATGCTTCAAAATATAAAATACCATTTAGATAAGCATAAATCGAACCATTCTCATTATTAAACGAATATCTAAATCCTTGTTTAAACAAACCATGAAATGAAATGATGTTTCTTGCCATATCTGGCGAGTAGCAACAATTATTTAAATCTAAACCTAATCCATTACTAAGCACTAGAGAATACACTCCAATCTTGGTGACATGCGACGATCTTCTGTTCTCCATGATTAGATTTATTCTTTCATGCTCCACATCCCTATTTCTTCTTAGTCCCCGCAAATCAAAACATACGTGATAACCACATCCTGGATCAACAACCCAAGAAATAGCATGCGATGAATCATTAGATTTAATTGTGTAAATACCTGCGAAAGATGGCTTGATCTTCCCATCCTTGATGGCTTGCAGATATTCCGGGTAGCTTCTCTTCCAATGCCCTATTTTGTGGCAGTGGTGGCACTCTGCCTCCTTTGGGTTCGAGTTGGGCTTGGCAGGACCAATCCCACTAGAAGAGGAACCATCTTGGAACTTTCCCTTGTGGTGGCTCTTTGAAGGCGCCTTCCTCTTCTTGCCCCTCCCTTGCCCAATAGCCAAAACAGGAGCAACGGGTGGAGTGGGAGTTAATGCAACATACTTGTCCTTGAAGTTTCTCTCAACATTCCTTAGGAGCCCTTGGAGTTTACTTAGGGTGACCTCTTCCTTGTTCATGTGGTACGTCATCCTAAATTGGTTGTAGCACGAGGGAAAGGAATGAAGAAAGATGTTGATTGCCAAATCTTCCCCAAAGTTAACATTTAACTTGCGAAGACGATCAACATACCTTTGCATCTTTTGCAAGTGCATGGTTAGAGACTCTCCACTTCCCATCTTAGCGGTGATCATGTTCTTGATGATCTCATAGCGCTCTTGCCTTGCGCTTTACTGGTATCTCTCCATCAAGTCTTGATGCATTTCATACGGATACATGTCCTCATAGGACTTTTGGAGTTTGGGATTCATTATGGCTAGCATAATGCAATGAACTTTCGTTGCATCACGCTCATGGGTCTCAAAGACGACCATTTCTTCGGGAGTAGCGATTTCCGGATTGATCTTTTCAAGCTTCTCGTTGAGGACATACTCTTTTGTCCTCATAGCGAGAAATCGTGCGAATGTATCTTTTCCGTTCGCTAAAGTTCGATCCATCCAATGTAGCCTTTTGACATAGGCTCATTAGCGAGAATGAGCTAGCAGCAGTGTTGTTCACGTTAGACATCTACAAATAGAAAGGAACAAAGTTTGATTAGAATTAAATCCCTAATTAAACACCCAAAATGAAAAATTAGGGCTAGGACCCAACAACATTATTTACACATTAGAAAAGGGAGGCCGTAATCCAATATGCAAATAATTTGGAGGTAATTGAATGACTATTCACTAATTCTTCACCATGAAAAACATAAAGGCTTAAGTTTTAAATGTATTGAGAATTCCTAGATTTCCTTTGAGAATCATTGAACTTTTCAATGGCATGTTTAAATCTCGATATGCCCATCTCGTTTGTGACTGGGATGCCGAGGATCACAAAGTGGGTGTGAATAACCATGCAAATGTACATGGTGCCCTCATTGTTACAATCACCTATTCAATGTGCCGGTTAACGACACACGCTCCATCGAACTATGACTAACAATGAGTCACCCTTTGCCACCTTTTCTTAGAACTAATTAGTGTGCCGGTTAACCACACATGCTCCACTAACTTCTTAGCAAGGGTGCAAAGTGTAATTTCATGGGATTGCATCAATTCACTTTTTCCTAAAGTAACTAAGATTGGGAATTTGAAAAACGTTTAGTTACTTTAAATTGATTCATTATACTTATTAATGAAGAGAGGATTTCCCTATCCTACCTGTTCGGCTAATGACCCTCCACCAATCAAGGAAGCGGTGGGTAAGAGTGGATACCCATTAAATGGTCATTTTATAGGCCATAACCTTATACCCCCTTATAGATCGGCTTCTTGAATGAGGCCTACTAACGGTAAGACTAGCATTTTAGTTATACATATATATTTATTGATCTTGTAATAATATAATAGTATAGGATGTATTTTAAACATTTCAAAATACTAGGGTTTTAATCTCAATTTAAAATTTTCGAAATTTAAGACCTTTTAAATTAAAATTTTAAATATTAAAACTCTTGATTTAATAATTATCTTGAATTAAAATATTAATTTAAATTATTAAATCACAAGGGATTATTAAATCATAAAGGATAATTACCGTTTAAATAATTAACTTATCATAATCCCTTTAATCCCACTAAATTTCGAATATCATGGGATGGGATAGTTCAAAATATTTAATTAGCATATTTAACCATTAAAAGATAATTACAAGATATGAGATTATCCAAATCCCTAAAATTTAGGATCTTATCTTGGGGAGGAGGCTAATCTCAAAAATCCTAGGGTTTGCAAAACCTAGATTTCGAAATCTTCGGACTTAAGGAAAAGATTTGAAAAAACCCTTACCAAAATTTCGCAAATTAGGGTTTAGGAACCCTAATCTCGAAAATCTTGCCTCCTAGGGTTTATTGGCTATAATCCCTAATATGTCAAGTTCATACAATTGTATAATACTAATTGAAAACAAATTACTATATGTGCATGCAACCCTAGATTTGGATCTATGTTTTCTCTATTAGATACACAACATTATGAACACATGAGGAACCCTAGCATGCTCCTAGTATTTTCGAAATTCATATAGTAGGATAGATCACATACCTCTTGTTGTTATATTGCAATAACAACTAAAATCTTCAAACCCTAAATCTTGAAAGCAAGTACCACAAGTGTAGTACCTCTAATGGCTCACAAACACCACAAGCAAATGGAGAGGCAATAGAGAGAGAAGAGAGGAGGTAGAAATCGACTCTAGGAACCCTAGGGATCAAGTGGACGATTTCTATAGCCTTAGGGGTCTTTATATTGGGTAGAGATTAGGGTTTCAGTCATTATCCTTATCTAGTTGCTTGCCCACCAAGTAACCAAAAGATAAGCCTTATCCTTGGACGATTTCAAGGTTCCTTATCCCTTGAATTCATCCATCCTATATCTAGGGTAACCATTGCCCTACTTTGCAACTATCATATAATTACAATTCAGCCCCTCTAGTTTAATTAATCACACTTGATCACAAAATTAATTCTTAATTAATTATTGACCAATATTAATTAAACAAATATGATTTCTCCTTTAATATATTATTCTTATAATATATTAATAAATCATAATAACCTCTTTCTCTATTTATTTCTCCACTCAAGTTGCTTTGGTGAAGGCAACCCAAAAGGACCATGCACAACCGGGTCAAGTACTTACCAAATATGGTTACGGGCTTAGACACTAACCCAACAGATACATCTTCGTTACGCCGGGATGAATGGATAATCTTGACTTGTGCGCCTCCTCCATTAGAAATTGGGGCACACCATCCCCGTAAGGAACCCAGACCCTATGATGCATGGTCAACAATCTACGAATATCATAGTCGAATGAAGCTACCTTCCCTATGATCCGCTCACACTTTCAGCACTCCACCTTCATACCCCCGAGCTGAGCCTCCCAAATATGATCCAACAGCGGAGTAATCATTGACATCCTCATGAATATATCCCAAATCGAAGCTGCGGCTGCCTTGCGGCTAAGAGCATGGGCCACCACATTGGCATTCCTCGGGTGATAAAAGATCTCACAATCATAATCCTTTACCACATCTAACCAACGACATTGGCTCATGTTCAGATTTGGCTGGTCCATCAGATACCTCAGACTCTAGTGGTCCATGTAAATGGTACATCGAACCCCGTAGAGGTGGTGTCACCAAATCTTTAGGGAAAAAACACCTACCCCCAAATCCGGGTCGTGTGTCGGGTAATTCAGCTCGTGAGGCTTCAGCTGCCTCGAGGCGTAAGCGATGACACGCCCTCTCTGCATCAATAATGCGTCTAAGCCCATGATAGACGTGTCGCAATACACTACGAAATCTGTTAGATTATGAGCATTCTAACACTCCTAAGTATATATGAAACCCTAGAAAACCTTGGATCTATGTTTGTCTAAAATACATGCAAAATTTGATTTCCAAGGTTCATAATCCTATCTAGCATACATGGGGAACTTTTATCATAAAAGATGGCTAGAATTACATACCTTGAAAACCTTAAGAGCCTAGCACCCCAATGTGATGCCTCAAATGTTTCACACAACACCAAGTGCTTTGGAATGACTTTGAGAGAATGTAGAACACTTCTAAAATCGGCTTGCCCTCTCTATATTCTTTCTAGTGGCCAATTTTGATGAGCTTTATGTTGATTATATAGTGTGTTACAATTAGGGTTACACCATGTAATCCCTAATTGTCACGGCCTTTCATTTCCATGACCCATGGGTTATATAACCACCATGGAGCATCTTATGAGTTTTAGCCCAACTTGATAATCCATGGAGCATTAGCCCACTATACAAGTTATGGATGATTTACATAATCAAACCATATATTTAATTAGTTATCTTTTGATCACTTAATTAATTCTAAATTAATTCTTGATCAATACTAATTAAATAATATTATTAATATATTAGAACTTATAATGTATTAATAAAACATAAGTGTTATTTCTCTCATTTTAGTCTATCCAAATGCATGATGCCATGCAACCCAAATGGACCATGCCAAACCAGGTCAAGTACATACCAGAAATAGTTATGGACTTAGACACCTTATCCAACAAAATCCTCAACACCCTCTGGCAGAGTCAATATCGGTGCCTCGCACAAATTCTGCCTTAGAGTCTCGAAAGCCGCCTGTTGCTCAGGGCCCCAACGGAACATCACCGACTTCATGGTTAGTCGAGTCAGTGGAACAATAATATTGGAGAAATCCTGGATGAATCTCCGATAATAACCCGCCAGGCCAAGAAAACTCCGAATCTCGGATGGAGACCTCGGAACGTCCCATGTTATCACAGCCTTTACCTTGGCCGGATCGACCAGTATACCGTTCTGGTTGACGAGGTGCCCCAGAAACTACACCTTGCGCAACCAAAACTCGCACTTGGAGAACTATACGAAAAGTCTCTCTCTCCTCAGTGTCTCCAGCACCTCCCTCAGGTGCTCCTTATGCTATCATGAGTCTTGGAATCCACCAAGATGTCATCGATAAAAACTATCACATACCAATCCAGCATTGGTCTGCACACGTCGTTTATGAGATCCATGTACGCGATAGGAGTATTGGTGAGCTAAAACGACATCACCTCGAACTCATAGTGACCATAGGGAGTCCGGAAGGATGTCTTCTGCACATCGTCGTCCCTGAATCGCATCCGGCGATAACCTGATCGCAGATCAATCTTGGAGAACCAAGATGCACCTTGAAGCTAGTCAAATAGGTCATCAATCCTCCGGAGGGGATAACGGTTCTTCACCATTACCTTATTCCACATCCGGTAATCTATACACATCCAATGTGACCTGTCCTTCTTCTTCACAAACAGGATCAGGGCTATCCTTGGCGAACTGCTCGGCCTAATAAATCCTTTGTCAAATAGGTCTTGCAGCTGTGTAGACAACTCCTGCATCTCGAGAGGAGCCAACCTATATGGTTCCTTGGCTATCGGAGCCGTACTAGGTTCTTGGTAAATCCTGAACTCTGCCTGCCTCTCTGGAGGTACCCAAGGAAAATCCTCCAGGAACACGTCCGAGTACTCCCGTACGATCGGTACATTGTGTACGGTCACCTTACCCTTCTCCCGGGTATCCATGACATAGGCGACATAAACTGTGCAACCTTACTGAAGGCAACATCTTGCCCTTGCTGCCGAACACAAAGTCGGTCCACCGTGCGGCCTCTCGCCCTGAATCACGAAACCTTCCCCACTTGGGGTCCTAACTCGCACTAGCTGTCGCTTGCAGTCAGTCACTGTCCCATTGGGGCTCAACCAGTCCATACCCATGATAACCCTATTCCCTCGCATGGGAATAGGAACCAAATCCACGTAATACTGCTCATTGAACCACTGCAGTGTACATCCCCGATGAACCCCGCGGCCCAAACGATCCTATCATCTGCAATCTCTACATCAAGGGGACAGTCCAGCTCCCCTGAAGCTCTAACAAATCGCTTGCTAAGCGTGAGCGATACAATGGATCGGGTATCCCCTGATTCAAATAATACCAGCACTGGGATACTGTTCAAATGGAAAGATCCTACAAAAATACATGGAATATAAATATCAAAACTGACATAAAATAAAAACTAGGGAGAAGAAAGATACATGTCACCACATCTGGCGCAACACGTGCCTCCTCGACGGCCAGCTGGAAGGCTCGGCTCCTCACCACAAGAGCATTTCACTTGCCCTGGCGTCCATTTGTGATCCGCAGGGTCGCTGAAACATCCCAAAAACAAGGTCCAAAAATTTCATTTATTTAAACCAGAATTTACTAAAAATCGTTTATCAAAACATGAACCATAATATCTCAAGTATCAGAATAGTGTATCCATATAAGTCACATGTCAAATAAATCAGAGTACAAATATCCCAAGCTAATAAATGGTGTGTGCACTGCAGTCATCCCGAGCACTTCCCCTTGCTACTGAAAGTACTTGAAACCAAATACTAAAAACTGTAAGCACGAAGTTTAGTGAGTCTCCCCAAACTACCACATACCAAGCACATAATCATGCTACTAGGAGATACGGGCCCCGCCCACACTCTGCTAACTAGGAGATATAGGCCCCGCCCACACTCGACTAACTATGAAATACGGGCCGCGCCTACACTCGGCTAACTATGAGATACGGGCCCCATCCATACTCAACTACTGAGCATGCATACAAGTATCACACAGACAACAAGTATAATCAAATCTATCAATCAATCCTATATCCATACTCAAATAATGCTATCAGATAGGGGCCTCGCCCACACTCGACTATCTATGAGATACGGGCCTCGCCCACACTCATCTACTAATCAAAACATATATGGGCCGGCCTTGGTGCCTTCGACCCATTCAAACTAGGAGAAACTCACCTCGCAAAGCTAACTGTGAAATCTCGCGACGAGGAATCTCTAATGGCTGCTCCAATGACTCCCTAACTATCATTATCACTATAACACTTAGTCAAAATCCAATAATCCTTCTTAGGGTAAAATGACCATTTTACCCCTGGTCAAAGTCCAAATTCTGGGTTGACTCAACTCGTCGATTTGTCCCCCTAACTTGCTTATTTCCCTTGCTACTCATAGTCATGATAAAGTGATTCAACTCATCGAGTCCTTCCTCAGAATCGTCGAGTTGTACCCTTTACAGAATCGGGACACATCGACTCAACAGGTCGAGTTCCTCTATGGACTCGCTGAGTTCTACAGTCTGTTGCTACATCTTAATGGATTAAACCCATACTCTTCAGATCTAAGCTTCATACTTTTCATATACACTGAAAATATCCTTTGAAGGTTAAAGTTTCCAACTTTACCCATTAATACCCTTACTTAATTGATTTAGCTCAAACCCTAACTCTTTAGGACCTAGATCTTGGTTCACAAGCTATCAATACTCTAAAATGATGCATATAAACGGAGATTTGGGCCTTAGACACTACAAGAACACGTAAAGCTTCCACTTTTCTCTCGATGCATTTCCTTTTGGAGCTTAAAAGGCCAAAATGACATCCTATAACTTGCATGGAGCTTTAATGGTCATAAACTTTGCACCTTTATGCCATGAAAGCCCTCCATTTTTCTAGATCTGATGGTATACTCACTTACGACATCCATTTCCCAAAGGTCATGCTTCTTGGACCAAAACCCCAATAAAATGACAATAAGAAGATCTAAGAAGTTACTAAGCATGTTTCAGACTTGTTTACCAGGAAATGATGAGAATGAAATGGAGTCTCTGGATCTACTAGCTTCTTCTTGAATCCCCAAGCTTCTCCTTCCTTCACAAGCTTCAACATACACAAAGCTTCACTCAAAAATGGCTCACATGATCACAAATGCATTAAGCTTTCTGGATTTAGGGTTTCGGACATTGTCACACCCCCAAACCAGACGGCGGAAACGTCCGAGGGCTGTTGTGACTTAATTGAATACCATAACATTGAATATATATGAAACATAACATCATACGTCACCATGCATTAATATAGTACAACCGATAAAGTTTACATCGAGTACATTGTTTTAACATTACATTCCCCAAAATAATTTGTTCGGTTCATAAATAAACAAACTGCAAGCCATCACCGAGTACATTTTCCTTGGGTTCACTTGTTACCTGAGAATACAAGTATTTTGAAAAACGTCAACATATGAAATGTTGGTGAGTTCATAAGCGGTATTTGAAAAGCAACGTTTTGTATTATTTTGAAAACCACCAGAAAATCCGATATTTTCTGAAAAGAGTTTCTGAAAAAGTTTGTGAAGATCCATAAGTATGCTTGTTTGTTTCTATAGTTGTAAAAAAATTGTTCATTAAACGTGTGTACATTTCGAAACCGTATGTATTGAAAAAAAAAAACAAAATCCTAGGAAAACCCGATGTTTTCCTAACACTTTGAATTCCATGAAGTTGTAGTACCATCGCGGCGTGTGAAGTCATTGATTCCAGGCGACGTCGGATTATTGCGCATGGTGAATTGCTATAAACACGCGTTACGCAAACGACCAGTTTACAACTATACTAACGATCCCGTAGGCGTCGTCCGTACTATTCACGTAATCCAACCGCCCTGACTTCGAGTAGTCCCACATCCGAAGAGAAAGAGGGCACGAAGACCTCGATAACTCCGTTAGCCGGTTGGGGATAAAAAAAAAGAGTGCGAAGAGCCCTTGACCCGACTCGCATTAAAATAACCGACTTTACTAGCAGTACCAAAGGACCCTTGGGGACCAATAGTATAAAATCCATTGAAAGTCCTTTTACGCTGTGTTAGATCATGTAAGACCCAACAACACGTAAGGTAGGAGTCTTCGGGCCTAAAAATCAGGTCATTGGGCTAGCTAGGCCCAAGAAACAAGATTTTACACTTTGGGGCCCAAAGATGGTGCGTAGACGTCTGTGCACTCTCACGTGTGTATTAAATTCCCAATTGTTACTTGTGTGAATCGAGTTATCGTCATGTTAGTAGTTTCGGGTTGTTATTGATTCGAGACCGAATCAATTCGTTTAACAACGATTTTTGGTATTGTTGTGTATTGTATTTCGTCGGTAGTCGCGGTGCCAATATTTGATCACGTTGGGTGTATTGAATTAGCCTTGAAAATTTTCTGTTTTCAGCCCCCCTTTTTTATTTGTAAATTTACTTTTTCAACCCTTTAATTAAATAAATTTCCGGTTTGGTCCTTAAACCATTTTTCTTGACATTTTAACACCAAAACTTATTGAAATTGATATTTTTCAGCATATTTTTAGTTGAAAACAGTTTGAGTCCCTGAAAATACAGTTTTCTCGGTTATAACCCCTCTTTTTCGCAGTTTTTACAATTTTGGTCCAAATTGGAAAATTTTTGCAACTTTGGTCCTTTTTAAATTTGAAAAGCATTTTAAACCTTAGAAAAGGTCTTGGAACACTAGTAGTCCACTGTTTTACAGAAAACACAGTTTTGGCCCTTCAAAACAGAAAATTTCGCATATTGGGCCCTATTGGGCCGAAAATGCCATTTTTAGCCCATTAAGCTTGAAATTTATGTTTTTAATCCTCCGAAAGGGTATATTTTCAGAAAATACATTATGGAAATTGTTTTGACTCATCTCACCCATCAGAATTCGAAATATTTCATTTTGGGCCCTTTAACTTTATATTTTTAACATTTTATGTCCAAAAATTGAGTTTTTAGCCCAAAGAAAATGTTATTAAGCCATTTAGCTATTTTTCTTGGAACACTTTGTATGTAGAAATATATTTGATGCTAGTATCATTTAACATAAAGTATATCTCGATTTTTAGGGGTTTATGGCTAGATCCAACATCATAAACACACAAAAACACACATATAAGCATAGAAATCATACAAGGCATACAAAACACATATAGATCTACACTTTCACTTGTATTCCCCCCCCCCCCCACAAAACTTATAAAACAGAAAAATAGGGGGTATGAAGCTCACCTTAGGGTGTGGTTTCGGTTTTTGAAGAAAAGATGGAAGAAAGCTTGGTGATTTTTGGCCTTAGCACCCTTTTCTTGAAGATCTCGAGTTTGAGGTGGTTCTAGGATGCAAGATCACGATTTTTGCATGGATTAGGAAGAGATTTTGATAAAACAAAGAATCTAAGTCATAGATCCAAGCATAACCTTACCTTAGATGAAGAGTTTGTGGAAATATCCTCTTGAAAGCCTCTTAATTTTCGAGATTTTTGAATGGAGAGTAGGGATGAGTTCTTGAGTATTCTAGAGAGAATTTGTGAGGTGTGTGTGTGTTTGAAATGGCCGAGAGCAAGAGAGAGAGAGAAGGAGAAATAGACCCTTGAGGTGATATGCATGGAAATATGGAATAAGTTGCATGGAGATCCAAAAGACAATAATGAGGTGTCAATTGCAAGTCAACTCTCTTCATCTCTTCTTGGGTTTGGGCCTTGGGCCGAGAATTTTGAAGGGAAAAGGAAATTTTGGGCTTTTTGCCCCTAAGCCCAATATTAGAGTTAGTTTGGGTGAGTTTTAACCTAAAAGAAATATAACATGATTTTTACATTTTGTTGGACTAGTTTAGGTTATTCATGGATCAAAGCTTTTAATTCATTTCATTCTAGGCCAAAAATAGCCCAAAATGTTGAAATAAATGATTATGGGTCCAATTAGAGCCCAACTAGGGTTCTAAGCCCATGATAGTCAAATTGGAAGCTTATTGGTCCATTGAGTCCAATAAGGAAGTCCTAGTCCAAAATGGACCTAACCAAGAACTTCTAGGGTTTCCAATTGCTTGATGACTATTTGTAGTATTTGTATGATGTATTTGATTGAAGTTTTTGATGTCATAATAATAGGTATCACACATGTTCTTAAGTTTTTGATTCAACATTTACTTGAATATAGTGATTACAAGACACAAAATTTCTAGTTGTGACAGACATGGAGGCTGGGAATAAGGCCAGCATGTGGGGATTAAGATGCTTAAATAGGCTGCAAAACCACGAAATTAGGGTTTCACCCCTGCCAGCCTACTCGTCAAGTTGAGGGCTCTCAACTCGTCAAGTAGGTTACTTAAAAACCCGCGTCTCTTCTGATCTCTACTCGACGAGTTTGGGGCTCCCAACTCGTCAATTTGCTCTACAAAAATGAATAAATTATAATTTAAATGTGTACCAGGAACCAGGTGTTACAATTCTCCCCCACTTGTCTTAGACTTCATCCTCGAAATCTACTGCTTCGGGAAACAAATACATGTAATGCTCCCTTATTTCCTCGTCAGGCTCCCAATTTCACTCTAAGCCCTTGTGGTGCTGTCACTGCACCTTCACCAACTCCACCCTCTTGTTCCTCAAATCCTTTTTCTTCTTGTCGAGAATAGATACTGGTCTCTAGATATAGTTCAAGCTGTTATCAACTTGAATATCCTCTAAAGGAACAATCACAAAGTCATCCACTAAGCACTTCTGCAGTTGGGAGACATGAAAAGTGTTGTGGATCTGGCTGAGCTGTGCTGAGAGATCCAAACAGTAAGCGACTCGGCCCACTCGATCGAAACCCTGAGTAGAACGATGTACCTGGGGCCCAGCTTGCCTCGCTTCCTGAACTGGATGACACCTTTCCAAGTTGACACCTTCAGGAGAACCATGTCGCCCACCTGAAACTCCAAGTCTGAACGACGCTTGTCGGTATAGCATTTCTGTTGACTCTCAGCAGTCTGGAGTCTACTCTGAACCTGCTGGATCCTCTCAGTAGTCTTGAATACTACCTCAGTACTTCCCATGACTCTCTGACTAATCTCGCACAAACAGATTGGGGTCCTACACTTCCTCCCGTACAGCATCTTGAAGGGAGGTCGATCTATGCTAGCATGGTAGTTGTTGTTATACGAAAATTGTGCTAATGGAATATACGTATCCCAACTGCCCCCAAAATCCAATAAATACGCATGCATCATGTCCTCTAGAGTCTGAATCGTCCTCTCACTCTGCCTGTTAGTCTGAGGATGGAAAGCGGTACTGAAGTGAAGACGAGTACCCATCTCGTCGTGAAACCGCTCCCAAAATCTAGAAGTGAAACGAACATCCTGGTCTGACACAATCGAAACAGGCATTCCATGTCATGCCACTACCTCACGTATGTAAATCTCGGCCAGCTTCTCAACCGATATACGCTCTTGGATCTGTATAGAATGAGCACTCTTGGTCAACTGATCCACAATGACCCATATCGAATCTACACCATGTGCGATCCTGGGAAGCTTTGTGATGAAATCCATAGTGATATCTTCCCATTTCCACACGGGAATGTCTAACGACTGCATCTTTCCGTGTGGTATCTGGTGTTCGGCCTTGACTTTTCTGCAAGTCAAGCACTGCTTTATGTACCATGCTATGTCCCACTTCATGCAGGGCCACCAATAATCAAGGAGAAGATCTAGATACATCATCGTCGCCCCGAGATGGATGGAGAACCTCGACTTGTGGGTCTCATCCATAAGGATTTGTCATACTCTGCCCCAGTATAGAATCCACACCCTCCCATGCAGGGTCAACAACCCACAACTATCATAATCGACTGAGGCCACCTGGCCTATGATCCGCTCACACTTCCGGTGCTCCTCCTTTATACCCTTGACCTGTGCCTCTCGGATCTGCTCCAACAATAGAGTAACCACTTTCATCCTCATACATATGTCTTGAATCGGAGCCGCCACTGCCTTGCAGCCAAGAGCATCGGCAACCACATTGGCCTTACCCAGGTGATAAAGGATATCACAGTCAATCCTTCACCACGTCTAATCACCGACGCTGCCTCATGTTCAGATTTGGCTGATCCATGAGGTACCTCAAACTCTTGTGGTCCATGTAAATGGTACAATAGACCCTATAGAGGTAATTCTGCCAAATCTTGAGGGCATAAACTACATTCCCCAGCTCCAAATCGTGCGTCGGGTAGTTTGCCTCGTGGGGCCTCAACTGCCTCGAAGCGTATGCTATCATTTGACCCCGTTGCATCAACAATGCACCCATACCCATGATCGAGGCGTCACAGTAAACCACAAAGTCGTCGACGCCCTTCGACAAGGTCAAAATCAGTGCCTCGCCTAACCGCTGTCTGAGAGTCTCGAAGGCGGCCTGCTGCTCAGGCCCCTAGCGGAATGTCACCAACTTCTGGGTTAGTCGGGTCAAAGGAACAACGATCTTAGATAAATCCTGTATGAATCTTAGATAGTAACCCACTAGACCAAGAAAACTAAGAATCTCAGATGGAGACCTCATAACCTCCCACTGCATCACGACCTCTATCTTGGCCGGATCGACCAGAATACCCTTTTGATTGACAAGGTGCCCCAGAAACTTCACCTCGAGCAACCAAAACTCACACTTGGAGAACTTTGCGAAAAGTCTCTCCCTCCTCGGTGTCTCTAGTACCTCCCTTAGGTGCTCATCGTGTTGCTCCTGAGTGTTGGAATAAACCAAGATGTCATCAATGAAGACTATCACATACCTGTCTAGCATTGATCTGTAGACGCGGTTCATGAGGTCCATGAATGCGGCATCAGTGTTGTTGAGCCCAAATGGCATCACCACAAACTCATAGTGACCATAGCGAGTCCAAAAGGTTGTCTTCGGCACATTGTCATCCCTGACTCTCACCTGGTGATCACCCGATCGTAGATCAATCTTGGAGAACCAAGATGCACCCTGAAGCAGGTTGAATAAATCATCAATCCTCGGGAGGGGGTAACAGTTCTTCACCTTTACCTTATTTAGTTCTCGGTAATCTATGAACATCCGATGTGACCGGTCCTTCTTCCTCATAAACAGGATCAGGGATACCCATGGCTAATTGCTCGGTCTAATAAATCCCTTGTCTAACAGCTCCTGCAGCTAAGTAGACAACTCCTGCATCTCAGGAGGAGCCAACCGATGTGGTGCCTTGTCTATCGGAGCCGCACCAACAACTAGGTCAATCCTGAACTCTACCTACCTTTTCGGAGGCACTCCAGGAAAATCCTCTGGGAACACATCCGGGTACTCTCGTACGACCGGTATGTCATGCACAGTCGCCTTACCCTTACCCCGGGTATCCATAACATAGGCGATATAACCTGCGCAACCCTGCTGAAGGTAGTGCCTCGCCCTCGCTACCGGAATCAAAGTTGGTGCATACTACGACATCTCTCCCTGAATCACTAACCTCCCCATCTAGGAGTCCGAACTCTCATTAGTTGATGCTCGCAGTCGATTACTGCCCCATTGGGGCTCAGCCAGTCCATACCCACTATAACCTTATTCCCTCGCAGTGGAACGGGGACCAAATCCACGGAAAACTGATGTAAAACAACTGTAGTGTACACCCCTGATGAACCCTCGCGACTCGAACGGTCCTATCATCTGCTATCTCTATGTCCAGTGAACATTCTAGCTCCCCCGGAACTCCAACAAATCGCTTGCTAAGTGCGAGCGAAACAGAAGATCGGGTAGCCCCCGAATCGAACAATTCTAGAGCTGATATACCGTTTATAAGGAACGACCGTATAATGAAACACAAAAACATAAGTAGTAATAAATATCAATAAGGAGATAATGAGAAGATACATACCCGTCACGATGTCGGGCGCTGCTCGTGCCTCCTTTGCGGTCAACTGGAAGGATATGCTCTTCAGCACTGGCGCCTCCGCTCGGCCCTGGTGGACGTCGGTAATCCTCAAAGTAGGAGGAGCGAGTGTCGCCACCTGCCCTGCTACTGCTAGACTCGGATACTGGGACCTCTTGTGACTCATTTGATTGTACTGAAAGCAAATCAGATCAAATATTGTCAGGGTGGTGGTGGTAGCAGTATATTCCCTACAAACATGACCAGATTGGGTGCATTTGAAGAAGCTCGAACTACCAGCCCTGCACGTCCCCTCATGCGTCCTCCCACACTTGCCGCAGCGGCCTCGGCCATGCTAGCCCTTCCCTTGGGAATCTACCTTGGGCTTCTTTCCCGAACCCTCCATACCAGATGTCGTATATGGTTTCCTCCTCCTCTCCATCTCTAAATCAATATCTCTCTCTCTCTCTCTAGCCCTGGCAATCATATCCTCCAGCATCTTGCAGCTAGATCGGCTGACGAACTGCCAGAAATTGCTCCTCAACATCTCATGATATCTGTCCTTTTTCATCTCCTCGTCCGCCACGTACATCGGAGCGAGAAGGGCCCTCTCCCTGAACATAGCGGTGATCTTCGTCACCGTCTCAGTCGTCTATCGGAGATCCTGGAACGCCCTAGCAAGCTGATGCACCTCAATCACAGGTGCTAACTCGGCCTTGAACCTGGCCGAAAAGTCACTCCAAGTAATTGTATCAAGAGTTGCATCGTCTCCAATGGTATGTCCGACCTCCTCCCACCAGTCACGTGCCTTGTCCTTCAGAATACAGGAAGCAAGTTAGACCTTGTCCCCCTCGGGAAATCGACTTGTACGGAAGGAATTGGCAACATTAGCCAACCATTTGCTGCAAGCAATAAGGTCCCGAGCCCCAAGATAGTTTGGAGTTCCACAAGCTCAGAACTCCCTGAAGGTCATTGTGTGCGACCCTATCATGGCCACCACCTTGGTGCGGAATGCACTCAGTCTCTCATCCAAAAACTTCAAGATACTCTCATTGATCGTACCGAAGATCATAGGAGTCTGGTCTAAAATATTGTGTGTGACCTCAGATGAAATGAACTCTCTTATCTGCTCGTCGAGCTGCCCAACTCCAGAGCTCGAGCCTAATCCCTCACAGGCACCTGAACTGTCGACTGGCCTAGTGCAAAGCGTTACCATATTGAAAATACACCATAACAAACATCAGTATATACATCAGAACTTGAGGGCTCTAACATACTACAAGTTTCCTAGGTTCCTCTAAGCCTTCCTAGATTCGAGTACGGATCCTCTATTTTCAGTAGTACGGGCCCATACTATAATGCCTGAGAGTTAGGCTAGATGTTAAGACAATAATAATAATAACTATTTGTTTATCAAATAATTAAAATCCTCAAACAGGATAAATTTTCTTCATATGCGTTACAGGTTATATGAATACTTATTTATTATATAAGTGTTATGTGGACAAATATTATGGATATGTAATATTTGTATAAATCTTGTTATAAACTTATCGGAACGTGATAAAATAACATTTTTAAATAGAAGATTATAGGCTAAATAATCTTAACGAAAATTGTAACGATTGTAAAATCTCAAATTAGATAAGACATATTTGGTCTAAATACATTTAAGGGTGAACCCAAATAGTGAAACGATAATTTTTATGTTACACCCGTTTTTCGATAATAATTGACCGAGTACTTTTTATGATGTTAGTTATTGATTATAAATTTGGATAAGATTTTTTTATAAAGGGTATAATGATTTTATTAATAAATAGTTAAGGGGCTAACTGTAACTTGAATGATATATTGTGTTATTATAAGAATAACTGATGGTCCATAAATGTAACTATAATTTGTGAATTACAAACCAAGATAGTGTAAGAAATATAACAAAGGTCATACATATTTTATTAATTAAAAATAGCATGCGTTGTTTAAATATGTGATCGTACAATAAAAATGCATTACGTGTTTATTTAGAGTGACACGTATTAACTCTTGAGATATTTTGTCAATAACGTTGATGATTAAGCCTTTAGATTGTACGGATGATAATCAATTTTTGAGGATAAATACGCAAATGATCAATAATTTCTATAAAACAAATAAATATACCATGTCCACGTTCTAAGAGACCAAGGAGTATAAAAAATAGATAAGGTTTCGGCAAGATAATAAGTTGGTAATCAGTGATAAGCTTGATGCAACGATAATAGTTAGTCTGCACTAACTAGCCAAGTGAGTGAATACTTACTTTCATGGACATGATTTTAATACAAGTATTAATTAAAGTATTAAATATATGTTTGCGTGTGAAATATTTGTTATTGCCTGATATACGTGTTAAGAGTATATATGATAATATATGATAATTTATGATACAGAATAAACCTAAATTATTTGAGATGAATGTCGGGTACTATCTCCTTATGAGTACGGGTGAGATATACACAGAGAGTCGAACTTTACAATTTTTCATTAATCCGAGAGCTAGATTAGACATAGTCATTCGTCCCTAGTCCGAGAGTATGGATTAGGCAAAATCAATTGTCATTAATCCAAGAGCATGGATTTGACACACCTGATCCGAGAGTATGGATTAGGTAAAGCCATTAATTTTAGATCCGAGAGTATGGATTAGGCAAAATCATTTGTCATTGACCCAGAGCATGAATTTTACATAGCTGATCTGGGAGTATGGATTAGGTAAAGCCATCAATTTTAGATCCGAGAGTATGGATTAGGCAAAATCATTTGTCATTGATCTGATAGCATGAATTTGACATACCTGATCCGAGAGTATGGATTAGGTAAAGCCATTAATTTTAGATCCAAGAGTATGGATTAGGCAAAATCATTTGTCATTGATCTAAGACCATGGGTTTGACATACCTGATCCGGGAGTATGGATTAGGTATAGCCATTTAATTTAGATCCGAGAGTATGGATTCGTATTGTTATGAGGATCGACGAGGTGGCGTGAAATTGTTTATATGAGGTGAAATTGTATATAGTGTGAGTTCCAAAATATATATAACATTGTGGGATTGAAATACTTATGTACTCACCAGGTTTCCCAACCAGACCCACTTAGTTTATTTGTATCACATGTGTCTATACGAAGCTACATTACACTGAGAGATTAAAGGAGATGTAAATCACTAGTGTAATTGAATGTAAGGTTTGGTTATGCTTATGTTTTTCTATTGATGATGATATCCCAAAGTTTTAATATAAATAAAATACATTTTTTAGAAATGTTTTGTTTATATTATTATCATGTTTTTTTTCTGGGAACAAATTACGCAATACTATTTTTCAAAATGGATACTCTGATTTTAAATAAGCCTAACTAAATTTTTTCAAATAATCGTGAATTTGTGGATGTCACAGTTGGTATCAGAGTATTAGTTTAAGCGAACTAGGAATAAAGATTTATTTCTAGACTTAAACTTAGAGAGTTAAACGATGATCGTGATGCGTGTGTCTAATATATTTAGGAAATACACCTGAATAGACATGAGCACTAGCTCATTTAGGGAAGATACCTAAATTGTTTTATGTGCTAAATGATTTGTGATGCTTTATGATGCCATTATTTAATCGGATCTATGGTCTGGTTCCTACCGAATCTAGAAACTTTACGTGTTCAGATTTCTAAACGTTTAATTACGATATTAGAACTGGCATATAATTTTTTGAAATGGTAAGGAGAATTATACAACTATCGTTGAGTTTGTCATTTTGAGCACGCAATCATTTTAAGTGGGGGAGAATTGTAACGCCCGAGAGTTAGGTTAGACGTTTAGGGGATAATAATAATAAATATTTGTTTATCAAATCATTAAAATCCTCAAACAGGATAAATTTTCTTCGTATGCGTTACATGTTATATAAACACTTATTTGTTATATACGTGTTATGTGGACAAATATTATAGGTACGTAATATTTGTATAAATCTTGTTATAAACTTATCGAAAAGTAATAAAACAACATTTTTAAACTGAAGATTATTTAGGATAAATAATCTTAACGAAAATTGTAATGATTGTTAAATCTCAAACTAGATAAGATGTATTTGGTCTAAATACATTTAAGGGTGAACCCAAGTAGTGAAACGATAATTTTTCCGTTACCCCAGTTTTTCAATAATAATTGACCGGGTACTTTTTACGACGTTAGTTATTGATTATAAATGGTTAATATTTTTTTTTCATAAATGGTATAATGATTTTATTAATAAATAGTTAAGGAGCTATACTTTAACTTGAAGGATATATTGTGTTAATACACGAATAACTGAGAGACCATAAATGTAACTATAATTTGTAAATTGCAAACCAAGATATCGTTGTAAGAAAAATATGAAAGGTCGTACATATTTTATTAATTAAAAATAACACGCGTTGTTTAAATATGTGATCGTACAATAAAAATGCATTACATGTTTATTTATAGTGACATGTATTAACTCTTGAAATGTCATGTCAATAATGTTGATGATTAAGCCTTTAGATTGTACGGAGGATATTCAAATTTTGATTATAAATAGGTAAATGGTCAATATTTTCTATAAAACAAATAAATATATTGTAAAGACGTTTTGAGAGACCAATGAGTATAAAAATAGATAAGGTTTCGGCAAGATAATAAGTTGTAAATCAGTGCTAAGCTTGATGTCATGACAATAGTTAGTTTGCACCAACTAGCCAAGTGAGTGAATAGTTACTTTCATGAGCATGATTTTAATACAAATATTGATTAAAGTATTAAATATATGTTTGTGTGTGAAATATTTGTTATTGCCTTATATACGTGTTAAGAGCATATAAGATAATTTATAATATAGAATAAACCTAAATTATTTGAGATGAATATCGGGTAGTATCTCCTTATGAGTACGAGTGAGATATACACAAAGGGTCGAACTTTAAAAATTTTCATTAATCCGAGAGTTGGATTAGACAGTCATTCGTCCCTAGTCCGAGAGTATGGATTAGGCAAAATCATTTGTCATTGATCCGAGAGCATGGATTTGACATACCTGATCCGAGAGTATGGATTAGGTAAAGTCATTAATTTAGATCCGAGATTATGGATTAGGCAAAATCATTTGTCATTGATCTGAGAGCATGAATTTGACAAACCTGATCCGGGAGTATGCATTAGAAAAAGCCATTAATTTTAGATCCGAGAGTATGGATTAGACAAAATCATTTGCCATTGATCTGAGAGCATGGATTTGACGTACCTAATTTGGGAGTATGGATTTGGTAAAGCCATTAATTTTAGATCCAAGGGTATGGATTCGTATCGTTGTGAGGATCGACGAGGTGGGGTAAATTTTTTTATATGAGGTGAAATTGTATATATTGTGTGTTCTAAAATATATATGATATAACATTGTGGGATTGAAATCCCTACATACTCACAATGTTTCCCAACTTGACCCACTCAGTTTATTTGTATCACATGTGTCTATACGAAGCTACATTAGAGATTAAAGGAGATGTAAATCACTAGTGTAATTGAATGTAAGGTTTGGTTATGCTTATGTTTTTCTATTGATGATGATATCCCAAAGTTTTAATATAAATAAAATACATTTTTTAGAAATGTTTTGTTTATATTATTATCATGTTTTTTTTTCTAGGAACAAATTACGCAATACTATGTTTCAAAATGGATACTCTGATTTTAAATAAGCCTAACTAAACTTTTTCAAATAATCGTGAATTTGTGGATATCACAGTTGGTATCAGAGTATTAGTTTAAGTGAACTAGGGATAAAGATTTATTTCTAGACTTAAACTTAGAGAGTTAAACGATGATCGTGATGAGTGTGTCTAATATATTTAGGAAATACACCTGAATAGACATGAGTACTAGCTCATTTAGGGAAGATACCTAAATTAGTTTATGTCCTAAATGATTTATGATGCTTTATGATGTCGTTATTTAATCGGATCTATGGTCTGTTGCCTACCGGATCTAGAAACTTTACGTGTTCAGATTTCTAAACGTTTAATTATGATATTAGAACTGACATATAACTTTTCGAAATGGTAAGGAGAATTATACGACTATCGTTGAGTTTGTCATTTCGAGGACGAAATCATTCTAAGTGGGGGAGAATTGTAACGCCCGAGAGTTAGGTTAGACGTTTTGGGGATAATAATAATAAATATTTGTTTATCAAACAATTAAGATCCTCAAACAGGATAAATGTTTTTCGTATGCGTTACAGGTTATATAAATACTTATTTATTATAGACATGTTAGGTGTGTGCGTGGTGCGGTTTGGTGCGAAAACCGCAAACTGCACCGCATATGCGGTTTCAGTTATTTAGAAACCACAAACCGCACCATGAACCTTCTAAACCGCATTATGCGGTGCGATTTTATGCGGGCGGGTTATGTGGTTTGCAATTTGACTAATTATTTAAATTAAATTTAATGACTATACTATCATTGTCGTCACTAATGACTCACTAAGTGGTAATTAAAAATTTTCGTGGTCATAGAAATATGGTCTTTAACTACTTATCTATCTATCTATATATATATATATATATATATATATATATATATATATATATATATATATATATATATATAAGTTAAGAAAACATAATGAAAAATTTTGGCCACTGCATGAACTTTTGGATTAATTAAATTTAAAGAAATATTGATTACATTTCAAAAACTTAAGATAATGTCACTAATTTAGGATGAATTGAATTAATAAACGTTATCCCTATCAAAATATTTTTGTGTGTATGTTTGTGTGTGTGTGTATGTGTGTGTGTGTATATATATATATATATATATATATATATATATATATATATATATATAATCATTAACTGATTTTATCAATGTGGTGCGGTTTGAACCACAATTTTGTAATCGTAAACCGCAAACCGCACCACATAATGTGGTTTAACAAAAATACAAACCACGAACCGCACCACAAGTGTTTTAAACCGCGTTATGCGGTGCGGTTTATTGCACACCCCTAATACGTGTTATGTGGACAAATATTATAGGTATGTAATATTTGTATAAATCTTGTTATAAACTTATCGAAAAGTGATAAAACAACATTTTTAAACAGAAGAGTATTTAAGATAAATAATCTTAATCAAAATTGTAACGATTGTAAAATCTCAAACTAGCTAAGATGTATTTGGTCTAAATACATTTAAGGGTGAACCCAAGTAGTGAAACGATAATTTTTCCGTTACACTCGTTTTTCGATAATAATTTACCGGGTACTTTTTACGACGTTAGTTATTGATTATAAATGGTTAATACTTTTTATAAATGGTATAATGATTTTATTAATAAATATTTAAGGGGCTATACTTTAACTAGAAGGATATATTGTGTTAATACAAGAATACCCGAGGGACCATAAATGTAACTATAATTCGTAAATTGCAAACCAAGATATCGTTGTAAGAAATATATGAAAAGTCGTACATATTTTATTAATTAAAAATAACACGCGTTGTTTAAATATGTGATCGTACAATAAAAATGCATTACGTGTTTATTTAGAGTGACATGTATTAACTCTTGAAATGTCGTGTCAATAATGTTGATGATTAAGCCTTTAGATTGTACGGAGGATATTCAAATTTTGAGTATAAATAGGTAAATGGTCAATATTTTATATAAAACAAATAAATATATTGTAAAGACGTTTTGAGAGACCAATGAGTATAAAAATAGATAAGGTTTCTGCAAGATAATAAGTTGTAAATCAGTGCTAAGCTTGATGTCACGACAATAGTTAGTTTGCACTAACTAGCCAAGTGAGTGAATAGTTACTTTCATGAGCATGATTTTAATACAAATATTGATTAAAGTATTAAATATATGTTTGTGTGTGAAATATTTGTTATTGCCTGATATACGTGTTAAGAGCATATATGATAATTTATGATATAGAATAAACCTAAATTATTTGAGATGAATACCGGGTAGTATCTCCTTATGAGTACGAGTGAGATATACACAGAGGGTCAAACTTCAAAATTTTTCATTAATCCGCGAGCTGGATTAGACATAGTCATTCGTCCCTAGTCCGAGAGTATGGATTAGGCGAAATCATTTGTCATTGATCCGAAAGCATGGATTTGACATTCCTGATCTGAGAGTATGGAGTAGGTAAAGCCATTAATTTTAGATCCAAGACTATGGATTAGGCAAAATCATTTGTCATTGACCTGAGAGCATGAATTTGACATACTTGATCCGGGAGTATGGATTTGGTAAAGCTATTAATTTTAGATCTGATAGTATGGATTAGGCAAAATCATTTGTCATTGATCTGAGAGCATGAATTTGACAAACATGATCCGGGAGTATGGATTAGATAAAGCCATTAATTTTAGATCTGAGAGTATGGATTAGGCCAAATCATTTGTCATTGATCTGAGAGCATGGATTTGACGTACCTAATTTGGGAGTCTGGATTTGGTAAAGCCATTAATTTTAGATCCATGGGTATGGATTCGTATCGTTGTGAGGATCGACGAGGTGGGGTAAATTTTTTTATATGAGGTGAAATTGTATATATTGTGAGTTCTAAAATATATATGATATAACATTATGGGATTGAAATCCCTATGTACTCACCATGTTTCCCAACTTGACCCACTCAGTTTATTTGTATCACAGGCGTCGATATGAAGCTACATTATACTAAGAGTTTAAAGGAGATGTAAATCACTAGTGTAAATGAATGTAAGGTATGTTTATACTTATGTTTCTCTATTGAAGATGACATTCGAAAGTTTTAATATAAATAAAATACATTTCTTCGGAAATGCTTTGTTTCTATTATTATCATGTTTTTTTTTCGAGAACAAATTTCGGAATACTACTTTTCAAAATGGATACTCTGATTTTAAATAAAAATAAATAATTTTTTTGAAATGATCGTGAATTTGGGGATGTCACACATACTACCTTCCACGTTTATCCGTACTTTCCTCAGGAAATATATTGACTCCCCCAAGTCCCTTGTATTGCTACTGCTGTTGTCCACGTTTATCCGTACTTTCCTCTAGAACTACCTTGACTCCCCCAAGTCCCTTCTACTGTTACTGTTGTTCTCACGCTAATCTCATCCTAGGCTTGCCCTAGGGTAATCACCGACCCAATCTCCACTATCAGCTGCATAGGAAGTCCTTACTATCTCCCTAACTAGCTCGCAAATACCATTACATATCACTAAGACTAGATAATTATTCGAATGAGAGGTCATACCCTACAATGGTTGGACTCAAACAAGAACTACGAAATAGAGCTAAACCAAACCTTCTGAAAATAGTTAGTCCTTGCAATATGTAACTTAACATATTCATTTACTAGTTAGTTAAAGATAACTAGAACTCCTAAAATCACAAAGCAAGCAACATTTGGGCATTGAGTAAACATAATCAAGCATATTCTACTTAGGCTATCGTATCACTGACTAATCAGTACTAGAACGCAGTTCATAAAGCTCATACACATATAGCAAGAACATAAGGCATCCTTCCTAGATCCTTAGCCCTAATCTAGCATGCAGTTCTCATAAACATATGATAACATAAACTTGTGTGGGAAATTTAGGAGTACTTACTTGAGCTTGGCTGATTAAATACACCACACTCTTTTTATCTTTTCAAAATATTTTTTGTAAAAATGGTTTTTCTTTTAAAAATATTATACCAATCCCCAGTTTAAGTTCAGATACACCCGAGAGTGTGCCCGAATCCCCAAACCAAGGCTCTGATACCAACATGAAATATTCCAAAAATACGGTCCAAAAATTTCATTTATTTAAACTAGAATTACTAAAAATCATTTATTAAAACAGGAACCATAATATCTCAAGTACAATAATAGTGTATCCATATCAGTCACATATCAAATAAACCATAGTATAAACATCCCAGGCTAATCAAATGGTGTATGCACTGCAGTCATCCTGAGCTCTTCCCCTTGCTACCGCAAGTACCTGAAACCAAAACTGTAAGCATGAAGTTTAGTGAGTCTCCCCAAACTACCACATACCATACACATATCATGCTACTAGGAGATACGGACCCACCCAAACTCAAGGAGATATGGGCCCCGCCTACACTCGGCTAACTATGAGATATGGGCCCCGCCCATACTCAACTACTAAGCATGCATACAAGTATCACACGGACAACTGGTATAATCAAATCTATCAATCAGCCCTATATCCATACTCAAATAATGCTATGAGATATTGGCCTCACCCACACTTAGCTATGTATGAGATATGGGCCTCGCCCATACTCAACTACTAATCAAAACATATATGGGCCGGCCTTGGTGCCTTCGACCCGTTCAAACTAGGAGGAAAATCACCTCACAAAGCTGGCTGTGAAATCTCGCGGTGAGGAATCTCTAACGGCTGCTCAAACGACTCCCCGACTATCATTATCATAATAACACGTAGTCAAAATCCAATAATCCTTCTTAGGGTAAAATGACCATTTTACTCCTGGTCAAAGTCAACATTATGGGTTGACTCAACTCGTCAAGTCGTCCCCCTGACTCGTCGAGTTCCCTTGCTACTCGTAGTCATGATAAAGTGAGTCAACTTGTCGAGTCCCTCCTCATTCTCGTTGAGTTCTACCCTTTATAGAATCGGGATAAATTGACTCAAATCATCGACTTCCTCTATAGACTCGCCGAGTTCTTCAGTCTGTTGCTACATCTTAATGGATTAAGCCCCTACTCTTCAGATCTAAGCTTCATACTTTTCATATACACTGAAAATGTCCTTTTAAGGGTAGACTTTCCAACTTTACTTGTTAATACCCTTATTTAATGGATTTAGCTCAAACCCTAAATCTTTAGGACCTAGATCTTGGTTTACAAGCCATCAATACTCTAAACCAAGGCATATAAACGAAGATTTGGACCCTAGACACTACAAGAACACATAAAGCTTCCACCTTTCTCGCCATACATGGCCTTTTGGAGCTTAAAAGGCCAAAATGACATCCTATAGCTTGCATGGGGGCTTCAATGGCTATAAAGTTTGCACCTTTATGCCATTAAAGCCCTCCATAGTTCCATATCTAATGGTATACTCGCTTGTGACGTCCATTTCCCAAAGGTCATGCTTCTTGGACCAAAAACCCAATAAAATGACAATAAGAAGATCTAAGAAGTTACTAAGAAAGTTTGAGACTTGTTTACCTAGAAATGATGAGAATGAAATGGAGTCTCTGGATCTACTAGCTTCTTCTTGAATCCCTAAACTTTTCCTTCCTTCACAAGCTTCAACACACACAAATCTTCACTCAAAAATGGCTCATAAGCTCACAAATGCATTAGGGTTTCTGGATTTAGGGTTTGGGACTCGGAGGCTGGAAATGAGGCCAGCATGTGGGGATTAAGATGCTTAAATAGAGTGCAAAACCTTGGAATTAAGGTTTCACCCCTGTCAGCCTACTCGTCGAGTTAAGGGCTCTTAACTCGTCGAGTAGGTTACTTAAAAACCCGCGGCTATTACGATCGCTACTCGACGAGTTTGGGGCTCCCAACTCGTTGATTTGCTCTAAAAAATGAATAAATTATAACTTAAATGCGTACGAGGAACTAGGAGTTACAGTCGATGGAGTTGGCGTCGCCACTGGCGCTGATGATACCAATCTCGGGCAGTTGGACTTTTTATGGCCTTGCTGATTGCAGTGAAAATAAAGCATGTCTCCTGACTGAATGGTGGGGAGAGGGGCTGTACAATCCCAGCTAAAGTGTCCCAACTTTCCGCACTTATAGCAGTCCGATCCCACTACTCTGCAAACTCCCTCATGCGTCTTGCTGCATTTCCAACAGCAGCTCCGACCCTGCTGGCCCTTCGACCTCGAGTTGAATCCCTTAGGTTTCTTCACCGAAACCCTAGTCGTCTGCCCAATATCCGCCTTCCTCTTCTTGATATGCTCTATATCATCCCTCTCTCGTGCCCTGGCTATCATATCATCCAAAGTTGGGCACGTTGAATAACTGACATATTTCCGAATGTCAGCTCTCAACATATCATGTTTCCATGTTTCTTCATCTCCTCATCACCCGCGTACTAGGGCACCAAAAAGGTCCTCTCCCTGAACTTGGCGGTAATCTCCACCACCGTCTCAGTAGTCTGTCTCATATCCAAAAACTCCCTGGCTAGCTGCTGAGCCTCCACAGCTGGCGCGAACTCTGCACGAAACCTACACACAAAATCTGACCATGTCATCGCCTCAGTGGGTGGGGCTCCTGGAGTATCACCGAATTCCTCCTACTAGTCTCTAGCTCGCTCCCTCAAACACCCAACAACAAATCTGAGTTTCGACCCCTCAGGGCAGAAGCTCGTCACCTATGCAGACTCAATGTCTGCGATCCATCGCCTAGCCATAATGGGGTCTTTCAACCCCCAGATGTCTGGTGCTCGACATCCCCTGAAATCCTTGAAAGAGAGCGTACGCATCCCTAACTGGCCAGGTGCCATGTCACTCCTGAATGCCTTAAGGCGATCCTCCATCAAGTCAATGATACCCTCCTTGATCGACCTGAAAATCACCGGGGTCGACTCAAGGATGCCTCTCATAATCTCAGATGCAATGAACTCGTATAATCTATTATCAACCGGTTCGATACCTGTACCCGAACCTGACCTAGATCCTGAGCCCCCTACTCCATGACACGTCACCACCATTCTGAAACAAAACAAACAATCATCAGGGTCATACATAACATCGAGAGGTCTCACACTCTACCACTCTTGGTTCCCCGCAACTTTCCAAGAGTCAAGCATGGATCCTCTGCTTTCAGTACTACGGGCCAATACTACCTTCCACATCTATTCGTACTTTCCTACTAGGTCGCCTTGGGTTACCAAAGCCACTTCCTATCCATGAATACAATTCTCAATCAAATAGCTCCTGTTACTAACCTCATCCTAGGATTTCCCTAGGGTAATCTCCGACCCACTCTTCACCATCAGTTGCATAATAAGGCCCTGCTATCTCTCCCTAACTAGCTCACAAATACCATTACATATCACTAAGACAAAATAATTCTTCGAATGAGAGGTCCTACCCTACAACGGTTGGACTCAAATAAGAGCTAAGAAATAGGGCTAGACCTCACCTTCTGAAATTATTTAATCCTCGTAATATGTAACTTGACATATTCGTTTACTAGTTAATTAAAGATAGTCATAACTCCTAAAAGCACAAAGAAAGCATCATTCAACCATTGAGTAACCAAGACCAAGCATATCCTAAACACACCATCATATCACTAACTAATCAGTACTAGCATGCAGTTCAATAAGCACATACAGTAGGCATATAAGGCATCTTCCCTAGATCTTTAGCACTAATCTAGCATGCAGTTCACATATTCACACTTCATATCATAACATAACATGTATGGGTATCTTGGGGAAAACTTACTTCAGCCCAGCCGATTACACGCATCAGACTCTTTGTTCTTTATAAAAACCCTTAATCTTAATTTTAGAAAAATTATTTTTCTTGTAAAAATCTCTCAAACCCTCGATTTGAGTCCAGGCACTCCCGTAGGTGTGTCCAAATCCCTCAAACCAAGGCTCTGATACCAACTTGTAGCCTCCCAAAATTCTTGACCAAAAATTTCATTTTTAATTACGTAATTATAAAATCCAGTAGTCTAAAAACATCAATAGTGTCATCATATGTCATAATCAAAATCAATATCCAAAACATGTCATAAGAAAACAACATCAGAGTACAAGTCCTAAAGATCTCATGTGTGGAAAATCATAATGTGATGCGCTGCGATCATGCCGACTCCTTTCCTTTCCAAGAAGAAGTACCTGAAACCAAAATTGAAAACCGTAAGCACGAAGCTTAATGAGTTCCCCCATCATACCACATACTATACAATAAACATACTGCCTAGCATATCCGGGTGTTGGCCTACCCCTTCGGTCTCTTTCAACCAGTTACCACTAAGCATATCTGGGTGTCGGCGTACCCCTTCGGTCTCTTTCAACTGGATACCACCAACATTGGTGCCTTCTACCAACTTATAGTGGGCCAACATTGGTGCCTTAGACCCACTTATACCGGGAATGTAACTCACCTCAACTAAGTGTGTCGGAATCGTACTCCTCGGATGGCTCGGGACTCCGCTCCCTAAAGCGTAATAAGTCCCCTAGTTAGTTATTGGGTCCAAGTATGACTCCCTTATGGCCCAACTTCTAATTCATGTCCCAAGGCAAGATCCCCTAGTCCTTTCCCTAATAGGCCTTTTCCCCCAAGGTCCAACCCATAATCAATTTATGGACCAAGTCCATTCCTTTAAGCTTTAAACCCAATAAAGCCTAAAAGGCCCAATACCATAAATCCCAGTCCTAGGCCCAGAGGCCTTACTCCACAGTGAGTCATGAGGGCTAACAATTTCAGGCCCAATCTCCCAAGGCCCAAAAACTCATGTTAAACACTCTACATGCGTATGTGTGGCGTACCTGGCACATACGCCCGACGTACGTTGGCCTTGACCAGAAGCAGGAAGCTAACCCTTAACATGTAGTGTACTAGGTGGTACGCCCAACATTCCTTCCAGTCACCCGAAAATCCTTCTTTTGATTTAATCCATTAGGTCCAAACATCTATAACCTAATCTAGGCTCCTAACAACATGCTTAACCGTAAAGTTATGAAATTTATGCTTTTGCATGCATGGATGGGGATTAAGACACCCATTAAGTCCATAAGCTCACTTTGTGTCCATCTATCACTTGCATGGTTAGGGATAAACCGTCATGATCTGATTTTTATGGTCCTAAATGCTTCCAAGAGCTCAAGTGGACAGCTCTTATGGACAGATTCTTCCAAAACTCAAAGGACCTCAAACATGGGACCAAAATGTGACATAAAACACCCCAAGACTACATATAAGCATGCAATGGTCAAGGTTGGAGCTTGATACCTCAAATGAGTCAGCAAAGATGCCAAGCTTCTAGATCTACAAGCTCTTTCAAGTCCTTGCTCCTTCTTCAAGCTCCTTGCTCTTCAAAACCACCAAAACAACAGCAAAATGCTCAAAGTGAGTTCAAGATACATGCAATGGAGTTAGGGTTCGAGTTGGGCACTATGAGGACAAGGGAGGCTGAGAGGATAAGGGTTTGAAGGATTATAAGTTGCTTAAATAGGGTGAAAACCCTAAAATTTAGGGTTTATGGTTTGCACACGTACGCCGTGTGTACTCTTTGGTACGTTGTGCGTACGTGAAAGGCATGCGCGATCATCCCTTGTTAGTACGTAGCACGTACACAGGGTGGTACGTCCAATGTACGACATCTTAAAGTCCACTTAGTAAGGATCGAATGGATCCAAGCCCAATCAATATAAAACAATTAACTCTATATATATATATATATATATATATATATATATATATATATATATATATAATACCTTGTAGAATTACTGAGCATTACATAGTACAAAAATATAAGGTCTAATATCATATAAGACCATATATTTAGTTTTTTTCCTGATTATAACTTAGGGCCTGTTTGTTATAGCTTCCGATTGAATCCAAATATTGAGTCGGTCCAAAAAATTCATTTAGCATGTTTGTTATTCGTTAAAAATCTTGGAATCAGTCAACAAGTGAGGACTTGGTCCATTGATTTTTCCTAACTCGGTCCACAACTAAAATACCAAGGACTGGGAACAAATTCCAAGATGCCAGTTTGCCCTACCCATCTCAACGCAAGATGAGTGAATAGAAGACGCACAACTCCGCCCCCTTCTTCTTCTTCCTTCTTTCAGGTGTGATGTTTTTCTTTTTCCATACTATTTTGCAATCGTTTTTTTTTCTTTCTCCACAACTTTCAATCGTTTTTTACTTCTGATTTGCTTTCATTCATCTTTTTCAATGGTAATTTCATACCGGAGCATCATCAAAATAGTCACAGAGTATGCTTTCTTTGTCCGTCTTTAGATTGCCTTTGGCACAAATATCATTATTCCCCTCGTTGCAGTGTGAGTGGATTTCAAATATATGTAACATAAAAATTTTGATACAGATAAACATTGTGAGGGTGATCATGTAAAAATTGAACAAGATTGGTGTTATTAGTACTGGTTTTGTAATAGTGATCAATAAATATCACTAAAAAACAATGACGTGAAAGATCAATATAAAGCAATTCATAACATGATTATAAAAGAAAATGTTACCTATAAATTTTTTGGTTTTCATATATATAGTAATGATTTAATAATGTTTTAGACCAGTTAATTACCTAAATCGTTTTTTTTATATTTATGTGCGGAGTAAAAAATGTGATGTTGTAAATTAAATGGTAACTCATAACATAATATATATAGAAAATGTTGTTTGAGGGTAATATAGGCATTTTGCATAGTCGATGAGATGCAAAATCAAACATCAAATTTCAGTCAGAAGTTAACTTAGTCAGAACCTCTAACCCAGTCAACTTCGAACTCAGTTAGCTTTAACTTAGTTAGCAACTATCAAACGACCCCTTAATCTCTTTTTTTTTAAAAGGAACTTACATTTTTTTTATTATTTTATTTTTATTTGACTCTATTAACGAGTGCAATGATAATCTTTTGGTTTCATACAACATTTTTTTGGAGTAACCTTCACTACTACAAAAAGCCATATAGGACCCGTCATATAAGACCCGAATATTCAAAAAACCGGGGTATATTATGTAGAAACTAGGTTTTATAAAAGGAAGAACTATATGACCTGGTTTGCAGTAAGGAACTAGGCTACATTATCAAGTTAAAAAAACCCTGATTCATTGACAAAACCTGTATGTTTTATCTGTTGTCATATCGCCTAGTTTTCTAAATACAACCGTGTTATATTGCCAGGGAATGCAATTTATGAGAAGGTTATCCATGAGTATAGAAGTTAGTAACATATTTCTCCGTCCCTGGTGCCTGTTATTTTCCTAATTTGTTTCATATTTTGGCCATTTTGGCCCTTGGTGTTAATTTGAGTCTTTTTTGCCTGTGGATTACTCCTCTTTGGTTCCTTGCTGAAGTATACCATTTATACACCAAGAAACTCATCTTGTGAAGTTCAATTGATTCGTCTTTTCATCTTAGTTCTGTATTTTGACGTTTTTGCCTTTAGTGGTAGCCAATCTGCTACAAAAATAGAGCATCAAAATAATCGCAAGTTGCATCCTATACTTTAATCCAATAAAAAAAGACAATAAACATTGGGATATACAAAAGGAGAATAAAAAACAAACATAAAAGCCTCTACAGATGTAAAGTAGGGGAAATTGATTTAACACAAATAATGATAGGAGAGACTTATTAGACCATTAAGAAAGGAGTAAGGACTTGAACTTGGTGGTGGCTCGTTGATGGCATGACAGGTGAAAAAATAGAGAATTACATAAATAAAAATCATGAGTGTTGAGTGAGAAACTAGGATACAAAAGTAAATCTCTCAAATTGTAGAGGGTGTAATGTCGTCTTCCCTCTTCTGTTTTTACGTCCTCTATCTGTGACAACCCGAAATTTATTCCGTCATTTTTAACCTCCTTCCGTTAATAAGCCTCTCTTATTTATTCGTCCGTTAACCTTTTGGAAGAGGTTAATTAATTTAAAACTTTTTATAATGACTTGGTAAGGGTTAAAACAAATTAGAAACACCCACAAAATGCCCTTAAAAATGTGTGGTTGCAACCAAGTCAAAATTCGACCGTTTAATCGGGTGCGACCAAACAGCCCCGTTTAACGGCAGTATCGGGTAGATTTCCACTGAGCCCAACTCAAAACCCTATATAAGAGGGGAGTGGACTTCATATCCACCCTTTTCACCCTCTCTCTATACTCTCTCTCTACAACTTAATTTCGAGTCAAAAATCGTCCGTTTCGAGCCCCAAACGAGTAGGTAAACTATCCTAACTTGTTGTATAGCCTATCTAGCATGCAAATCCGAGTTTAAAACATAAAATAGGTACAAAATCATGTGTTTATGGCCCAAGAACACTCTTGGGCCGTGAACACCATTTAATGGGGTTTTTAAGCCCCAAAACCCCTCCAAATTGTCCCTAAGGCTTAGATATGACTTGTAGGCTTATGGAATCGGACTTAGAACACCTTGAACTAGCATTTTGGGGAGTAAACATGAGTTTACTGCCCAAGAATATGCTTGGGCCGTAAACTCCTCTTCATGGGGAGTAAACTCATATTTGAGTGTTTAAAAGCCACTTAAACACACCAATAGCCTTGGATTGAATTCTAGGATCAACCACCAACAAGTTAGGGGCCTTAAGCATGATTAAACAACTCCATAAGGAGTTCACGGCCATAAACCCCTCATGAAAGGGTACCTAGGCCGTAAACTCCTATAAAGGGGTTAAATGGTGCCCTAAACTCCCCATTTGACTTGGAAAAACGCTTAGGAATTTACCCTGTATCATTTAAGCCCTTAAAACACCCACGAAATATGTCCATAGGAGCTTACGGTCATAAACTCCCTTGTTTAGGTCCGTAAACTCCCATTTGGTCCATTTAAGTGCATTAAATCCATTCATACACCTTATATTTGGACCTAGCAAAATTCCACAATTGATATAAGGCCTTTAAGCATCCTAGAACACCCTCACCATGAGTTTACAGCCGTCAACTCATGGGGAGTTGTCCCAGGGTCGTGAACTCTGTATATAGAGTTTACTCTTGGAGAGTAAACTCCATTCCTAAGCCATTCAAACTCTTAGATGTTACCTGGGACACTCCAAACACTTAATCAAAGTGTTTTCCGCACTTTAGGATGCGAATACTTGATTAATTGGTATTATATGTACTAATTGTATGTAAACATATGTTATCATATGTTAATAGTGATGGGTTTTGGCCATAAGAACATCCTATGTGCTCATACAAACCCTAATGCTTTGATCTAGGTTTCTCTATTGTACATGCAATTTATCCAAGACTATAAAACCTAGATCTAGCATATGATAATCAATATAACATATAATTAGGGTTTAGATCATACCTTGATTGTTATGTAGCAATAACAATCTCAAATCCTACTTGTAATGACTTTAGAAAGCTTAGAGTCACAAATGTCACTCCTCTAATGGTTCACAAACACCAAGAGCAAGAGGATGAAGAAGAGAAGAGAAGGAGGCTGCCCAAAACGTGTGGAAACCCTAGAAGGAAGCTTGTTCACGTTTTTGAGGCATAAGGGCTCTTTAAATAGTGAGTCTATTAGGTTTATTTAACAAGGAAACCCTAATTTGGATGCTTAAGCCCTAAGCAACCCATGGACTCCTTTACTTAAAGGCCTTGGACGATTTCTAATGGGTTTCCCCATAGAATTCGTCCAACCTTATAATATAAGGCAATCCATAGCCCAATTGCAATTATCTTATAATCACAATTCCAGTCCCTTAAGTTTAATTAATCTCTTTTAGTCACAAACTTAATTCTTATTAATTCTTGACTAATACTAATTAAACAATATGATTTCTCCTTTAATATATTATACCCATAATATATTAATAAATCATATTTAATCCTTTCTCTCCATAATTCATCCTATCAAGTTGCTTTGGTGAAGGCAACCCAAAAGGACCATGCACCATCGGGTCAAGTACATACCAAAATAGTTATGGACTTAGACACTAATCCAACAGTCTCCCACTTGGATAAGTCTAATAACTATTATGCGTATGACTTCAGATCCTGATCTGCAATCGTAGCTTTCCAAAGTCGTTGTCAACTCTGATCCTATCAGATACGTGTGTCCTTTAGATAAGGGATCATATATTCCTCCATTCTAGATATCGTATAAGACATGATTTCTAATCATTCTCTCTGTACCCTTTCTCGACTTCCGATTTACGACGACTGACTAATTGAACAAATCAAATTAGCCCTAGCACGGCCGAGCATTTACGTTTGTCATCACTAAATCATCGAGGGGCCCAAAGATATTGCTTTTATCCTTCTTTGGACAAAAGGAACGGATAAACTTTGATTCAATGCTCGCTTGCACTCACTCACCGAATCACACACAACAATATGTTTTATGACACCAAGTTACTGGTGTGTTTACATATTATCAATGTGCAACCGATTTCCAAGATACAACTCACACATCTCGGTTTCAAGAATATAAGATGTTATCGTCTCACCAATCACTCGTGATACAATTCATGGAGTGATCTAAGTGAGCGTGGGTTTAATCCAATGCTCAAATCATATTCATAAGCACTCATGAACGTTGCAGCAAACATTTGCTTATGTCTAATACTCTTAAGACAATCCACACACCAATTCATGACAGTCTTTATTCATACCTACTTCAAATATATGAACGACTATGGCCCGTTCGAATAATTTGACTGTTCTAAACCAATTAAATTATTCAGGAAGTCAAAACATGCAAAGTGAAACACAAGGATAATACTAATCCCATATGGCCTCAAACCTTTGAGCATAAATAAAACACCTTTTATTTATCACCATATCGATTACTGATTATTTGTTGTTTCGGGTAATCAACTTCTTACTTGAATTATTACACTTGTCCCATGCTCTTATCATGCACACAATGTTTATTTATGGTTCTTTCTTTGTGAAATAGATCACATTTCCAATCATACTCATTTCACAACTCCAAATCCTTTTACATAAGTGAAAGAATATCAATTCTTACCACTTATAGAATATGTTAGATTCTAACATTTTATGCAATGATCCTTTTCGTAATGTCATAGCGCAAAAAGTCACAAAGACTATTGCCAACGATATTACAAAGTCCTCTATAGGATATTGTTACAATACAATTCCTTAGATATGATGTCTCTCACTCAAAGTACATTCCTTTGAACATCCTTTTGCATAAAATTTCTAATCTAGACATAGATTTTCAATATTCAGCTCCCAATATGGACACGTTTCCATATTTTCCATATGACAACTCATTCTTAATAGAATCTTATCTATTCATAATAATGTCAATATGGTCCATTCAATACTATACTTCCAACTACTCACAAGTGACCAACCCTCGGCGAACTTTGGATTGTCCTTTGATAGTTGTTTAATTATCTTAGTCAAAACTGTTTCTTGTCCTTTTTCCCTCTAAATGCGCTAGACATTTGGAAAATTTTAGAATGGTCAAATATTATAGCATTTGCAATCGATCCTATACCCGAAGCGTATGGGACACGATGCATAACATCTTACATAAAGATTTGATACTTTATCAATCTTCTGTCATAATATTTTATGTGCTACGTTCTCAAAATTCGAACTATGAAGAGGAATGCCGTAATCATAATCGAAATTTGAGAACACACTATGTTTCCTTGACTAAATTATTAACATTCCACAACCTAAGCCTTTAGATTTGAAATGAAGCATAATATTCTCTCCCTTAATTATAGCAAAACAACTTTTCAACTCTTGCAACTTTGCAAAGTATAACTATTGTTTTTCTATAATTAATATTGCTAACTTGCAATACTTGCCTTAATAATCATACAATCATAACATTTATGCTCCCAATATCATGATGATTATTATAAACATAACACTTATGCTCCCACTAGCTTTGACATGTATTCAGAAACCAGCTTAACTTCCAGAGAAACAACACTTATTGAATTTCTTAAGTTCATGTTTCTAATACCTAATGCTTTGATAATCCTTTATCTAAGCTTATTCCTTTAGATAGCTCATATGTGTGTCTAAACAATTCAGACTAATTGCCAAATCTCACAATTCGAATCATGGAAAGGGATACCGTAACCATAATCGAATTCGAGAATTCAATTTCACAATCACTATCTTCTTAAAATTTCTCTTAGTGAAAGCATTTCCTCACAGTCATTTTCATGAAGGATGGAATCTTATGACACTTAGATTTTAATGGTGTATGTGTTCCTATCCATGTAAATTCGTCAAAACCAAATTTTGCGACAAACTCATATGGACCGAACTTTCTTAATCTTGACTTCTTGCCTTATGATAACACAGCTGCCCACCATGTCTTCCAAGTAGTTAAGCAGCTCACCTTTTCCTATCAATGTACTTTTCAATGATCAAGGTCCTTGCCTTTTATGCATTCAAATGAGAACTCATAGGGCTTCACATGCATAATTAACTTAATTGGAATGGCACAGAAGCAATATAGTGTCAACACGATAGGTTGTAAACCTCAACTCGTGTGCTAGTGATGATCAATAAGGTCTATTTTTTGATTTGTTCTTGAAACCTTTCAAGACCATTAAGACTCCCACTGACTCCTTGACATATAAGATTCTCTTGTCAATAAACATTTCTTGACAAACAAATATTCAAGAGTTAGTGTAGTTTAAAACACTTCATAAATTGGTCCTAGTTGGTCTTTATCTTATCCAAGACATCACAACTTTCCACATTTGATGAATGCTATAAACCTTCTTAATTCTTTTCACTCAATGTCACAAACTTAACTCTAAGACTTGTTTTGGAACGAAGTATGATTGACTTCTTG
The DNA here is from genome assembly GCF_051521515.1 of Lactuca serriola. NCBI lineage: Eukaryota > Viridiplantae > Streptophyta > Magnoliopsida > Asterales > Asteraceae > Lactuca > Lactuca serriola. The sequence goes on from NC_136413.1 coordinate 139,692,612, forward strand.
ATTTAACCATTTCTTCAATTCTTGATTCCTCTTCTTAGACATACAATTGTACTAAGACTCACTTAGAGGATCAATTGAGATATGGTTCTTAATCATTAAGACCTATCATAAAGCATAAAAGGTACTCTCCCTTCTTCTTAGAATGGAGAAACTTTTATCTTTCTACCTACTTGATTCTTCTTATTCATTCTGCTATTGATTTAAACCCTTTTTCAATCAATTCAGAATTACACTTAATCTTATAAGTATAATCATATTTACTAAACCTTTAGTAAATCAAGACGAATATCTTTGTTACTCTTATGGTGGACTTTGATCAGCACACAACTTTGTGTACTCGGTCTCCTAGTCCTTCACTTGACACTTTGTCAATGAATTAGTCTAATTTCCAAATATGAAATTTCTCATTCATCGTGCAACCAAGTTGCATGATTCCAAGTTTTTGTCCAATTGAAACTTGGGCGATGAGAAACTCTCATTATTTGGTAAATTTTTGACATTTCCATAATTAAGAATCAAATCCATTATTGCTAATAATAGAAACATTCAAACATCAATTTTTCATACACACCATTGCAAGGATAAATAAATAATATAAAGTCAAAAAATTTATTTTATTGCGGAAAAATTTGTCCTTACAATGCAATTCTTTGAAAAACTATGCTAATACATCTTTCTTAGCAATCTAATTCTAACTCTAAGTAGTAGCTCAAGAATCTAATCTTCAAGTAATGCGATCGAAATCCATTTCTTCACGGTTAGATTATGTTCACTTCTTCCCTTAAGCTTCCTCTCTTTTCTTCGATACTACAAAACATCAATTGTAATCTTATCACATTATGTATTAAGAATCTAGAATAGGAGCTTAAAAGAGTTAGTCAACGGATTTTACCTTAAGCAGAGCCATACGTTTTGAGTCTCCCATCTCTTAGATCTCTTAGGTAAATAGGGTAGCTTCGTCTCCAATGCCCCTTCTCTTGGCAATAAAATCAAATCGACTCTTTTGGAACAGGACATGGAACTACTTCAGACATTGCCTTTCTCTTATGATCAAACTTTTCGATCATAGTATGTCTTTCGTTGCCATTGTCTATATCCATAGAGGTCTTGAAGGCAGATTCACCAATCAACTTTGCTTTTCTATTGCGCCAAACCATTGTTGATTCAGCAACAATAAGCATATAGGTGAGATCTATAAGGGTCACGTCGCAATTCATCATATAGTACTCTCTTACAAACTCACTATACGAGTTAGGAAGTGACTGAAGAACCCAATCAACAGCCATCTCCTCACAGACAACGGATCCCAACATTCTTAACCTATCAATGTGTGACTTCATCCCTAGGACGTGTGCACACACCGACTTTCCCTCTTCATGTTTACTTGCCAAAACGGCTTGAGTGAGCTTGAACTTTTCAAGCCTTCGAACTTGTGGGTTAGGGAGAATAATTGGAGGAGGTGGAGGAAGTGAAGCATGATTTCTTGTTCCTCGATCGAATCGTGGAATATCATCTTCATGTGGAAAGCTTGTTCCACGGGATTTGGGAAGACCATAGTTGTCGGACTTTGACATCTACAAAACGGGAGAAAACAAATTCAAGTTAGTTGATTGATTGAGTCCTTAGTAAATCACCCAAATGAGATACTAAGGCTAGGACCCAACACAATACGCTACAACCTAGAAAAGGGATGCCGTAATCTAGTTGCAGATTATTTGAAGGTAAGTGAATGACGATTCACTAATTTCCACCACGAAAAACAAAAAAAAATTAAGTTTTAAATCTATGAAAACTCCTAGATCCTTTGAGATTCATTGAACATTTCAATGGCATGTTTAAATCTCGATATGCCCCTCTAGTTTGTGACTGGGATGCCGAGGATCACAAAGCGGGTGTGAATAACCATGCAAACTTACATGGTGCCCTCACATGTTACGGTCACCTATTCGATGTGCCGGTAAACAAATATTGAGTCACCCTTTGCTATGACAAATATTGAGTCACCCTCTGCTACCTTTGCTTAGAACCATTTAGTGTGCCGGTAAACCACACACGCTCCACTAACGTCTTCACAAGGGCACAAAGTGTAATTTCATGGAATTGCATCAATTCACTTTTGCCTAAGTAACTAAGATTGAGAATTTGTAAAACATTTAGTTACTTTTGTACTTCATTATACTTATAATGGAAGGTTTTGTCCTATCCTACCCGTTTAGCTAACGACCCTCCACTAGTCAAGAGTGCGGTGGGTAAGAGTGGATACCCATTCAGTCGCCATTTTATAGGCAATTTCCTTAAACACCCCTTATAGACCAGCTTCGTGAATGAGGCCTACTAACGGTAAGACTGACTTTTACTCATATATAATGTTAGACTTTTAATCTTATATATAGTATAGGGTGTATTTTACACTTTTAAAATACTAGGTGTTCTAATTTAATAATCATACTTTTAATTTAATTAAATTGTACACCAAAACTATATGGATTTATTAAATCTCTTTTAAGTATACACCTTAATTAATTAATAAAACCATAAGGGTGTGATTTGAACTTTTCAAAAACAATACTAGTGTTTTAGAATTTAACATTCCTAGATTAAACTTTTAATCATCTTTTAAATTCCAAAACTTGAGGGCAAGTTTTGAAACATTTCAAAACATTAGGGTTTAGAATTTAAATATACATCAAAATTAAAATTTTAATCAAAATTTAAATTCCACAACTTGAGGGCAAGTTTTGAAACCTTTTCAAAATATTAGGGTTTCAACTATTTAAATTTCAAAACTAAACCTTTGAGTTCAAATTTAAACTATAAAACCTAAAGGGGAAAATTGAAACTTTTCATAACACAAGGATCAAATAACAAATAATATAAATTAAACAATTAATTTCATCATTATCTATATTTGACCTAATTTCAATTTCTTGAAAAATAAGTTACCCAATTAATACAAATAATCCAATCTTTATGATATAAGGAAGTTATTATCTAATCAATTGGCAATTATCTTGTGTTTTGGCAAGGATATTCTTTAAGAAACAATAAAATTCGAATTTTATAGGTTTAAAACGAATATGGTAATGATCCTTAAGAAAAACAGCAACAAAATACGAAAAATCCTCTGTCTGACGCTCCGACTCGCCGAGTCACACTTTGGAACTCGCCGAGTAGGGCTGACTTGCCGAGTCCAGGTAGTGACTCGCCGAGTCAGGTCGAACAGAAGGCCAGAAAACGATTTTCACCAACATAAAGCATCAATAAAATAGAAACCAATCTAGGCTCTAATACCACTGATGGGTTTTGGCCATAAGAACATCCTATATGCTCATACAAACCCTAATGCTTTGATCTAGGTTTCTCCATTGTACATGCAATTTATCCAAGACTATAAACCCTATATCTAGCATATGATAATCAATATAACATATAATTAGGGTTTAGATCATACCTTGATTGTTATGTAGCAATAACAATCTCAAATCCTCCTTGTAATGACTTTAGAAAGCTTAGAGTCACAAATGTCACTCCTCTAATGGTTCACAAACACCAAGAGCAAGAGGATGAAGAAGAGAAGAGAAGGAGGGTGCCCAAAACGTGTGGAAACCCTAGAAGGAAGCTTGTTCACGTTTTTGAGGCATAACGGCTCTTTAAATAGTGAGGCTATTAGGGTTATCTAACAAGGAAACCCTAATTTGGATGCTTAAGCCCTAAGCAACCCATGGACTCCTTTACTTAAAGGCCTTGGACGATTTCTAATAGGTTTCCCCATAGAATTCGTCCAACCTTATAATATAAGGCAATCCATAGCCCAATTGCAATTATCTTATAATCACAATTCCAGTCCCTTAAGTTTAATTAATCTCTTTTAGTCACAAACTTAATTCTTATTAATTCTTGAATAATATTAATTAAACAATATGATTTCTCCTTTAATATATTATACCCATAATATATTAATAAATCATATTTAATCCTTTCTCTCCATAATTCATCCTATCAAGTTGCTTTGGTGAAGGCAGCCCAAAAGGATCATGCACCATCGGGTCAAGTACATACCAAAATAGTTATGGACTTAGACACTAATCCAACAAATAGGTCACTAAGTGTGTTAAAGTCTTTACTAGACACCGAGCACCCAACCGACACCTTCGTTGGATCCACTTACATCAGGTGATTTCATACCCCTGAATGAACCTTTTATATGTTTTTACATGTTTTATAGGGGGAATACAAGTTAAACATGTCGGTTATCATATCAATCATATGTGATTGATAACCCACATGCACAAGGATTTACCACACTGTTAACTGTTTTACCGAGAATGACATTGTAAATGGTTTTCTAAAAACGTAGTTACTTGTTCAGCTTTTACTTATAGTGTTTAATCAAAGTTTCACTTTAAACTCGTTTATGAAAGGTTTTCAAAGGATTTTTAAAGATTTTCAAACTTATTTTACAAAGGAATACCAAGTCGTGATTTTCTTAATGTATAAAGGTTTTCCAAAGTTTTCGTCTATGTTTTTATACTCCTACTTGGTTAAGATACTACTGAGTCACTTCTGTTTAGTTAATACCTCTACTTCGTGATACGCTTATACTTGATAACGCCTCCACTTCGTGATACGCTTATACCTTGTAATATACTCTACTTCGTGATACGCTGACACCTTGTAAGACACTCCACTTCGTGATACGCTTATACCTTGTAAGACACTCCACTTCGTGATACGCTTATACCTTGTAAGACACTCCACTTAGTGATACGCTTATACCTTGTAAGACACTCCACTTCGTGATACGCTTATACCTCGTAAGACACTCTACTTCGTAATACGCTTATACCTGATAACACTTCCACATAGTTAGATGTTTGCCTGTGCTTGTATAAATGCATATAAATAATTTTTGAAGGACTTAGGAAGGCTTGTTCGCCCTATTTCCTTTTCTTCGTTGAGATGTGGTCTGGTGGGATCGGATGTCCGTCCGAAGGTCGTTTGATCATTAGTTATATATTATGTATACAGGAATAGACATATGGGTTTACATTAGTCAGTCCAGTTGTGAGTCTCTATCGCTAGTCCAGTATTTTACATTAAATCTCACTATACGAGATACATCCTCAGTACACGGCCTTCTCCGTTGTCGAGTTGGTAACCGGAGTCTCTTGTAGGGAGAGCGGACATTGTGTGTATAGATCTATACAGGATTGACACCCCCGCACCCTGACTGCTAGCTACAGTCCACGGCCCACCATGCCAAGGGGTGACAAATGTCATATTTATACCGACGCTTGCAGGGCGTCAAGATTCTCTAGTGTCTATCAGTATGGTTACGAGTATCTCGGGGTTACCTTATAATTCATGGCTTTAAGGTAACGGGTTTTTACATAGTATTCACTGTTTTAGACCGTGCTAGCTGTATCTTTCATTTGATACTGCTAGGGTCTGTCTCTACGGTTTTGGACCTTACTAGCTGTATATTTCATTTGATACTGTCTAAGGTCTGTCTCTATTTTAGACCTCGCTAGCTGTATCTTTCATTTAATACTGTCTGGGGTCTGTATTCTCTGTTTTAGACCATGCTAGCCGTATCTTTTATTTGATATTGGCTAGGGTCTGTGTTCACTGTTTTAGACCGTGCTAGCCATATCTTTCATTTGATACTGGCTAGGGTCTGTGTTCACTGTCTTTAGACCCTGCTAGACATATCTTTCATTTGATACTGTCTGGGGTCTGTGTCTCCTTTTGTTAGACTGAGCCAGGCGTACCATTCATTTGATACTCTCCTGGAGTCTATGATTCTTTTTGCCTTAGTCAGCAGTCCTCACTGCTGAGGCATATGTTATTTTCCCTGATATTCTCTGACTTTCTTAATAAACAAATCCCGTATTTTGATAATGAAAGTGTTTAAGGGAAAACTACTTTTTACCACATAACTCTGACCAGTCTTGGTAGAAGACTGCTTTTTAATTAGAAAATATAGGATTTTCTGGAAAGGAATCTATTTCACTGTATACTTGAAAACTACTACTTATATAAAGTCATTTGTATAAAATGTCACTAAACGCTTATGAACTCACCAGCATTTGTAAAAATGCTGATACTCGCTTTTCAAATAACTTGTATTCTCAGGTCAGCATTAGACAGGTACATCTTAGGAGCCTTTGATGAAGATAGCTTAATACCAAGATGCACTTATATCATTACTTGTATTACTTTTATGTATTGTAATGTAAACCATGTAAAAGTATTACTATTAATGCAATGGTTGTTGTACTTTGATTTACTATACTACATATGTTGTGATACTTGACATGACGTCATCCACCCCAGAACGTTTCCACCGTTCCGGTTTTAGGGTGTGACAGATTGGTATCAGAGCATTGCTTATAGTGAGCTAATTATATCAATTCATAAAAGATATACAACCTATAAATACATAGGGATAAAACACTCTGACCAAGAATTATACTTTAAAATATAACCATATTTTACCAAAGTATAAGTACATTCAGAATCTAAAACACTTGAACACAAGTATCACAAGAAGAACAAGAATAAAAGTCTTCGGATGTTGAGCACTATACTCAAACCTGGGCAGTTATGTAATCGTAAGCTGGAATAAATGTAACCTGATCAACTACATTTATTCGAGATGCGATGAACGTGTGCTTGGGAGTGATAGTGGTGTTGCAACAGATCTGAAACTTACCAACTAGGAATGCTAGAGCCAAACATAAAGTTTAAAATACTATAGGAGTATTTTGGAACACTAAAAGACTAACATTAATCCCAGAATCATATTCAGAAGATAAGAACACAAGTAAGAAATTAAAATACCATAGGGGTATTTTAGGATTCATAGACAACCTTGTGTGAAGAACTAAAAAGATCCTTATTGATATACCTATAATTACAGAGAGTATACTCCCAAGGTTATATATAATAAGGATCCCATAGGCTAAGAATGTGTTGTTTCGCCCTATTTCCTTTTCCTCGTTGGGATGTGGATCTATAGTAGTATCACATATTCGAAGGCCTATCGGATCTAAGCTATATATGATTTGTATACCCTGTGTAATCGTAGCAGGACTCAATATGGATCACCCAGTGAAATGTTAATAATCTCTTAGGATTCTTTAGACATTTCCATTCACGCACGAACCCTATAGAAAACCCTATCAACTTCAGTGCTTGACAGAAGAGTTGATTCCGGCCCCGAAGAAGTTCATTGAGAAGATTTCTAGCTCGGAAACAAATGAACTAAGTCGAGACTATTGAATTCACCAAGTGCCTATATCTTTTAGGGACATCGGTGAGAGATTCGCCTAAACTTCCGAGATTTCCAGTCATCCATCATGAAGTGATGACACCCAGAGTTGGATTCAGAAGGAAGGCGGAGTAGAAATTCAATATGTCCATACGAGGAGAGAACCCTAGGTAACTAACCGAAGGAAGCCAACGCTGGTCCCGGTCAGGGATATGAGAAAGACAGAGGGAGCCAGTATATGGAACCCGAGAAGTGTCTTTTCCTCGTGTTCGTCATGCTAATACACCCATAAAATAATACAATTTAGTGAGTTAGTGGTTACACTACTCACGCTATGTGTTAGGTAAATCGCTTTTTCCCGTTGCCAGTAGCACGCTTAGAGCGGATTCCCACACCTCAATTGAGGTTGTTTGGCCATAAGTCTTCATGAGCCTTTCTTTCCGCGGTATTCGTTCCGAACTGTTCTCAGATATTTCCAGGCCGGAGAGTGAAAACTTTCCCAGTATAAAGGTAACTTAGTAGGACCGACTCGCATCTTATGACCTTTCCGATACTCATACTCCTACCTTGCATACCAGGACTACATCATAGGGATGTAGGTCGACACTCAGACCGCCAATATCCGAGGCACGGGAAAAATTTAGGCCTAACATCGTAAGGATTGATACGTCCAGCGTTAACCTTCGTCTCTCATCAACTTGTGTTCCTCTTTCCGTGTAGGAACAAACATGCCTCCGAAGAAGCGTAACCCATCCGCTGGCAAGAAACCGACTCTCCTATTTGATAAAGCTACTTTCCAGGCTGCAGTCTCAGCAGCCGTAGCAGCTGTTATGGCTCAACTGAATGCTAACATCGCCAATGTTAGTAAGAGCCCTATCGGAAATTCCGAAGTAGTGGACAGCAGCAACCAACCTCTGCATACCCAGCCACCCAAGAACCTCACTCAAATCCACTGAAGAGAAAGATCAAGATCGAGGAGGGAAGTACCTCAGCTCAAGGACCTTCCGAAGGGCAACGAGCTGAGACAGTCAATATCCCTGCCAACCCTTCCATCCCTACACCTAGGAGACCATACATAGGAAACCTTCCCCACTGCAGTAAGTGTAGCTACCATCATCATGGTGTATGTCGGGAGCTCTATTGTGCTAGGTGCCACATGATAGGGCATACTGCTCGCGTCTGCAAAACCCCGATTGAGTTTATTACATCAACCACCAATGTGACGGCCAATCCAGTCTGCCGTCTATGTGGTGAGATTGGACACTTCAAGAAGGACTGCCTAAACGAAGGAAAAGACAAGGACACAGGAGGAGTCTAACCCTAATGTTTAGGAGGAAGCATCAAGGAACCCGGTAGATTTTGGTACGTCTCTCGATCTCAGATAACTAACCGAGAACATAAAAAGGCTAATTCTAAATGTAATTATTTCCCCATTAAGGCAAAAGTCGCAGCACTGTTATAAAATTTAAAATTTCATCAGGTAAAACAATAATGGCTGAGCATATATGTTACGGACATGTATAATTGAGATGGATAAGCCTAGAGTGAGAGAAGGTCGCCTCATTTCCTGTTCCTCGTTTGGTTGTGGATTTAAGGCGGAGTCGCTCAGTCAACAGTCATCCCCATCTTAATTATGCATGACTAGTATATGTGAGGCGATTGTAGAAATGCCTCATAAGAAATCCATTCATAAAAAGTGTACTCTATTCAGAAACATTTAGGACTCTCTATATTTTCGCGTCGACTCTATCGGTCCAAGTATCTGCGGCAGTGATACATGGGACGAAACCCGAGACGCCTAGAACTGGTGTGCATGTTCGACACATGACTCTATTGACCCTCATTCTATGTCATGTCGAAGTGTGCCAACTTTGACGCCTCTATCGATCATGGTTTGACTTCGTGCAACCATGTGAAAATCCTTAGTGCTGTGTAAAAAGAACTTTCTCCATAGCCCTTTCGGCAAATAAAGGTTCTTCCGAACCTAAACAAAATAAGTATAATAAAAGCTAACGCGATCCTTCAGTCGTCACTTTTATTTCAAACCTTCCGAAGTACCCAGGAGATGGGTACCGCGCGCTGTTAACCAACCCTCCTTAGACAGATAGAAACCAAAGCGAAGGACACTACAGGCAATCCATACGACGATAACCACCCAAAGCATACCTCGTAGATTCCCTAGAGAGACCCTTCATCCTACCCCATGGAATGGGAGCTAGAGTCAAGAGAACCCCTACAGATTGAGCTACTATAATGACCACAGATCCGAAGTTTGTTGTCATCCCGGTTAAGCCAACATAGTAGCTAAACACCCTCGGTTAGTAAAGAAACCTGAGTCGTAAGGGTCAAGGACATTGACTACGACCATCCATTCACGCTTAATTCCCCGAATTAAGCATCGCAGCGAATATCCTGGAAATCCGAGAGCTGCGATAAATTAAACTCTGAGAAGAGTGGATGAGAAGATTAAAGTTCCGAGTGATGGAACCCTATGCCTACTAGATTTAACCTAGACCGAGAAAACTCAGAACTTTCGGAAGAGTAGTTGCCAAATATGTTCGCACTACTCAGGCAATTTGTCCACCCCGTTACAGACAGGTAGTTCCTATAACCCTCCGTCCTCTCGCATGGAGGAAGTCACCGTCGCCCGATAGACGATAGACTGCACTCTCCGAAGTGAACACTAGAATACCGAGAACCACAGGATAACCTTCGCAGCCAAGAATACTTGATCAAAGTGCGAAAGTAGTGGCGTTAAGTCTTATAACCCAGATCCCGAAGAGATTACAGACTTGACACCAGTCTAGGTGTTAGTCGATGGGTTATACAGGAGCAACCGCTTTCCGCACGGAAATAAACCAACGTTTTCGAGATTCATTGGACTACTAGGTGTTCCTCGAATACTATCTCGTGCAGAAATACTAGAACCACCTCCCGAGATAGTCCAACACTCGTCTGGTGAAACCCTATCTCCCCGACCCTGAGGGTTTCCGTTAGAAATATCTCAAGAATCAGAAGTGCAGGTTCATTTTGCACGAGATTGAGATAGACACTCTGCAACAGACAAGTACCCATAGACACGCAACCCATCCGATGATCTAGAAAGTCTCTAAAAGCCAATTGACAGGAAATGTGAAACCAAGGACAACCCGAGCTTCCTAAGAACCAACCTGAAGGACTACACTACAAGTATGAGAGAGAACGTTAGGAACTTCGGAATGGCGATCACGCCATGGATGATCTTGCCATAGAAGTACACTATGTTCTAAGTAATGAGAAGCTCTACCCTTCCGAGAGTTTAGGACGGTCCGATATCCTTACGGAGATTGGTCCAACCCTCGTCAGACCACTACTACTTTCGGATAATCCACAAGTTTCACACCCGATCGATCCACTTCTTAGACTTGATAAGTGCTTGCCCAACGTCACTCTTTGTATCCCACTCATCTTGATAGGAACCATTGAGAACCCTAACTTCGTAGACATACCTTTAGGAAATCACTAACTGCACGAGACGGAATCCGCATCCCGTAAGTGATGGTTTATTGGAGTGACAGACTCAGGCCAGAGATCACTTGGAAGTGCGAGGACAAACCGAATAGGAAGTACCCTCCTGCCTCTACTCGGTTATTCATACCTACTTCCTAGCCTAAACCTGAATTTCGGGACGAAATTCCCTCTAACGGGGGGATGGTGTGACAACCCGAAATTTATTTCGTCATTTTTAACCTCCTTCCGTTAATAAGCCTCGCTTATTTATTCGTGCGTTAACCTTTTGGAAGAGGTTAATTAATTTAAGACTTTTTATAATGACTTGGTAAGGGTTAAAACAAATTAGAAACACCCACAAAATGCCCTTAAAAATGTGTGGTTGCAACCAAGTCAAAATTCGACCGTTTAATCGGGTGCGACCAAAAAGCCCCGTTTAACGGCAGTATCAGGTAGATTTCCACTGAGCCCAACTCAAACCACTATATAAGTGGGGAGTGGACTTCATTTCCACCCTTTTCACCCTCTCTCTATACTCTCTCTCTCTCTACAACTTAATTTCGAGCCAAAAATCGTCCGTTTCGAGCCCCAAACGAGTAGGTAAACTATCCTAACTTGTTGTATAGCCTATCTATGATGCAAATCCGAGTTTAAAACATAAAATAGGTACAAAATCATGCGTTTACAGCCCAAGAACACTCTTGGGCCGTGAACACCATTTAATGGGGTTTTTAAGCCCCAAAACCCCTCCAAATTGTCCCTAAGGCTTAGATATGACTTGTAGGCTTATGGAATCGGACTTAGAACACCTTGAACTAGCATTTTAGGGAGTAAACATGAGTTTATTGCCCAAGAATATGCTTGGGCCGTAAACACCTCTTCATGGGGAGTAAACTCATATTTGAGTGTTTAAAAGCCACTTAAACACACCAATAGCCTTAGATTGAATTCTAGGATCAACCACCAACAAGTTAGGGGCCTTAAGCATGATTAAACAACTCCATAAGGAGTTCACGGCCATAAACCCCTCATGAAAGGGTACCTAGGCCGTAAACTCCTATAAAGGGGTTAAATGGTGCCCTAAACTCCCCATTTGACTTGGAAAAACGCTTAGGAATTTACCCTGTATCATTTAAGCCCTTAAAACACCCACGAAATATGTCCATAGGAGCTTACGGTCATAAAATCCCTTGTTTAGGTCCGTAAACTCCCATTTGGTCCATTTAAGTGCATTAAATCCATTCATACACCTTATATTTGGACCTAGCAAAATTCCACAATTGATATAAGGCCTTTAAGCATCCTAGAACACCCTCACAATGAGTTTACGGCCGTAAACTCATGGGGAGTTGTCCCAGGGCCATGAACTCTATATATAGAGTTTACTCTTGGAGAGTAAACTCCATTCCTAAGCCATTCAAGCCCTTAGATGTTACCCGGGACACTCCAAACACTTAATCAAAGTGTTTTCTGCACTTTAGGATGCGAATACTTGATTAATTGGTATTATATGTACTAATTGTATGTAAACATATGTTATCATATGTTATTAGGTCACTAAGTGTGTTCAAGTCTTTACTTGACACCGAGCACGCAACCGGCACCTTCATCGGATCCACTTACATCAGGTGATTTCATACCCCTGAATGAACCTTTTATATGTTTTTACATGTTTTATAGGGGGAATACAAGTTAAACATGTCGGTTATCATATCAATCATATGTGATTGATAACCCACATGCACAAGGATTTACCACACTGTTAACTGTTTTACCGAGAATGACATTGTAAATGGTTTTCTAAAAACGTAGTTACTTGTTCAGCTTTTACTTATAGTGTTTAATCAAAGTTTCACTTTAAACTCGTTTATGAAAGGTTTTCAAAGGATTTTTAAAGATTTTCAAACTTATTTTACAAAGGAATACCAAGTCGTGATTTTCTTAATGTATAAAGGTTTTCCAAAGTTTTCGTCTATGTTTTTATACTCCTACTTGGTTAAGATACTACTGAGTCACTTCTGTTTAGTTAATACCTCTACTTCGTGATACGCTTATACTTGATAACGCCTCCACTTCGTGATACGCTTATACCTTGTAATATACTCTACTTCGTGATACGCTGACACCTTGTAAGACACTCCACTTCGTGATACGCTTATACCTTGTAAGACACTCCACTTCGTGATACGCTTATACCTTGTAAGACACTCCACTTAGTGATACGCTTATACCTTGTAAGACACTCCACTTCGTGATACGCTTATACCTCGTAAGACACTCTACTTCGTGATACGCTTATACCTGATAACACTTCCATATAGTTAGATGTATGCCTGTGCTTGTATAAATGCATACAAATAATGTTTGAAGGACTTAGGAAGGCTTGTTCGCCCTATTTCCTTTTCTTCGTTGAGATGTGGTCTGGTGGGATCGGATGTCCGTCCGAAGGTCGTTTGATCATTATTTATATATTATGTATACAGGCATAGACATATGGGTTTACATTAGTCAATCCAGTTGTGAGTCTCTATCGCTAGTCCAGTATTTTACATTAAATCTCACTATACGAGATACATCCTCAGTACACGGCCTTCTCCGTTGTCGAGTTGGTAACCAGAGTCTCTTGTAGGGAGAGCGGACATTGTGTGTATAGATCTATATGGGATTGACACCCCCGCACCTTGACTGCTAGCTACAGTCCACGACCGACCATGCGAAGGGGTGACAAATGTCATATTTATACTGACGCTTGCAAGGCGTCAAGATTCTCTAGTGTCTATCAGTATGGTTACGAGTATCTCGAGGTTACCTTATAATTCATGGCTTTAAGGTAACAGGTTTTTACACAGTATTCACTGTTTTAGACCGTGCTAGCTGTATCTTTCATTTGATACTGCTAGGGTCTGTCTCTACGGTTTTGGACCTTACTAGCTATATCTTTCATTTGATACTGTCTAGGGTCTGTCTCTATTTTAGACCTTGCTAGCTGTATCTTTCATTTGATACTGTCTGGGGTCTGTATTCTCTGTTTTAGACCGTGCTAGCCGTATCTTTCATTTGATACTGGCTAGGGTCTGTGTTCACTGTTTTAGACCGTGCTAGCCATATCTTTCATTTGATACTGGCTAGGTTCTGTGTTCACTGTCTTTAGACCCTGCTAGACATATCTTTCATTTGATACTGTTTGGGGTCTGTGTCTCCTTTTGTTAGACTGAGCCAGGCGTACCGTTCATTTGATACTCTCCTGGAGTCTATGATTCTTTTTGCCTTAGTCAGCATTCCTCACTGCTGAGGCATATGTTATTTTCCCTGATATTCTCCGACTTTCTTAATAAACAAATCCCGTATTTTGATAATGAAAGTGTTTAAGGGAAAACTACTTTTTACCACATAACTCTGACCAGTCTTGGTAGAAGACTGCTTTTTAATTAGAAAATATAGGATTTTCTGGAAAGGAATCTATTTCACTGTATACTTGAAAACTACTACTTATATAAAGTCATTTGTATAAAATGTCACTAAAAGCTTATGAACTCACCAGCATTTGTAAAAATGCTGATACTCGCTTTTCAAATAACTTGTATTCTCAGTTCAACATTAGACAGGTACATCTCAGGAGCCTTTGATGAAGATAGCCTAATACCAAGATGCACTTATATCATTACTTGTATTACTTTGATATATTGTAATGTAAACCATGTAAAACTATTACTATTAATGTAATGGTTGTTGTACTTTGATTTACTATACTACATATGTTGTGATATTTGACATGACGTCATCCACCCCAGAACGTTTCCGCCGTTCCGGTTTTGGGGTGTGACACTATCACATGTATCTGACCATCTCTCTTCCGTTTTGTGTTATCTCTACATCTGACCATGTCTCTTACCCTTTGTCAATCTAGCATATTACTCCCGTTTTCTCTCCATTAGACAGTAGTGTTTGTTTCTTTTTCCAGTTTATTTGTCAAATTTTCATTTTTATTGATATTGCATCCTACTTATATTTTCTGCCTCATAAGTGGTTTGCAGGCATGGAGTCTTCTATACCTCCTGGTGCCATTTCGTTGTAGTTGATAAGAGGTTTGTACTTCCTCTCTTTTTTTATTTATATATCTTTATTGAAAAATTAATTGGTAATTTGTTTGCAGCTGCTGCTATACAACTAACTAGAACAATAAGAACGCAATTACCTAATCACGAATGTAAGATTAGTTTTAGGCATTCATCATATCAAGGTTTGTGAGTATCGACTAATTATGTTAGTTTGTTTCTTGAATTAATATTGGTACCGATAATAGATAAGAAAGACATCATGTATGTACAACTACATCACATATTGAAATAGCCTTAGGAACAAATTCATAATATATAATATTTTATTTGTTAATGAACACAATAAAGTGTTCAAGTAGCTTTCATATTTATATGATTGCTGCTGGATCCATTTTGAGGTGCCTGTCTGATATGGACAATTTAATTCTTTATACGGGTAAAATTGAAATTGTAGTCATTTAGTTATTAATTGAGATCTTCATGTAAGCTATATTGAGAGTAAGTGAAATAGTTAATTGAGTTAATGTAAAGTAAACCAATATGACCTGGTTCAAAAACTAAGGGTTGCAATGTATGTAATTTATTATGGTTCATGTATAAAAGCCCTTTTGCATCCATAATTTACTTAAATATGTTATGATTTCTCTTTGCCATGTGTTTGAGGATCTTGATGGACATCTATCAGCATGAAGTAGATGATTCTTCTGGTGTATATCTGGTTTCATTGGCTTGTATATATTGGGATGTTTCAATTGAGCAACATGGATAATTTCATGCAAGTTGATGTTTGTTGGAATTGGGGTGTGGCAAGTCAGTTGACGTTAAAAAATCTTTCAACTGGTGTACATATGAGAACATTTTGTTAATGTCAAATCCTAGTGTTAATAGTTGCAAAATGTTTACAAATTCATTAGAAATTAATATGAGTATTTATTTATTTGATTATATTAAATGCAAAAAAATAAATTTACTAATCGTACCCATATGGATGTTAGTACTTGGATTATAGATTTAATAAATAAATATTCAAAAAACTGTTAAAGGATCCAATTGTATGTACATTATAGAACTGGGTTATATAATGAAACAAGTTGAATTTTGAATGTCCTAGTAGAACCCGATTGTAAGGATGAAAACCAGGTTATATGATCATACATACAAGCTCGTTATTTGGAAGAAAAAAACCGGCTTTGTATATGGGAACCATGCTATAATATGCTAATATGATCCGGTTGTAAAACCGGGCTCTATTAGGTTTTCAACACAGGACTCGCCAGTAAGAAACCTGGTTGAAAACCAGGTTATATTAGGCTTTTTAACTAGGTTCTTTTACTCTTTTTGTAGTAGTGCTTTAACTTTTTTTTCTCGAAAACCCTTAACTTTTTTCCTAAAAAAACTCATATTTGACAAACTTTTTATTTTGAACCACCTTTTTCATTTTGGCTCATACTTCATATATTTTTTCTTCTTGTTACTTTTTATGATGTTATTTTAGATTTAACGTTAAATATAAAGAAACCTTTTATATTTGTTACATCCCAATTTTTAGAGTAAAATTTTAAATTTTAAAACCAAACAAACATTCCCTTCATCCACAAAGAGTAACCATTCCAAAAGTTTAACAATAAAACTAGAGTAATAAAGTACTAGGTGGAATATCTCAAAACATAAATGTTTATACGGTGCGATCATGCAAAGCTTTTCCCCTTGCTACTAGAAGCACCTGAAACACTTAAACTTAAAATCGTAATCACAAATCGTAGTGAGTGCCCGAAAATACCATATACTTTACATATAATGGGCCTAGCCCAACAATCATGTCTCACTCATACACGTCCATACCAACATACATACATTCAGACCCAACCCAACAATCATATAAACGGGCCTAGCCCAATGGGCCCAAACCAAAAAGCATTCAAACAAACATGCATGAGTCATAAGGAAAACTTGTGTAACCTAAGAGCTAGTATCCGACAGTATAATGAGAAGACTCACCTATATCAAAAGCTAGATATCAATACTCTAAGTTACATAGAACCAACTACACAAACCACCTTAAAATAATTAGAGGTCAAACCTTAGTTTCCCACCTAAACTTCCAAATTTGACCAATGGTAGTTCTTCTCGTGCTCTTTCAGTTGTCGAGATGCATATGCTATCACATTATTTATCTGGGTTAGAACACATCCTAATCAAACTCCAAATGTATCACTATAAAGTGCAAAGTCTTCAACTCCATCAAGTAAATAAAGAATCGGTGCTTCATATAATGTTTTCTTTAATTTCTCGAAAGCTTCTTCATGCTTCTCACTCCATATATATATATATATATATATATATATATATATATATATATATATATATATATATATATATATATATATATATGTAGCTCCTTAATGGCCAAAGCTGTCAATGGAGCAGCTTTAAAAAAAAGTCTTGGAGAGGGCTTATGTAATATCCACCTAATCCTAGTAAGCTTCGAATCTCGGTAGGACTTCTTGGTCGTTCCCACTTCATCACAACTTTGATCTTTACTGGGTCAACCATTATTCCTTCCTGGTTAACCGCATGACCCAAAAGTGGACTTCCTGAATCCAAAAATCATACTTGGAGAACTTTGCATATAGCTTCTCCTTCTTTAGAACATCTAAAGCTTCTCTCAAGTGCTTTGCATGCTCATGCTGACTCTTTGAATATACGAGAATGTCATCGATAAACACTATTATATATTTGTCTAGGAAAGGTTACAAACCCTATTCATCAAATCCATTAATACTACTAGAGTGTGGGTTAGTCCAAACGATATAACCAAAAACTTGTAGTATTGATATCTCATTCTAAAAGTTGTCTTTTCGATGTCTTGCTCTCTCACCTTTAGTTGATAATATCTTGACCTAAGGTTAATCTTCGAGAAATAGCTCACACCCTGCAGTTGATCCAACATGTCGTCAATCCTTGGCAGTGGGTACTTATTCTGAACCGTTTTCTTGTTCAGCCCTCTATAATCTATGCACATCCTCATGCTCCCATCCTTCGTCTTTACAAATAAAGGCAAGTTATTGCAAGTTCATCTTAAATTATATTTAAAAATGGTCCATATCTTTGAAAAAACTTACAATAAATTGCCTTTAGTTCACAATTTTCTCTAGTTAACCACAGATTGTACAAACTTCATTCGAGAAGCTTATTTCATCGGTACTCGAGGCAAACATAAGTTTTCTAACTTGTCACGTTTAACCTATTAATATTAAAAGTTTTCATTTGACGCTCAAACTCTATCATAATTTATTTAGGATTTATTAACAAGGTTTATTAGGGCTATTAATTAAAATGATTTACCTTCATTTTGTAACATCCGGATTTTCTGGTACATTATTTATTCATTCATTTTTGGAGACTTTGGGATGGACTCGGCGATTTGATGCTTAGACTCACCGAGTACTGTTGTGATTTTCCATCCGGGTTAATGACCGGACTCGGCGAGTCGACTAGTGGACTCGGCGAGTCCACGCTGTTTAATGAAACCCTAATTTCCGGGGTTTGAGACCTATTTAAAGGCCCTTGTGGCCTTCATTTGCGGCTACCAGTTGACAGAGAGAGACCCCAGAGTGTGTGAGCGTTTTGAGAGAGAAAGGAAGCCATTTTTTATCCTTGTGTGGGTGATTTTTCAAGAAGAAGGTGACCAAGGCAAGAGGAAACTGAAGAGGGTGCTAATTTGTGGATTTCAGAGCTTAGGGACTTCATTTTGAGGTATATATTCAATTCCCTTTCAGTTTTGGTGTAAGTTTTGAGAGTTAGGGTTTCTAGCCCCTTTTTGAGTAAAATTTGTGAAGCAATTGGTCCCTTCATGTGTTGAGGCTTCGAATCTGGATCCAAAGAGGTCCAGAGACCTTAACTTCTTGATCTTTAAGGGTGTAATGGAGAGTTATGAGCTTAGGGTGGCATATTGAGGCCATTTCTTCAAATAGAGCCATTGGGTCATTGCATGGGCATCAAGATCCAAACTTTACGTGTTAATATTGCTTAAGGAGGCCAGATATATGAGTTAGAGGAACGGATCTGACCTCAGGAGCTCATTTGAGCTCGAGCATGGCATGAACTCGCCGAGTACCAAGAGCAGACTCGGTGAGTAGGGTTAGGGTTTCCCCATAGTTCACTCAGTGAGTGCTTGCCGAGTTGGGAGAATGACTCAGTGAGTCAGAAGGAATTAGAGGGTTGGAGTTCAAGGCGGAACTCGTCGAGTTCATAATGGGACTCGGCGAGTTGAGTCGGGGTGGCCCCGTGACTCATGCCAGGTGGGACCCATCGAGCAGGGGAAAGACTCGACGTGTCATGCGGGAATAGAGGGATAGTGGACATGCGTAGACTTGTCGAGTCACCTAAGTGCACTCGGCAAGTCGGGTCAGAGTCTGACCATTGACTTTGTTGACTTTGAGGATTGGTCAACAATGGAGTCTTCGTGTCAATAAAGGGTTGAATCTAGTCTCTAGAGTTATATTTATGAGAGTATTTTACTTTATGTGATTAGGCGGAGGCTAGACCGTATTGCTACAGAGTCAGAGATTTACCGAGACATCTGAGGTGAGTCTTCTCACTATACTTTACCTTGAGTGGTAAATAGGGTTATGTGACAGAGTATCTTGTATGCTATGTTTGTGATGTGTTGCACTGTATTATTTCTATGTGATTTATGCTTTGTGTATTCCAGAGTTCACAGAGTTAGGACCAGAGGGTCCACAGAGTTAGGGCCAATGGGCCCACAGAGTTATCACCTCGAGTAGCTAACAAGTGTTATATGTGGTATTTTGGGGAACTCACTAAGCTTTATGCTTACAGTGTTATGTGTTTCAGGTACCAGTGATGATCGCGAGAAGGCGCCGACATGATTCGTACACACGCATGGGATTTATGTATTTTGATCTTGGGAAATGTTTTTGTGAAACAAAGATATGATACAATGAGTTTTGTTAATACATGTGTCTGAAAAATGTGTTTTGAAAAATTAAAAATTGTTTTAATTCTTACGGTGTTACCAGTTTGTATCAGAGCCTTGGTTTGAGGGATTCGGATGCATCTTCGGGCATATCTGATCTCAAACCGAGGATTTGAGAAAAGTTTTATTAACAAAACAATTTTTAAAGAGTAAAAAGGAGTTTTAAGACAAACAGAGCGGAGCCGTCTGTACGATCAGCCAGCGCCCGAATGGTGATTTCCCAAAATACCCTTGTAATAAGTGTTACGAGATATATTATGTTATGTCATATGATGAGCTATATTATGCATGCTAGAGTAGACTAGGTATCCTTATTAGGACTAGAGTGGCGTGATATATGATGCCTTAGTCTAGGAGTTTTGCTGCTAGGGATGCTTGAGAGTGTTTAGATAGCAGCGAGGAGCTTATGAGAGATCATCTAGTGAGTAGCATATGATTTAAGAGAGTAGAGTGCTTGGAATTTGGGACTGTGGGAGGAGGACTTGGGATGAATGTTGTGGCGGTGTGGTCGGTAGTATTGGGCCCGTACTACCGAAGGCACCGGGTCAGTGCGCAGCCTAAGTAAGAATCCTTAGGGTACCAGAGATCAAGTAGGATTGGGATATTGAGTGTGTGTGTACACCCGAGCGAGTCTCTGATATCTTGTGTTGTATTTCAGAGAGGCATCATGGTGGGGACGTGCCACAGACCAGGGACTAGTGGAGGGGGTGTGAGTGACGAGGAGCTCCGCCAAATGATTCATGATGAGGTGGCTGTTGCCATCCGCGCTGAGATTCCAGAGATGTTCGGGTCTATCAAGACCACCCTGATAGAGACATTTGACGAGAGATACGCTTCTCTTTCTGATGTTGTTGTTGTTGCGGCCACTGCAGCTGTAGCTGCGGCTAGACCGCAGGGTGGTGATGCGTTGTTGTTCCGGGAGTTCAGCAACACAAAACCACCAGAGTTTGATGGGACCCAGGACCCGATTGCAGCGATGAGGTGGATTTCAGACATCGAGGGGTGTTTCTTCACCTATTCATCTCCAGCGCATTTGAGAGTCTAGTTCGTGTTGAACCAGCTTCGCTTGGGAGCAAAGGACTGGTGGAAGTTTGTGACGGCGCATTATTCTCCTGCTGAGCTTGCTGCAGTGACTTGGGAGAGGTTCACTGCTATGTTCCGAGATGAGTATGTTCCCCAGGTGGAGAGGGAGCGTTTGGCCCAGGAGTTTCTGACCCTCAAGCAGGGTACTGAGTCTGTCACAGTGATTACGAGGATGTTCCATGAGCGGGTGATGTTCTGCCCAGAGCACGTGTCCTCCGAGCAGGCACGTATGAGCCGATATCTTAGCATTTTGAGGAGGGATATACGGGAGTTCGTGGCGAACTCGACGTACCGTACATTTGCTGAGATTCAGGAAAATGCCCGGAAGAGGGAGATAGAGTTGGAGACCCAGGCTAGGGAGGAGGCTAAGTCTCAGAGGAGGGATCGACGACCGGCGCAGTCTCAGCCGGCAGCCAAGCGGGCCAAGACCGTAGATTCGAGATCTGGGAGTCAGAAGGGCCGCACTTGTGGCAAGTGCAGCAAGAGCCACGATGGGGTGTGTAGAGTGGGGTCTTGCTACAAATGTGGAAAGGAGGGGTACATGGCCAAGGATTGCCCCAAGGAGTTTGTAGTATGCTTTCACTACAACCAGACCGGACACCGCAAGGCAGAGTGTCCACAGTTGCGAGGGACAGCACAGGGAGCATCTCAGGGATCTTCCCCTGCTGCTATCAGAGCTACTGAGAGCTGGCCAGTGAAGGCCGAGGTACCGAAGGCACGAGGGAGAGCCTTTCAGTTGACTGTGGAAGAGGTCCGCGCAGCGCCCGATGTCGTGGCCGGTATGTATCCTTTCTTGTATTTATTTTGATGTTTAGGATATTGTGTTTATTTTATGTTATGCATAGGTACTTTTCTTGTGAGTTCTATACCTGCCTTGGTGTTATTTGACTCGGGTGCGAGTCGGTCTTTTGTATCTTTGGCTTTTAGTCAGCACATCAATATTAGCCGAGAGGCGTTGAGTCGACCTCTGAGAGTTTCCATAGTTGATGACAGGACGGTGTATGCCACCGAAGTGATCCGAGGGTGTGTACTCGAGATTTTCGGCGTTGAGTTTCCAATTGATTTAGTTCCTATTACGATGGGATATGTCTGTGTTATCGTGGGCATGGACTGGTTGAGCAAAGTTGGAGCGGTCATCGACTGCGAGAGACAACTGGTGACTATGCGAGACCCCAGTGGGGGAGTTATTACGGTGTACGGAGAGGGTACACGATTTGGGTCAGCATTTTGTTCGGCTGCTAGAGCGAGACAGAGTCTACAGCAGGGTTGTAGTGAATTTGTGGCGTATGTGATGGATACGAGGGTTGATCTAGGGAGGCTGAGGATAGTTGATGAGGTTCCGATAGTGCGAGAGCTCTCGTATGTTTTCCCGGAGGAGTTGCTGGGCGTGCCTCCTGAGAGGCAGGTAGAGTTTCGTATCGATTTGGTTTCGGGGGCAGCACTTATCGCCAAGGCGCCCTATCGCCTTGCACCTCCAAAGATGCAGGAGTTATCCTCACAGCTTCAGGAGTAGCTTGGGAAGGGTTTTATTCGGCCGATCAGTTCGTCGTGGGGAGCGCCTATCCTCTTTGTCAAGAAAAAGGATGGTTCACATCGTATATGCATTGATTACCGGGAGTTAAACAAGTTGACGGTCAAGACCTGTTACCCGTTGCCGAGGATTGACGATTTGTTCGATCAATTGCAGGGAGCATCTTGGTTCTCCAAGATTGACTTGAGGTCTGGATATCATTAGATGAGGGTGCGAGATGAGGATATCCAGAAGACAGCATTCAGGACTCGTTACGGGCATTATGAGTTTGTGGTGATGCCTTTCGGGCTCACCAATGCACCAGCGGCGTTCATGGATCTCATGAACAGAGTGTGCAGGCCAATGTTGGACCGCTCAGTGATCGTGTTCATCAATGATATATTGGTGTATTCGAAATCCAGAGAGCAACATGAGTAGCACTTGAGGGAGATCCTTGGAGTTCTAAGATCGGAGAGGCTTTACGCCGAATTCTCCGAGTGTGATTTATGGTTACGGGAGGTCCAGTTCCCTGGGCACCTCATTAACCAGAATAGGATATTGTTCGATTTGGCCAAGATCGAGGCAGTGATGAGTTGGGAGGTGCCGAGATCCCCCACCGAGATCAGGAGTTTCCTAGGGTTGGCTGGCTATTATAGGAGATTCATCAGGGATTTCTCCAAGATTGTCGTGCCACTCACCAAGTTGACCCGGAAGGGTGTTGCTTTTTCATGGGGCCCAGAGCAGCAGGCCTCCTTTGAGACACTTCGCTAGAGACTATGCGAAGCCCCGGTGTTAGCCCTTACGGAGGGGATGGAGGACTTCGTAGTGTATTGTGACGCGTCGATATTGGGGTTGGGAGCGGTGCTTATGCAGTAGGGTCATGTGATAGCATACGCATCGAGGCAGCTGAAGCCTCATGAGATGAGGTATCCCACCCACAATCTAGAGTTGGGGGCAGTGGTGTTCGCCCTCAAGATCTGGCGTCACTATCTGTATGGGGTTCGGTGTACCATATACACGGACCACAAGAGCCTGAAGTATTTGATGGATTAGCCCAACCTGAATATGCGCCAGAGGAGATGGTTGGATGTGGTGAAGGATTACGATTGTGAGATCCTGTACCACCCGGGCAAGGAAAACGTTGTAGCCGATGCCCTGAGTCGTAGGGCGGAGGGCGCCCCGATACTGGATGTTTGTATGAGGCTAACAGTGATGACCCCGGTATTTGACGCCATTCGAGGGGCCCAGGCTGAGGCCGTGAGACCAGAGAACCGTAAGAGGGAGCGGGTTATCGGGCAGGTATCGGAGTTCGTCACCGATAGCCGAGGGCTTATGACCTTTCAGGGACGGATTTATGTGTCGTTTGTGGGCGGAATGCGCACCATCTTGATGGAGGAGGCGCATAAATCGAAGTTTTCGATCCATCCCGGGGCCACTAAGATGTATTTGGACTTGAAGAAAGAGTATTGGTGGCCCTGTATGAAGATGGATGTTGCATGGTTCGCTGAGAGGTGTTTGACCTGTCGCAGGGTTAAGGCCGAGCACCAGAGGCCGCATGGTAAGTTGCAGCCGTTGGAGGTTCCCGAGTGGAAGTGGGAACAGATTACCATAGATTTTATCACCAAATTGCCGAGGACTGCTAGGGGCGTCGATGCAATTTGGGTGATTGTGGACAGGTTGACGAAGAGCACTCATTTCCTTGCTATCAGTGAGAGCTCTTCCGCTGAGAGGTTGGCAAAGTTGTACGTGAAGGAGGTGGTATCACGGCATGGGGTGCCAATCTCGATTGTCTCATATCGAGATGTGCGTTTCACTTCCAGGTTCTGGAAGACGTTTCATGGGGAGTTGGGTACGAGGTTGCATTTAACACCGCATACCACACACAGACCGACGGGCAGAGCGAGCGGACGATTCAGACGCTCGAGGACATGATTCGGGCATGTGTATTGGACTTTGGAGGGAGTTGGGACACATTTTTGCCATTGGCTGAGTTTTCCTATAACAACAGCCATCATTCGAGCATTGGTATGCCACCCTTTGAGGTGTTTTATGGGAGGAGGTTTCGGACTCCCATTTGCTGGGGTGAGGTTGGTCAGCGTGTGATGGGTAGTACAGAGATAGTACCGCAAACGACTGAGCAGATTCAGCAGGTCCGACAGAGGTTACTAACGGCTCAGAGTCGTCAGAAGAGCTACGCAGACAGGCGTCGCTCGGAGCTCGAGTTCCAAGTTGGTGACTTTGTACTCCTGAAGGTGTCTCCTTGGAAAGGAGTGATCCGATTCAGGAAGAGAGGCAAGTTGGGGCCTCGATATATTGGTCCTTTCAGGGTGACCGCCAGGGTGGGCAGGGTAGCGTACCGCTTGGAGCTACTTGCGGAGTTGAGTCAGATTCACGATACCTTCCACGTGTCTCGGTTGAGAAAGTGTGTTGATGATGAGTCGGCAGTGGTTCCATTAGAGGACATTCAAGTGGATGCAAGCCTGAACTATGTTGAGAGGCCGATCGCGATTCGGGATAGAAGGATCAAGACTTTGAGAAAAAAGGAGGTGTCATTGGTTCAGGTCCAGTGGCAACATCGGAAGGGTTCCGATATGACCTGGGAGCCGGAGTTGGAGATGCGTAAGCAACATCCAGAGTTATTTGTGGAAAGAGACTTCGAGGGCGAAGTCTGATTCTAGTGGGGGAGAATTGTAACATCCGGATTTTCAGGTACATTATTTATTCATTCATTTTTGGAGACTTTGGGAGGGACTCGGCGAGTTGATGCTTAGACTCGCCGAGTAGTGTTGCGATTTTCCATCCGAGTTAATGACCAGACTCGGCGAGTCGACTAGTGGACTCGGCGAGTCCACGCTGTTTAATGAAACTCTAATTTCCGGGGTTTGAGACCTATTTAAAGGCCCTTATGGCCTTCATTTGCGGCTACCAGTTGATAGAGAGAGACCCCAGAGTGCGTGAGCATTTTGAAAGAGAAAGGAAGCCATTTTTGATCCTTGTGTGGGTGATTTTGCAAGAAGAAGGTGACCAAGGCAAGAGGAAACTGAAGAGGGTGCTAATCTGTGGATTTAAGAGCTTATGGACTTCATCTTGAGGTACATATTCGATTCCCTTTCAGTTTTGGTGTAAGTTTTGAGAGTTAGGGTTTCTAGCCCCTTTTTGAGTAAGATTTGTGAAGCAATTGGTCCCTTCTTGTGTTGAGGCTTCGAATCTGGATCCAAAGAGGTCCAGAGACCTTAACTTCTTGATCTTTATGGGTGTCATGGACAGTTATGAGCTTAGGGTGGCATATTGAGTGTAAGTCCCCAAAATTGCTTGTGTATCAATCAGATCCAATTGATGGTGCGGAATCCCAATCAATTGGATGATGTCAGATCAAATAGAAGAGTAGGAGAAGAAGAATAACTTGAATCTAATGTATTAATGATATGATTGATGCTCCTTACAATAGATTCTCTCTCATACACACTTCTTCTCTCTAACTTTCTCTCTCTTCTAGCCTTACACTCACATGCACTCCTCACCCTATATATATATATGAGACATGGGCCACCAGCAGCACACGAGTGTACAGCTGCACACGCGTGTGCAGCCGTACACAGGGTGTGCGGCCGCACACACATGTGCAGCCGTACACAGCCACAAAATTACATATTACATTATAGAAAAATATATTTTCCTTGAAAAGCAAAGTATAAACCATATTTTTTTTTACCCAACAATCTCCCCCTTGGTTTATAGCTTTCTTTTCTAATTGACCCAACAAGCTCCCCCTAAAAAGTAGCTGGCTATTCTTGTTAGTCTTCATTGGGAACTTGGCTTCAGCATTAATCTTCAAATTGTTCACAGCTTCAAGATGAACTTGATGAATCTTCAATGAATGACTTCATATTGAGCGGTTAGGCTTTTCTTCAGAATTTGGCTTTGAACGCACGTCGGTGAGGAGGCTTGATGTACTGATTTTTGAAAGATAGCGCTTTCAGCTTGAGAATCTTCTGAGAGAACATCAGAGAGAAATAATCTTCTGGATCACTTCAGCAGGTACAAGATAGCAACAGATTTATTGAGGAGGCTTCAATGCAATCTGTCACATAATCTTCAAGCGCAGCTTGACCTTACTTCTAGGGTTGACAAATTAAATGTTGAAAGAATAATCTTCATTTCTTGTTCCTTCGACTGAGAATTCTTCGATGCTCACGGATGAACCCTTGGCTCAGAAAATCTTCAATACAGTCTCCACGAGTCTCATCTATGCCTGAAATCACTTTTCAAGATAAAACAAAACTAAAAGAAAAATTAGCACATACAAAAAAAAATATTTTTGGATTTTTGATATTTTCTGGAAAAATAAAAACAGAAACAAAAATATTTTTGGATTTTCTGATTTTTCTGAACAAGAAATAACACTATTTTTGGATTTTTAATTTACTGATTTTTGTTTGATTTTTGAATTATTTTTAATTCTCCCCCTAAAATTTGTTCATAGAGGAAAACTATGAACAAATTTAACAAAAATAAAATGATATCTAACTTTAAGAATGATTTGGGATCAAAGTTTTTAGACAACCTTTATCCGCTTGTTGGTACCTTCCATCTTCACGTCTTTGTCTGGTCGATCGCCGGTATTGTTGTCCACTTAAACACGAAAAATTGTGACAATATTAGGACATACTATAAGTGACAAGATAATGTGATCCTAAGTTCCTAGATATTATATCTGATCCTAAGTTTCTAGATACTATATCTTAAGGACCATTCAGCTGACGACGATCAGGGATATTGTTGTCCACCTAAATTGAGCAGCGAGATCTATAGACAATCTTTGAGTGTTTAATTTTAATTGTATTGGAACATGTTTCCCGCTTCCTGATATACCCCAGTAATCAAAGACTTCCAGAGTACTCCTTACATCGGGTGAGCAGGCAATTATTAGGAGAGAAGATAGATTCAGATTATTATCACTTATAGTTTTTAGAGGGATTGAGAAGTAGAAGGTTGTATATGTTGTGTACCAGGTCGGATTGTTAATCACGCAAATGAGATAATATATGGATAATAGATAAGAAGAAGTTCATAGATATAATATGCAGAGAAATAGAGTGGCATATGTTACAGTTCAGGTCGGATTTTGAGTCACGCAGAGGAGGTAACATATGACTAACAGATAGATAGAAAGAGAAAACAATTTTCTACAGACCTAATTCATCGGAATTTACTAGTTGCCCCATCAATACCAGAATTAAGGACAGAATCCGCACATCGAGGAAAAGTTAAACCACGGTTCCAGATACGGGTTCATTTAATGTGACGAGTAGATTCCCAAATATATCCCCCTGCTCAATCTATCCAAGCATCGTATTGTCAGACTAAACAGATCTAACTATGTTAAGATTTGTCGAGTCTATGAATTCCTTAAGTTCAACTCTGCCTAGTCATGTCCATTTAGAATCTTTCGTGCCTACCGACGCATCAAACCAGAGCATAGACCCTTCAACTTTGGGTACGTTAAGCAGACTTAGATTTCCTGTTATCACTTGATAATATCACTTCCCAAAACATCTCCATCAAGCACATTTCATAACCAACATATTTTTTTTTTGATTTTTTGATTTTCTAATGTTTTTGGATTTTTTAAAATTTTCTAATTTTTTTGTTTTGTTTTTATTTCTCCCCCTAAATTTGTGCATAGGAGAGAAACGAAAGTAAATGCGCAAATTTAAACTATCCTAAAACAAAATTTTGTCTTCAAAGCGAATCAGCTTAAGAAAAACTCAGGAGTATAGAGAAGAAAACTCAAACCGTAAGTCACTGATTGAATTTGCATCCCGAAGGTCTGAGAACAGCATGCATAATCTCAGAGCAGATCCGAAAATTCTTCATGTCATTAAGCACTCTCCCGTGACATGTCCTGTTTATCACAAACAGAAGATGTAGAAATATTAGAATCGTTAGAAGATTTGGGAGAGTGAGCCTTTGGAACCCATTTGTTGTTGGGTTTAACCCATTTCTTTTTCGATATGATGGGTGGCTCAGTACTTGCTTTTGTAGTTAATGTCGGTCGTTGAGATGACTTTGATTTGTCTTCACGGGAGCATCTCTTGGATTTGGCTTCTTGGCCGACATTCCCTTCTTGTTCTTGGGATTTGGATTCTTGGCCTTGGAAGTTTGATTCTTGGCCTTCTGCGCGTTCCAGTCACCATGGTCTGAACGTGACCTTGAGGGGTTACTTTTGAAGTATCTCCCTCTTGGCACGTTCTGCCAGCCTTGTGCATAGTAGGGAACGTATGCGCGATTTGGACAATTTCTGGCAATGTGTCCAGGTGTTCCACAGTGAAAACATGTGTTTTTCTTCACTGTGGAGTTGTTTCTTCCTGCCCCTGGTGGCGTATCCTTGCCTTGTCTCTGGTTGTTCCCACATGCACACTTACAGCAAGCCGTCGGCTTCGCTTGTTTTAGAGGCCTGTATTTCTCAACAGCAGGTTGATCAGAAGCAACTGAGTTCGAAGCAACAGATTCAGAGTTCAAGGAGTCATTGGTTTGTTCTATAGTTTTCTCCTTGTTCTCATCATCTACTACTGTACCTGCACAAGAAGTAGAATCATTAGTATCGTTCATCTCAACATCCTCAGTTGGCCCTGATTGTTCAGTCTTAACTGAAGCTGGAGCAGGGGTGTGGCCATACTGAGCAGGCATTTCTTCCTCATTGGTCTCAAGGGTTGGATTATAGTTGTAATTGAAAGGTGGAGGAACACAATCATACCCTAAACCCTTGTTTTGATTATCTTTGAATTTTAATTGGTTTTCAAATAAGGACTCGACCGTCTTACTTTACACAGTGTAATTTTTGAAACTAATATCTGTTTTTTCCACACTTAATTTTCAAAGCGTCAAGTTCTTCAGTTACAGCAGCAAGTTTGCGTTTAATGTGATCATAATTTTCACACTTGTTGCTGTAATCTTCTCGTAATTTCCTAAAGTCCTTAGTCTTGGCCTCTAATTGTGCTTTTAAAGGTTTCTGACCTTTCCTTAGAGTATAGCCTTCATATTTAAGGTCCTCATTCCCCCTTTTAGCAAATCAATTTGTTCGCGAAGAAATTTAATCGTAGCTTTACAAGATGGAGTACATGAAACTTCATTTACAGGAATGGATAAGGAACTCATTTTTATAAAAAATATGCCCTTTGACTAAAAACTCAAAAGTCAACCCTAAAAGTCAAATTTAAAAGGTCACACTTCAAAGTCAAACCGAAAAGCTAAATTTGAAAATTTTAAAGTCAAACGAGAAAGTCAAAATTTAAAGTCAAAGTCAAAATTTTAAGTAAAAAGTCAAAAATAAAAGTTAAAATTTAAAAACTAAAATTTTTGGTTGAAAATGGAATTTAAAATTAAAAGAAATTGAATTTTTGGGCTTGATAAGTTAAGAAATACTAACTTGAAGATCGATTAGATCTTAAACAGGTGAAATAAAGAGCAAACAACAAGAACACGAAAACAGTAAACAACTCAAGAATGGATCGAACAATGTCGAATGATTATAAACAATCCTCAGAAGAGCTCGATAAAGAACTACTACTGTAGAGGATTAAAGGGTTTACAAGAACGATACAGAAATCTGCAAAGCTATCGTAATGCTATCAATCGTATTCTATCGTTCTAGATTGTTAACCTAATATGCATGCAAGCACATTATTATATAGTAAACCCTACAAGCTCACGGTTGGACAGGCCCAAACCGGAGTGCAAAACTGGACTATAAACCGAGCCCAATGACGCAACACAAAAATAAAGTCCTACGCTACCCAACAATCTCCCCCTTTGCGTCAATTGGAGCGAGATCATTACTTCTTGCTTGGGCCAGCAGCAGCAGGAACTTTCTTCTTTACAGTCTGAAACAGACGCGAGATAAGGGCAAGGATCGTTTGTCTGAATCGGATGTACCACTGAATCATGTCGTCAAAGTATTTGATATCATCCTCTGCATTTTCTTTACACCGATGGATGATCCCCAGCACATGCTCTAGACAAGCAGTGGTATAAAGATGTTTATCCGCTAAGGCAAAGAGACATTTCTGTCCTTCAGCCCTAGTGAACATGACCGAATTTCGCCTTGGGTCAATCTTTCCCATCTTCATCTGATTCAGATCACTGGCTAAGCCAACAGGAGATATCTTCGGTTTCTTCTTGAAGACATTGGCAATCTCCTGATCCATCAGGGCTACCTCCATGATATAACATACCAACATCCTTTTGAGATGGTCTATGATCGGACCATATTCAGCTTCATTCATCAAAAGGATGTTGTGCAGAACAATCCAGTCATGGGGGTTGAGGTTCGGTAGATCTGCTAAAGATATGAGATGCTCGGTTTTTGCAGACCCTCAGATCACCCTGAACCGAACATTGATGAATCTCCCTTCAGAATAAGGCTTCAGAACCCGAACATTGACTATCTTCTGAGCGCTCCAGGTTTGATACTGTGGTTGAGCAGCCTTCAGATAGAACTCGATTAATTCCCGATCAACCTCCGGATGAGGATGAGGGACTTCGGCAACGCAGGCGAAGGCGTGGAAGATGAACGCCTTTCGGGTTAAGGGCATGTCGAACTGCGAGTCGACAGAATTGTAGCAGTCGAAGGAGATCACCGGTTCGAGCCATAGGATGCTCGGAGTATCGATAGCCTCCTTAATCATTCTCTCTCGAGTCCAAGCAGGGAAAAGAGTCTTCCTACTCTCGAGGAGATCGTGGGCTTCTTTTTGTCTACGTTCAGCTTCTTCAGCTTCTCGCGCCACACGAACATTGTCATTATCAACATTGCGACTATTTTTGCGTTTCAGCAAGTCAGCAATGGTTTCGTTGTCTTCTTCCTCTTCATCCTCAGCTATCTTCTTTCCTTTATCCTTCACACCCGAACCAGAAGTTTGACCTGTAGGAGGTTCGGTTGTGTGAGCAGCTTTTGAGGAAGGAGGTGGTTTCGATCCGGACATCACTTCTCCCCCTTGTTTCGGAGTGGACACGAAACTAGGTAGCCCTTCTATTTTACTGAGCAGGTCCAGGGCAGGAGCAAGTTTTTCTGCAAGGGTTCGCCTCACAGAGTGGTTCAGGATCGGATCGTGTGCTTCCAGGATGTTGGATATGGCAGAGTGTACATCTGAAACACATGTCTTGATGACCTCCCGTTCGGATCGAAGAGTGTCAAGTTGTTGCTGAGAGTTGGAAAGCTGAGCACTCTTGACCTTAAGGGCGGTGGTTTTGCTTGCAAGAATGTCCATCAACGAGTTTTCTGCGGCCAGATCCTCTTGGAGTTTAGAGAGGCGCTCGTCGATGGAGGCACGAAGGGCCGAGTTGTCGTCATTGATTGATTGGCGAAGGGTGGCAAACGACTTTAACTCCGTGGAGACGAACGTGGCCAACTGTTGAACAATTGGTTCCAACGTTGTCTTTGTTGCATCGGCACTCTCCTGTAAAGACTTTAACGGGGTAGAGGCGTCAGAGAATAGTTTATCGACTTTTTCGGTCGCTGCCTCACAAGCTTTCGTCGAGGCATCTATGGCGGCAGTGGCAGAAGCGACTGAATCTTGCTGAGCCCTGGAGAAGGCATCAACAATCTTCTAAAGAGCAGCTTCAGAGAGAGATGACTGAGAATTGGAGGAGGAAGCAATGAGCAAATCGACCTTCTCATGCAACTCCTTAAGGTGCTTCTTTGTTACTGGAGCATCCTCATCATCGTCGCTTTGCACCTGAAATGGACTGAAATACACCGAATCAAATTGCATGTTCTCCCCGCCAAGGAAGGGGTTATCTCCGTCAGAGGCATGACCGGGAGATGGTGGTGGTGGTTCGGTTGTATGGGTGGGTTCTGGATGGGTTGTTTCGGGTGTAGGTGTAGGTGTAGGTTCGGTTGGTTGTTGGGTTTCGGTTGTGTGTATGGGTTCAGTTACTGGTGGTGGTTCGGTTACATCGGTATGAACCCCCGTATCAGATACGTTGGTTGTAACCTTTGCAGTGGCTGTTGTGAAAATGGGTGGTGGTATAGGGATAGAGGTTTTAG
Organism: Lactuca serriola; assembly: GCF_051521515.1. NCBI lineage: Eukaryota > Viridiplantae > Streptophyta > Magnoliopsida > Asterales > Asteraceae > Lactuca > Lactuca serriola. The sequence continues at coordinate 139,725,069 of NC_136413.1, forward strand.
GAATGTTGGTAGTGGGGGTTATGGTGGGAATGGAAGTGGGAATTGTTTGAGTAGGAGAGGGAATTGGTGAGTTATGGATTTCCATGTCAGGGGTAGGTGATCTGGGTGGGGTGTTGCCTCTTTAGGAGAAGGACCTTTAGCCCCTTTCGCCACTTGCTTCCCTTTTTCTGCCTTTTTGCCTCTATGAACAGGCTTATCAGCATCATGAATGGACTTGAGCATCTCCTGCGTGAGTTCCCTCGGACCGGACTGCTTAAACTCCTTGTAAGTCCGGATGATCCTGCTGTCACCTGGAACATCTGTTGGATAAGGTGTCTAAGTCCATAACTATTTCGGGCTTGTACTTGACCCGACCCGGCATGGTCCATTTGGGTTGCATGGCACCATGCAATTGGATAGACTAAATGAGAGAAATAACACTTGGAGATTATTAATATATTATAAGTTCTAATATATTAATAATATTATTTGATTAGTTGATCAAAGAATTAATTTGGAATTAATTAAGTGATCAAAGGATAACTAATTAAATATATGGGTTGATTATGTAAATCATCCATATCTTGTATAGTGGGCTAAGAGGCTCCATGGATTATCAAGTTGGGCTCTACCCATAGGATACTCCATGGATGCTCCATGGGAGTTACAAACCCATGGGTCATGGAAATGAAGAGTCATGACACATTAGGGTTTACATGGTGTAACCCTAGATGTGTCAACACTATATAAGAAGCATATTCTCCACCAAAAATCGGCACTACTAAGGAACTAGAGGGCTTGGCCGATTTTGAGAAGTGTGTGTTATCTCAAGAGTCTTTCCAAGAGCATTTGGTGTTGTGTGAAGCATTTGAGGCATCACACTTGGGGTGCTAGGCTCACAAGGTTTCAAGGAACACAAGCAACAACAAGGTAAGTTATTCTATCTATGATAAAAGTTAAAATTGTTCCCCATGTATGCTAGATAGGAATATAACCTTGGAATTCAACTTTGCATGATAATTAGACAAACATAGATCCAAGGTTATTAGGGTTGCATGTACACTTAGGAAGTGTTAGAATGCTCAAAACCCATCAGTGGTATCAGAGCATAGGTTTGTTTGTTTGTTATTTGTGCTTAAAAGTTGAAGAAAGTCGAAAGTTTAAAAAAAAAAAAAAAAAAAACGGAATTTCGACTTTCGTTGCTGGAAAATGGATTGGAAACATTATTCTAAACTGTTTTGGTACTTGAAAACTTGTTTTAGATGGAGTAATGTTTTTGCTAATTCATTTACAACAACTAGTTATCAAAATTACAAAGTTTTATGTGATTTTGATTCTTGAAAGTGTTCATATTCATATTCTTGTTCTTATGATGTTTAGATGATCATAGGAATTATTTGTAACCTATGTGGTAATTTAATTCTTGATCATAATGTGTTTTAATGGAGTCCATAACTTGTCCTCAAGTTATGGAAAACCAAAAGTCTCTTGGATTAAAAACCATTAAAAGAACATAAGAGTTAGAAAAATGAAGAGTCTTCATTTTATTACTCTATTAAACTCATAAGTTACAAGAAATGAAAAGTTTTGAAAGTTTACAAAACTTGCCCTCAAGTTTTGGAACAAGTAAAGTTAAGTTAAAACTTTAGTTCCAACCCCTAGAATTTTAAAAGTTAAAATTCAACCCTTATACTTATATTATTATGATTTAATAATTATATATATATATATATATATATATATATATATATATATGTATAAGAACAAAGTCGTCTTACCGCTAGTACGCCTCATTCACGAAGCCGGTCTATAAGGTGGGTATAAGGTTGTTGCCTATAAAATGGTGACTTAATGGGTGTCCACTCTCACCCACCGCTTGCTTGATCGGTGGAGGGTCGTTAGCCGAACGGGTAAGACAAGGACTTATTAATTCTCATTCAAAGTATGATGAATATTATAAAGTAACTAAATGTTTTATTAAATTCCCAATCTTAGTTACTTTAGGAAAAATGTGAATAAGGTGCTATTCCATGAAATTACACTTTACACTTTGATTAAGTCGTTGGTGGAGCGTGTGTGGTTAACCGGCACACTAACTTGGACTTAACAAGGTAGGTAAAGGGTGACTTAGGGTTTATTATAGTATCGATGGAGCGTGTGTGGTTAACCGGCACATCGATTGAGTGATAAACTTTAAGGGTACCAAGTGATTTGCATGGTTACTTCACACCTCGTTTTGTGATCCTCGGTATCCCAGTCACAAAACTTGGAGGGCACACTCGAGATTGAAACATGCCTTTGAAAAGTTCATTGAATCTCAAAGAATCTAGGAATTTCTAAGAACCATTCAAAAAAAAAAAAAAAAAAAACCTAATACTAAAATATTGCGGTTTTCGTGGTGGAAATTGGTGAATCGTCATTCACCTACCTTTCAAATATGATATAGCTTAGATTACGGCATACCTCTTCTAAGTTATATTATATTGTGATTGGATCCTAGCCTTAATATTACATTTGGGTGTTTTATTAAGGACTCTCTTATATCTAAACTAATCTTGTTCTCTTCTCTTCAGATGTCTTCCAACAATGCTTCTGGCTCTAATCCTAATGGCTCCTTTACCCTTATGAACTTGTGTGGGAAAGTCACCTTTGATGAATCCAACTTCAATGAGTGGATCAGAAACATCAGGATGATTACCCGCTACGAGGACAAAGAATATGTCCTTGACAAGGAGCTTAAGGAGATTGATGAGTCCACTGCAACTTCTCAGGAGATCGCTGAATTTCGGGCACATGAAAGGGATGCTACGAAAGTGGCTTGCATCATGATGGCCACGATGACAGCGGAACTCCAAAAGTCTTATGAGGATTTCTACCCTTATGAAATGCACCAAGATTTGATGGAAAGATACCATCAAAGTGCACGACAAGAGAGGTATGAAATCATCTGCTCCATGATAACAACCATGATGAAGGACGGGGAATCCGTCACGAGCCACATGCAGAAAATGCAAAGGTATGTGGATCGTTTGCTGAAGCTTAATGTGAACTTCCCGGAGGATCTTGCAATAGATATTATTTTGCATTCCTTACCATCGTGCTATGATCAATTCCGCATGACATATCACATGAACAAGGAAGAAGTCACCCTCAGCAAACTTCAGGGACTTCTCAAGACCGCAGAAACAGGTCTTAAGGGGAAGTCGGTTGCTATCACTCCTACTCAAAACTCTACTCCGGTTTTGGCAATCGGGAAAAGTCGAGGGAGGAAGAGAAAGAGCTCTTCTAAGGGTACCAAGGTTCGGACCCTTGATGGCTCTTCTTCAAGTGGAACCAAGAAAGGTTTCATTACTCCTTCTTCTGACCCAAAAGAGGCTGAATGCTTCTATTGCCATGAAAAAGCTCATTGGAAGCGGAACTGCCCAAAATACCAGCAAGATGTGAAGGATGGGAAAGTTAAACCCAACCATGCAGGTATTTACACTATCATTTCTAATAACTCACCCCATTCTAATTCTTGGGTCCTTGATACCGGTTGTGGTATTCATATTTGTTGTGACTTGCAGGGACTAAGAAGAAGTGAGGATGTGGAGCAAGGAAGGATAAACTTGATCATGGGGAATAGGAAAGCTATACCTGTTACCAAGATTGGAGTTTATACTTTATCGCTAAGTAGTGGGTTTAGTTTAGATTTGAATAAGTGTTGTTATTCGCCAGGAATGGCAAGAAATATTATTTCCTTTCATGCTTTGTACAAACAAGGGTTTACCTTTTCATTTAATAATGAAGTTGGTTCTATAGATGTTTTCTATAATAATGTCTTTTATTTTAAAGCATTACCTTGTGATGGTGTGTATGAAGCTGTATCTGTTGTAGATAACTTGGGAAATAATGTTTTGTGTATTGATTCTACTAATAATAACTTGGATAAAGCATCTTTATGGCATTGTCGTCTTGGACATATAAGCAAGAAACGCATAGGCCAACTCCAAAAGGATGGAGTCTTGGAGTCGTTTGACCTAAAGTCAGATGATAGTTGCGAATCATGCTTACTTGGAAAAATGACAAAGTCACCCTTCACAGGTTCATGTGAGAGGGGTGAAGGTTTGTTGGACCTTATACACACGGATGTGTGTGGACCATTCAAACATGCCACAAGGGATGCTAATCGTTATTATTTGACTTTTACTGATGATTATAGTAGATATGGATATGTCTACTTGATCAAGCATAAGTCAGAGACTTTCGAGAGGTTTAAGGAATTTAAACAGGAAGTCGAGAATCAATTGGGCAGGAATATTAAGATGCTTCGATCCGATCGTGGTGGTGAGTATCTTAGTTCAGAGTTCCTCGACTATCTAAGGGAATGTGGGATAGTCTCACAATTGACACCTCCCAGGACACCACAGTTGAATGGTGTGGCTGAGAGGCGTAATCGAACCTTGTTGGATATGGTTCGTTCCATGATGAGTCGAGCTTCGCTACCAATCTCATTCTGGGGGTATGCCTTAGAGACTGCCGCCCATATTCTTAATCTAGTCCCTACAAAGAAAGTTGCCAAAACTCCTCACGAGATGTGGACTGGTAAAGTACCTAAACTAGACCACATCAAGATTTGGGGTTGCGAGGCTTTCGTGAGACGCGAGACTCATGATAAGCTCGAACCTCGAAGCGAGAGGTGTATTTTCATCGGTTACCCACAGCGATCCTTTGGTTATCTCTTCTACAGACCTAGTGACAATGTGGTCTTTGTAGCAAGAAGAGGAGTCTTTCGAGAGAGAGAATTTATAAGCCAAGGAGACAGTGGGAGGCAAATTGATCTTGAAGAAATTCAAGAATCAAGCGGTGAAGGAACTTCAAACTCTAGCCCTCAACTTGAGGAGGAAACTCCTGTTGAGCCAATTGACAAATCTGTACCTCTGAGACGTTCCACGAGAGTTAGGAGTGCACCTGAGCATTACTATGGATTCCATATTACTGCAGAAGGTGAGACACTTATTAGTGATGAAACACTAGTAAGTCAAGATGACCCTAACAGCTACGAGGAAGCCATGGCAGGCCCCGAGTCTGCTAAATGGAAAGAGGCTATGGATAGCGAGATACAATCCATGTATGACAATCAAGTTTGGAACTTGGTTGAAAATGTACCAGGTCGTAAGACAGTAGGGTGCAAATGGGTCTTCAAGAAGAAGACTGACATGGATGGTAAAGTACACACTTATAAGGCTAGACTGGTTGCAAAGGGCTTCTCTCAAATTCCTGGAGTGGATTATGATGAGACCTTTTCTCCGGTAGCCAAGATTAAGTCTATTCGGGTTCTGTTAGCCATAGCTGCATTTCATGACTATGAAATATGGCAGATGGATGTCAAAACCGCTTTCCTTAATGGAAAGTTGGCTGAAGATGTTTACATGAGTCAGCCAGAGGGTTTTGTCAGCAACGAGTACCCTAATAGAGTGTGTAAGCTTGAGAAATCCATTTATGGATTGAAGCAAGCACCTCGCAGATGGAATCTTTGCTTTGATGAAAAGGTCAAGGAATTTGGCTTTTCTAGGAGTGAAGATGAATCTTGTGTGTATGTCAAGGCTAGTGGGAGTATAGTTAGCTTTTTGGTATTGTATGTGGATGACATACTACTCATAGGAAACGACATTCCAACTCTGCAGGAAGTAAAGTCCTGGCTTGGGAAGTGTTTCGCTATGAAGGACCTTGGTGAAGCTGCCTATATTTTAGGGATAAGGATCTTGAGAGATCGGAGTAAAAGACTAATTGGACTTAGTCAGAGTACCTACTTGGATAAAGTGCTGAAGCGATTCAGCATGCAGGATTCCAAGAAAGGAGAGTTACCCATCCAGAGTAACACCAGATTGAGTAAGACACAAAGCCCTAGCACTGAGGCTGAGATAGCAGAAATGAGTCGAACACCTTACGCTTCGGCTGTAGGATCGATCATGTATGCTATGACGTGTACTCGACCCGATGTAGCTTTTGCCTTGAGCATGGTTAGCAGGTATCAGGCGAACCCTGGCAAGGCACACTGGACTGCGGTAAAGAATATCCTCAAGTACCTACGGAGGACTAAGGACTGGGTCCTTACTCTTGGTGGGAGTGATGACTTGAGAGTTGTAGGGTATAGTGATGCTAGCTTTCAGACTGATAGGGATAATTTCCGCTCTCAGTCGGGCTGGGTCTTTACCCTAAACGGAGGAGCAATTTCTTGGAAGAGTTCCAAGCAAGAGACAGTGGCAGATTCTACTTGTGAATCAGAGTATATTGCAGCTAGCGAAGCAGCAAAGGAAGCGATATGGCTGAAGAACTTCATTGGAGACCTTGGAGTTGTACCAGCTATTAAAGAGCCAATGGAAATTTTATGTGATAGTGAAAGTGTTGTTGCCTTAGCTAAGGAACCAAGGGATCACGGGAGATCCAGACACATCGACAGAAAATACCATTTCATCAGACATCGGATCGAAGAAGGACTCCTCGTGGCAAAGAGGGTATCATCGGATGAGAACCCAGCAGATCCCCTCACGAAGGGACTGAGTAGGGTTAAGCATCTTCAGCATGCTCGAAGCATAGGGCTGAAGGATGATATAAGTTTTAGTAGTTAGATAACCCAGAAATTTGTAAAGTGTAATTGACATTTGATGATGAATAAAAGGAGTTTTATTTATGAGTAAAGTGTTGCTATCTCTTGTCGATCGTTTACTATATTTCTTTTGCATGTTTTGACTTCCAGAATAATTTTGTTTGGTATAACATATTATTCAAACCTCCACAGTCGGTCATATGTTGGAAGTAGATATGAATCAAGACTGTCATGTTTGGTTGTAGAGGTCTTGGACAAGGCTACAACAATCATGAGTGCTCATAAGTTCTGAGCATTGGACTCAACCCACGCTCACTGGAATCACTTCATGGAATTCTATCTCGAGTGATCGTGAGACGGTAATATCATATAAGTCTTCAAACCTAGAGATATGATTTGTTACTTACAAGTTGGTTATGCATTGACTGTACGAAACCACATTGGTAACTCGATGTTATAAAACGTACTTTTGTGTGTAATTCAATAAGTGGTAGAACAAACATATGAGTCGAAGTTTATCTGTTCCTTCTTGGATTAGAAGCTGATATCTGGGCCCCTCGATGATTTTGTTTTGACCCATGTACCGGGCCCGGTCAGAACTAAGTTGATGTGTTCAATTAAGTTCTATGTCAAACAAATCGGAAATCGGGAAACAAATGCTGGACAATAAGCAAGACAATGTTCCATGTATTTGTCCGGCTGATATCTAGAACGGAGGATTATATGATCACTTATCTTAAATGGCGTACTATCATCTTCTCAGTTCCGAGAAACCTTGAAAGAGCTACGATTGCCGGTCGGTTCCTGAAGTACTAGAGATATAGTTATTAGACTTATCCAAGTGGGAGACTGTTGGATAAGGTGTCTAAGTCCATAACTATTTCGGGCTTGTACTTGACCCGACCCGGCATGGTCCATTTGGGTTGCATGGCACCATGCAATTGGATAGACTAAATGAGAGAAATAACACTTGGAGATTATTAATATATTATAAGTTCTAATATATTAATAATATTATTTGATTAGTTGATCAAAGAATTAATTTGGAATTAATTAAGTGATCAAAGGATAACTAATTAAATATATGGGTTGATTATGTAAATCATCCATATCTTGTATAGTGGGCTAAGAGGCTCCATGGATTATCAAGTTGGGCTCTACCCATAGGATACTCCATGGATGCTCCATGGGAGTTACAAACCCATGGGTCATGGAAATGAAGAGTCATGACACATTAGGGTTTACATGGTGTAACCCTAGATGTGTCAACACTATATAAGAAGCATATTCTCCACCAAAAATCGGCACTACTAAGGAACTAGAGGGCTTGGCCGATTTTGAGAAGTGTGTGTTATCTCAAGAGTCTTTCCAAGAGCATTTGGTGTTGTGTGAAGCATTTGAGGCATCACACTTGGGGTGCTAGGCTCACAAGGTTTCAAGGAACACAAGCAACAACAAGGTAAGTTATTCTATCTATGATAAAAGTTAAAATTGTTCCCCATGTATGCTAGATAGGAATATAACCTTGGAATTCAACTTTGCATGATAATTAGACAAACATAGATCCAAGGTTATTAGGGTTGCATGTACACTTAGGAAGTGTTAGAATGCTCAAAACCCATCAACATCACCGTACATGGTCTCCGGAATGGAACCAATGAAAGAGAATTTCGATGCATCTGATACGATGATCTTCATGGTATGGAATGTACCAATCGAAGACATCGATGCACCAGCAACTGTGGGGACATCGTGCTTATCCATCGCCCACTTAGTAATGATTGTCCAAAACCGGGCATACGACACCTCAGAATGTCGTGAAGATGAGGATAAACTCTGGATGAGTTGTTGCCAGAGAACCAACCCATAGTCAACGTTGACGCCGTTGTAAACTCCGTACATGATGGAGAGGAAGAGTCGACTGGAGCCGTCTGAACCGGAGCTCCGTTCTGAGAGACCCTTGAAGAGTACAGTGAACATGTCGTTCCACTGTGGCGGCAAACACGATTTTTTAAACTTTGCGACGGAGGTGATCACCTCCGTGTACCACATATTATAAAACATATTGTAGAGATGGCCCAACGGAATTGTCTCCGGATTAACCCTTGAAGGGTCAGCAGCAAACCCTAGCAATGAGCCAAATCGTTGCCTGGAAATCGAGGCTTTGTGATCAGAAACCTCGAAGAAGATTCTATCGACTACTTTATCAAAATGTGCAGTCGCATAGATTTGTGATAAAAGCTCCATGGGCACTGATTCCACCCGTGAAAGTGCAGGTGCGATTGGGGAATACTTCAGGCACTCGATGATCGGGAACATGTAGGAGTCGTACGCCTGAGGGGTTAAATCGATCACCAAACACTGTTGAGGGCGAATGGGAAGGATGTGAGAAGTAGCGTGAACAGACGATGATTCTGCCATTGTTGAAGTTGGGAAGAAGATGATGAACAGTAAGGGTTTTAGGGAATTTTTGCTCTCTTGGATATTTGGACGCAGTAAAGAGGTAAATTGGAGAGGAAGTCGCCTTTTATAGTGGTTTGCAGGAGAGAGAAAAATCTGTTCAAATCTTCTATCGAAATACGAAAGGTTTTCCCCGGAATTTGACTGATGCGTGACAGGTAAGGTAAGTGATGATCATGCATGAGAGAGAATGTCAGATTCCTTGGAACGCGCCGCTCAACAAGCGCCGTTTCTGAAGAAACCGTTTCAAATTCACACGCGCCTTGCTGTGCCAGAGAGGAACCGTTTCAAAAATGCACACGCGTCCACGATGTCAGTTAAGGAGTGGACGTTTCAAAATCGCATGCGTTCCCTTTTTACCGCCGGTTGAAATTCAATCCATAAGACTCCCGCCTGATTCAGCAACTCTTCATCTTATCCTTGTAACGGCATCTTTTTAAGAATACGCCCACGTGGATTAATTTTGACCATGTCTTTATAATTAAGCACCGAACCAATGAAAAAGCATGTAATAATTAGAACCAGAATTTTGGAAAATCAAAGATTTTCGTGCTAAGAGTGTAAAATGAAAAGAAATAAAGCAAATCTTTTTAGGAATAAATGTGATGTCAATAATGACACGAAACAAATGATCCCGGGCACGAATATCTTCCTTCAAAGTCAAGAGAGACCTTAAAGTGTTAATGTGGTTTCCCGTTGAATAACGATCAAACACTTATTAAGAAGTGTTGAAAGGCTTGTTTTAATTAGGCTCCTTAGGGTGGCTTTAGCTTTGATTCAACAATCCTAATCTTGAAATAAGATAGAAAGTGAACAAAGTACTTGTGAGACCGGTGTAGTCTGTTGAACAAGTAGGCATGAAATAATTTTAGAGTAGCTGGTAAATATAAAATCTCAAAAAAAATTAAAACTGGATCCCAAGGGAAGAAATGTTATGGTGTTTAACAATTTCATAGGAATCACACAAAAGAAAAACTGGAGATTTCATGAGGATACGTCCGTCAATTCATTAGTGAAAATTTGATCAATTTAATTGTTCACCGTCAATTCAGATTTGGTGTTGAATTTTGGGTTTCACTCAGCTCGTAGTGGCACGAAACTAGGATCATAAACATAGTTTTTGAGTAACCATAAACCTCAGTGGTAATTTCTGAGAGTCTCAAGGGTTACATTGATGAAACGAATTTAATGGAGAAAAGTAATGAAGATGGTGTAAGAAGGAAAAGTACCTCTGCTATAAAAGTAGGACCAAGCAGAAAACTCTTATCTCATGTGAGAAAAGAGTTAGGTAGCTCTTGATTAGAATAAATGTGATAGCCTAATTGGGAAGACAAGGTTTGTGTATACCAAGTCATTAAGGCTGTTATTCAAAATCTGATGAGACTTTGGTCACATACAGCAGCATGCTTCTAGGGACACTTAACTAATTCATTAAAAAATTTCCCCATAATCGAACGAACACTCATATAAAATGAAAGACTAAAAAGTAAATAAAGAACAAAATATTTTTGGAATTTTGGATATATATAAAAAATTAAAAATAAAAAAGTAAAAAAAATAAGACTCAGAAAGAAATTAAAAAGAGTTAAAAAAAAAACTTTGAAAAAATTAGGAACCGAACCCGAGCGTTCGGTTGGTGTCGGTTGATAAAAATTCTGAAAAACCGAACCCGAGCGTTCGGTTGGTTTCGGTTTTGAAAAATTTTAGAAACCGAACCCGAGCGTTCGGTTGGTTTCGGTTTTTGAAAAATTTTGAAAAACCGAACCCGAGCGTTCGGTTGGTTTCGGTTTTGAAAAATTTTGGAAAACCGAACCCGAGCCTTCGGTAGGTTTCGGTTTTGAAAAACCGAACCCGAACCTTCGGTAGGTTTCGGTTTTGAAAATTTTTTAGAAACCAAAGAATTTTGACATTCAAGTAGGTAATACTTTAGACGAATAGATAAACAACTTTGTACAAGAAATTTACAACCAAGAAAACTACCTTTGAAATGATGAGCGAGTGCAGATGATGCAACCGAACCCGAACGTTCGGTCAATTTCGCTTCTTACGTTTGAGATCGAGAGGTAGTTTGTGGTACTGATTCTGATTCCATCATACCAAGCCCTTGTAGAATTTTGTTGAATGAGGCTTCAGGAAGAGCTTTGGTAAAGACATCAGCCAGTTGATCAGTGGTTCTAACAAAGTGTACTTCAACGTTTCCATCTTCCACATGATCTTTGATGAAGTGATACCTCAGTGCTATGTGCTTCGTCTTGGAGTGTTGCACTGGGTTATGACAGATCCTAATTGCACTTTCAGAGTCGCAATATAGTGGGATCTTTTTCATATTGAGTCCATAGTCTCTGAGTTGACTCTGGATCCAAATCACTTGAGAGGTACAGGATGCAGCTGCAATGTATTCTGCTTCAGCTGTGGACAAAGACACACACGTTTGTTTCTTCGATTGCCAGCTAACCAACTTCCCGTCAAGGAATTGGCAGCCTCCAGTGGTGCTTTTCCTGTCTAATCCACATCCTCCAAGGTCTGCATCTGAATAGGCTTGAACGAAGAAGCCTGAATTGGATGGATACCATAGACCTAAGGAGGTAGTTCGCTTGAGATATCGTAGAATGTTCTTCACTGCAAGCATGTGAGGTTCGCGTGGATTTGCCTGAAATCGAGCACAGTAACAAACAGAAAACATTATGTCAGGCCTGCTAGCAATGAGATACATTAGTGAGCCTATCATCTGTCGATAAAGCGTAATATCAACAGCCGGTTTGTCCAGGGATGGGGTGAGCTTGGTGCCGAACGCCATTGGAACTTTGACTTTGGAATCTCCCACCATGCCAAACTTTGCTAGGAGAGTCTTCGTGTAAGCTTCCTGATTGATAAAGATGCCTTCGGGTCCCTGTCTAATATTTAAACCAAGGAAAAAGTTAATAGGACCCATTGAGCTCATTTCAAATTTAGTCTCCATCAGCTTTCTGAATTCAGCCGTTAAGCTGGGATTCGTAGAGCCAAAGATGATATCATCGACGTAAATTTGAACGATCATAAGGTGGTTACCTTCCTTCTTGCGAAAGAAGGTTGGGTCAACCGAACCTTGTTTGAATTTGGACATCTTTAAGAATTTAGTCAGCGTTTCATACCAGGCTCTCGGAGCTTGTTTCAGTCCATACACAGCTTTATCCAAAATATAACAATGATTAGGATACCTTTCATTCACGAAGCCAGGAGGTTGCTCCACATATACAGTTTCTTCGAGTTCACCATTGAGGAATGCACACTTGACGTCCATTTGGTAAACCTCAAAGTTTTTGTGGGCAGCATAGGCTAGAAATATTCTTACGGATTCCATCCTAGCTACAGGAGCGAAAGTCTCTTCATAGTCAATCCCTTCCTCCTGACAGTATCCTTTTACGACCAGACGAGCTTTGTTTCGAATTACATTTCCTTCCTTGTCCATTTTGTTCCTAAAGACCCATTTAAGACCAACAACCGAGGCATCTGGAGGAGTTGGAATAAGACGCCAGACTTTGTTTCTCTCGAATTCGTTCAGTTCATCTTGCATCGCTTGAACCCAATCGGAGTGATCAAGAGCAGTGTTAACTGTCTTTGGTTCAACTTTTGATACAAATGAGTTAAACATGCAGAATTCGACTCTTGAAAACAAGGAAGTCTGTTTTGCCTTGAGTTGTGATCGAGTCAGAACCTTTTCAGATACATCACCAACAACTTGAGTGATAGGATGATCCCTGGTCCATTTGGTGAGAGGAGGATAGTTTGAATCAAAGGTTGGATCTAATTCAGCATTTATCATTTCTTCTGGTTCGGACTGGCTTTCATAATCGTAAGACATATCAGCATGCTCCCCCTCGATAGATGAATGTACAGGAATGTCTTGAGAATCTTGAGCTTCAGGGGTTTCTTGTGGTGCTAAGCTTGCGGGCGTTGATGCACCTTCGGATGGTGAGGCACTTTCGGTTGGTGTGGTACTTTCGGTTGGCAAAGTGCTTGGCTCCCCCTCAACTTGTGAGCTTGGTTGGGATGATGATGGTTGATTCTCCCCCTCGACTGAAGCATTGGGTGACGGAGGCTCATCAGAACTTGATCCTCCTTCATTCATTCTTCTTGCAGCGTCTTCAACAATTTGCTTCATATGATCTACCTTGTTGTCTGCTGCACTAGCTTCAGAGAGAGTAGCCTTCTCTGTCGTCATTGATTGATTGGCGAAGGGTGGCAAACGACTTTAACTCCGTGGAGACGAACGTGGCCAACTGTTGAACAATTGGTTCCAACGTTGTCTTTGTTGCATCGGCACTCTCCTGTAAAGACTTTAACGGGGTAGAGGCGTCAGAGAATAGTTTATCGACTTTTTCGGTCGCTGCCTCACAAGCTTTCGTCGAGGCATCTATGGCGGCAGTGGCAGAAGCGACTGAATCTTGCTGAGCCCTGGAGAAGGCATCAACAATCTTCTAAAGAGCAGCTTCAGAGAGAGATGACTGAGAATTGGAGGAGGAAGCAATGAGCAAATCGACCTTCTCATGCAACTCCTTAAGGTGCTTCTTTGTTACTGGAGCATCCTCATCATCGTCGCTTTGCACCTGAAATGGACTGAAATACACCGAATCAAATTGCATGTTCTCCCCGCCAAGGAAGGGGTTATCTCCGTCAGAGGCATGACCGGGAGATGGTGGTGGTGGTTCGGTTGTATGGGTGGGTTCTGGATGGGTTGTTTCGGGTGTAGGTGTAGGTGTAGGTTCGGTTGGTTGTTGGGTTTCGGTTGTGTGTATGGGTTCAGTTACTGGTGGTGGTTCGGTTACATCGGTATGAACCCCCGTATCAGATACGTTGGTTGTAACCTTTGCAGTGGCTGTTGTGAAAATGGGTGGTGGTATAGGGATAGAGGTTTTAGGAATGTTGGTAGTGGGGGTTATGGTGGGAATGGAAGTGGGAATTGTTTGAGTAGGAGAGGGAATTGGTGAGTTATGGATTTCCATGTCAGGGGTAGGTGATCTGGGTGGGGTGTTGCCTCTTTAGGAGAAGGACCTTTAGCCCCTTTCGCCACTTGCTTCCCTTTTTCTGCCTTTTTGCCTCTATGAACAGGCTTATCAGCATCATGAATGGACTTGAGCATCTCCTGCGTGAGTTCCCTCGGACCGGACTGCTTAAACTCCTTGTAAGTCCGGATGATCCTGCTGTCACCTGGAACATCACCGTACATGGTCTCCGGAATGGAACCAATGAAAGAGAATTTCGATGCATCTGATACGATGATCTTCATGGTATGGAATGTACCAATCGAAGACATCGATGCACCAGCAACTGTGGGGACATCGTGCTTATCCATCGCCCACTTAGTAATGATTGTCCAAAACCGGGCATACGACACCTCAGAATGTCGTGAAGATGAGGATAAACTCTAGATGAGTTGTTGCCAGAGAACCAACCCATAGTCAACGTTGACGCCGTTGTAAACTCCGTACATGATGGAGAGGAAGAGTCGACTGGAGCCGTCTGAACCGGAGCTCCGTTCTGAGAGACCCTTGAAGAGTACAGTGAACATGTCGTTCCACTGTGGCGGCAAACACGATTTTTTAAACTTTGCGACGGAGGTGATCACCTCCGTGTACCACATATTATAGAACATATTGTAGAGATGGCCCAACGGAATTGTCTCCGGATTAACCCTTGAAGGGTCAGCAGCAAACCCTAGCAATGAGCCAAATCGTTGCCTGGAAATCGAGGCTTTGTGATCAGAAACCTCGAAGAAGATTCTCTCGACTACTTTATCAAAATGTGCAGTCGCATAGATTTGTGATAAAAGCTCCATGGGCACTGATTCCACCCGTGAAAGTGCAGGTGCGATTGGGGAATACTTCAGGCACTCGATGATCGGGAACATGTAGGAGTCGTACGCCTGAGGGGTTAAATCGATCACCAAACACTGTTGAGGGCGAATGGGAAGGATGTGAGAAGTAGCGTGAACAGACGATGATTCTGCCATTGTTGAAGTTGGGAAGAAGATGATGACCAGTAAGGGTTTTAGGGAATTTTTGCTCTCTTGGATATTTGGACGCAGTAAAGAGGTAAATTGGAGAGGAAGTCGCCTTTTATAGTGGTTTGCAGGAGAGAGAAAAATCTGTTCAAATCTTCTATCGAAATACGAAAGGTTTTCCCCGGAATTTGACTGATGCGTGACAGGTAAGGTAAGTGATGATCATGCATGAGAGAGAATGTCAGATTCCTTGGAACGCGCCGCTCAACAAGCGCCGTTTCTGAAGAAACCGTTTCAAATTCACACGCGCCTTGCTGTGCCAGAGAGGAACCGTTTCAAAAATGCACACGCGTCCACGATGTCAGTTAAGGAGTGGACGTTTCAAAATCGCATGCGTTCCCTTTTTACCGCCGGTTGAAATTCAATCCATAAGACTCCCGCCTGATTCAGCAACTCTTCATCTTATCCTTGTAACGGCATCTTTTTAAGAATACGCCCACGTGGATTAATTTTGACCATGTCTTTATAATTAAGCACCGAACCAATGAAAAAGCATGTAATAATTAGAACCAAAATTTTGGAAAATCAAAGATTTTCGTGCTAAGAGTGTAAAATGAAAAGAAATAAAGCAAATCTTTTTAGGAATAAATGTGATGTCAATAATGACACGAAACAAATGATCCCGGGCACGAATATCTTCCTTCAAAGTCAAGAGAGACCTTAAAGTGTTAATGTGGTTTCCCGTTGAATAACGATCAAACACTTATTAAGAAGTGTTGAAAGGCTTGTTTTAATTAGGCTCCTTAGGGTGGCTTTAGCTTTGATTCAACAATCCTAATCTTGAAATAAGATAGAAAGTGAACAAAGTACTTGTGAGACCGGTGTAGTCTGTTGAACAAGTAGGCATGAAATAATTTTAGAGTAGCTGGTAAATATAAAATCTCAAAAAAAAATTAAAACTGGATCCCAAGGGAAGAAATGTTATGGTGTTTAACAATTTCATAGGAATCACACAAAAGAAAAACTGGAGATTTCATGAGGATACGTCCGTCAATTCATTAGTGAAAACTTGATCAAATTAATTGTTCACCGTCAATTCAGATTTGGTGTTGAATTTTGGGTTTCACTCAGCTCGTAGTGGTACGAAACTAGGATCATAAACATAGTTTTTGAGTAACCATAAACCTCAGTGGTAATTTCTGAGAGTCTCAAGGGTTACATTGATGAAACGAATTTAATGGAGAAAAGTAATGGAGATGGTGTAAGAAGGAAAAGTATCTCTGCTATAAAAGTAGGACCAAGCAGAAAACTCTTATCTCATGTGAGAAAAGAGTTAGGTAGCTCTTGATTAGAATAAATGTGATAGCCTAATTGGGAAGACAAGGTTTGTGTATACCAATTCATTAAGGCTGTTATTCAAAATCTGATGAGACTTTGGTCACATACAGCAGCATGCTTCTAGGGACACTTAACTAATTCATTAAAAAATTCCCCCATAATCGAACGAACACTCATATAAAATGAAAGACTAAAAAGTAAATAAAGAACAAAATATTTTTGGAATTTTGGATATATATAAAAAATTAAAAATAACAAAGTAAAAAAAAATAAGACTCAGAAAGAAATTAAAAAGAGTTAAAAAAAAAACTTTGGAAAAATTAGGAACCGAACCCGAGCGTTCGGTTGGTTTCGGTTTTGAAAAATTTTAGAAACCGAACCCGAGCGTTCGGTTGGTTTCGGTTTTTGAAAAATTTTGAAAAACCGAACCCGAGCGTTTAGTTGGTTTCGGTTTTGAAAAATTTTGGAAAACCGAACCCGAGCGTTCGGTTGGTTTCGGTTTTGAAGAATTTTGGAAAACCGAACCCGAGCCTTCAGTAGGTTTCGGTTTTGAAAAATTTTTAAAAACCGAACCCGAACCTTCGGTAGGTTTCGGTTTTGAAAAATTTTTAGAAACCAAGGAATTTTGACATTCAAGTAGGTAATACTTTAGACGAATAGATAAACAACTTTGTACAAGAAATTTACAACCAAGAAAACTACCTTTGAAATGATGAGCGAGTGCAAATGATGCAACCGAACCCGAACGTTCGGTCAATTTCGCTTCTTACGTTTGAGATCGAGAGGTAGTTTGTGGTCTGATTCTGATTCCATCATACCAAGCCCTTGTAGAATTTTGTTGAATGAGGCTTCAGGAAGAGCTTTGGTAAAGACATCAGCCAGTTGATCAGTGGTTCTAACAAAGTGTACTTCAACGTTTCCATCTTCCACATGATCTTTGATGAAGTGATACCTCAGTGCTATGTGCTTCGTCTTGGAGTGTTGCACTGGGTTATGACAGATCCTAATTGCACTTTCAGAGTCGCAATATAGTGGGATCTTTTTCATATTGAGTCCATAGTCTCTGAGTTGACTCTGGATCCAAATCACTTGAGAGGTACAGGATGCAGCTGCAATGTATTTTGCTTCAGCTGTGGACAAAGACACACACGTTTGTTTCTTCGATTGCCAGCTAACCAACTTCCCGTCAAGGAATTGGCAGCCTCCAGTGGTGCTTTTCCTGTCTAATCCACATCCTCCAAGGTCTGCATCTGAATAGGCTTGAACGAAGAAGCCTGAATTGGATGGATACCATAGACCTAAGGAGGTAGTTCGCTTGAGATATCGTAGAATGTTCTTCACTGCAAGCATGTGAGGTTCGCGTGGATTTGCCTGAAATCGAGCACAGTAACAAACAGAAAACATTATGTCAGGCCTGCTAGCAATGAGATACATTAGTGAGCCTATCATCTGTCGATAAAGCGTAATATCAACAGCCGGTTTGTCCAGGGATGGGGTGAGCTTGGTGCCGAACGCCATTGGAACTTTGACTTTGGAATCTCCCACCATGCCAAACTTTGCTAGGAGAGTCTTCGTGTAAGCTTCCTGATTGATAAAGATGCCTTCGGGTCCCTGTCTAATATTTAAACCAAGGAAAAAGTTAATAGGACCCATTGAGCTCATTTCAAATTTAGTCTCCATCAGCTTTCTGAATTCAGCCGTTAAGCTGGGATTCGTAGAGCCAAAGATGATATCATCGACGTAAATTTGAACGATCATAAGGTGGTTACCTTCCTTCTTGCGAAAGAAGGTTGGGTCAACCGAACCTTGTTTGAATTTGGACATCTTTAAGAATTTAGTCAGCGTTTCATACCAGGCTCTCGGAGCTTGTTTCAGTCCATACACAGCTTTATCCAAAATATAACAATGATTAGGATACCTTTCATTCACGAAGCCAGGAGGTTGCTCCACATATACAGTTTCTTCGAGTTCACCATTGAGGAATGCACACTTGACGTCCATTTGGTAAACCTCAAAGTTTTTGTGGGCAGCATAGGCTAGAAATATTCTTACGGATTCCATCCTAGCTACAGGAGCGAAAGTCTCTTCATAGTCAATCCCTTCCTCCTGACAGTATCCTTTTACGACCAGACGAGCTTTGTTTCGAATTACATTTCCTTCCTTGTCCATTTTGTTCCTAAAGACCCATTTAAGACCAACAACCGAGGCATCTGGAGGAGTTGGAATAAGACGCCAGACTTTGTTTCTCTCGAATTCGTTCAGTTCATCTTGCATCGCTTGAACCCAATCGGAGTGATCAAGAGCAGTGTTAACTGTCTTTGGTTCAACTTTTGATACAAATGAGTTAAACATGCAGAATTCGACTCTTGAAAACAAGGAAGTCTGTTTTGCCTTGAGTTGTGATCGAGTCAGAACCTTTTCAGATACATCACCAACAACTTGAGTGATAGGATGATCCCTGGTCCATTTGGTGAGAGGAGGATAGTTTGGATCAAAGGTTGGATCTAATTCAGCATTTATCATTTCTTCTGGTTCGGACTGGCTTTCATAATCGTAAGACATATCAGCATGCTCCCCCTCGATAGATGAATGTACAGGAATGTCTTGAGAATCTTGAGCTTCAGGGGTTTCTTGTGGTGCTAAGCTTGCGGGCGTTGATGCACCTTCGGATGGCGAGGCACTTTCGGTTGGTGTGGTACTTTCGGTTGGCAAAGTGCTTGGCTCCCCCTCAACTTGTGAGCTTGGCTGGGATGATGATGGTTGATTCTCCCCCTCGACTGAAGCATTGGGTGACGGAGGCTCATCAGAACTTGATCCTCCTTCATTCATTCTTCTTGCAGCGTCTTCAACAATTTGCTTCATATGATCTACCTTGTTGTCTGCTGCACTGGGTTCAGAGAGAGTAGCCTTCTCTGGTTCGTCGAATAGCTCCATGAACTGCTCGAATAGATTAGCGATCGAGGCTGTGACTTGGCCAGTTTGAGGAAAGATTTCCCCAGTTGTGTCTTCGTTGGCCTTTAGCTTTTTGACATAGCTATCATCAAAAGTCACGTAGTAAGTTTCTTCTATTCTCCTCGAACACTTGTTTAATACCCTGTACGCTTTAGAAGTGAGAGAGTAGCCTAGAAAGATTCCTTCGTCGGCTTTGACATCGAACTTGTTGCGGTGTTCTTTGGTATTGAAAATGAAACACCTTGAACCGAACACATGGAAGAACTTCACATTTGGCTTCCTGTTGTTGAGAATCTCATAAGGAGTGAGCGTGAATCGCTTGTTGAGATATGACCTGTTCTGTGTAAAACAAGCAGCAGAAATAGCATCAGCCCAAAAATAAAGAGGTAAGGAAGCGAAACTTAGCATGGTTCGGGCTGCTTCACACAAAGACCGGTTTCGTCTTTCGACAATCCCGTTTTGTTGAGGTGTGTAGGGAGCTGAGAAGTTGTGACTGATTCCCTTTTCTGCCAGGAATTCTTCGAATTCTCTATTTTGAATTCCAGACCATTGTCGCTCCTGATGTTGCGAACGACCTTCTTCAGCTGTACTTCAATCTGCTTGATGAACACCTTTAGCTTGTAAGTCGCTTCAGATTTAAGCTTCAGAAAGAACACCCAAGTAAAACGTGAAAAATCATCAACAATAACAATAATATACTTGCTACCACCGATGCTTTCGATAGATGATGGACCACACAAATCAATATGAAGTAATTCTAGTGGTTCAACAACTTTAGTTTTTATTATAGATGGATGACTTTGACGACTCTGCTTCCCCATTTCACATGCAGCACACAGATGGTCTCTATTGAACTTGAGCAATGGAAGACCTCGAACATGAACTCCAGTGACAAGTTTGTTGATGTCCTTAAAGTTAAGATGAGAGAGTCTTCGGTGCCACAGCCAGCTTTCGTCAGATTGCGCTTTTGATAACAAGCAGATAGTTGGGTTTCCTTTGATGGGTTTGAGGTTTAGAGGAAACATTTCACCCTTACGCTCCGATTTGAGAATAACTCTTTTCGTCTTCTTCTCTATTATTTCAGAACCCTCATCGTCGAACGAGACTTTGAGACCGATACCTCCAACGAGCTGAGATACACTGATGAGGTTGTGTTGTAGTCCTTCCACATATGCAACCTTCCTTATCGTGAAATCACCGTTAGTAATCATTCCATAGCCTTTTATGGTGCCGAAGGAGTTGTTTCCAAACTTGACATTTCCACCATTTGAAAGGGACCGGTATTCTCTTAGCTCCTCTTTCCTCCCTGTCATGTGATGTGAGCAACCACTATCAATATACCATTCTTCGTCAAACTGCTCGTCACTGATAACCTGCAAAATTAAGCAGATTTAGGAACCCAAAGTTTCTTGGGTCCACGTGAGCCTTTCACAGGAACAGGAATAGTAAGAGAGATGTCAACTAAATATGTTCTTTTTATCAGAGTTGTTTCATCCTTCTTTTTGATGGTAAAAACTTTAATTTTATTGGGATTTAATGCTTTTGGTTCAAATTCAGGTTTAACTGATGAAGCCTTCTGTTTTCCTTTTTGTTCAGCTGATGATTGAGATTTTTGAGAACAGAATGGGATTTAGAACGAGGTGGAGAGGAATTAGAAGAATTAGAAGAGTGAGAGTGAGAGAGCTTAGATTGAGATGACTTTTTGACTGGAGACTCTAGGTGACCCTTTTGCTTTTGATCATTAGTGGGACTAACCCTAGAGTTTTGATCTCTTTTGATTTCCGAATCGAACCTTTGCCTTCGGTTGATGTGGTTCTCTGAATCGAACTTCTGCTTTCGGTTGGAATCATTTTCAGAACCGAGTCTTTGCTTTCGGTTGGAATTATTTTCTGAACCGAACCTTTGCTTTCGGTTGATGTTTTTCTCCGAACCGAACCTCTGCTTTCGGTTGTTGTATCTCTCTTGCGGTTCAACGGGATTTTTCTCAGTCTTTAGGTTCTTGTCTTGATTTGAGAAATAAGCATTCTGGGATTGCCAGAACTGTTTTCTCTCAGAGAGATTCTTCCTGTATCTCTGATTCCTTTGACGTTTTTGATCTCTCATCTGCTTCGGTTGATGATGGATGTTAGCTTTCGGTTTCGGTTTTTCTTTGGCTGGTTCACTCTGAACTGAGGAAGTTTCACTTGAAGATGTGACTTCTTTTGCTGGAATTCCTTTTTCTTGAGGAATTTCTTTCGTACCGCTTGTGCTTGGCACATCGAAGTTATCAGGTTTATTCAAGGGTTCTGGTACGTATCTCCCTTTGCTTTTCCATGAGGTCCTTTCAGACAAACCTGCTGTTTCATCAGCATTATCAATTGGAGCTGACCAGAAGAACTCATCGCAGCCATCAGCATTGTCTTCGTTTACAATAGCGGTGAGTTCAACAGTTTGATGTTCGGTTACTCCTGTGACTTTGTATACCTGATTTGGAGTGGTTCTAACCTTTTGATATATAACGGCCTTCTCTGCAAGAATCGGGGACTTTTGTTGGGACAAACGAGCGAACTCCACTGAATTTTCTGAAATTAGATTCTTGTGGTTTTCAGGTTCGCTTTTTACAAATTCCGAACAGTCAACCGTGTCCTCTACCGAAATTTCACTCATATTGTCGTCCTCATTAAGCTCAGATGCATTTTCAACATCAATTTTATTTTCTGAGCTCAAATTGGTGTTTAAAGAGTCAAATTTTTTTATGGTTTCGGTTCTCAGTTTCAGTCTGTCATTTTCATCCAAAAGGTTTTTAAGCATGTCCTTATGGTCCTTGGATTTAATGAAAGATTCAATTTTGTCCAGTCCATACATGTACGTCGGATTAACGTCCTCAGATGAAATAACACTTTCACAATTATACGCTTCAGCATCAATTTCATCCTCCTTAAATTCAAGGAAGGGTAAAATCATGCGATGAATCTTTTGTCCTATTTCACAATCCAAATGAAGCTGAGTAATATTAGTATAAAGATGTTTTGCAATCAAACAAAAAACATTTCGCTGTTTCAAAAGCTTTAAATTGTCTCTTTGTAAATAAATGTTTTCATCTTTTGTTTTGATTAATTCCGACTCCTTCAGTTCGATCCACATGCGCTGTTCCTCACTCTTCGAAGACACCCTGCTTAATTGGTCAGTTAGGTTAGAATTGGTGACTCGAGTCTGAGTTAAACTACTATCTAGATGAGAGATTCTTGAATTAACACTTTTTAGTTCTTTTTCATATGAGCTTTGTGGGACTTTAAATGAGACAAAGATGGATTGTACCTTCTTGATCAGTTCGTCAAGTTCGTTGAACTGCATGCTGAGCGGCTTTGCTGTAAAGCACATATCCTGTTGCTCCTTCGGTTCATTACTCCCACCATCAGTGTTATATCCCCTCATCTGAGATATGTCAGACACCATCAAGCACCTTCCTCCACTGCTTTCTTCTTTAGCCACATAAGCGTTTCCATGAGTAGGCTTCCTCACTTCATCATCTTCAGAGTCGGTTGACCAAACTTCCACGCCACCGAACTCGTCATCAGCAACCGAACCCTGCACAATTAGAGCATTCATAGAAGGGTTAGCGGTAGATTTCTTCTTCCTAATTTCATCCAGCTTTTTCTGCAACAAAGCTTCTTCATCCTTTTCCTCATCCTTCTCTGCCATCTTTTTGAGGACACAATCCTTTGCATAGTGGTTCTTTCCTCCACAATAGTAGCAGCTTACTCCAGAATCACCCTCAGCTTTCGGTTCCTTCTTTGATTCTTCAGCCTTCGGTTCATCTTTAACTTTTTCATAACTGTAACTTCCCTGCCAATTCCGGTTTTTTTTGGTGGGGAATCTCCTTTTGATGAACCTCTTGGGGTTAGACACCATCATAGCATAATCCTCAGACGTGAGATCATAATCCTCCAAGTTGAGGTCTTCGTCCTCCATCACAGCTTTACTTTTGGATAAGAGGGCTAACGAACCAAGGTTTGAAACCACATTCTTCTCCTGCAACACGATCTTCTCCTGAGATTTCAAGATGCCCACCAGTTTCGCCAAGGAGTAGGATTTAAATTGCTCGTGCGCTTTAACTGTGGACACAACTGCTCTCCACTCGGATCTGAGACCGTTCAAAAATGTAACCTTCTGCTCAATAAGCTTCCTTTCGATGTCATGTTTGATCATCTTGCTAAGAAGATGATTGAAGCGATCGAACGTTTGGGTCACAGGTTCTTCGGCTCCTTGCTTGAATTCTCCAAACTCTGACAAGAGTAAGGTTTGAATGGAGTGTTCTAGATCTTCGCCTGTCGAGTACAGTTCACGTAACCTGTCCCATATCTCTTTTGCCGTCGTGCATGAACTCACCAGCCTGAAAGTATCGGACTGAAGGGCGAATCTGATCAATCTTAACGCCTTGATATTGCACTGAAATTTATCTTTTTCATCTTGCGCAATATCTTTAACATGTTTCAGAAGATCATTATACTCATTTTCAGTTTTAATAATCCTTGAAGTTGCAGAATGAGCAAATGGTCCAGAAATAATTGCTTCCCAGATGAGGTATCCATTATCCTCAGATCCTATAACGTAATCTTCAAAGTGATGCGCCCAGACTTCATAATCATGGGTGTACAGGATGGGAATCTTCGTTGTTGATCCAATGTTGTTCGAGATATTGATGGGATTCGATTGCGACTCGTCCATAATGATCGAATAACCTGTTCAAAGATCAGACTTGTAATAAATCAAATTAGGGCAAAACAATAAATATCGAGATACGTCAATAATGAGATGACGGCTCAATAAATATCAATAATTGCGGAATAACCCTAATCGAAACCTTTTTCACAAAAAAGAAGTGTATCGATTACACAGCCTCCTGCTCTGATACCAATTGATAAGTTAAGAAATACTAACTTGAAGATCGATTAGATCTTAAACAGGTGAAATAAAGAGCAAACAGCAAGAACACGAAAACAGTAAACAACTCAAGAATGGATCGAACAATGTCGAATGATTATAAACAATCCTCAGAAGAGCTCGATAAAGAACTACTACTGTAGAGGATTAAAGGGTTTACAAGAACGATAAAGAAATCTGCAAAGCTATCGTAATGCTATCAATCGTATTCTATCGTTGTAGATTGTTAACCTAACATGCATGCAAGCACATTATTATATAGTAAACCCTACAAGCTCACGGTTGGACAGGCCCAAACCGGAGTGCAAAACTGGACTATAAACCGAGCCCAATGACACAACACAAAAATAAAGTCCTACGCTACCCAAATGGGCTAAAAGTGTGAATTTGTGAATTTGATCCTACCAGTAGTCATATGCTTGTCTCAAAGATTAAGCCATGCATGTGTAAGTATGAACAAATTCAGACTGTGAAATTGTGAATGGCTCATTAAATCAGTTATAGTATGTCCTAATTTTGTCACAATTTTTCGTGTTTAAGTGGACAACAATACCGACGATCGACCAGACAAAGACGTGAAGATGGAAGGTACCGAGAAACGGATAAAGGTTGTCTAAAAACTTTGATCCCAAATCATTCTTAATGTTAGATATCATTTTAATTTTGTTAAATTTGTTCATAGTTTTCTTCTATGCACAAATTTTAGGGGGAGAATTAAAATAATTCAAAAATCAAACAAAAATCAGAAAATTAAAAATCCAAAAATAGTGTTATTTCTTGTTCAGAAAAATCAGAAAATCCAAAAATATTTTTGTTTCTGTTTTTATTTTTCTAGAATATATCAAAAATCAAAAAAAAAATTGTGTGCTAATTTTTCTTTTAGTTTTGTTTTGTCTTGAAAAGTGATTTCAGGCGTAGATGAGACTCATGGAGACTGTATTGAAGATCTTCTGAGCCAAGGCTTCATCTGTGAGCATCGAAGAATTCTCATTCGAAGGAACAAGAAATGAAGATTATTCTTTCAACATTTAATTTGTCAACCCCAGAAGCAAGGTGAAGCTGAAATTGAAGATTATGTGACAGATTGCATTAAAGCCTCCTCAATCAGTCTACTGCTATCTTAAACCTGCTGAAGTGATCCAGTAGATTATTTCTCTCCGTTGTTCTCTTTGCAGATTCTCAAGCTGAAAGCGCTATCTTTCAAGAATCTCTACAAGAAGCCTCCTCACCCAATGTGCGTTCAATGTCAAATTCTGTAGAAATCCCAACTGCTCAAGATGAAGCCATTTATTGAAGATTCATATGTTCATCTTGAAGCTGTGAAGAATTTGAAGATTAATGCTGAAGCCAAGTTCCCAATGAAGACTAACAAGAATAGCCAGCTACTTTTTAGGGGGAGCTTATTGGGTCAATTAGAAAACAAAGCTATAAACTAAGGGGGAAATTGTTGGGTCAAAAAAATATGGTTTATACTTTGCTTTTCTAGGAAAATATATTTTTCTATAATGTAATATGTAATTTTGTGGCTGTCTACGGCTGCACACGCGTGTACAGCTGTACACTCGTGTGCTGCTGGTGGCCCATGTCTCATATATATAGGGTGAGGAGTGCATGTGAGTGTAAGGCTAGAAGAGAGAGAAAGTTAGAGAGAAGAAGGGTGTGTGAGAGAGAATCTATTGTAAGGAGCATCAATCATATCATTAATACATTAGATTCAAGTTATTCTTCTTCTCCTTCTCTTCTATTTGATCTGACATCATCCAATTGATCGGGATTCCGCACCATCAATTGGATCTGATTGATACACAAGCAATTTTGGGGACTTACATTGAGGCCATTTTTTCAAATAGAGCCATTGGGCCGTTGCATGGGCATCAAGATCCAAACTTTACGTGTTTATATTGCTTAAGGAGGCCAGATCTATGAGTTAGAGGAACGGATCTGACCTTAGGAGCTCATTTGAGCTCGAGCATGGCATGAACTCGCCGAGTACCAAGAGCAGACTCGGCAAGTAGGGTTCGGGTTTCCCCATAGTTCACCCAGTGAGTGCTTGTCGAGTTGGGAGAATGACTCAGTGAGTCAGAAGGAATTAGAGGACTGGAGTTCAAGGCGGAACTCGCCGGGTTCATAATGGGACTCGACGAGTTGATTCGGGGTGGCACCGTGACTCATGCCAGGTGGGACCCATTGAGCAGGGGAAAGACTCGACATGTCATGCGAGACTAGAGGGATAGTGGACACACGTAAACTCGCCGAGTCACCTAAGTGCACTCGGCGAGTCGGGTCAGAGTCTGACCGTTGACTTTGTTGACTTTGAGGATTGGTCAACTATGGAGTCTTCATGTCAAGAGAGGGTTGAGTCTAGTCTCTAGAATTATATTTATGAGAGTATTTTACTTTATGTGATTTGGCGGAAGCTAGAACGTATTGCTACAGAGTCAGAGATTTACCGAGACATCTGAGGTGAGTCTTCTCACTATACTTTACCTTGAGTGGTAAATAGGGTTATGTGACAGAGTATCTTGTATGCTATGTTTGTGATGTGTTGCACTGCATTATTTCTATGTGATTTATGTTGTGTGTAGAGGGTCCACAGAGTTAGGGCCAATGGGACCACAGAGTTATAGCCTCAAGTGGCTAACATGTGTTATATGTGGTATTTTGGGGAACTCACTAAGCTTTATGCTTACAGTGTTATGTGTTATGTGTTTCAGGTACCAGTGATGATCGCGGGAAGGCGCCGACATGATTCGTACACACGCATGAGATTTATGTATTTTGATCTTGGAAAATGTTTTTGTGAAACAAAGATATGATACAATGAGATATGTTAATAAATGTGTCTGAAAAATGTGTTTTGAAAAACTAAAAATTGTTTTAATTCTTACGGTATTACACATTTATTTATTTCATTTCAATTTACTTTATTTTAATATTTAGAAAAAAAAAAATATTTTTATGTAAAAAACCTAAAACTTCTAGCTCAAAAAATAAGATGTTACAATCTTTCTGTATGATTCTTATAACAATCTAAGAAATCAAATGACAAATGATTTCTTCATATTATAATACTCAAAAACAATTAAGAATATAACAAAAATTAAAAGTAGAATCATGACAATTATGAGTTATAAGAAAAAATGATTCAAATAGAAATAAAAATTGAATTTCAAATGAATATCAGTTGAAATTAGATTCCAAAGAAATTGTCAAAATTGAAGGTTGTTTCGAATTTTTTTTAGGTATTTTTTAGGAAAAATTTAACAGTTTTTTCAAAAAAAATATTATTTAATCCAGAACATTACTTGTAAACATCTCAAAAACATCAAATCAAAACACATGAAAAATAAAAAGTATTTTGTAGGGAAAAAAAACTTTTAGTTAATATAAGACAAAACTCAAAATATAAAGTTGTTCATAATATTAACTCAAAATATAATCTCAAAATTGAAGGAATCCTAATAGACATCAAAACGAAATTAAGGAAACATTATTAAAAGAAATTACGGAAACATTATTAAAAACGAAATCAGGAAACATTATTAAACCCTATTACTAAAACATTATTAAAAATCAGTCCATGTCCATTTTCTCAAGAACAACAAATTTCAAAGTATCTGCATCACATGTGAATCCATAAGGAACCATCACAATAACATCTTGTACCATCCGATCTCCAACACTTGACACACTCGCGTACTGAACTTTCAAGTCATAGCTTCTAAGGACATCCATCAACTTCGCTGCCGGATGGTTCATGTGCGCCGATTGTACCCTAATCATGGCCTGTGATCCAAATAATTTCACCTCGACTTCATCCCTGTTGTTAGTTCCTGAACCACGAACATGACACATGTTCATCTGGCTCTCATTTCTTGACGTAATTGCTACTGATGATTCTGTACCCACTTTCTCTTCTAGTGTTTGGATCCTGGCTTTCAGCTCATTGATGTAAGTAACGGCATCAGCCAGAAGAGAAGCTTTGTCCATCTTTGAGACATAAGGAACCACACTTCGGAGAGCATAAAATCGATCGTTTAGCTTCTCTCTTCGCTGTCTTTCGGCCTCTACATGATACCCTAGTGTCATCACTTCCGAATGTGCAACTTCACCCTTCGCTTTTCTAACTCTCTTCTTTGGTGTACTCAAAACATTGGTTGTTGATAGCGACGAGCTACCGATTTCAACTGGATCAGAATCCGAAGACGACATATGCATGTCCTTCATGCTCATTTCCAGTTGTCCTTCAACACTGACTTGATTCTGAACACCTGGTGATTACCCAAAAGAAGGATTCAAAGATCCATATTAGTTAAAACTGAAAAAAAGATCAAGATTCAATGATGATATCTTTTTAGATTACATAAGCGTCTCAAGTGTCAAGATTCATTCTTTTTTCAAGGGTTTCAGAAAATGACAAAACTGAAAAAAAGAACCTTGATTAGGGTTTTCATATTCATCAACAAGAGGGGAGAGGTTAACGTTGAAGTAGTTATCGGGATCGAAGACGGATTTTGTTAACTGGATTAGACCTTCATCTTCTTTCACAGTATCACAAGAACCCAATTCAACAACGCCAATCACAGTCGGAATACAAACCAACGACTTTATTCCATGAACTCTAACTTCTTCAGTTCTTTGGCTGGAGTACTTCTTTAACTGCATGTCCCCAGCCAACCACAGGTGGGACCCTGAACTAAAACAATCCCCGACGACGTCAAATTTGGCCGGAAAACACATCGTAGTAGAAGACATAATCAACCACTGGGTATCAGAAACAGAATCAGACCCAAAAATTGGGTCATTGCCATTAATAATGGGAGCAGTCATGTCATGGTTGGGGCCGGGGAAATAGCCGTCGGCCCACAGGAGAACAAAATTACCGTCTTTGTCGGTGGAAGCCTGCCAGAATATGCCGTAAAGCCACCTTTCTGGTCGGTTTTGGAGGATGAATTTCAGTCGCGTTTGAAGCGATGATATTGGCATAGTGGCTGGGGTAAGCAATGCCATTGAAAAGCTTTGAGGTTTTATATTGTGATGAACTCCGGCGATAGCTGGAGTTAGCGAGTGAAAATGGAATGTAAGATGTGGAAATTAATCTGCTGATATCTGTTAAATACTGCTTGCAATAGACGTCTCTTGTAGCGTTAAAAATATTCTTGTTATTTTAATATTCTTTTAAGACATATGAACCACGCTTGTCAATATTAAAGTCTTTATCTTACTTAACACGAGGCGAAAAAAAGAAAAACTGTATCAAATTTGTTTCTGTTGTTTTCTGTTGTAGCCCCAATATTATTTGATGAACAAGTTGAATAAATATTTTGGCCCTTATCTTAGTTAACACTAACACGAAGCGAATAAAAAAGTGTATCAGCTTTGTTTATTCCTTTTCATTTTGAGTAAATTTAAAATTATAACTAAAATTTCAATAAACAATAACGCCATACGGATACAAAAAAAAAAAAAAAAAAAAAAAAAAAGTATTCTATAAAAGTGGTAGCCCACATTATTTGTACGAATCACACGGTTAGTATTCATAACGCATTTAACTTTTAGTTTTTAATTGATTGTGAAGATCGAGTTATAAATTCAATCAAATATTGATTTTATACCAAAAGATGAACACAATATCTAAATAATCTGGTTTAAACTCTCATTATCTAGAAGACAATAAGATACAAGTATAAAGTATGATCTAATAAAGTGTAAAATTGTTTATGTACTTATGACCTATGTTACAACGGTATTTATAGTGCTATCAACAGATACAAGATATTGGGGAAGACTTCGACTATAATGTACAGATTCTAAAGTGCTTCCTGAAATATATAGATATATTGAAGTCTCGCAAACATCAATATGGCTTACAACCATTAACTTTGACATTTCAAACTAACACTTCGACACATAATACCTTCAACAACATATGAACCCAACATTTTCCCGCTTTGCAAAGAGTATTCAAGCATTTAAACTAATGGTAGTGTCTTCAGTGCTTCCATTAAGGTCTTCCTAATTTCTATGTACCAGCAAACATCCATTCTAATCTTCTGTCTTTCAGCATCAGAGTTTTTCTTGCATTTAGCAACTCTAAACAAAAGATTGGTTAGGTTGCTGTCGAATGCATATCCTTCACATATGCGCAAAATAAAGATTTCCTTTGCTTCCTTTTACTTTCTTCCTCTGAAACACCGCTACGAAAGGTTTCGAAACTATCTCCCCATATTGCTCCAAATCTACATTGTCAATTGTAGACTTTAGATTCTTCTCAGGCTTGTTATATGACTTGGAAATCGTGAAGTGTAATAGACCAAGATGTGCTAACTAGCAATCCGTGTACTTCTTGAGGTATGGATATCCCACAACATACAACT
Organism: Lactuca serriola; assembly: GCF_051521515.1. Taxonomy (NCBI): domain Eukaryota; kingdom Viridiplantae; phylum Streptophyta; class Magnoliopsida; order Asterales; family Asteraceae; genus Lactuca; species Lactuca serriola. The sequence goes on from NC_136413.1 coordinate 139,755,667, forward strand.
TCTTATCTATCACATGCTTATCATCCAACGTTTTCATCATATATGCCACTGTGATCAGATCATTCAAATTCAGCAATAGGAAGTTTGCAATAGTGAACTCATAAGCACTATTATCTTCCCTTATCACCTTATATTGGTAGCTTTGTAAATGACTTTCAAATATAACGTCTTTCGATATTGAAAGCAACTTTGTAACTTTTTTCAAGGACTTGACATGTTCTTCCTTCTATCCCAACACAACATGAAATCTCATCTTCATATAATTCAAATTTTCATCTTCAAGAAATCTATCTGGAAGCATGAATTGTATAAACATGAACATTACAAGATTAAAAGGGAAATCCAGTTGTGACAATGGTAAATTTTGAATTACGAAGTTGTCATTTGGCAACTTTTCAAAGGCATTATGTAAGATCCCAAGATTTACGATGAATGCGGAAATGTAATGATTATATGAATCAAACAATATCAAGAACACTAGAAATAAATAAAATAATTTAAGCTCTCATTAGTCTAGAAAGTTATTACAAAGTGGGACTTGCAATCTTTCTCTCACTAGACTAATCTCTCATGTTGTTACATAAATGAGAGCATCTTACTTCTTATTTATAGGAAACGCTCAAACCATTACACATTTAAAGAGGGTAAGCCTACATCACATCCAATGAGGACTTTGCACCTAACATCCCCCCCCCCCTCAAAGTTACGATTAGATATCCTGACTTCAATATCCAGATAAGCACCAAGCGATGAAGACCAAGTCCCTGCCAAAGTAATATCGGTCTTCAAATCCGCTTTGAAACGAATATCTTTCGAATACCCATTTCATTTTCTCCCCCTTTTTATAATCAACAAATGATTATAAAACCAAAAAAAATATGAAAACTCTCGAGGAGTAATCCATATGAAACTCCCCCTCGATGCGTGACAAAAATGCAACACTTCAATTCTGAGAAAATCCAAAAAATACGCCAAATTCTTCAAATCCTTGACTTCCCGGACTTGAAAATGAACACACATTGTTCATAAACCACAAACATTTTTGCACCAATTAACCAACCCAAAAAGCCAAGAGAAAATCTTCAAAAATTGTTAAGATTTCGACTTCTGGGTGAGGGTTGTTAACATTCTAAAACTCCAGGGATCAATTTTGAAAAGTTACCAACACCTTCCCATTTTTCGTTCCAGTTGCAAAATATTGCGAGTTTGGGTGACATTTGATAAATCTCTGAAACTATAAGGACCTGAAACGAAAATCATTGTCTTCTTCTTCCCAAATCGTTCCAGACGCGAAACCAAAGAAACGCATACAACATTAGCCGAAACTACTTTCAACTCTCAGGCAAGTTTCGATTCCAATCTTGAACTTTCGATTCCAATGATCTCCAATTCAACTTCAGTCGAGTCGAGACTTCACTTTCGACTGCTATATCATCCACTTTCAATTCCAATGAGTACACATTAACACTCAAAACATCTTTCGATCTTAACTCCAATAACAATACTCTAATACTCGTAACAAGTGTGAATCTTTGTCCACTAAAAATTGAAACTCGTAACTCAAGACCCAACAATTTTTTGTTCTTGATATGAGTTCTTCAGTTCACAATCGACCTATCCCAGTTACAAGAACCCAATAGCGATAATCAAAACTGAAAACTCTATATCCAGTTGTGAAAATCCCCACTTGATGCGAATCATCTTTCGACCACAACAACTCAAATCGAATAGATCAAAGCATCGCTAATCACTTTTGTTCTCAACACCTGCTCGCTATTGAATAATCCCCATTCAAATTGAGGAACTTATCCAGTCAGTTTTCGTTATCAACCATTCACTTCTGTGTCGAATCTTATATCAAATCCAAACTTACGAGACCCGACTCTCTGAACACACATACCAAAATCACAATGATCGTTCTGATTCATCTACTTCTTCGTTTTCACAATCCCATCGTTCTGATTCATCTCCTTCTTCGTTTTCACAATCCCATTCACAATTGAATCTGATTCCAAATCCAAACTTGAATGAATCCAAATAAATCGCTAAATATACCAAAATCGATTTCATTGATTTGAAATTTTATTAAGTGCGAATCTCGCGAGAGTTTATCACAACTTATGTTCCGATATTTTAAATTGAGAACTTATCCAGTCAGTTTTCAATATCTAGTTTTGAAAACCGGACCGGACCGGCCAGTTGGACCGGTTCAACCGGGAATCGGCAAAGTTACCGGTTTTAAAACACCCAAAAACCACTTGCGATCAAAACCGTTAAAAACCACCGGTTTTCCTAAAAACCGTAAAAAACCGGTCTGGTTAAACCAGAAATAAAACCGGTTTAATGAACAAATTTGGCTCTCATATTTAGCTCAAAGGAGCAAGCCAGCTCAAAGGAGCCAGCCGATTGAAAGCTTTATTTTTGTTCCTTAAGGGGTTGATAATGTTCACTTTTATAGTTTTAATTTACCCTCGATTCCTTTTCACCCACCGATGTGGGATGCATTTCCTCACCTTTACACTTCTATTTCATTAGCAATTTACAACTCATATTAAATCTCATTTAAACGAACTATTTTCTACGCAACATGCACCTATTACATATATTTTCTTATTTCAACTATTTATTTTTTACATAGGTATATCTAAATATCGCACTTCATATATTTAATATACAAATACAAAACAAAAACACACAGTGCATATATAATTAATATACCTATATACATATATAAAACACATACGTATATATATAATCTATTCTTTTACACATAACACAACAAAAGTTATATATATATATATATATATATATATATATATATATATATATATATATATATATATATATATATATCCGGTTTTTCCGGTTTTCGGGACCGGTCCAACCGGTTGGACCACTTGAACCATCGACCCGGTAAGACGGCCGGTTCGACGTCCGGTCCGGTTTTCAAAACCTTGCTAGTTTGCCGACCAGAATTGATTTATAAAATTTTAGTCTAATTTATGAAAAAATAATTTATAAAATTTTAGAATTAGCCGGTATTCTATCATTTTTTGTTAGTTTGCTCAAAATATTAGGAATTTTCTAAAAATAACCTGATAACCAAAATATTGAGATTTTTTTTTAAAATTACTATGGAATTAATGGATATTAATATTAACAAATCATTTATCAACATAAAAAATATTTTTTTATTACAAACAAAGGAAATACATTTGTTGTTAATTTCTAGGAATAGAATTGTCGATTATGTAGTTCTCTATTATTTGTTGACCACTTCAATGTCTCTATGTTCTTCCTATGTATCGTTGTGGGTGTCATAGTGAGAAGTACTCTGTTAGGCGTGACCAATACAAGAGTTGATCATATTTATTAATACACAATCAATAAGTGTCTACTTGTTATTAGGCATGACGCTATATGATCACATGTTATTAGAAAATATCATTACACGATCATATAGATCTTTCATTATGTTCTTGAACCTAACTACCACCTAACCACAAAACATTACCCGCTAACAACCATAAAATTACACACATCTATCGAATGTGAAAAGTAAACTTTGAATGACAATTTAAATAGATAATCACCCTTCACTTGTTTCCATATAAATTATCATTCACGGTTCACTTTTCACATTTTATAGATGTGTGTTAGCCGATGGTTGTTAACATGTGAGGTATGAATGTTGGTTGGTAGTTAGGTTAAACAACATAAGAGGAACACCAACATTAGAGGAATGCTAACTAAGTACATCTCACCATCATATCCACAACAATGCATAGGAAGAACGTGGAGAGTTTGAGTGGTCAGCAAGCAATAGAAGAGTACTTAGACCACCAATTTATTTTTAGAAATTAACAACAAATGTATTTCCTTTTTTATAATAAAAATATTTTTTATGTTTATAAATGATTTGTTAATAAAAATATCAATTAATTTCAAGGTAAAAAAGTCCCAATATTTTGGTTATCAGGTAATTTTTGGACAAGTCCCAAAATTTTGAGCAAACTAACAAACAAGGATAGAATACCGGCAAAATATGAGAAACCGGCTGAAAAGGGTTTTTTCGAAGTTTTAACCGGTATTCTATGTTTTTCTATAAACAAAATTTAGTTTGGGACTTTTTCATAAATTGGACTAAAATTTTAGGACTTTTCTGGAGATTTCCCTTAGATGAACAATAAAATCATTTTTGGGCTCAAAAGAATGGATAGATGAACAGTGATCTTGAATGAATTTTTGGGCTCAATTGTGAAATGAACAATAAAAGTTATTAGAGCAAGAACTTGAATTTGAGCAATTCTAGATGGAATCTTCGTCATCAATTGTGCATATGAATTTTTGGAATCCATTTGAGGTTGATAATTTGAGAAACCACCTTGATAATCCTATTTCCATCTACAATACACCAATTGAATATGGAAGATCCAGTATCATATCCTTGAGAATGATATGAACTTCTAGGTTCTTGTTAGGTACTAAGAAATTTCCAAATTGTACATTGTACGACTCATGAAGCTTCTTCTTATTTCTCCAAGATATAACTTCATCGTCATGTTGAATTTTAGAATATTCAACAATTTTGGCTTTGGATTTTGATACCATAGCAAAATTTGATGATTGTTTTTTAGGAACCCAAATTTCTTCACAGATTTCGACGAACAAAAATTTGATGAATTTTGCTTGGGTAACCAGATTTTCTTGACTTTAATCTTCTTCTTCTTCATCTTTTTAGATCTTGAAGATTTGAAACTAAAAACAACCTTGTGCTTCAAATCTTGAACTTGGCAAGTTTGAATCATTTCCTTCGGAGTTTGATACATTTGAACATCTTGGATTAAAGGCTTTCTATAAGACACCATTCCTTCAAATTAATCACAAGAACACAAACAATCATCGATTTGAACTCCATTCGAACATAAAATTTTACAAGTTCATGAAAATTGCTCTGAACCTCCTTGTCATGAACCTCAAGAACATCCGGGTAAAGTTCAAACTTATTGAAACCATATTTACATTCATCAAGACGAATTCCTTTAATGATTTCATCTTATTTCTTCTTCCTTCTTCTCTCATGATAAGTTGCAACCAAAAGATCAAGCAAAACTTTATGATTATCATGATCAAGAGGATAATCGATTATCTTTCTACATTCATCTCTTTCACCCAAGGAAATAAGTGAATTTTCTTTAAGATACCCGGTTGTAAAACAATTGATACGCCCTTCAAAACTGTATGGATATGGATCATCTCCATGAAATACAAACCATCTTTCACAAAATTATTTTTCCATTTCAAATCCAAAAACAAAAAAAGATCACAAGAACTTGGATTTTTCTAGAGAGAGAAAGTGATTTCGAATGAAATTCTAGAGAGAGAAAGTGAAAATCACATGAATTCTAGAGAGGAAAAAGCGAATTTAATTCAAGATCAAAGAACTAATTCAATTCCTAGAACCAAAAACTCTCTTAAAGAAAGACAACTTAAAACATGAAGTACGATTAATGATTCACCAAATCAAAAAATGTCATCATTGATCAATTTCTTGAAAACTTCCAGCACCCGCTCTGATGCCACATGTAATAACCCGAGATTGATGACGAATGCGGAAATGTAATGATTTTTTGAATCAAATAATACCAAGAACACTTGAAGTAAATAAAATGGTTTAAGTTCTCATTAGTCTAGAAAGTTATTATAGAGTGGGTCATGCAAAAGCAACTGATTCAACTATTTCATAATTTGAAACTTTATAGGAAAAACTCAACCCATTACACATCTAAAGAGGGTAATCCTACATCACATCTAAGGAGAACTTTGCACCCTAACACATTAGCTTTTTCCAAAAGCAACTGATTCAATTGTTTCATAATTCGAAACTTTATTCACATCACCCTTGTTTAAACCAGGAGAATCATTTTCTCTTTGTTTTAAAAAGTTGTTACTTTGCCTCAACTTCTTAATCTCCAATTCTTTCATCTTCTTCTTTTCCTCGTTTGTAGGCTCCAGACCTTTCCTTTTGTCTTTACTTGAAAGAGCAACAATCTTGCTTATTGAAGAGCTCGCTCCTTCATTGATTATTAAAATTTTCTTTTCCTGGAGCTTAGAAACCTCAACTTCGACACAAGGAATATCAACTGCAATTGAAATCGTAGTTTTTGTTATAGTCTATACATGCTGGATTGGAACTGGGATTGGAATTTGTTGAGAAAACACCTTCCAACAGCTTTGCCTTTGTCTTGTGCTCCTCCTTTCGATGAACCAACCTTTTCTCCCCCTTATGAAACTTGCATACCATGTTGAGTATTCTCTGGTAGGCGAAGTACCAGATCCAAAATTGGTGCAAGTTGAGACTTGAAACGTGCTTCAATCAAAGACACATCTATCACACCCTCCCCAACCGACGTCGGAAAATGCTGAGTAGTGAAGGTATAAAGATTTCTGAAATCATAGAGCGCCAATCATAATTACTTATCTAACGAAAATCTACAAGTCCTCATGCTGATAATCCTTCCTTGACTAGATCTCTACTCCATCCTAGGAACACATGCGTTGTTTGAAAACATCAACATAACGTTGGTGAGTGGACAAGTTTTAATAGTTTTCGGCTTTTATTGGGTTGTATTATTTTAAGAATAATTTTTCTTTTGGAAAAATACTTCCTAAAGTATTTTATCAACCATAGCTTACTATCTTTTAAGATATCTAATGACCCTATCTTATTATATCTATGATATCTAACGATCCTTTCTTATTGTCTCAAGGATATCTAATGATCTATTCTTATTATCTCTAGGATAACTAACAATCCATTCATATTAACTCTAGGATATCTAATGATCCTATCTTATTATCTTTTAGGATATTTATCTAACCATAACGTATTTTATCTATCATTCCAAGGCATCCCTAATGGTAGTCTGAGCTCTAAGGTAATCTAATGTATTGCCATGGGCTCCTATAATCGATGTTGTTTGACTAATAATTGTGCCCCACCATCATGCTTCATCGGACGTTGAATAATGAATAATAAAAATAGTTATCCTGCCAAGATTGTAGCTAACAATCGCAGGGGGGTTTTGTAACATCCCGACTCCCAGGTGTATAAATTTAAATTAATTTTTATTCATTTTGACAGGACAACTCGACGAGTTGGAGGCCCCAACTCATCGAGTAGAGTTTGGGATAGCCACGTGGCTTTTAGAGTCAACTCGATGAGTTGGAGGACCCAACTCGTCGAGTAGGTGCTGAGCATGGAAAACCTAATTTTATGGGTTTGTACCCTATTTAAAGGACCTTAAGCCCTTTATTCCGCCTCCCTCATCACCTTAGCACCCTGAGAGAAACCCTAATCGAGCTATTATCAACTGTGAGAAAGAGAGAAGCTAAGAGTGTGTGTTTTGGTGCATTCTTTAAAGGAGCTTGATGAGCAAAAGGCTTGGAACGAGAAGGAGTCCTTGGATCTGGTATTCATTCAGTGTTAATGACTATTTGGAGGTAAAAAGCCATTACCTTGACCACTTGATTGTTAGATCTCTCCATTAGAGAGTTTATGGCTCTTTTTTAGCATTTCCCTTGGGTCCTTATTCACTTTGAGCTTACCTTGAAGCAAAGACTTCAGATCTAGACATTATTAGGCCCTTTAGGCCTAAGGATTCAAGCTTTATCCAGTTTTGGCCAACTTCCATACCTTAAACACTCTTGTTGAGCTTTGGTTTGGCAAACTAAGCCCTAAATTCCATGCATGGACATAAAGCTTGCAGCTTTACGTGGTACTTTAGTCTTAGAAGGCTAGATCTAGAGTTTGGGCCCTAGTCTTGCTTAAAAATGTCTAAATGAGAGAATGGCTCGAAGGAACTCGACGAGTAGGTGAACCAACTCGACGATTTGTTTAGGGTTTCCCCGATAGTATGGACGCTTTACAAACTCATCGAGTTGGCGAGACAACTTGGTGAGTTGAGTTGGATTTTCCTGATTTTTTTAGAGAAACAAAGGAACTCGACGCGTCGCATAGATGCACTCGATGAGTTGGGTCAACATGGATTGTTGACTTGAGGGTTGACTTCCATTGACTTTTAGGGTTTGGTCAAGTTATGGACTTAGGAAACCATGGAGGGGAAAATTGATCTTTCACCCTTTCCGAGAGTTAGTAAAGGGGTTGGTTTAACATCCTTGGAGTTTTTGTTATAAATTGTTAATTAGAGATTATTATGATATGTAGGCGGAGAGTGATCGATATCGTTAAGTACGAGACCTACTTGCTTACGTACGAGGTGAATCTTCTCACTATACTTACCTGAGTGGTAATACTGTGTGATTGGAGGGTCTTATTTAAGTTATTGACCGGAAGGTCTTATGTGCTTATATTGAGTTATGTGATATCATGGATTTTGTCTTTGTGATTTATGATGTATATTATTATGTACCTTACTGAGTTAGGACCGAAGGGTCCAAACTGAGTTGTTAGACTGGAGGGTACTCACTGGGATACTGGGTTGGAGGGTCCAAACTGAGTTGTGAGACCATAGGGTCTTCACTGAGACACATGACCGGAGGGTCCTTATTGAGTTATATCCATGAGAGGCTAATTATTATGTATGTGGTATTTTGGGGAACTTACTAAGCTTCGTGGTTACAGGGTTGTGTGAAATATGTTTCAGCTACCTCTCACGATTGCAGAAGGGCGCCGACATGATTGTACACACCAGCTAGAGATTATGTTTTGAATATTCTGGGATAATGTCAGACATTTTATTGTCTTGTGTTTTGGACAACTTACAAAACTTGGGTTTAAGAAATGTGAAACTGTGTTTTGTGTGGTTTTAAAAATGAAAAATTTATTTGAAAATTTAAAGTGTTACAAGTTTGTATCAGAGCCTTGGTTTGAGGGATTCGAATGTACACTAAGGTATATCTGGACTTAAACTGAGGATTTGAGGAATTCTTTTTTTAAAGAGAAATGATTTTCAAAACGAGTAAAAGTTTTTAAAAGGAAACGAGATGAAGCGGTGTGTACAATCAGCCAGAGCCGTGACGATGATTTTCCCAAAATACCATTATTTGTTTATATTATGAGATGGGATACTTATGAGATATTAGAGCTGCATGCTAGATGATAGGCTAGGTATTTCAGGAATGTAGAGCTAGAGTTGCCTAATTCATGATGCCTTAGCCTAGGGGATTCCATTGATTGATATTATCTGCTATTTGCTCTATGTGTATGTGCTGAGTAGGGGTACATAGAAGGAATCTTCTAGAGAGAGAGTTTTGAGACGAGGAGTAATCTAAGAGAGATACATAGATGAACATTTTTGGAGTCTACTGAGAGAGTAGATTGATATTCATGAGGGATAGAGTATTTGTGAATTAGGATCCTAGGAGGAGGAATTGGTTGACTATGGGTTGGTGTGGAAGGTAGTATTGGGCCCCTATAACTAAAAGCACCGGATCTATATGCGACATAAGTAAGAATCTTAGGATGCTAAGGATCATGTAGGTGTGGGTAATTGAGTGTGCTCTTGGGCCAGTCCCTAATGATTTTATGTTTCTGTTTCAGAGAGACTATGGTGATTACCCGCAACAACCACGGGGGTGGTGGTTCCAGTGAAAAGGAGATCCGTAGGATCATTGCTGAGGAGGTGGCCACAATTATCAGGGAGGCCATTCCAGAGATGTTCGGGTCTATTAAGACCATACTGATTGAGACTTTTGATGAGCGATACTGTCACACCCCAAAACCGGAACGGCGGAAACATTCGGGAGTGGAGGACGTCATGTCAAGTATCACAAGATATGTATATGGTAAGCAAGTAATGAACAACCACTTCATTTAGAAAGAAAGTGTTTACAATGTGTGTGTTCACAAAACATAGAAGTCATAAACAAATAACAAAACAAGACTTGAAGCTGAATGCTCCATCTTCTGAATTCCCAACACGAGCACCTGTCTAATAGTCTCCTGAGAATACAAGTTCTTTGAAAGAGTTGATCAGCAATTAAGCTGGTGAGTTCATAAGATTTTAGTGATGTGAGTAAGATGTAAAATGTGATTCAAAATGTATATGTAAAAGTGATGTAAGCTGTAAGTTCTGTTTTGAAAAGTTTGCCTGTTCCTCTAGAAAATCCTATATTTCCTACATGAATGAAAGATAAGTAAAATGACACTACAAGCCTTTCTATGGGTACTAAGTGGGTACAAGTTATACATACTCAGAGTAAACAAACAATCGATTGTGCGCATCTTCCCCAAGCTCATAACCCAACGGGGAACAGAAAGTAAGGCGGATAGCACACCTTCAATTAGTTGTTAGATCGTTGTCATATATAACCCTGGTGTATTCACTTGTTACTCATGGAGTTATTTGTAATGGTTCCTTCATATTTAATGAAAAGTTATTTAAGAAAACCTATTTTTCTTATAGTAAAATAATGATCACAGTGACTACTTTTATAATAGCTTTGTTTATACTTCTATATATAATATGATGTCAAGTAGAAAGTTAATTAGGTAAATCTGCCCTAAGCCCACAATCCAACTGGAACAAGAAGTAAGGTGGAAAACACACATTTAACTATTTATTGGATATTAGTTTTATATATAAGCATGGTGTATAAACTAAGGTGTTATAGAGTTACTCACCTAAAGTCTCTAAAACTGTACTGGCTTAATAAAATGGATTAAGCCCTTATCTGGGACATCTCTAGTTTTGTATACCAAAAGTACTGACTTTGAAAAGTAAGTTTTGTACTAGAAAAACTGTGTGTTGACTCTGTGTCCTATGACCTGATCCATACCTGGTACCCTTATGATGACTTAATGTATACTAAGCATAGATATATATAGATTCGGGTAGATATTAGGTGACCTCATTCCAAGCCTACAATCCAACGAGAACAGGAAGTGAAGCGAAGAGCACACATCCTATTAGCTGTTAGAATCTATTAGTATATATGTATCCTATAGTGTATACATTAAGGAATCATAAAGCTAGCATTATGATCCTAACCTTTAAAAGTAGCCTTCTACCAAGACTCGACTGTTTTGAAAGTAGCCTTCTACCAAGACTCGACTGTTTTGAAAGTAGCCTTCTACCATAACTCGACTGTTTTGAAAGTAGCCTTCTACCATAACTCGATTGTTTTGAAAGTAGCCTTCTACCAAGACTCAACTGTTTTGAAAGTAGCCTTCTACCAAGACGCGACTGTTTTGAAAGAAGCCTTCTACCAAGACCCGACTGTTTTGAAAGTAGCCTTCTATCAAGACTCGACTGTACGACTAATAATAACATTGACACTGGAATTTTATATCGTTTTGTAATTGTCGTAATGACAGTGTAAGTACTGTAGTATTTGTAATAAGTGACTACTTTAAGTACCGTTTAGCCTTAATTGAGGGTTAAGGCATAATGTGATGGCTAGATCCTATGCTAAACGCTCCCTTGTCAAGAGATTCTAGGAACTACACACGACCCTTGCATGCTTGCAAGCCGCGAACATCCACATTACTATGATCATGTATACCCAATATAACTATCACAATGCGTTGTGATTCATTGGTATAGTTAGATCCTGAAAATGTTTCATGCTATACCACCTTACTATGTTTTGTTCTGTCATCGTATATTGATATCGTATCTATGTAAACGTATGGCGTTAGTATAGACTCATGAACTGGACTGATTCTTTGTGTGCTTCATTGTACTAGAAGTAATGAATAGCATTCTCCTAAACTATACCTATAATATTTTACTAATGCTCTACTTGGACTGTTACTGAAAAGACTCGTTTCTCTACTAAGTTATGCTTGTACTTTAAAAACCGAGTTTTGTATAACTATAAAGTAACATAACCTTTAAAAGAGTTTTGAAATGTTTTGACAACTTATAAATAACATAAGTAACATTTTGAAAGATGTTTAACAACAAACATATTTACACGATTATCATTGTGTTCAACCTGTATTCCCCCCCCCCCTAAAACAATTCAAATAGTTAATAGATTCATTACGGGGTATGAACTCACCAGATGTGGGTGATTCAAATGGGTATGCGCGTACGGATGAGAAGTTCCACGAATGAATTCCCGAGACACAACAAGTCCTAAATGACATATAAGGACACATATTGACATGAGTATAGTGTTTATGAACAACTATATGAAAGGAAACACCTCTTGGGACTAGGAAACACCTTGGTTAAGTGTTAGGATCACATGTGATTCATCAAAGGGAAGTGAAATGGCATCTAAGGGTGTTTACGATTTTGTAACCAACTCCACTTGATCTTACGGTTGTAAACCCATGAGTTTACTGCCGTAAACTCATTTCCTTTTGACCGATTTGTGCTTTCAAGTCCTTGAAGTCGTTTTGAAGCATCCTAACTTCAAGTCTTAGCCTTAGGAAGTGATTAGGGCAACATATCACCCCTTTATGGGGTTTACGGTTTTTGGACCATTTGTATTTGGGTTTACGGTAGTAAACTCAAATGGTTTATGGTCAAATGATGTTTTCAAGTCTTAAACACTTCAAGGTTAAGGTCTAGGCTAATTTATAGGCTTAAGGAAAGAGTTTGGGGCATCAAAACATGCCTTTGAGGTGTTTACGGTTTTGGGAGGTTTCCCAAACCGTAAACACATATACATGGGGTATTTTGTGTGACTTTTAGGTGCTAAACACCTCAAGTGAAAGTTCTAGGTTTGCTTCCAAGGTTTGGCAAGAGAATAGGGACACTTTAGCATCCTTTTTAGGGTTTACGGTCCAGGAAGATTCTTGGGCCGTAAACACTTGTTCCTTGTGATCTTTGGGTGTTTTCTTGATGCTCTTAAGGTCTAGACATGTCAAGGGTAGTTTATATGTTTGTTTCCAAGGTCTAAAGGGACATAAGGCACACTTTGGCCTCATTTTTAGTGTTCATGGTCCAAGAGGATCTTGGACCGTGAACACCTTTTCCTTGGGGTATTTGGATGATTTCTTGATGTTTAACACTTGATCTAAACATATTAAGGCTAGAAACACTTACAAGTTGAAGATCTTCAAGATAAATGGGATGATACTTGAGAGAGAATTTGCTCTAGTCTTGGAAATCTGAAAAAGTGGATAAATTGTCTAAGTCTCACTTATATAGTCTTTAGGGTTTACGGTCCCAATAACTTTTCGGACCGTAAACTCAAAACTCTTGAAGTTTTGGGCACATATTGCTACATAATAAACCCTAGGGTATCCTCTCTCCGGATATCTTCTGAAGTCCTAACTCTAAAACACTCAAACTTATTCCAAAAAGTTTGAAAGTTAGCAGGCACAGTTTTGACTTCAGTTGAAGTGAGTGGTTGTATGATAAAAGAAATTTTTGGGTTGTCACATCATCCCCCCGTTAGAATGAATTTCGTCCCGAAATTAGCTTTCTTAGCATTACTACTGGGGTTGAGCTCTTCTGCTTTGCAGAATACTCACTCGTAGACCTGGCAACTTTTCCCTGGTGTTCTTGATAGGATTCATACTGGGTCCATCTATCATTAACTCATGTATACAAGCCGTATATAATTAAGATTAGTAGGACTGTCGGATGTGTGACTCTGCCCCGGGTCCACAACCCAACGAGGACAGGAGATAGGGCAGAAACACACATACTAGATCTGGGTAATCATACTCATATACCACCCTCGTGCATACACTAAATAATAATAGGCTCGAACTTGGTCTGCTGGACGAGTGGTATTTCGTGACGGTCTATAGACATCTGACGATAAGGCTTCGGAGCACAAAGTACTCTTCGCACGAGTACTTCAGGGGTTTAGAATGCGAAGGATAAAACTGAGGTTTAGGTCGGACTTTCGATACGAATGATGAAAGTTTCGAGAACTTTCCGATCGAGGCGATAGAAACATATAAACTCAGTATGGTGAAGACCATGCCAACTCATGACGAAAGAAAACAACGGACTCTATACCGAACAATGTTTTTGGTCAAATGAAAGAAACGTCTGATAAACGACGATGTATCCCTGGTATGCTTGGTACTGTACTCCTAGATTGTTCAACAATGTACTCCTTGCAACTGTTCTCGTGTTTCCTGCCTTCTATTCGAATTTAACACTCCTATGTATCATACCGCTATGTGCGCATACATACAAATAAAAGTGCTTTACTAACTGAAGGGATACTTTTATACCATGATCCCCCATGGTACCACTACCATCGCTCGTCATATACAAGTTGTGAATACTTAAGATGAGCCAGGCAGTCGACTGAGCATCTTTGCCTTAAATCCTTAACCAACTAAGGAAAGGGGACCTAAGCGGAGTCACTCACTCTAAGTCTGCAACATCTTAGTTGTGCACAACCCTGATGTATATGGTGAGCCATAATAGCTTCTCTAAGGGATCTTTTAGTTCTCTCGAATATTAAGACCTATTTCAACATGTGTGTTGTTATAGTTACTTTTAAGTGTCATCCCTAAATTTTAATCTTATATGAATAATAATAAATTTTAAAAGTAATTACTATTTTGAAAACGAACCACTACTCATCAACGACTCCGGGGTAGATTCTCATGCGGTGATCATCAGAATGCGTCCATCCGCGCCTGAGTTGCTAATTATCGGACAGTTCCTCTGATTGTGTCCAGTCTCACCACAGCCATAGCAGGCTTGGTTTTCTTCAGCTCCGAGGACTTGGGAGATTGGTTGAGCTGGTGCCCTGCAGTAACGGACCGTGTGTCCCTTTCTGTGACAGTTCAGACACTGCACTTCTCGGCATGCTCCGGTGTGGTGAAAGTTACACTTTCCACACTTCGGAAGGTTTCTAGCATAACGACTGGTAGGTGCTGAAGCAGTAGGTCTCGTAGCGGCGTACATAGTACTCGCTCGTTGCTTTTGCGGGGTGTCTTGTGTTGTTCGCTTCTTCTTTCTCTTGTTCTCTGACTCCTGATTATAGTCCTCTTCCCTTGATGACTCGGGAATAGGGAATTTTATGCTGTGGTGGACTCCATGATCGATGAGTCGCTGAGCCAAGCGTTTAGCACTATCGAACGTGGATGGATTAGAAGATAGCACATTTCCTTGAGTCGGAGCAGTCAGACCCCAAATGTAACTTTCTATCTTCTTGCTCTCTGAGGTAATCATCTCGGGGAATAGTGCTGCTAGTTCGATGAACCGGTACGTGTAGGTCACTATGTCTGAGCCGACCATAGTGAGATCCCACAACTCTTGTTCCAGTTTCTGAATCTCGCCTAACGGGCAATATTCTTCCCGCATTAACTCTTTTAGGTTTTCCCAACCTATTGAGTTTGCCATTGATAGAGTCAGTGAATTAACATGGCTGTTCCACCATGTTAGGACCTTGCCAGAGAAGGTGCAGGCAGCAAACTTCACTTTGCTTCCTTCTGGGCATAAACAGATTTCGAAAACCGACTCTATTTTCTCGAACCATTGCATGAGGGCAATGACTCCTTCAGTCCCTTTAAAGGACAATGGTTGGCATCTGGTGAAGTCCTTGTAGAAGAACTCTCCCTGGCGCACAGGGACCTCACCTTGAGTCG
Organism: Lactuca serriola; assembly: GCF_051521515.1. Classification (NCBI taxonomy): domain Eukaryota; kingdom Viridiplantae; phylum Streptophyta; class Magnoliopsida; order Asterales; family Asteraceae; genus Lactuca; species Lactuca serriola. The sequence goes on from NC_136413.1 coordinate 139,771,205, forward strand.
AATTGGTAGGCGTTTCACCTCCACCTGTACTGGTGGGGTGATATTGTGCCATGGTTGTTGCCATAGCCGCGACCACTGCAACATTTAGAGTTGATGCATCGATTTGTGGAGAAGGTATGGGAGTTATCGGAGTAGTGTGTCTGGGTAATACGAGGAGGCATATTTTCTAAAAGAAAACAAAGATGAGACGAAATAAGTCTACAGCAACGGACACAAACCGAAAGATGAAAAGACAAGGTTATCCTCGTTCTGGATGTATCGGGTCCTGAATTCCATAGGGTTCTAGGAACAATTCATAAATGAGTCTATACCTAATAAACTCTATGAAATTGAAATAACTATCCTCGAATGAATATTTGTTTCCTGAATAACTGTTACCAGCTGCATGTAAGAAAATATTTCTAACAAATGTAATGTGAGCAGTGTTTCCACTCGCTCGATAAATTAACCTAATTAATATTTATTATTGTGACGCGTAAGACGTTTTGGTTACTTCAGCTGATCTTTCCCTGAAAGCTTCTCATGAACTTGTCCTTGTTCCTCCTGAACTCTTCTGTTGTCTACTATGAGGAAGTGGTTACGTTTATCTGGGCTTGTCGTGCGAGAATGAAAGTGACTAAAGAACCTATGAGCTTTTAAGGTAACTTTATGGGGTGATCCTTACAGAATCCTCCTATAATTGTACAAGGTACACCAATTTGTATTGTATATAATTGAAGATCAAATACCTTGGAATAATTGATCCCACCTCAACTCTACTTCCTTAAGAGGAATGGATAGAGAAGCGTCGGTCACAGATTCTATGTCTATAAGATCTTGATTATATATAAAACTTTATGAATATACCCCGTAAAATTATAGACCTATCCATAAGGGTCTTTTAAGTTATCACATAAGTTATTTATCTGGACCAAAATACTCCTATAGTATTCTAACGTAATGTACTTGGTATGTTCGAAACTTCTTATCGCTCTATCATATCATTGAATACTCTCATAGTACTCTAACTCTAACTGTACCTGTTCTGGCGTTCTCTTGACTGGTGTTCAGGTAAGTTTTATATCTGTTGCAACACCACATCATTCCCAAACACATGTCGGTCACATCTCGAATGAATATAGTTGATCAGGCTATATTGATCCTAGCTATGATTACATAACTGTTCAGGTTGACGACGGTGTCCAACCTTTAAATACTTTAGTTCTGTTCTCCTCATGACACTAGTTCTATTATGTACATGTATGAGCAAGTAGGTATATTTTTATAACTTGTAGTTATACTCTAAAATATATCATTATCCAGAGCACTTAAGCCCCATTGTATTTATAGATGTATATCTTTTATCGGTTGATATACTTAGTTCACTATAAGCAATGCTCTGATACCAATTTGTCACACCCCAAAACCGGAACGGCGGAAACGTTCAGGGGTGGAGGACGTCATGTCAAGTATCACGAGATATGTATATGGTAAGCAAGTAATGAACAACCATTTCATTTAGAAAGAAAGTGTTTACAATGTGTGTGTTGACAAAACATAGAAGTCATAAACAAATAACAAAACAAGACTTGAAGCTGAATGCTCCATCTTCTAAATTCCCAGCACGAGCACCTGTCTAATAGTCTCCTGAGAATACAAGTTATTTGAAAGAGTTGATCAGCAATTAAGCTGGTGAGTTCATAAGATTTTAGTGATATGAGTAAGCTGTAAAATGTGATTGAAAATGTATATGTAAAAGTGATGTAAGCTGTAAGTTCTGTTTTGAAAAGTTCGCATGTTCCTCTAGAAAATCCTATATTTCCTACATGAATGAAAGATAAGTAAAATGACACTACAAGCCTTTCTATGGGTACTAAGTGGGTACAAGTTATACATACTCAGAGTAAACAAACAATCGATTGTGCGCATCTGCCCTAAGCTCACAACCCAACGGGGAATAGAAAGTAAGGCGGATAGCACACATTCAATTAGTTGTTAGATCGTTGTCATATATAACCCTGGTGTATTTACTTGTTACTCGTGGAGTTATTTGTAATGGCTCCTTCATATTTAATGAAAAGTTATTTAAGAAAACCTAATTTTCTTATAGTAAAATAATGATCACAGTGACTACTTTTATAATAGCTTTTTTTATACTTCTATATATAATATGATGTCGGGTAGAAAGTTAATTAGGTAAATCTGCCCTAAGCCCACAATCCAACTGGAACAAGAAGTAAGGTGGAAAACACACATTTAACTATTTATTGGATATTAGTTTTATATATAAGCATGGTGTATAAACTAAGGTGTTATAGAGTTACTCACCTAAAGTCTCTAAAACTGTACTGGCTTAATAAAATGGATTAAGCCCTTATCTGGGAAATCTCTAGTTTTGTATACCAAAAGTTTTGACTTTGAAAAGTAAGGTTTGTACTAGAAAAACTGTGTGTTGACTCTGTGTCCTATGACCTGATCCATACCTGGTACCCATAATTGATTGGGTGACCTCATTCCAAGCCCACAATCCAACGAGAACAGGAAGTGAAGCGAAGAGCACACATCCTATTAGCTATCGGAATCTATTAGTATATATGTTTCCTATAGTGTATACATTAAGGAATCATAACGCTAGCATTGTGATCCTAACCTTTAAAAGTAGCCTTCTACCAAGACTCGACTGTTTTGAAAGTAGCCTTCTACCAAGACGCGACTGTTTTGAAAGTAGCCTTCTACCAAGACCCGACTGTTTTGAAAGTAGCCTTCTACCAAGACCCGACTGTTTTGAAAGTAGCCTTCTATCAAGACCCGACTGTACGACTATTAATAACATTGACACTGGAATTTTATATCCTATTGTAATTGTCGTAATGACTGTGTAAGTACTGTAGTATTTGTAATAAGTGACTACTTTAAGTACCATTTTGCCTTAATTGAGGGTTAAGGCATAATGTGATGGCTAGATCCTATGCTAAACGCTCCTTTGCCAATTGATTCTAGGAACTACACGCGACCCTTGTATGCGTGCAAGCCGCGAACATCCAAATTACTGTGATCATGTATACCCAATATAACTATCACAATGCGTTGGGTTCATTGGTATAGTTAGATCCTCAAAACGTTTCATGATATACCACCTTACTATGTTCAGTTCTGTCATCGTATATTGATATCGTATCTATGTAAACGTATTGCGTTAGTATAGACTCATGAACTGGACTGACTCTTTGTGTGCTTCATTGTACTAGAAGTAATGAATAACATTCTCCTAAACTATACCTATAATATTTTACTAATGCTCTACTTGGGCTGTTAATGAAAAGACTCGTTTCTCTACTAAGTTATGCTTGTACTTTAAAAACCGAGTTTTGTATAACTATAAAATAACATAACCCTTAAAAGAGTTTTGAAATGTTTTGACAACTTATAAATAACATAAGTAACATTTTGAAAGATGTTTAAAAACAAACATATTTACACGATTATCATTGTGTTCAACATGTATTCCCCCCCCCCCCCCCTTTAAAACAGTTCAAATAGTTAATAGATTCATTACGGGGTATGAACTCACCTGATGTGGGTGATTCAAACGGGTATGCGCGTACGGATGAGAAGTTCCACGAATGAAGTCCCGAGACACAACAAGTCCTGAATGACATATAAGGACACATATTGACGTGCATATAGTGTTTATAAACAACTATATGAAAGGAAACACCTTCCGGGACTAGGAAACACCTTGGTTAATTGTTGGAATCACATGTGATTCATCAAAGGGAAGTGAAATGGCATCTAAGGGTGTTTACGGTTTTGTAACCAACTCCACTTGAGCTTACGGTTGTAAACCCATGAGTTTACTGCCGTAAACTCATGTCCTTTTGACCATTTTGTGCTTTGAAGTCCTAGAAGTCATTTTGAAGCATCCTAACTTCAAGTCTTAGCCTTAGGAAGTGATTAGGGCAACATATCACCCCTTTATGGGGTTTACTGTTTATGGACCATTTGTCTTTGGGTCTACGGTAGTAAACTCAAATGGTTTATGGTCAAATGATGTTTTCAAGTCTTAAAAAGGTTAAGGTCTAGGCTAGTTTCTAGGCTTAAAGAAAGAGTTTGGGGCATCAAAACATGCCTTTGAGGTGTTTATGGTTTTGGGAGGTTTCCCAAACCGTAAACACATATACATGGGGTATTTTGGGTAACTTTTAGGTGCTAAACAACTCAAGTGAAAGTTCTAGGTTTGCTTCCAAGGTTTGGCAAGAGAATAGGGACACTTTAGCATCATTTTTAGGGTTTACGGTCCAAGAAGATTCTTGGGCCTTAAACACTTGTTCCTTGTGATCTTTGGGTGTTTTCTTGATGCTCTTAAGGTCTAGACATGTCAAGGGTAGTTTCTATGTTTGTTTCCAAGGTCTAAAGGGACATAAGGCACACTTTGGCCTCATTTTTATTATTCACGGTCCAAGAGGATCTTGGACCGTGAACACCTTTTCCTTGGGGTATTTGGATGATTTCTTGATGTTTAACACTTGATCTAAACATATTAGGGCTAGAAACACTTACAAGTTGAAGATCTTCAAGATAAATGGGATGATACTTGAGAGAGAATTTGCTCTAGTCTTGGAAATGTGAAAAAGTGAATAAATTATCTAAGTATCACTTATATAGTCTTTAGGGTTTACGGTCCCAATACCTTTTTGGACTGTAAACTCCAAACTCTTAAAGTTGTGGGCACATATTGCTACATAATAAACCCTAGGGTATCCTCTCTCCAGATATCTTCTAAAGTCCTAACTCTAAAACACTCAAACTTATTCCAAAAAGTTTGAAAGTTAGCAGGCACAATTTTGACTTCAATTGAAGTGAGTGGTTGTATGATAAAAGAAATTTTTGGGTTGTGTGTGTGTCATAGTGGGCATGTGTCACACCCCAACCGGAACGGAGGAAACGTCTGGGGGCGGATGATGTCTTGTATAGTATCATAACAATTGAACAATAGAAATCAAGCAACAACAACTATTGTATTAATAATATAGTGTTTAAATTTGTATTCATATCATTGTTTGTTTGACAACAAAACTATTGCAAAAACTAAGACTTGACACTGCTACGCCCCATCTTCAAAACTTGAGTGAGTACCTGTTTACTGATTTCCTAAGAATATAAGTGGGTTTGAAAAAGTGTAAACATTTAAGTTGGTGAGTTCATAAGCATTTATGTGAAAAAGGTATGTTCTTTGTTATTGAAAATGTTAATGTCTTCTTCCAGAAAATATTATATTTTCTTGTAAAATGTATGGTAGTCATAGTACATTAAGACCAAAAAGTATAAGTTTCTTATGCTTATAATTTGTAATGCATAGTTCTAATTTATGTATATGGTGTGACCCATAATGTTACTGTTGGGTTTTGAGCATTCTAACACTCCTAAAGTGTACATGCAACCCTAAACACCTTGGATTTATGTTTTCTCTATTATACATGCAAGCTTGAACTTTCCAAGGTATTACCCTAACTAGCATACAAAAGTTTATACTTGGGTAATAAAGCAAGTTAGATAACATACCTTTTCTTGTAGCTGGAAGCCAATGACCTTTAAGAACATAGTGCCCCAAGTGTTGCACCTCAAATGGAATCACACAACACCACCAACAATTGGAATAACTTGAGAGAATAACACTTGCACTTCATGAAATCGGCTAGCCCACCTTGCCAAGACTCTAGGTCACATTTCATGAGCTATGAGGCTTCTTATATAGTATGCACATTAGAGTTAGAATGGTTGGCATCACTACCCGCCCCGCTGGCACCACTCACGTGGATTTGAGTCATAGCGGCTGTCACTATGGCTGTTACGACAACCTGGAAAATAGCAGGGTCGTACTATGGTGGTGGCGGTGGTGGATTTGTTGATGTGTTGTTGTTGACATTCCTGATTGGTCTACGTGGAGGCATCTTTCTGCCATAAGATTTAAAAGATGAAATGGTGGTAAGTCTCCAGTACTGGTTATAAGTCAAATGTTATAAGAACTCATTTATCTTAGTTTAGTGTGTATCATGTTTCAAATTTTTAAAGTGGTTTGTAAACAATTCATAATAGAGGTCTATGTAAAATAAACTTATGAATTTTTAATAGTAATCACCCTTATATGAAATTTTGTGACTTGATTTACTATTACTAATTGCGATGAAAGAGGCAATAAGCCTAACACATACTGTGAGTAGTGTAGTCATTAACTCACTAGGTTATATTTGGTTTTTTTTATTAAGGTGACGCATAAAGGGCTCTGCCACCTCGCATGACTCGCGAGTGATCTCTTCTGCTCTCTGTTCTATTGTGATTTCGCTAGCTTCAGCCGCAAAGGTTTGTTGTCTCATGGTGGCTATCTTTCTGTCTGACCCCTTCTCGGAATCCTCTTCGTGAACCCCCTTCTGGTTCTTCCTTGACTCTTTTGGTGGTTGTTTGTAGTGGGGTTGCGATGTCTAGACATGTCGTTTGTACGAGAATAGGGGTGTATAACGAAACTATGAGATTAAAAGAAGCATTTATAATGGAATTTTTATGGGGTGACCCTTACCGGGTCCTCCTATAATTAGATAGTGCATACCCTTTATATATAACTAAGATCGAATAGACCTTCGAATAAGTGATCCTACTCTAAGACCATAACCAAACAAGGAATAGGAAGTAGAGCGAAAATCACAAATTCTAAGTCTATAAAATCTTACTTATATAACCTTAGCGTATACACCCAACAATTATAGATCAACCAATAAGGGTCTTTTAGTTTTCACATAGGTTATTTATAGTACCTTAAAATACTCTTATAATATTTTTAACTTTATGTTTGATTCTATAGTTCCTTGGTATATGAAGATGATAAGTTTTTAGACTTGTTATTGTATAGTATAATAAAATCCTCCTATAGTATTTTAACTTTATGTTTGGTTCTAGAGTTTCTTGGTAAGTTTTAGACTTGTGGCAACACCACAACCATTCCTAGGCACATGTTAGTCATCTCTCAAATATAGTTGATCAGGCTATATTCACCCCAGACCTGATTACATATACCAAGGTTTACTCACAGTGTCCAACAATCTTAATACTTTTGTTTTGTTCTTATTATGACAATGTTTTAGTATATATGTATGTATGTATGTATGTATGTATGTATGTATGTATGCATGTATGTATGTATGTATGTATGTATGTATGTATGTATGTATACTTTTACAAAAATATCATTATATTTAAAAATATAACTCTTGGTTAGTGTGTTTTAGTCCCATTGTATTTATAGTTGTATATCATATATGGTTTGATATACTTAGTTCATTACAAACAATGCTCTGATACCAATCTGTCACACCCCCAAACCGGAACGGTGGAAATGTCCGGCGGCGGATGACGTCATGTACATTATCATAACAATTGAATAATAGAAATCAATCAGCAACAACTATTGTATTGATAATATAGTTTTTACATTTGTATTCAAATCATTGTTTGTTTGACAACAAAACTATAGCAAAAATTAAGACTTGACGCTGCTACGCCCCATCTTCAAAACCTAAGTGAGTACTTGTTTACTGATGTCCTAAGAATACAAGTGGTTTTAAAAAGGATTCAACATTTAAGTTGGTGAGTTCATAAGCATTTTATGTGAAAAGGTATGTTCTTTGTTATTGAAAATGTTAATGTGTTCTTCTAGAATATCCTATATTTCCTAAGAATACATGGTGTGACCCATACTACTACCCCTAGGATTTCTTAGTGTATTCAAATTATATATAATCAAGATCGAACGGACAATCGAATGGATGGATCTGCCTAAGCCCACAACCAAACAAGGAAAAGGAAGTAAAGCAGAAATCACAAATCCGTTTACCTATCGAACCTTCATCGTATATAACCCTAATGCATACTTTAAGTAATCAATGAGTTAACAATTATGGTACCTTAAGAAAATGTAAGTTTAACTATAATAGAAAATAGTGTTATGTGGTTGTATTTGTATGTATGTTCCCTGAAATGCTATCATACCGTATTAGTAAGTAGGTTAATGTATTACTTGTGGTATAATAGTGTGTACTTCTAGAAATACCATATCTTTCTTCTATAATCCCTTAATGTATACAAGTTATATAAAATCAAGATTTAATAGGCCATTGAATATAATGGGCCTGCCCTAATCCCACAACCAAACAAAGAACAGGATCTAAGGCGGACGTGCCAATTATAAGTCGATTGGGTCTTAATTTTATATAACCTGACATATACTCTAAGAAATCATAGATGAAAATATGATTCTTTGTTGTCCTAAACCGATATGTATGAATGATCATGCACTTGTAATAGTATATTGTAGTTTTATATAAATAAAACTCCTTTTTGGGTGTTTGTTAATCCCTGTAAAACGTATGTATTGTTAATACCCCATGTGAGTTATTATAACCATGCTATGACCTAGTTGGCTTGTAACAACGTTCTTCAGGCGTCGGAAATGTTATGACATTTGTCACCCCAGACCTGTCGGTCGAACTGTACCTAATAGTTTAAGTGTGGGATTGTCAGTCTCGTATAGATCTATACACAACTATCACACTCTCCATACAAGAGATTCTGGTTATAATTACAGGACTATAATGTAGCACTTTAAAAGTATCGAGAAGCTGAATGTCTCACAAATTTATTCATTAACAGGTTCACGTCAAATGAAATGAAAACTCCTTTTTGTTGTAAATGTAAGTATTACCCATTCATAGTGTTTGTATAGTATGAAAATAATTACATTTTTATATATTTATTTCTAAATGTCGAAAGGGTAAAATAATGTCAATGATCCCCAAACTATACATATTATAGTTTAAAATGTATGTAGCGATAAAATGAACGCCTTTGTATCTTGACAACTTTGCATGTAAACGTTTATAAATTTGGTAGTAATGTCGTTTCGTATATTTGATAGTTTTACGTAAAAGATACATAAAATGTAAGAAAACATAAATGATGGTTTGTGTTTTAACACAATTTTCCTGTCATTATACTTGTATTTCCCCCCTAAAATATTAAAAAAAAAATCGTTGAAAAGTGTAGGGGTATGAACTCACCTTATGTGTGGTTGCGGTTTGTTATCAAGAAGTCGGTGACAATTTTTAAGTTACGAACACTGGAAGATGATTGAATCCTCAGAGTTTTTAACACATACTAATGTGTGAATAATATGAACTAACATTAAAATGTTTGCATAAATATTAGATCATATGAAAATTACTTACCATAATACTAAGGAAACTTTGAAGGAGAAACTCCAGGGGATTCTTGTTTTTTGAATTTGGAAATGAAATTGGGTTTGGTTTTTGAGAGAGAAGTGAAATAAATTTGTTTACTGTGAAGTTTTGAAATGGATCCCAATTCGTACATTATAAATGGATCCCAATTCGTACATTATATATGAAGGAAGAGTGAGGTGATGGTGAGTTGATGTTTGCATTGGAGGGTGTACTTATCATATTAGGAAATAATAACACAATTCAAGTGGCAACACAAGTGGCCAAGTGGGCGATTTCTTCACAATTAAGATAAAATAATATATTGGATATTATTTTAGGAAAAATGTGTTTTAAAGATTAAATTTTTGCATAAAATAGGAGTTTAGAGGGTTTAAGTCATGAAAAATACAAGTTTAAGCAAATTTCTGACGTCAAAATCCCTTAAAATTACAAAAAGGTCCGAAATGGTCAAAAATTCGGAATGGGGTTCGGATTTGCAAGGAGTCAGGAGTCAAACAACCATTTCCAAAGTCAAATGGCAAATTCCGGAGTTTAGGTGCGGAGTCAGCGGGTCCGCAGTCGACTTGGTCTTCCGAGATCGCGAGGCTTTCCGAGGGGAGATTGTCTGGAGCAATTCAGAAGATTCCGGAGTGAGACTGTCCGGTGCAAAAAGTTCTGGAGTGAAACTTTCTGGAGTGAGAGTGTTTCGAAGCCAAGGGAGGTCCGGAAATGCGAATTTGTCCGGTTCTTTAGAAGGTCCGAAGTTAGTTATAAGTTCCAGATTCAACCTTCTAGTTCCGAAGTCATGCCCTAAATTCCAAAGTGGGCTTGTTCTTTGGGGTTTTCTACTCCCGTTTTGGGCTGTTTTCAACAAAGGAAGGGATGGAGTGATGTTTATGTTTATGGGAAATTTTGAAAAGAGATTTGAGAGAGATTGGGAGAGATTTGGGAGAGATTTGGGAGAGATTTGAGAGAGAGAGAGACAGAGATTGTATTTGTAGTCTTTGTTATGCTTTTCCCCATAGTGTTAAGGTTTTGGACCTCACTATGTCTTGTTATGAATGTTACTCATCTCCAAAGGATAGGTAACTGAAACTATCGAGTTATTACATCGCTCACCCTATTTAGGGTTTAGATCTTTTTGAACATATGAAACTTCCGAGTGATGTTTTGTATTACAATAGTGAGTTGTATATTAGGAAATATTGAGTAAGACCTAACATATAAGTGTTTAGCTAAGTTGACCGAGTTGACTTAACATGACCAAAATAGACGGTTGTCATGGCATGGATTGGTTGAGCTGGTTTGGAGCTGTGATTGACTGTGAGCGTCAGATGGTGACCATACGAGATCCTAGTGGGGGAGTACTTACTGTTTATGACGAGGGAACTAGATCGGGATCAGCTTTCTGCTCTGCCGCCAGGGCAATGTAGAGTCTACAAAAGGGATGCATGGGCTTTTTAGCATATGTAATAGATACATGGATTGCCACTGAGAGGCTGAGTTCTGTTTTCGATGTTCCCATAGTATGTGAGTTCCTGGATGTTTTCCCCGAGGAATTGTTGGGTGTGCCTCCTGAGAGACAGGTGGAGTTCCGGATCGATCTGATTTTGCGGGTGGCGCCTATTGCCAAGGCTCCTTATCGCCTTACACCGCCCGAGATGCAGGAATTATCCTTGCAGCTCCATGAGCTGTTGGGATAAGAAATTCATTAGACCGATTAGCTCGTCATGGAGAGCACAAATCCTTTTTCTCAAGAAAATGGATGGTTCACACCGGATGTACATCGACTACCGGGAGTTGAACAAGTTGACGGTCAAGAACCGTTATCTACTACTAAGGATCGACGGTTTTTTGATTAGTTGCAGGGGGCGTCTTGGTTTTCCAAGATTGATTTGAGATCTGGGTATCATTAGATGAGAGTCTGCGAGGAGGATATCCAGAAGACGGTCTTTCAGACTCTTTATGGGCATTACGAGTTTGTGGTGATGCCTTTCAGACTCACCAATGCACCGGAAACGTTTGTGGACCTCCTGAACCGGGTGTGTATGCCCATGTTGGATCGGTCGGTGATTGTGTTCATCGATGACATTTTGGTGTACTCGAGGTCTGGGGAACAACTAGAGGAGCATTTGCGGGAGATTCTTGGGGTGTTGAGGATGGATAGGCTTTATGCCAAATTCCCCAAGTGTGATTTCTGTCTAGTTTCTGGGACACCTCGTTAACCAGAACGGGATTTTGGTCGACCCGGTCAAGATTGAGGAGGTTATGCGATGGTTGGTGCCGAGATGCCCATCCGTGATCAGAAGTTTTCTAGGCCTAGAAGGCTACTATCAGAGGTTTATCAGAGATTTCTCCAAGACTGTCGTTCCTCTCACCAAATTGACCAGGAAGGGTGTTATCTTCACTTGGGGGCCTGAGTAGTAGGAATCATTTGAGACTCTTTGCCAGAGATTGTGTGAAGCTCTAGTGTTAGCTCTTCTAGAGGGACTAGAGGACTTTGTAGTCTACTGTGATGCATCCATATTGGGAATGGGTGTCGTGTTGATGCAGAGAGGGCACATGATAGTATATGCGTCGAGGAAGCTGAAGCCTCACGAGATGAGGTATCCCACCCATGATTTGGAGCTGAGGGAGGTATTATTCGCCCTGAAGATTTGGCGCCACTATCTTTATGGTGTCCAATGTTCCATATACATGGACCATAAGAGCCTGAAGTACCTTATGGATCAGCCAAACCCGAATATGAGACAGAGAAGATGGTTGGATGTAGTGAAAGACTATGACTGTGAGATTCTGTATGACCTTGACAAGGATAATATGGTAGCCGATTCCCTGAGTCGTAGAGTAGCGAGTGCTCCGATTCGAGATGTGTGTATGAGGACGACGGTGATGACTCCAGTCATAGATATCATCTGAGAGGCCCAAGCGGTGACCATGAGACCAGAGAACCGTAAGAGAGAGCGGGTGATTGGGAAGATTTCTGAGTTTGAGACTGATATTCGGGGGCTTAGGACCTTCCTTGGGCAGATATGGGTGCCATATACGGGTTGAGCTCGACGTATTTTATTGGAAGAGGCCCATAGGTCGAGATTCTCGATCCATCCTGGGGCTACCAAGATGTATTTGGATTTGAAGAAGGATTATTGGTGGCTCCGTATGAAGAGAGATCTGGCATGGGTAGTTGAGAGATGCTTGTCCTATCGTCAGTTCAAGGTAGAGCACCACCGTCCTCATGGCTAGTTGCAGCCTTTGGAGATTCCCCTGTGGAAGTGGGAACAAATCTCCATGGATTTTATTACCAAGTTAAAGAGGACTGTGTGAGGCGTCGATGCGATATGGGTGATTGTAGATCGGTTAACGAAGAGTGCTCACTTCCTAGCTATAAGTGAGACCTCTTTTGCGGAGAAATTGGCCAAGGTCTATGTTCGAGAGGTGGTGTCACAACATGGGGTGCCAACATCGATAGTGTTGGATCGAGATGTGCATTTAACTTCCAGGTTCTGGAATAAATTTCCTGAGGAGTTGGGTACCCGACTGCATTTCAGCACCGCATACTACCCACAGACAGACGGGCAGAGTGAGCGGATGATTCAGATGCTTAAGGACATGCTACGTACATGTGTTATGAATTTTGGTGGGAGTTGGGACACTTAATTGCCTTTGGCTGAGTTTTCATAGAACAAAAACCATCACTCCAATATTGGGATGCCTCCCTTTGAGATTTTATATGGGAGGAGGTGACAGACTGCCATTTGTTTGCGAGAGGTCATGCAGAGAGAGATGGGGAGCACTGAGATAGTGCTAAAGACAACAGAGCAAATCCATCAGGTCAGACAGAGGTTACTGAAAGCCCAAAGTCGCCAGAAGAGTCAAGTTGACCGGAGGCGTTCCGAGCTAGAATTCCAAGTTGCCGATTTTGTCCTTCTGAAGGTAAGGGATGATCCGCTTTAGGAAGTGGGGAATGATGGGCCCTAGATACATTGGTCCTTTCAGAGTGATTGGTCGAATAGGTAAGGTGGCTTATCGGTTAGACCGACCTGCAGAGTTGAGCCAGATCCATAACACCTTCGATGTTTCCCAGCAAAGGAAGTGTGTAGCTGACGAGACGACAGTGGTCCCTCTAGAGTACATTCAGATTGATAATCTCCCGAGTTACATTGAGAAGCTGGTGGCAATTTTAGATAAGAAGGTAAAGGCATTGAGGAATGAAGAGGTTCCCTTGGTTCAAGTTCAGTGGCAACATCAGAAGGGATCCGGTGGACTTGGGAGCCGGAGTCTGAGGTGCGTGAGCAAAACCCAGAGTTGTTTTTGGAGAATGACTTCAAGGGCGAAGTCAGATTCTAGTAGGGGAGAATTGTAACATCCCGAATCCCATGTATAAATTTAAATCAATTTATATTCATTTTGACAGGGCAACCCGACGAGTTGGAGGCCCCAACTCGCTGAGTAGAGTTTGGGATAGCTGCGTGGTTTTTAGAGTCAACTCGACGAGTTGGCGGACCCAACACGACGAGTAGGTCCTGAACGTGGAAACCCTAACTTTTAGGGTTTGTATCCTATTTAAAAGGCCTTAAGCCCTCTATTCCGCCTCCCTCATCACCTTAGCACCCTGAGAGAAAGCCTAATCGATCTATTATCATCTGTGAGAAAAAGAGAAGCTAAGAGTATGTGTTTTGGTGCATTCTTTAAAGGAGCTTGAGGAGCAAAAGGCTTGGAACAATAAGGAGTCCTTAGATCTGGCATTCATTCAGTGTTAACGGCTATTTGGTGGTGAAATCCATTACCATGACCACTTGATTGTCAAATCTCTCCATTAGAGAGTTTATGGCCCTTTTTTGCATTTCCCTTGGGTCCTTATTGGCTTTGAGCTTACCTTGAAGATATGATTTCAGATCTGGACATTATTAGGCCCTTTAGGCCTAAATATTCGAGCTTTATCCAGTTTTTGCCAACTTCCATATCTTAAACCTTTTTTTGTTGAGCTTTGGTTTGGCAAACTAATCCCTAGATGCCATGCATGGACGTAAAGCTTCCAGCTTTATGTGGTATTTTAGCCTTAGAAGGCTAGATCTAGAGTTTGGGGCCTTAGTCTTACTTAAAAACGTCTGAATGAGAGAATGGATCGAAGGAACTCGACGAGTTGGTTTGGGTTTCCCCAATAATCTGGACGCATTACAAACTCAGCGAGTTGGTGAGACAACTCGGTGATTTGAGTTGGATTTTCCTGATTTTTTTAGAGAAACAAAGGAACTCGACGAGTCGCATAGATGCACTCGACGAGTTGGGCAACATGGACTGTTGACTTGTGGGTTGATTTTCGTTGACTTTTAGGGTATCGTCAAGTTATGGACTTAGGAGACCATGGAGGGGTAAAATGCTCTTTCACCGTTTCCGAGAATTAGTAAAGGGGTTAGTTTAACATCCTTGGAGTTGTTGTTATAACTTGTTAAATAGAGATGATTATGATATGTAAGCGGAGTCTAGACCGATCGTTGAGTACAAGACCTACTTGCTTACTTACATGGTGAGTCTTCTCAGTATACTTACCTGAGTGATAATACTGTGTGACCGGAGGGTCTTATTTGAGTTATTGACCGGAGAGTCTTATGTTCTTATATTGAGTTATGTGATATCACGCATTTTGTCGTTGTGATTTACGATGTATATTATTTTGTGCCTTACTGAGTTAGGACCGGAGGGTCCAAACCGAGTTGTGAGACCGGAGGGTCCTCACTGAGATACCAGACTGGAGGGTCAAACCCGAATTGTGAGACCAGAGGGTCTTCACTAAGACACATGACCGGAGGGTCCTTATCGAGATATATCCATGAGAGGCTAATTATTATGTGTGTGGTATTTTGGGAAACTCACCAAACTTTGTGCTTACAGTGTTGTGTGAAGTGTGTTTCAGGTACCTCTCAGGATCGCGGAAAGGCGCCAACATGGTTGTACACACCAGCTAGAAATTATGTTTTGAAGATTCTGGGATATTGTCAAACATTTTATTGTCTTGTGTTTTGAACAACTTACAAACTTGGGTTTGAGAAATGTGAAAATCTGTTTTGTGTGGTTTTAGAAATGAAAATTTTATTTGAAAATTTAGAGTGTTACAGTTTTCATACCTCGTATAGATCTATACATATCTTTTTAGCTCTCGCAAGATTAATGATTATAAGTATCTGGGGAATTCCAAATTTGATCAAGGTCTTTAGATGAACTAACAACTCACTAATGCATTGATCTTAGGTATTTATCTTTTATCTTTTATCTTAATTCTTCCTAGGGGTTTCCTATAACTATCACAATATAAATATTTTATCTTATATTTAATAATTATAACCTTTGATCTCATAATTATTTTGAACATATAATTATTAATATATATATATATATATATATATATATATATATATATATACACCCTAATTATGGTTATTTGGAAACAAGATATTTAGGCAGAGTAAAAACTATGTATGGTGCATATCCTTAAATTTGACCAACATAACTTCTAGGTACTATGTTATCCTAGGGATTTGGCTATTATATCTATAGCTACATTATCCTAAGGCTTTAAGCTTTATAGAATGATTTGATATTTATAACTATAAATATATTTTGATAAAACAGTAACATAAGGGTCGTGTACTCACTCTATTAGCGTATTCTACAGCATCTAAGTCGTTGCATATGAAGCTTCGTGTCATCGAGAGGGTATCCGAAACAGATTGAGAGGTATAGACAGAGTGTTTGGGATGAGAAAATCAGAAAGTGCGTCCTCTATTTATAGGGGTTGTATGTGTGGCACTATTCATGCACGGCGTGCACTCGCTTCATGGCTCGATCCATAGTTTGCCAAGTGTCACACTTATGATGGTCCACATATCCGCAATCTTCGACAAATTTGGGTGTCAGGTGTGCACACTTGGCGTGCACCCCTAAATATTTTATAAAAGTTCATATCTTTCTTATATGTATCTTGTTTCTTACCTTATTTACATATTTATGTAGCTCTCTTCTAGTACTATAACTTTCCTTAAGGTCGTGTTGCCAAATTTTGACTTTCGTTTTTAACCCGTATTTTATACTTTTCTAAAAATCTTATTTCCTTCGTACTAACTCCGTTTTTAATATTTTTCCTTTCAAAATCCTTATATCACGGGCTACTACAATTTTACTTTTAGTGACATTAGCCAAAACACAACCGACCTCTTTATGTTATTTTGACGGTAATAAGTTATTAACGCGGTTGGTTCTTATCTTTTATAAAATCATAACTTCTCCGATCAGAGTCAATTTTATTTTGGCACGCTTATATCCTTGGGATTCCTTTTTTGTGTACTTTCCAAATAGACTAACCATCATAAAAATTGATATAACTTTTTTAGTCACTCATTTTTTATCCTTTTATTATCATTTAACAGATCATATTTTCCTTTAATATGAAAAGTTCTATAATTATCATTGGTTGACGCTAATCTTTAGTAACAATTGGTGACAGAAAATTTCCAATTGTTACATTCTCCCCCTGTTTTAAGAATTTTATCCTCAAAATTTGGACCTTATGATAATCTTGTTAGGGGATATCGGTTTCTTAATTAGGAAATCAGTTATTTTTCCTACTTATTGGGATAACTAAATTTCCTTTTTAGTTTTTCTACTTCTAATGCTTCGAATTTATCATTAGAGTCTAATCTTTGTCTTTCGAAATCTTATTTCATCTTATCTTTATTTTACACCAATAGGTAACCTAAATCTTTTATCTTAATATTAGTGTGGATTTCTGGAAGGATTTCCATTTTTATTTGCTTATCACAACATGTACTCAAAATAAACCTTTATATATATATATATATATATATATATATATATATATATATATATATATATATATATATATATATATATATATAATATTGAGTAAAACTTCTAGGGTTTATAATCCCCTTTCTTAACTATTATATAATTATTCCTATGTAGTTTTTTTTCTAAATTTCTTTATTCTAACATCCAGTATTTCCTTCTACTGGCGTGATTGACTTTTGCAGACGTTGGCGATGTTCCCTGGCCTTCCATAGTTGTTACACATAAACTTATCACATTTTCCTAGATTATGAAGTCTACAGTTACCACACAAGGGGAATCTTCCCAAGTGACCCTTTGGAGAAGTGGGTGAGCTCTCATGTGGCTTCCTTTCTTCTTTTTCCTTCCACAAGGGTCGACTAAACTTGCCCTCCCTGATTCCGCCCTACTTTTTCTTAAGCTCTTTGGAATCCTTCTTATTCCCTCTTGGGTTCTGGGGCACTGGATCCTTGTGACTGAAGGCTAAATATTTAGCTTCCTCATAGTTATTGGGATGGTGTGACTGAACTTCAAATCTGATATGGGGAGCTAACCCTTGGAGATATGCATTGGTCTTCTAGATCTAAGAGTTGACTAGGTAGTCAAAGTGTATTGCATAGAAAGCATACTGTATAGAAAGACAACAAATCATCTTTAGTGCTAAGATGATTGACTTCCTGTTCGGTTTGTGCCACATCTCTGCTAGAACGAAATTATCTAATCATTTGCTTCTTCAACTCTTCCCAGGGGATTGCATAAGCTTCGTCTACTCCTAAAGCCTTGACCTAGATACTCCATTAGAGGAGAGCTCCTTTCATGAAAATGAAAGTTGAGAACTTGACCCTATGTTCACTAGCACACATGCTCTCTATCTCACTCGCCCAATAGATCACACTATCTACTCCTCTATCTCCATAGAATGATCTCATCTTAATGTTGAGAAAATCCTGATAGGTTCTTGCTAGTTGGTTATCTTCCTTATTACTTCCCTCTCCCTTCTTACTTCTAAGATTCTCTAATACATCAGAGACTTGACGCTGAATCATGGTCTGAATGGTGATCGGGTCAATGAAGGTTAAAATACCAGGGTTGTTTTCCCGAAACAATGACAAAGAGTTTATTTGGTGTTCCTAAGGGGTTAACACTAATTTTCTATTTGTAGGGTACTGCAGGTGCTCTCGTAACAACCTGTCTTCTTATCTTTTTATAGTTAAAGATTTTATTGGTATCTTTTGTTATTTCTTTTCTTATTATGATGTCGTTGCTCTCTTAACGACCTATAATTTACTGATGATTGCAATGCTATTGTTTCTTTCCTAGCAACCTACATAATTTACAGATTATAACATGTTATTGTTGATTCCCTAGGAACCTATAAAATTTACTAATTATAGCATGCCACTGTTTCTTTCCTAGTAACCTATATAATTTACTAATTATAGCATGCCACTGCTTCTTTCCTAGTAACCTATATAATTTACTAATTATGGAATGTTACTGTTTCTTCCTAGCAACATTAAAATTTGCGAATGAATCTTCCTATCACTTCAAGGAAATCCTTATTCCTTACCCTTAATCTTTTAATTATACTCATAAAGGGGTTCTAGTATCTTAATTGTTTTTGGAGATGAAAAGGGTTAATTTTAAGAATCTTCATTATGTGTTTCCAGCTCACAATACACTTGTCGCGCACCTATAGATGTGAATTAAAGTCGAATTTTTTGCTTCATTTGAACATTTCCCCAAACATTCCTTCTTTCTCTTTCTAGTTTTTCTTCAAGTGGGTCCCACACATGATTCATACTTGGTGCGCCTGCCTCCATTCTTTGATTTCTTCATTTTGTTCGATTACTCTACTCTCAACTAACTTCTATACTAATTCTTAACTTAAAATTTGGGCTAAATTTTGAGGTTTTAGGGTTTTAGGAGACTTTTATGAAACAACGAATGTGTGTTAGTTTTTATAAAATAAGCGATCCCTCAATCATCTTATAATACTGATTTTACTACCTATGTACTCCATTTTGGGTTTAATTCATCAATTGATTCTAATTTTGAGTTTTTAGATTTTCAAAAAATTTCTAACTAAATATGAAATTTCTTGTTGTTTTGGATGAAATTCGATACCTACATGTGTTCTAGAGGACTATCCAAACACCCCTATATCGTTTTTAGGTTGAAAATTGGACGGAACAATAGGTTGCCATGCCTGATATTCTTCGTGTTCTTGAGGAGCGCCACAAAGATGCATGTATGACGTGTGCACTCCCACATGGCGTGCATCTAACGTGTTTGATCCATTTCAACTCGTAATACAATTTTTATCTCTTCTATCTTTTTCTTCACTGCTTTTTGGCCTATTTTCCTATAGGTATGGCTAGATGAGGTCGACAAGCTGCATGTCATTTTCCTCCCAACTTGCCTTCACATCCTTTTCTAGAGTTCCACGATGATCATCCTTATCAAAGCACTTTCACCTCTCGCATTACTTCTCTTATGTCCAAGAAGATCAATATTCCTCAAGCTCTTTCTTGGAGGGTGGCAGACGATACTGGGCTGACGGCTCGACTGGCTCTGTTTCTTACCCGTGTCTTGCAGTATGATAATGGTCTTGAGCTTTTCATCTATCACTGGTGGCAAAGGGTTATTGGTGGTTGGTAGGTGATCTACAAGGAGCTTTGTTGGGAGTTCTTTTCGACAGTGTGCTTCAACAAGGAGTCAACGCGATGAGCTGATCCATCGGTTCTTCCTTTTCGCGTTGGAGGCGTATCTCACTCCAGCAACCTGATTGAGTTGCAGAGGCGTCTACGGATTTACAGGGATTAGGAGACTCTAAGCCCTTATCTTTATGATTATCTTGAGACCTTTTTACCCCCAATGTGTTAGGTCCAGTTAGTGTTGCGTCTTTGGGCTCGTTAGCTAGTCCAGTTTTGTCTCCGGTATGGGCCTGTCCATCTGTGAGTTCTTTGTAGGGTTTATTATTTATAGATGCTTGCATGCATTCTTTAACGTAAGATTGGATAGAGATATTGATAGAGTTTATAATTCTAATCTTTTGTAACCCTAGAATCATCTACAATGGAAGTTCTTCATCGAGCTCTGCTGAGGATTGAGTTAATAGAATCATTCGACTCATTCATATCTATTCTTGTGTTTTTGTCTTGTTGTTATTACTTTCTTGATTTGCCTGTTATAAGATCTAATCGATCAAGAGTTTTATAAACTCATCAATTGGTATCAGAGTAGGAGGCTGTGTAATTCATACACATCTCTTATGTGAAAGAAGTGATTAGGGTTTATTCCGCATTAACTGATATTTATTGAGCCGTCACTCCATAATTGACGTATCTCAGTATTTATTCGTTTTGCCCTAATTTTACATATTACAAGTCTGATCTTTCAAACAGGTAAAACGATCAAGCATGGACGATTCTCAATCTAATCCTATCAACATCTCAAACAGTATTGGATTAACAACAAAGATTCCTATTCTTTACACCCAGGATTACGAAGTTTGGGCGCATCATTTTGAAGACTATGTCATCAGATCTGAAGATAATGGGTATCTCATATGGGAAGCCATTGTGTCTGGACCATTTGCTCATTCAGGAACATCCAGAATCATTAAAACTCAGAAAGAGTATAATGATCTGTTAAAAGATGTGAAAGACGTTGCTGAAGACGAAAAGGAGAAATTTCAGTGCAACATCAAAGCATTAAGACTGATCCGATTCGCTCTTCAATCTGACACGTTTAGGTTGGTGAGTTCCTACAGTACTGCTAAAGAAATCTGGGATCGGCTGCGAGAGCTGTATTCCACAGACGAAGATTTGGAGCACTCTATTCAGACCTTGCTTTTGTCTGAGTTTGGAGAATTCAAGCAAAATTCCGATGAGTCCGTCACTCAGACGTTTGATCGCTTCAATCATCTTCTTAGCAAGATGATAAAAAATGATATTGAAAGGAGGTTGATTGAACAGAAGGTCACCTTTTTGAATGGCTTAAGATCCGAATGGAGAGCTGTTGTGTCTACAGTTAAAGCTTATGAGCAGTTCAAGTCATATTCACTGGCAAAACTGGTGGGAATTCTGAAATCCCAAGAAAAGATTGTGATGCAAGAGAAGAGTGTGGTATCAAAATTGGGGTCCTTGGCCCTCCTGTCCAAAAGCAAGAATGTAGTAGAAGATGAAGATCTGAACCTGGAGGACTACGATCTTACTTCAGAAGATTATGCTATGATGGTTTCTAATCCAAAAAGGTTCATCAAGAAGAGGTTTCCTACCAATAAGAACCGAAATTGGCAGGGAAGCTACAGTTCAGAAAAAGTAAGGGAGGAGCCGAAGACTGAGGAACCAAAGAAAGAGGCGAAGGTTGAAGGAGATTCTGGTGTCAGCTTCTATTACTGTGGAGGAAAGAATCAATATGCCAAAGATTGTGTTCTGAAGAAAATGGAAGAGAAAGATGAGGAGAAAGATGAAGAGGCAATCTTGATGAAAAAGCTGGAAGAGATTAAGAGGAAGAAAGCTGCTACTAATCCTTCTATGAATGCTCTTATTGTACAGGGTTCAGCAGAGGATGACGAGTTCGGTGGCGTACAGGTTTGGTCGACTGACTCAGAAGATGATGAGGTGAGAAAGCCCTCACATGGAAAGGCGTATGTCGCAAGAGGCGGTGAAAGCAGTGGAAAGTGTCTGGTGGTGACTGATGTATCTCACATAAGGGGATACAATATTGATGGTGGAAATGAGGATACCAAGGAGCGAGAGGACTTATGCTTCACAACAAAACCTCTCAGTGTGCAGATCAATGAACTTGATGAATTGATCAAGAAGGTACAATCTCTTTTTATCTCTTTCAAAGTTCCACAGAAATCATATGAAAAGGAATTAAATAACTTAAATTCAAGAATCTCAAATCTGGATAGTTGTATAACTCAAACACGGGTCACCAATTCTAACCTAACTGACCAAATAAGCAGGGTGTCATCCAAGAGTGAGGAGCGAAGGATGTGGATTGAGCAGAAGGAGTCAGAGCTGATTAAGTCTAAGGATGAAAACATTTATTTGCAAAGAGACAATTTGAAACTTTTAAAACAAAGAAATGTTTTTTGTTTGATTGCTAAAAGACTTTACGCTAACATTACTCAACTCCATCTGAATTGTGAAATAGGGCAGAAAATACATCGTATGATTTTACCCTTCCTTGAGTTTAAGGAGGATGAAATCGATACTGAAGCATACAACTGTGAAAGTGTCGTTTCGTCTGATGATGTGAATCCTACTTATATGTACGGTCTGGACAAAATAGAATCTTTTATAAAGTCCAAAGACCATAAGGACATGCTGAAAAATATTTTGGATGAAAACGATAAGTTGAAACTAAGGACCGAAACCATACAAAAATTCGGCTCATTGAGTGCCAATTTAAGTTCAGAAAATAAAATTGATGTTGAAAACACATCTGAACTTAATGAGGACGATGATATGAGTGAAATTTTTGTAGAGGATGAAGTCAACTGTTCTGAGTTTGTCAAGAGCGAACCCGAAAACCAAAAAAATCTGATTTCTGAAAATTCTGTGGAGTTTGCTCGTTTGTCCCAAAATAAGTCCCCGATTCTTGAAGAAAAGGCTGTTGTGTACCAAAAGGTGAGAACAACACCAAATCAAGTGTATAAGGTCACAGGAGTAACCGAGCATCAAACAGCCGAACTCACTGCCATAGTGAACGAAGATAATGTAGATGGCTGTGATGAGTTTTTCTGGTATGCTCCTATAGATAATGCCGACGAAACAGTTGGTCTGTCAGAGCGAACGTCATGGAAAACTAAAGGAAGATATGTACCAGAGCCGCTAAATAAGCCTGTCAACTTTGACGTGCCAAGCACTAGTGGCACAAAAGAAATACCTGAAGAAGAAGTCACTTCCACAAGCGAAACATCATCTGTGAAAAGTGAACCGGCTGACAAGAAGCTGAAACAAAAGGCTAACATTCACAGACAGCCGAAACAAGTGAAAAATCAAAAGCAGCAGAGGAATCTGAGATACAAAAAGAATCTCTCAGAGCGAAAGTAGTTTTGGCAATCTCAAAACGCTCATTTCTCCTATCATGATAAAAATTCAAAGCAAGAGAAAAAGACTTTCAGGCCGCATGAGGAAAAGAACGGAAAGGACAGGTTCGGTTCAGAGAGCAACAGAAAGGACAGGTTCGGTCCTAAAAGCAACAGCTACCGAAGATCCAGGTTCGTTCCCTCTGATGACCATAAACAAAAGGGTCACTTAGAACCTCAAGTCAGGAAAGACTCCCAGTCCAAATTCTCTCATCCTGATTCCTCTCATTCTCGATTCTTTTCTAAATCCTATTCTGTTCCTGCACGAAACTCAAAATCTTCAACGAATTTGAAAGGAAAATCGAAGATTTCCTCTGTCAAGAATGACCAAAAGCAGTCTAAGGCCCAAATGCCAAAACCTGAAACCAAAACGACTGTAGCTAATTCTAACAAAATCAAAGTATACACTATTAAGAGGAAAGATGAAACAACATTTTGAAAAAAAACATATCTTGTTGATGTTTCTCTTACTATTCTTGTTCTTGTGAAAGGCTCACGTGGACCCAAGAAACTTTGGGTTCCTAAATCTGCTTAATTTGTGCAGGTTATTAGTGACGAGCAGTTCGACGAAGAATGGTACGTTGATAGTGGCTGCTCACGTCACATGACAGGAAGGAAGGAAGAGCTAAGGGAGTTTCGATTTCTTCAAAATGGTGGGAATGTCAAGTTCGGCAACAATTCCTATGGAACGATAAAGGGTTATGGGATGATAACCAATGGAGACTTCACAATAAGAAAGGTGGCGTACGTTGAAGGGCTACAACATAATCTCATCAGTGTGTCTCAACTGGTAGGAGGTACCGGTCTCAAAGTTTCTTTTGATGATGAAGGTTCAGAAATCATAGAGAAGAAATCAAAAAGGGTGATTCTCAAATCAGAACGCAAAGGCGAAATGTTTCCTCTCAATCTCAAACCAATCAAAGGAAATCCAGCTATATGTCTTTTATCCAAAGCTCATTCTGACGAAAGCTGGTTGTGGCACCGAAGGCTCTCACATCTCAACTTCAAAGACATCAACAAGCTTATCACAGGAGGTCACGTTAGGGGTCTCCCATTGCTCAAGTTTGATCGAGAACATTTGTGCGCTGCGTGTGAAATGGGGAAGCAAAGTCGTCAAAGTCACCCATCCATTATAAACACAAAAGTTATTGAACCACTTGAGTTGCTTCACATTGACTTGTGTGGTCCATCATCAATCGAAAGCATTGGAGGTAGCAAGTATATTCTTGTTATTGTTGATGATTTCTCACGTTTTACATGGGTGTTCTTTCTGAAGCACAAATCTGAGGCTACTCTTAAGCTAAAGATGTTTATTAAGCAGGTTGAAGTGCAACTGAGAAAAGTCATTCGCAACATCAAGAGCGACAATGGACTGGAGTTCAAGAACAAAGAATTTGAAGACTTTTTGGCAGAAAAAGGAACCAGTCACAACTTCTCAGCCCCCTACACACCTTAACAGAACGGAATTGTCAAAAGACGAAACCGATCCTTGTGTGAGGCGGCCCGAACGATGCTAAGTTTCGCTTCTCTTCCTTTATATTTCTGGGCTGATGTTATTACTGCAGCATGCTTTACGCAGAACATGTCTTATCTCAACAAGCGCTTCTCTCTTACTCCTTATCAGATAATCAATAACAGGAAGCCGAACGTAAAATTCTTCCATGTATTCGGTTCACGATGCTTCATCTTCAACTCCAAAGAACATCGTAACAAGTTTGACGTTAAAGCTGATGAAGGAATTTTTCTGGGATACTCTCTTACTTCAAAAGCATACCAGGTTTTAAATAAGCGTTCCAGAAAAATTGAAGAAACATATTATGTGACTTTCGATGACAGCTATGTCAAGAAGATAAAGTTTACTGAAGAAGCAATTGGAGAGATTTTCTCTCAAACTGGTCAAGTCACGGCCTCGATTGCTAATCTATTTGATCAGTTTGTGGAATTATTCGATGATCCTGAGAAAGCTACTCTCTCGGAAGCCAAGGCAGCAGACAACAAAATCGACCATCTAAAGCAAATCGTCGAAGATGCAGCCAAACAAATGGGTGAAGGAGAAAAAGTTCCAAACAAACCTCCTCAGCAAGGTACTTCGGTCGAGGAGGAGAATCCATTTCCTTCAAATCAACCGAACTCACACTTTCAAGGGCAGAATTATATTCCTGCTACACCCGAAAGTCCTGTAGCACCCGAAAGTCCTGTAGCACCCGAAAGCTCTGCTACAACCGAAAGTCCTGTAGCACCCGAAAGTCCTGTAGCACCCGAAAGTCCTGTAGTACCCGAAAGCTTCGCTACAACCGAAAGTCCTATAGCACCAGAAAGTCCAGCTACACCTGAGAGTTCTGCTGCACCTGAGAACTCATCAGTCGAGGGGGAGAATTCCGACATGTTTTTCGATGACGATAGTCAATCTGAATTGGAAGAAATGGTCAACGCCGAATTGGATCCATCTTATGATCCAAATTATCCTCCTCTTATTAAATGGACCAGAGATCATCCTATATCTCAGATAGTGGGTAATGTCTCTGAAAAGGTCCTGACCCGATCTCAACTGAAGGCAAAGCAATCATCTCTATTCTCCAAAGTAGAGTTCTGCATGTATAATTCTTTCATATCCAAAGTTGAGCCTAAGACTGTCAACACAACTCTTAATCATTCCGATTGGGTACAGGCCATGCAAGATGAACACAATGAGTTTGAAAGAAACGAGGTATGGCGCCTCATTCCAACTCCTAAAGATGCCTCAGTCGTTGCTCTCAAATGGGTTTTCAGAAACAAAATGGACAAGGAGGGCAATGTAATTTGAAATAAAGCTCGTCTCATAGTGAAAGGATACTGCCAGGAAGAAGGAATTGATTACGAAGAAACTTTTGCTCCGGTAGCGAGGCTGGAATCTGTTCGAATATTTATGGCCTATGCTGCACACAAGAACTTCGAGGTCTACCAAATGGACGTAAAATGCGCCTTTCTGAATGGAGAACTTGAAGAAACGGTTTACGTGGAGCAACCTCCTGGTTTTATCAATGAAAAGTTCCCAAATCACTGTTATATTCTGGACAAAGCAGTTTATGGTATGAAACAAGCACCTAGGGCATGGTATGAAACACTAACTAAGTTCTTAAAGATGTCAAAATTCAAACAAGGTTCGGTTGACCCAACCTTCTTTCGTAAGAAGGAAGGTAACCACCTTATGATAGTTCAAATCTATGTCGATGATATCATCTTTGGCTCAATGAATCCTAGCTTAACAGCTGAATTCAGAAAGCTGATGGAGACTAAATTTGAAATGAGCTCAATGGGTCTGATTAACTTTTTCCTTGGTTTAAATATTAGACAGGGACCCGAAGGCATCTTTATCAACCAGGAAGCATACACCAAGACTCTTCTTGCTAAATTTGGCATGATGGGAGACTCAAAGTTCAAAGTTCTAATGGTGTTCGGCACCAAGCTCACACCATCCTTAGAAAAACCGGCAGTCGATATTACGCTATACCGCCAGATGATTGGGTCCTTAATGTACCTTACTGCTAGCAGGCCTGATATAATGTTTTTTGTATGTTATTGTGCTAGGTTTCAGGCGAATCCTCGTGAACCACATATGCTTGCAGTGAAAAACATACTCCGGTATCTGAAACGAACCACCTCCCTCGGTCTATGGTATCCATAAAACTCAGGTTTATTCGTTCAAGCCTACTCAGATGCAGACCTTGGAGGTTGTGGTTTAGACAGGAAAAGCACCACTGGAGGCTGCCAATTCCTAGACGGGAAGTTGGTTAGCTGGCAATCAAAGAAACAGACATGTGTTTCTCTGTCTACAGCCGAAGTAGAGTATATCGCAGCTGCCTCCTGTACATCTCAAGTGATTTGGATCCAAAGCCAGCTCCGGGACTATGGACTCAATATGAAAAAGATCCCACTATATTGCGATTCAGAAAGTGCAATTAGGTTATGTCATAACCCAGTGCAACATTCCAAGACCAAACATATAGCACTGAGGTATCACTTTATTAAGGATCATGTGGAAGATGGGAACGTCGAAATTCACTTTGTTTGAACCACTGATCAACTGGCTGACATCTTCACCAAAGCTCTTCCTGAAACATCTTTCAATAAAATTCTACAAGGGCTAGGAATGATGGAATCGGAGTCAGTACCAAAAACTACTTCTCAAAATTAAAAGTCGGAAGCGAAATGAACCGAACGTTCGGGTTCGGCTCACATGTGTGCCGAAATGAACCGAACGCTCGGGTTTGGTCCTATTCTCTTATCTTCGCTTTTCACTCAATGGTAGTCTCTTTGGTTGTAAAATTTTCAAATTTCATCTCTCACATTTTCATAGTTTTTTTTATTTTCAAAGTTTTTTTTTTCTTTCTCAAAGTTTTTTTCTTTTTCAATTTTTTTTTCTCAACCGAAATAGACTGAACGTTCGGGTTCGGTTCCAATTTTTTTTTTCAATATTCCAAAATCTTTTTCTTATTAAAATCAAAAACTCCAAAAAAATTTGTTTATTATTTATTTGATATTTTTTTTTTCTTTCTTTCTTCTGTTTTTGTGTGGATATTTATGGGGAAATTCTTTCATTAGTTAAGTGTCCCTAGAAGCATGCTACTGTATGTGTCCAAAGTCTCACCTGATTCTGAATAATAGCCTTACTGACTTGGTACATACAAACCTTGTCTTCCCAATTTAGGCTTTCATATTTATTCTAATCATGAGCTACCTAACTCCCTTCTCACATGAGATAAGAGTTTTCTGCTTGGTCCTTCTTTTAACAGCAGAGGTACTTTGGTTTCTTTACACCATCTACACTACTTTTCTCCATCTTATTCACTTCATAAACGTAACCCTTGAGACTCTCAAAAATTACCACTGAAGTTTATGGTTACACAATTTCTGTGTTCATGATCTTAGCTTCGTGCCACTACGTACTAAGTGAAACCCACAATTCACTACCTATTATGCATTGACGGTGAACAATCAACTTTGCTCTAGCTTTCACTAATGAATTGACGGACTTATCCATGGGGATGGAAAGTGAAATCTCTAATTTCCTTTTGTGTGATTCCTATGAAATGGTTAAATCCCGTAACATTTCTTCCCTTGGAATCCAGTTTTATTTTTCTTTGAGATTTCACATAAAATATTTTCACAAAGCCACTTAGATTCTTTTCAAACCTACTTGTTCAACAGACTACATTGGTCTCACAAGTACTTCAGTAGATTTCTGTCTTATGTCAAGATCAGGAATTCTAAACTGAAGCGAAAGCCACCCAAATCAGCCTAATTAAAAGAAGCCTTTCAACACTTCTCAATAAGTGTCTGATCGTTATTCAACGGGAAACCATACAAACACATTAAGGTCTCTCTTGACTTTGAAGGAAGTGATTTGTGCCCGGGATCCATTGTTTCGTGTCATTATTGACATCACAATTTCCCACATATGTGTTGCTTTACTTCTCTTTCTTTTACACACTAAGCACGAAAATCTTTTTGATTTTCCATAATTCTGGTTTCATTACTTACAAGGCAATTTTTTTTAAAGACGTGTGGCTCACATTATTACACGTGTTCATTTTGATTTAAGATGGCGTTCCTCTCTAAAGGGATAAGATGCTGACTCAGGCGGGAGTCCAATCGATTTGATTTTCAAATGGCGCTTGAATGATAGGCGTGCGAAGTGGAACCATTTTTCTTAAACGGCGCCTGATGGGAAGGCGCGTGAATCGGGACAGTTCTTCTCTCTCCTGCGTAATCATCGGGGATACCAACTGTCATGCATCAATTACCTCCGAAAAACCCTTCGTATTTCCTTCGAAGATTTGGAAACGGATTCTTCTCTCTCCTTTAGCCACAATATAAAAGGTAACTTCAACCATTATTTACCTCTTTACTGCACCCAAACTTCAGAGAGCAAGAAAAGCTTTAAGTTTTCTACTGTTCATCATCTCTCCCAACTTCTTTACTTCAATGGCGGATTCATCATCTGTTCATGCCACTTCCCACATCCTGCCGATTCGTCCCCAACAGAGTCTGATCATCGATCTTACTCCTCATGTTTATGATGCCTTCATGTTCCCGGTCATCGAATGCCTCAAATACTCGCCGCTTGCTCCTGATCTCACCAAAGATGAAGCCGTTCCAATGGAATTTTTATCCCAAATCTTTGCGACTGCTCATTACGATAAGTCTGTCGATAGGATCTTCTTCGACATTCTTGATCACAAGGTGTCAATCTCCAAGCAGCGATTCTGCTCACTTTTAGGGTTTGAACCCGATTCATCTAGGGTTAACCCTGAATCCATTCCAGTGGGTCACTTGTTTTCTATGTTCTATAATATGGGATATACTGAGGTGCTGACAACGGTCACTAAGTTCAAGAAATCGTGCCTGCCTCCTCAGTGGAACGGGTTATTTACTGTGCTGTTCAAAGGGTTATCTGAACGCAGTGCTGGGTCAGACGGAGCGAGTCGTCTGTTCATCACGATTCTTTATGGGGTCTACAACGGTATCAACCTGGACTATGGGTCGGTGTTATGGCAGCAACTGATCCAGAGCCTTGCATTCACATCTCGACTTTCAGAGATCTCCTACACTCGATTCTGGACGTTGGCCACAAAATGGGTGATGGACAAGTATCACGTCTCTATTGTTGCTGATTCTCCACTCTCTTCAATTGGTACTTTTCATACCACGAAGATCATAGTCTCCGATGCATCAAAATTTCAGTTTATTGGCTCCATCCCTGAGTCAATGTTTAGAGACGTTCCTGCTGACAGCCGTATCATCCGAACCTACAAGGAGTTTCGTCGCTCTGGTCCTAGAGAGGTCACTCCTGAGATGATCAAATCCATCCACGAAGCTGATAAGCCCGCTCCAAGGGGAAAGAAGACTGAAAAGGGAAAAGACAAGCAGGTTGGCAAGGGAGCGAAAGGCCCTTATCCCAAGAAACGTAAAACTACCAAGGCTGTTCAATCTCCTCCACTAAAGAAGAGAAAAACCCAACCCAGGCAAAAGCTGATATTAGCTTCCTCCTCAAGCGAATCTGAGGAAGAAAATTCAGACTCTGACGAGTCCCCTCGTAGTAACACTCCTCCACGATCGCCTACCCCAGAAGTACACTTTTCCAGTTCACCTGTCTCTTCTCCACAAATCACCATTCCTATTTCCATTCCCCCCATAACCTCCACCACTCAAATCCCATCTACCTCTATCCCAGTACCCCCTCCCGTTTTCACTAAAGCTACCACAACAACAGCTGAAGTAAGAACCAACGTATCTGGTACGGGGGCTCCTACTAAAGCACCTGAACCCATTCCCACTATCAAACCTACTTCTTAACCCGAACCTACTTCCACTACCGAGCCTCCACCCTCACCTCCACCCTCCTCTCCTGCTCAGTCCGCAGAGGATGAAGAACCATTTCTTGGTGGGGAGGACATGACATTTGATTCGGTCTATTACAGTCTGTATCAGGTGCAGAGTGACGACGATGATGATGCTCCTGTCACCAAGAAGCATCTCAAGGAGCTTCACCAGAAGATTGGTTCGCTCATTGCCTCCTCTTCTTCATCACAGTCTACCATTTCTGAAGCTGCTATTCAGAAGATTGTTGATGCTTTTTCCAAAGCTCATGAAGTTTCTCTGAGCTCCGCTACTGCTGCAATTGACGCATCCACCAAAGCCTGTGCTCCTACGACCGAAAAAGTCGAAAAACTATTTACTGATGCCTCCTCTCTTTTGCAGTCTTTACAGGAAACTGCCGAAGCCACTAAAACGAAGCTTGACCCCATCGTCAACAAGCTGGCTACCTCAGTTCCCTCTGAACTGACGTCCTTCGCCACTCTTCGTCAAACTCTTACCGACGACAACTCCGTGTTTAAGGCGACCATTGAGGAGCGCCTCACCAAGCTTCAAGAAGATCTAGCTGCCGAGAACTCTCTCATGGACGCTCTTTCTAGAAAGACCACTGCTCTTAAGTTCAAGAGTCTTCAAATCTCCAATTCTCAAAAGGAGATTGAATCTCTTCGATCTGAACGAGAGATTGTGTCTTCATGTGTTTCGGATGTCCATGCAGCCATTTCAAACATCCTGGAAGCACATGATCCGATACTAAACTACTCTGTGAGGCGTGATCTTGCAGAAAAGCTTGCTCCTACTCTTTCTCTTCTGAGCAAAATTGAAGGGCTCCTTGAGTTCGTGTCCATTCCAAAACAAGGGGGAGAGAATGTATCTCAACCGCCTCCCACTTCTACAGCAACAAAAACAACCGAACCTCCTCCAACAGGCCAAGCCTCAGGTTCGGGTGTAAAAGACAAAGGGAAACAAATTGCTGAAGATAGTGACGACGACAAAGAGACGATCGCTGATCTCTTGAAAAAGCAAGGTCGAGATAAGGACGTTGATATGAGCGCTCGGGTTGCTAGAGAGGCTGAAGAAGCTGAAAGAAAACAGAAAGAGGCTCACGACTTTCTTGAGAGTAGGAAAACTCTTTTTCCACCGTGGACTCTTGAGAAGTTGCTGAAAGAAACAATGGAAACCCCAAGTATCTTGTGGCTCGAACCAGTGATCTCACTAGATCGCATTAATTCAGTCGATTCTCAGTTCGACATGTCACTGACCCGAAAGGCCTTCATCTTCCATGCCTTTGACAACATTGTCGAGTTCCCTCATCCTCATCCAAAGGTTGACATGGATTTGGTCGAATTCTATCTGAGGGCTGCTCAACCATAGTATCAAACATGGAGCGCTCAGAAGATAATCAATGTTCGGGACCTCAAGCCGTATCGAGAAGGGAACTTCACCAACGTTCGGTTCAAGGTGCTGAGAGGTTCTGCCAAGACCGAACATGCCATTTCGCTTGCTGATCTTCCCAACTTGAATCCACACGACTGGATAATTTTGCACAACATCCTTCTCACAAATGAAGCGGAGTATGGTCCTATAATTGACCACTTCAAGAGGATGCTTGTCTGCTACATAATGGAAGTTGCCAAGATGGATCAGGAGATCGCAAGTGTCTTCAAGAAAAAGCCTACTATTTCTCCTATTGGCTCAGCAAGTGATCTGAAAATGATGCAGAAGGGAAAGATAGACCCGAAAAGAAATTTTGTTATGTTTACCAGAAACGAAGGCCAAAAATGCCTGTTCGCTTTGGCAGACAAACATCTATACACCACTGCATGCCTGGAACATGTTTTGGGTATCATTCATCGTTGCAAGCAAAATTCAGCTGACGACAAGAAGTACTTCGATGATTTGATCCAGTGGTACATTCGCTTCAGACAGACAATCCTCGCTCTTATCCCTCGTCTGTTTGATACCACTAAGAAGGTTCCAGCAGCTGGACCCAGCAAGAAGAAGTGATAGTCTCACTACAATTGACGCAAAAGGGGAGATTGTTAGGTCCAGTTAGTGTTGCGTCTTTGGGCTCATTAGCTAGTCCAGTTTTGTCTCCGGTATGGGCCTGTCCATCCGTGAGTTCTTTGTAGGGTTTATTATTTATAGATGCTTGCATGCATTATTTAACGTAAGATTGGATAGAGATATTGATAGAGTTTATAATTCTAATCTTTTGTAACCCTAGAATCCTCTACAGCGGAAGTTCTTCATCGAGCTCTACTGAGGATTGAGTTAATAGAATCATTCGACTCATTCAGATCCATGCTTGTGTTTTTGTCTTGCTGTTATTACTTTCTTGATTTGCCTGTTATAAGATCTAATCGATCAAGAGTTTTATAAACTCATCACACTGCATGAGTACAACTACATGAAGGTCTGGATGCATGCTTAGGGGGCTTATGTCTCTAGGACGACCAAGGAGAGCGCCTTCCGTTCTCCTATCTATCGGTTGATTCACCGATTGGTATCTTCCATCATTTTTCAAAGACAAGAGTGTGACAAGGTTCCCTCAAGCCACCTCTTCTACATGTGGTGCCTCACTAATACGGAGGTTTGCCTTCATCTTCTTTTTGCTCTTGCTTTCTACCTATCTAGCATAGCTCTAGGGTCCACACCTTCGAGAAGGATCTGTATTGGGCATTGGGTTTCTAGGATGGCCTTATCCTATGAGGTTGCAACTAGTGGTATGATCCCCATGCCTATCTAGGAGCTGAGTACTATCGCTCTCGGGAAGATGTGGGTATTGGTTCGGGAGGTAGGGTAGCCATGGAGGATTCCAGAGGACAACATCGTGGAGCGGATTTAGTAGGTTGAGGTGGAGGATATCCTTGCGCCTGCCTTTGTGAGACTTCAGAGGCATAGGTATGTTGAGACTGGTCCGTCGTAGCCGAATTGGTGTTACATGATGCAATATACGACTGTTGCACAAGAGGAGTATTGTTGTATTATAGCTTCAGTCTCTGTGGTGGTGCGACATCTAGGGATAGACCATCCACCTTTTCCTAGGGTGCGTCCTTCTTTTCCACCCCTTCTCATCCACAGAGCATCATTCATGATGGTGTTGGTCCTTCAGGCACTCATCCCAGAGATACCGATGATGATGGTGATGAGGATAGAGGACGATGAGGCTGAGTACAAGAGCATCGATTAGTAGGTTGAGGTTTTTAGGTTTGATGCTTTGTATTTTTGATACACTTTATGATGTATTTTGATACACTTTATGTGTATTGTTTGTATTTGCATGTATCATTTCTATTTTATCATATATCAATCCCCCATTCAGTTGATGTATTGGTTCAATCAAGTCTAAACATAGTTGATCATGCTTACTTTAGGAGTGACTCAACTTCTACATACTGAATTATCCTGGATATTTGTCTTATGTATTCTTATATGTTATTCGAGATTAGCGATTATTATTGTTTTGTATTTCATGAGTATGTATGGTTCGGCTAGGTAGGAAAAGTCGGTGGGCAGACCATTTTGTTGTATAGCTATTCTGAAATCCAGCAATCGCAGTCGACAGTTTCAGCCTAGCCACCTCTCCAATACGTAATCTATCAGTAGAGTAATTAATAATACTACTTTTATATATAGGATTGAGGAAATACCTAATTCAAGTATATGTCTTAATTTATAGTCGTAATTCCTAAAGAAATACAATTCACTATAGCCATTAGCTCTGATACCAATCTGTCACACCCTACCTGGCCAATGGCGGAAAATGTCTAGTGGTGATGGTATAAAGATTTCCCAAATCATAGAGTGCTAATCATAATTCTTATCAAATGAAAATCCACAAGTCTTCATGTCGATAATCCTTCATTGACTGGATCTCTACTCCATCCTAGGAACACATGTTACTTTTGAAAACGTCAACATAATGTTGGTGAGTCCATAGGTTTTTATAGGTTTCGACTTTTATTGGGTTGTATTATTTTAAGAATCCTTTTCTTTTAGAAGAACATTTCTTAAAGTATTTCATCAACCTTAGCTTACTATCTTTTAGGATATCTAATGATCCTATCTTATTATCTTTAGGATATCTAACGATACTTTTTTATTGTCTCTAGGATATCTAACGATCCGTTCTTACTAATTCTAGGATATCTAACGATCCTTTCGTATTATCTCTAGGATATCTAATGATCCTATCTTATTATCTTGTAGGATATTTATCTAACCCTGACGGATTTTATCTACCATTCCAAGGCATCCCTAATGGTAATCTGAACTCTAAGGTGATGTAATGTATTACCATTAGCCCCCATAATCAATGTTGTTTGACTAATAATTATGCCCCATATAGATCTATACATATCTTTCTAGCTCTCACAAGATTAACGATTATAAGTATCTGGGGAATTCCATATTTAATCAAGGTCTTTGGATGAACTAATAGTTCACTGGCACATTGATCTTATGTATTTATATTTTATCTTTTGTCTTTTAACTTAATCCTTCCTAGAGATTTCCAATAACTAGCAGAATGTAAATCTTTTATCTTATATTTGATAATTAAAACCTTTAATCTCATAATTATTTTGTATATATAAGTATTCATATATATATATATATATATATATATATATATATATATATATATATATATATATATATATATATATATACCCTGATTATGGTTATTTGAAAACAGGATATTCGGGCAAAGTTGTTGGATTAGGTGTCTAAGCCCATAACTATAATTGGTATGTACTTGACTCGATAATAACATGGTCCATTTCGGGCTGCCTTCACGAGAACAATTTGATAGATGGATATTTCAGTAAGAGGTTATTTATGATTTATTAATATATTATAAGTATAATATATTAATTGAGGAATCATATTATTTAATTAGTATTGATCAAGAATTAATAAAGTATTAATTCCGTGATCAAAAGAAACTAATTAAATTGATACATTTGAGTTGGACTAATGATCCATGGTTTGATTTGTGATGGGCTTATGGGTTAATCCATGAAGTATTTTTCCAAATAAAATGGATGGATCATGGGCTAATATGTATGGATTAGGGTTACACATGACCCTTGATATTCCAATATATATATATATATATATATATATATATATATATATATATATATATATATATATGTTGTGCTAAGCCCTAAAATCGACTACTACTTGCATTCGAAGAAGAGAAATCGGTTTTTAGTCTCCTTAGCCTTTCTCATATCCATCTAGTTGTTTATTTGGTGTTTGTGACTTGTTTGAGGTACAACACTTGGGGTGCTAAGCTCTTGAAAGGCTAAGTTCTACAAGCTACAACAAAGAGGTAATCTTCTAACTAGTTTTATTATGTTGTTTATATCAAATTGCATGCTACTTAGGCTTTATGCTTTGGAAACCAATATTGAAAACCAATATTGTATAATTAGGGTTGTATGTACACCATAGGAATGTTAAAGTACATAAAACCCAACAGTGGTATCTGAGCCATGGGTAGTTTTCTATTATATTGATGCAATTTTTTGATTTTCAAAGTTGAAAAAAATAAGAAAATTGTTGTCTGACTACTGGACTCCACGAGTCCATGAATGAACTCTTAGAGTTGACTCGTAAGTTCATGAACTCGACGGGTCCAGTATTAGACTCGACGGGTTGGGCAGCTTGTTGGTAGATTTTTCGAGTTTTTATCCCATTTTGGATTAGGATCATTACCATAAAATGTTTTGGTTCATTAAATTTGATTTTGTTGATATGGTAATGATTTTCCCCATCCAATAACATGATGATTGTCATATTTTAAGATAATTACTTGATTTTGTGAAAAACTAATTATTTTTAAAATTTAGATCATTTTGATATATGAGTTGAATTAGGTCAAATTAGTTAATGATAAAATTACTTGATTATTTTATTAGTTTAAAAAGTTTGATCCAAAGAGTTTATGAAACCTCCATAAGTTATGGATATGAAAAGTCCCACTCATAAAACATGTTAACTTCTTTAAGTTATGGAATTCAAAAGTCATGAATGGTTACAAGTCTAGCCATTAAATTTTGAAGTCCAAAGGTCTTGAAGAGTTTCATAACTTGTCCTCAAGTTATGAAACTTGGAAAGTCTCATCTATGTAATATTAATTTTAAGCTATAAAACTCAAAGGTTTTTGAAGAGTTTCAAAAGTTGCCCTCAAGTTTTGGAATTTAAAATTTTATTAAAAAAGGGTTTTAATTGTCAAATATTAAATACTAAACCTTTTGACTTCATAACTTATGTTTAGAATTAACAGTTTTAATTATGGATTTGTTGATAATTAATTAAAAGATTAATTAAAAGAGTATTAATAAATCCTTAATTACATGGTTTGAGTTTAATTAAATTAAAAGTCTAGTTTAATTAGTAGATTAAACCACCTAGTATTTTAAAAGTTTAAAAATACACCCTTATACTATATAAAATTAAAGTATAATATATATATGTATAAGTAAAAGGTCAGTCTTACCGTTAGTAGGCCCATTCACGAAGTCGGTCTATAAGTGGGGTATAAGGTTACTGCTTATAAAATGGTGGTTTAATGGGTGTCCACTCTCACCCACCGTTTCCTTGACTAGTGGAGGGTCGTTAGC
Organism: Lactuca serriola; assembly: GCF_051521515.1. Taxonomy (NCBI): domain Eukaryota; kingdom Viridiplantae; phylum Streptophyta; class Magnoliopsida; order Asterales; family Asteraceae; genus Lactuca; species Lactuca serriola. The sequence goes on from NC_136413.1 coordinate 139,808,389, forward strand.
CGAGGGGGTAGGATAGGACACTAAACCCTCATTAAAAGTATAATGAATGATAAAGTAACTAAACCCTTATAAATTCCCAATCTTAGTTATTTAGGACATATGTGAATTTGATGCTAACCCATGAAATTGCACTTTACACCTTGTTAAGTCGTTAGTGGAGTGTGTGTGGTTAACCGACATACTAATTTGGGACTGACAATGTGTGGCAAAGGGTAGCTTGATGTTAATCATGGATCAATGGAGCGTGTGTGGTTAACCGACACATTGATTGGATGATTTGTAACATTAAGTGTACCAAGCTAATTTGCATGGTTATTCACACCTTGTTTGTGATCCTCGATATCCCAGTCACAAACTTGAGAGGGCATAATCGAGATTAAACATGCCATTGAAAATTTCAATGAATCTCAAAAGATCTAGGAATTTCAATTCATTTAAAACCTAATGTTCATTTTCGTTTTTCATGATGGAAATTGGTAAATCGTCATTTTCCTACCTTCAAATGATTTGCAATTGGATTACGACATCCCTCTTCCGAATTGTAAATTATGTGTTGGATCCTAGCCTTAATGTTTCAATTTGAGTGCTATATTAAGGATTTAAATCAACTAACTTGAATTTCTCACTTGTAGATGTCTAGTTCTAACAACTATGGTCTTCCTAAATCTTATGGAAAAAGCTTTCCACATGAAGATGATGTTCCATGTTTTGATCAAGGATCTGGAAATCATACTTCACTTCCTCCACCTCCTCCAATTATTCTCCCTGACCCACATGTTCATAGACTTGAAAATTTCAAGGTCACTCAAGCCCTATTGGCAAGTAAACATGAAGATGGAAAGTTTGTATGTGCTTACGTCTTGGACATGAAGCTGCATATTGACAGGCTGGGAATGTTGGGTGTCGTGTTCCCAAGGAAGATGGTTGTTGACTTGGTTCTTCAGTCACTTACCGAGTATAGTCAGTTTATTAAAGACTACTATATGCCAAACCACGACATGACCCTTATCGATCTTACCTATTTTCTTATTGTTGCAGAATCATCATTGATTTGGCACACTGGTAAAGCAAACCTGATTGGAATATCTACTTCTCAAACTTCCATGGACATTGACAATGGAAACATTGGAAGTCCAGAAAATATTTCTCTTTCCAAGGGCAAGGGAAAGGCTAAGTCTGAGATTGTCCCATGTACCATTCCAAAAGAGTTCGTTTGCTTCTATTGCCAAGAAAAGGGACATTGGAAGCGAAACTGCCCTGACTACCTGAGAGATCTAAGAGATGGTAGAATCAAATTGTATGGTTCCACTCAGGTAAGTTCATTATCTAACTCTATTAAGTTCCCATTTATTGATTCTTATTACATGATGTAAAGTTACATTTTGATGTTTTCAGAATCAAAGAGAAAGAAGGAAGCTTAAAGGAAGAGTAAGTTGAGTCTGGTCGGAAAGGGATAGATTTCGATCGCATGGTTCAATGATTAGATTTGTGAGCTGCTACTAGGAGTTATGATGGATTTCTTAGAAATATTTAGAAACATAGTTTTCATTTGTATTTGCATTATAAGGAAAACTTTTTCCGCAAATTTTATAAATGAAGAAAATCTTTGTTTTATCTTATTTATATTTCCTTGCAATGACATTTGTGAAAATGGTTGTTTATATATTGTTATAAATGTTGAGAATGGATTTGATTATTTCGTTTGTTGAAGTGTCATAATTTACCAGATAAGGAAAGATTCTCATCACCCAAAAGTTTCAATTGGATAGAAACTTGGAATTTAGAAAACTTGTATTGTATGATGAATGAGAACATTCAAATTTGGGAAATTAGGACTAATTCCTTATTCACATGTATATGCGAGTCAAGTGAAGGACTAGAGGATCTAGTACAAATTGTTGTGCACTGGTCAAGTCCAACACAAAGAACGATAAGACTATTCGTCATGATTTACTAAAAGTTTACTAAATATGGTTATACTTACAAGATTAAGTATATGTCACAACTAGCATTCTAGGGTTAGGCTTTCTATCAATGTACAACTAACTTCCTTTGGGTAACCATGTATCACTATGTGCAGTATAAGTTAATTTCAATACAATACGAATTTATACATCCAAAATTTTGTTTCAACTCGAAACCTTCCCTTGTAAGCCGAAAATCTATCCAATAAGCTATATGCATTCAACTTTGGACCTTAACCCAAACTCACTCGGTCCAAACCCCTTAATGGGCCAAAACTTACTTTTGGGCCATAATTGGGCCAAAAATCTCTATCTAATACCATATTCAGCCATAAGACCCTTATTGGGCCTTATTAGGCCATGAATAATTATTTCAATCTTCTTGGGCCAAAAACCCTTGCCATTTAGCCTCATTGGGCCGCAAACCCGTAAATGGGCCTTCATGGGTCGAAAACCCTTATTGGGCCAATGATTTCTTGGCTACACTTCAAATCCAAGCCCAAGGTTCCTTTCTTTCTCCCCTTTCCAAATCCGATCAGCCCATTAAGGAAATAAAAAAAATAAAAAGGAGAGTTGACTTTGGAGTGCCACCTCCATATTATTCCCCATGTATTGATGCAAAAACTTGCATACATCCATGATAGATAAGATTACCCCTCATGTAACCAAGCCTCTCTTTCTCTCTCTCTCTTTCTCTCTCTCTCTCTCTCTCTCTCTCTCTCTCTCTCCTTTCTTCTTTCCCCATCGACCGATGATCCCTCTCTCACTCTCTCTCACTCTCTCATAATTCACTTCAAACACTATAATCCTCACATCTCTCTCTCAAGAACTCAAAGAAATTCCTTCTTTCTTCCCTAAAAATCGTGTGAGTGTTAGTGTGTGTGTGTGTTCAAGAGTTCCTTACCAAAGATCCTAACTTGGTAAGTTTAACTCCATCTTATGCTAAGATCTTTCCTCAAAACCACTCTATTTTGATGTTTATGATCCTAGAACACCAAAACTTGACAAATCTCTTCAAAGAAGATAGCTAAGGCCGAAAACACACTCCATTCTTCCTCTTCAAAACTGGAAAAGCCCAAGGTGAGCTTCATACCCCCTTGTTTTCGAGTTTTTCCTTATTTTGAGGGAGGATACAAGTCAAAGTCCTGTGTGATCATTGTATATTTGCTTGCATGTGTATGTTTTTCATGTTATGTGTGTTAAAATGTTGTGATATTATGTTAAAACTCCATAAATTCGAGATTATCCAAGTCTTGAAGCTGTTGGAATAAGTTACCTTATGTAACTTCTTATGTTTGGTTAAATATGTTAAGTACGTTTAAAAACTCACCATGAAACTAAAGAAAACTTAAAAATGGACTTTATTTGACAACAAAGTGGAAAAATGTGTATCTTTGGTCATTTTTGACAATAAAAAAAACTTGGGCCATTTTTTACCATTTTAGTAAAATGGGCTGAAAATGTGCCTTTTTAGTACATAGGGACCATTTTTAAACATTTTGTTAAACTTGGGCCTTTATTGTATATTTTAGTATAAAAGGGCCGCAAATGGACTTTTTAATAAAGTTGGGCCATATTTAAACATCTTAACAAAAGTGGACTGAAAATGGGATTTTCCATAAATTTGGGCCTTTTTTGTAATACTTATGTAAATATGGGCTATTTTTGTCAACTCTAGTAAAAATGGGCCTTAAGTGAACATTTTAGAAAAAATTAGGCTTGAATGAACATTTTTTGTTAAAATGGGCTATTTTTGAACAACTCTAGGGAAAATGGGCCTCATATAATGATTTGGATAATATTGGACCATTTGTGAATAGTTTTATAGAATTGGGCCATGAATAACAATGTGGTATTTTGACACCTTCGGTAAAAACGATTGTATTTTTATCAGCATTGGTTTGTAGTCAAAATATACATTACTAAGATTATTTATATTGTTAAATAATGAAACCCAATGTTAGCGTAAATTTCGTTAAGGCTCTTGTGAGACGCACCTTCACCGTACCCTTTTTAGTGTACACCGTAAGCCCTGTAGTTATAACCAGAGTCTCCTGGAGGGAGAACGGAAGTTTGTGTATAGATCTATATGGGGTTGACACCCCACACCTAAGCTGCTCGCTACAACTAGACCGGCCAGTCTAGGGTGACAAAATATCTTATCAGAAACCGACACCTGAAGAACGTCAAGACAGACACTCCGTCGTATTAGTATGGTTATAACGACTCATATAGAGAATAACGATATTATATAATATTATATTAAAATTTACGCAATATCTACACTTTACTCATGTTACGAAGTATGAACCTATGCATAAATTATTTTACATCTACTTTCACGACTCCGGTCTTAGGGTTAAGACCATGCTTTTCATATAAAAGAAAATACAGGACTTTCTGGGAACCACTCACTATACATTTTCAAACAAGGTTAACAGAGAATACATATGCAATTACACATGATTGGAAACAAGACTTACAAACTATTTTTACAAGCAAATATCGAATTTTCTGAAGAGTTAGAAACTACTACAAAGTTTTTATACAAGCGTGCTTCTGAACTCACCAACATTTTTATGTTGACACTTTTCAAACTACTTGTATTCTCAGGAACACAATGAGCCGGATTCTTTACATCTATGGACTTTGAATGATTATTGTATTTTGGGTTTCATCATACATTTGTTATTTTGGGATGTACTTTTATTCACAAACACAATACTATAAACCATGTATGTTGTAATCTTGAATGTATGATGATGATGATGGCTATGTTTCATTTATGTACATTGTTATGATATTACAAGATGAAGTCATTTGCCCCCGAACGTTTCTGCCGTTCCGGTCTAGGGGTGTGACAGATTGGTATCAGAGCATTGTTTATAGTGAACTAGCATATCTAGCCATATAAGATATGCAACTATAAATACAATGGGACTAAAACACTCTGAACAAAAATAAGAAAGACTTAAAATGTTTAGAAGAGTTGGACTTCGCGATTAAACCCAAGCAGTTATGTAATCGTATTGGGGATACATATAGCCTGATCAACTATATTTATTCAAAATACGACCAAAATGTGTTTGGGAGTGATCGGGGTGGACAATGAATCTAAAACTTGTCAATAATACCGAAGGGATAAAAGAATCAAACATAAACAATTAAAATACTATAGGAGTATTTTGACAGTAAGTGAAACCTTTATTGTATTTTCTTATATTTCCTCTTTGTACTTATATTCTCATACAGACACTATGGCCAGTTTCCATCTTCCCTAATCAGGGGAATGGGGTTGGCTTGAGGAAGAGCTGGAGGAAGACCCAAAGGAGTTGGAAGTGGAGCCCGAAGCTCCCGAGGTGGACTTTGAGGAGGATGAGCTGGATGGTAGTGACACGGACATCGAGGAGGATGACTTGGAAGCGGAGTCTGAAATCATCAATCCACTATACATTGAATGAGTGCCAGCGCACAGGATGGTCCCCCATGACCCGATGCCCCCATGGGCCCATGACATTTGGAGATGGTGCAGACAAAAGCGGGTGCGACCACAAGGGGTGCGATCAATCTTTGGCATGGACCAGGGAATGTACGACCTCCGACATGGAGGGCCGGCCAACCGTGCCCTCCCCATGATGGTCAGGAGGACCCAAGACATCGTCAATCAGGCCTTGGACACCACCTATCAGATGGCTCAGATGAGGTAGCCGTGGAGAGGGTTGAGAGGCAGACTCAGAAGGTAGTGAAAGACTACTAGGAGCAACATGCGGCATAAGAGGCCAGGTTGCGTGTCATCGAGCACTAGTTGGCCAGGCTCCAGGGCACATCCACTTCATCATCAACACCATCAGAGACCTCCCGCCATGAGTAGGACCCTCCTGCCCACCACATGGTCTTGATGTTATTTCCTTTTCCTTGTTAGTTTGTGTATTTAGGGTTAACTCCTCGATTAAGTGATTACACTACTCGATGGAGTTGTTATGCTGTTTGATTTTTATCCCATGTACTGTAGGCCTTATAAATGCCAGATTTTCACGTAACATGTACTACACTTTTATCAGTAATGAAACAAGTGTGTGTTTTATTTTTGATGTTGTTATCTGCTATGAGTTATATTTTCATTATTTCTTGACATTGTATGATTTCATTTATAAGCACAAATTGAATCACCGCAACCGATAGTAAAAAAAACAGCTATTATGTGCTCATCATCCTTTTGTTCCATGACAGAAGATGCCTCGAAGATACGTTCGTAGAAACAAAAATACACCACCATTGCCGCCTCCGTCGGAGATAAACTCTGCTGCATTCCGGGTAGTATTATCAATTGCAGTCATTGCAGCGTTGGCTCACATCCACAACGGTAACATAGGGGGTGGCAATGGTCAGGGAATGGGAAGTTCCAATTAGGGAGCCAATCAAGGACCTACAAGAACCTGCACCTATAAATATTTTACCAATGCAAAACCTAGAACTTTCAACAGAACCGGTTGGGTGATAGCTTTCACACGCTGGTTTGAGAAAACTAAATCCATCTTTGAAATTTGTGATTGTCCTGAAGAAAGCAAGGTGAGGTTTGCGGCATGTACGTTCGTTGATCGGGCTTTATCATGGTGGAATGGCCATGTCAAGGCCTTAACTCTTCTAGTTGTGAACACTATGTCTTACGAGGATCTCAAGATAATGATGTTGGCTGAGTACTACCCTCGCGGGGAAGTACAAAAGCTTGAACATGAACTCTGGAACCTTACCATACAAAACTCCGATGTTGAAGCCTATATTGCTAGATTCAGTGAACTGGCACTTCTGTGCCCATGCATGATCACCTCTAAAGGAAAGAAAAATGAACTTTTTATTTGGGGGTTAACTCCTCCAATTCAGGGAAACGTGATTGCCGCCAACCCTGAAACATTCGATAGTGTGAAGTGCTTGGCGTAAAAGCTGTATGATCCTGGGAACAAGAAGGGCTCCAAGACTTCAAAGGCAGAGATCAAGAAGGAAGACAACAACAAGAGGAACAAGGGAAATAAAAGGAAAGGGGGAAAAGATTCAGATTCTTCTAAGAAGTAGCAAACGGTAGCGGTTCACGCCGTTACTACTCCGACCATACAAACCACAACTGCACCAGCACCTGTGAAACCTTATGTAGGTTCCCACCCAAAGTGTGACAAGTGTAGTTTCCATCATATCGGGGCATGCAAATACTGCTAATGTACAAAATGCAACTAAAAAGGGCACACTGCCCGTATTGCAGAGTGCCGCCACAACAAAACAACTCTCAACCCAATAATGTTGGGGCTAGCCGCACGTGTTACGGATGTGGGGAGGCTGGCCATTTCAAATGGAATTATACAAAATACAACAACTAGGGTGTCGAGGGATCCAACAGGGTCCTAACGTTAGGGCTGGATGAAGCAGTATGAAATCTAGTTGATGTAACTGGTACGTTTCCTCTCACCAACACTTACGCATGCATTCTATTCGATAGTGGGGTTGAGCGGAGTTTCGTGAGTCATAAATTCAAACATCTACTAACTCAAAACCCCCAAAACTTAGGCGAAGCCTTCATGGTGGAGATGGCTAACGGGAAGACTGAAATAACCAAAGACATTTACATAGGGTGCACACTAACACTAAATAACCACTCATTTTCAATCGACTTGATGCCGGTTAATATTAGAAGTTTTGATATGATATTATGTTAAGCCCCTACCATGCCGATATTATGTTAATATTCGGTTAATATTAAATGTTTTGATGTTAAATATTCGGTTAATATTCGAAGCTTTGATGTGATATTATGTTAATATTCGGTTAATATTCAATGTTAAGCCCCCACCATGCCGATATTATGTGCCACGAGAAGGCCGTTCACCTTCCGCTACCCACCAACGAATCGTTAGTCATTTACGGCGATAAACATGGCGCAAACCTTTGTCTCATATCATGCATTAAGGCACTAAAGTGCCTACACAAGAAAAATCATCCCTTTCTAGCCCATGTAGTGGACAAATAGAAAGAGGAAAACAACATCAACGATATTCCGGATTTGCACGATTTTTCAGACGTGTTTCAGGAAAATCTCCCAGGGATACCTCCCGAGAGACAAGTCGAATTTCAAATTGACCTAATACCTGGAGCCCTATCAATTGCCAAGTCACCCTATAGGTTAGCCCCTGTGGAAATGCAAGAGTTATCGGGCCAATTAAGTGAACTCCTAGACAAAGGATTTATAAGACCAAGCATCTCACCCTACGGAGCTCCGGTGTTGTTTGTTAAGAAGAAGGAAGGATCTTTCAGAATCTGCATCGATTATTGGGAGTTAAACAAGCTCACTATCAAGAACCGATACCCGCTCCCTCGGATTGATGATCTATTCGACCAGCTTCAAAGAGCCAGTTATTTTTCCAAGATAGATCTAAGGTCCGAATATCATCAACTATGGGTCCGAGAAGAAGATATCCCCAAGACTACCTTCAGAACCGGCTACGGACATTTCCAGTTCGTGGTAATGCCCTTCGGTCTAACGAATGCAACTGCATCATTTATGGACCTCATGAACCGAGTCTGCCGACCATTCCTCGACAACTTTGTAATTGTCTTCATAGATGACATACTCGTATATTCACGATGTAAAGAAGAGCACATTCAACATCTAAGGCAGGTCTTGGAAGATCTAAGGGCGAAGAAGTTGTATGCAAAATTCTCCAAAAGCGAGTTTTCAATTTGCAGGGTGGATTTCTTGGGCCACGTAGTTAGTGAAGAAGGGATACATGTGGACCCCTCTAAGATCAAGGCTATTGAGGGTTGGGCAACCCCAAAAACACCAACGGAGATCAGACAATTCTTGGGCCTTGCGGGTTATTATCGAAGGTTCATTCAGAATTTCTCCAAAATTGCCTAGCCCCTCACCACTCTCACCTAAAAGGCATACCCTTTAATTGGGATGCAAAACAAGAAGTTGCTTTCCAAACTCTGAAGCAGGAGCTCTGTAGTGCGCCGATCTTGACCCTGCCAGAGGGAACGAAAGATTTCGTAGTGTATTGCGACGCTTCCAACCAAGGTTTGGGTTGTGTGCTAATATAACGTGGAAAGGTGATTGCCTACGCGTCCAAGAAATTGAAAAACCACGAGGGAACTATACTACCCACGATCTCAAGCTAGGAGCGGTGGTCTTCACTTTGAAAGTTTGGAGGCACTATCTCTATGGGACTAAATGCACAATTTACACAGACCACAAAAGCCTCCGATACATTCTAAATCAAAAGGAGTTAAACATGACATATCGAAGATGGGTTGAACAACTCAACGACTACGAATGTGAGATCAAGTACCATCCCGACAAGGCTAACATGGTGGTCGATGCCTTAAACAGAAAGGACTACTCGGGCCGTTGAATAAAAAAACCGGCAATGACCGTCCATTCCCACTTGTCTTCATAGATCAAAGAGGACCAACTAGAAGCCTTGAAGCCGAAAAACGCTACAAGTGAAGATTTACGTGGGATGGACAAGAACCTCGCAATCAGGGAGGACGGAGCAAACTATCTCATGAATCGGATCTGGATCCCAAAATTTGGAGGGTTCAGAGACGTGTTCATGAATGAGGTGCACAAGACACGATACTTTGTCCATCCGGATTCTTATAAGATGTACTTGGATATCAAACAACATTATTAGTGGCCGAACATGAAAGTGGAGATTGCTACCTATGTGAGCAAGTGCCTAACTTGTGCAAAGGTTAAGGTAAAGTATCAGAAGCACTCGGGATTATTACAACCGCCAGTGATACCTGAGTGGAAATGAGAACGAATAACAATGGATTTTATACCCAAATTGCCTCAATCGACTGGCGGTTTGGATGCCATTTGGGTGATTTTCGATCGGTTGACTAAATCCGCCCATTTCCTACTAATAAAAGAAGCATACAAAATGGAGAGGTTAACTCAGATCTACATAAAGGAGGTGGTGAGATTTCATGGAGTGCCGATATCTATCATCTCTGACCGAGATAGTAGATTCACCTCATAATTTTGGAGTCACTCCATAATGCAATGGGAACCCAGCTTAATATGTGTACTACCTACCACCCCCAGACCGACAGCCAAAGTGAGTGAACCATTCAAACACTGGAAGATATGCTCTGAGCTTGGGTGATAGATTTTGGCAAGGCATGTGAACCCACTTGCCACTAATCGAATTCTCCTACAACAACATGTAACTTCCCGAAATTTCAGAAGTTCAATGAAGGGCCAAAAGTGTAAATAAAAGAAGGGACTCGACGAGTAGGTCTTCTTACTCGCCGAGTCGGAGCGGGATTGGGTCACAGACTAAGTGGCCAACTCGCCGAGTCGGCGGCTTGGACTCGACGAGTTGGTACTGAAGAGAGAAAACCCAAATCCCGGGGGTTGTGCCCTATATAAAGCACATTATAACCCACCCTCAGCCTCTTTGCTGCCCTTTTGATATCCATAGACCCTAGAATCGAGTGAGTCTCCATTAATGGAGAGAATAGAGCTTTGGAGAAGGAAATCTTAGAAAGGGGCTTGAAGATCAAGAGGATTGCTGCAAAGGAGTGGTGTGGATCTGGGATCTACTTTAGTTGGAGCATATATTGGAGGTAATAATCTGTTGCTTGGGCTCTTTTGCATCTAGATCCATTATCATTTGAGATTGGGGCATTTTTGGTATGATTGACAGCTATTTCGAGTTAGAGGCTTAGATCTGAGGTTGCTACCTAAGATCTAGGCTTTTGATGGTCCAAAATGTCATAAAGCTTCTGTTTAAGAGTAGTTGGTGAAGCCCCTATGTCATAAACCCTAGCCCTAGAGTGTTTTGGGCCTATAGCTCCTTGGTTTCAAGTAAAGTTTGCCACTTTATGTGAGGGTTAGACTGTAGAAGAGTGGATCTATGGATTGGAGCCCATGCATGGCTCGAAAAGCCTCTGTATGGATTGAGAGTTGGAGACACTCGGCAAGTCACATGGGTGTACTCGACGAGTTGGAAGAACAACTCGACGATTCTGTTAAAGATTGCCTTGGACTCAGCGAGTCTGGTCGCAGAACCATAACCGCTTATGGTTAAAGCCTCGAATCAGTGAGACGAGGGGTGACTCCGTGAGTTGAGCAGGATGGGACTCGGAGATCGTTGGACCCGACGAGTCTTGGAGTGACTCGGCGAGTTGAGTTATGTTCTAAGAGTTTTCAGAGTATAAGGAATCGACGAGTCAAACGGTTGACTCGGCGAGTAGAGTCAGTCAGGAAGTTTGACTTTGGCCTGGACTTTGACTTTGAACTTCAAGGGTGTTATGGTAATTGGTTGTTTACGTCAATGGTCCATTGATGGCAATATGTGTTGGAGTTTGGAGCAGTGCTTTGGGTGTGTGCTTCCGTGGTTCGGTTCTTCATTCATGTGAGTTATCCTCACTGTACTCAAGGGTCTAAGGCACCAAGGCCGGAACTTTGAATTATTGTTTAGAGCTTGTTATGTTATGTGATGATATGCTTGCTAGTATCCTGGTAGATAGGATAATGATATGAGGATATGCCTTGTTAGCTTAGTATCCTAGAGGAACATATAGTTAAGTGATGGCTAGTTCTGTTGGATCAGCGCCCTGGTAGTTGGGTAGTGGGTATTTATAGACCTGTAGTTGGTATTGCCTTATGTACACTGGTAGGAGGTTACCTGCGGGTTATGTATGTTGAGCAGTAGCAGAGGGTATTCCATCCCGGTAGGATGATAGGGCCATAGTATGTTGATTCCGTAGATTTTTATGTGGTTGCCTGTTATGTATAAATGTCTGCTAGTGTAGAATGGCATTCCAACCCGATGGTTGTGGGCCAGGAGTATTCCATCCCGGTAGGATGATTGGACTCATAGTAGGTTGGCATTCCAACCCGATGGTTGAGGGGCCTAGGGTATTCCATCCTGAGGGATGATTGGACCCATAGTAGTAGTAGTTACTGTATGTATAGGAAGTGGTGCATTCCAACCCGATGGTTGTGGGCTACGAGTATTCCATCCCGGTAGGATGATTGGACTCATAGTATGTTGGCGTTCCAACCCGATGGTTGAGGGGCCTGGGGTATTCTATCCGGAGGGATGATTGGACCCATAGTAGTAGTAGTTACAGTATGTATAGGAAGTGGGGCATTCCAACCCGATGGTTGTGGGCTAGGAGTATTCCATCCCGGTAGGATAACTGGACTCATAGTAGGTTGGCATTCCAACCCGATGGTTGAGGGGCATGGGGTATTCCATCTTGAGGGATGATTAGACCCATAGTAGTTATTGTTGTATGTATAGGGTTTTGGGCATTCCAGCCCGATGGTTGTGGGCTGAGAGTATTCCATCCCGGTAGGATGATTGGTCTCATAGTACGTAGGCATTCCAACCCGATGGTTGAGGGCCAGGGTATTCCAACTGGAAGGTTGATTGGACCTGTAGTATGTTGTTCTTTGATGTATGTGTATGTTTATCTGTGTATGGGTACTTTGGGGGAACTCACTAAGCTTTCGGGCTTACAGTTGTGGTTTATTGTCTCAGGTGCTTCAGGAGATCGTGGCAAGCGAAGGCGTGATCATACCGCTCCTCATGTTTTATGATCTATGTGATATGGTTCTGGGGGATACTCTGATGTTTAAACTATTTTGAAAACAAAATGTATGAACTTAATGGTTTTTGAATGAAATAAAATGTTTTTAATTGGTTGAAATTTTTTTTCGGTACAAGTTGGTATCAGAGCCTTTATTTGAGTGAATTAGAGGAACATTCGTGTGAATCCAGTCTCAAATCAAGGAGAGATTTTCAAAAATAGTTTTCAAAAGGTTTTTAAAATAAGTAAAGGAGGACGCAGAGGGTACGATCAGCTGGAGCCAGTAAGTTACCCCAAAATACCATACAAGTTATTTGTTTATGTGATATGTTAGAACAACATGCTAGTACTAGGCTAGGGATCTTCAGGAATTTCATGATAGAATTGCCTGATTACATGATGCCTGCTAGCCTAGGGTTCTCTTTATATGAAATTGACATCATTACTATAGTTATCTAGTGTATGCATCACGGTTATACATAATTAAGATCTTATAGCCTGAGAATGTTTGATTTGGCCTTATGTTCTATTCTTGTATGATTGGGAGCTTAGGGTAGGATTGGATATTCGAAAGTCTATAAGATCCAGCCTTATGTATGACTAGCATAAATAAGTGCTGCAGGGTTGGTGGAAGTTTCATGGATGGGTGGGTTGTGTGAGACCAGTAGGTCGGTTATGAGATAGTGGTGCTCCTCTAGGAGTGAGGATCGAGTGTTCGTTATGTATATGTTATTGTTAGGATGTTGTGGTGATACTTGATACAAATATGGGTAGGTGTGGAAGGTAGTATGGGCCCGTACTACTAAAAGCACAGGACCCATACACGTATTAAGGAAGTCACAATCCCTAGGGTTTTGTTGGGAGCTATTTCTCGGGATTATTATGGGGAATGCCTAATATTGTGTGGTGTATTTTCAGTATGGCGATTACGAGAAGATTTGAGGCAGGATAGACCAGTACCACCCAAAGTCATTGGTCAGATGAGTAAGGATGAGTGGATGCCAGGATTCGTGAGATCCTACATGATGAGGTTGTTGCTGTGCTCCGGGATGAGTTGTCGGAGAGGTTTGGGTCGATCAAGACCGCCATGGTTGAGTACTTTGATGAGCGTTATGCAACTCTTACAGAGACGGCCGTCGCGGCAGCTACAGTGGCTGTAGCAGCGACAGGGGGAGGAGCCAGTCGAGGTTTTTAGTATCGGGACTTCGATAATACGAAGCCCCCTACTTTCGATGGAGTTCAGGATCCAATCATTGCTATGAGATGGTTGTCAGACGTGGAGGGTTGTTTCTTCATGTATTCATGCCCTGCGGATCAGAGGGTGAGTTTTGTTGTAAACCTTTTGAGGCTCGGGGCGAAGGATTGGTGGAGGTTGACTACGAGATCTTATTCTGATGCGCAGCGGGCTGCGGTTTCGTGGGAACAGTTTCGGGAAATGTTCAGTACTCGTTACGTTCCGTAGGTTGAGAGAGAGAGGTTGGCTCAGGAGTTCCTACAACTGAAGCAGGGTTCAGATTCGGTGACAGAAATCACCAGGATGTTTACTGAGAGGGCGATGTTTTGCCCGGAGTTTGCTTCGGAGCAAGCTCAGATGTCTCGATATTTGAGTATGCTGAAGAGGGACATCAGGCAGTTTGTGTGACATCTTCCACCCCTGAACGTTTTCGCCGTTCCGGTTTTGGGGTGTGACAGCTTATTAAGAGAAAAAGCAATTGTTATCACAGCTGACAAGTTTCTGAATTGGAGTTCAGGAGCTTCAAACATTGTTGAGTGCTGAGTCACCTGGATCAGATAAATAAAAACAAAAGACGTATTTTTCTTTTTAACATAAATAACATGCATTTAAGATATTTGATCAATCCTGGGAAGGAAATTACAATATTGCCTCGACTCCTTCTTCTCTAGCAAGGTCTTGTTGTGAAATATTTTTCCAAAAAATAGTAGTAGTAAATATATTAAACAAAAAATGCAAGGGTAGTTATGACAATTCACAATTCCACAACCATATACAAAAACCAAGAAACTGATGGGATTTGTACAAACAATCCTATGTGTGCATGCAACCCTAGAATTGGATCTATGTTTTCACTATTAGATACACAACATTATGAACACATAAAGAAACCCTAATTCTAGCATATAAGTAATCATATTAACATAAGAATAGGTTTATAATATTACCTTGATTGTTATGTAGCAATAACAATCCCAAATCTCCTTGTATTGACTTTGGAAGGCTTAGAGTCACAAGTGTCACTCCTCTAATGGTTAACAAACACCAAGAGCAAAATGGAGAAGCAAGAGAGAGAGGGAAGAGGTATAAAATTCGTTTCTAGGAACCCTAGACAAGGCATGGACAAATTCTTATGGCCTTAGGGTTATTTATATAGGTGTAGAGATTAGGTTTCAGTCCTTATCCTTATCTAGTTGCTTGCCCACCAAGCAACCATAAGATAAGCCTTGAAAACCCTTATCTTTTATCCTTTGGATGATTTCAAGGATCCTTATCTCCTTGAATTCGTTCAACCCATATTTATTATAACCATTACCATATTTTGTAACTATCACACAATTACAATTCAGCCCCTCTAGTTTAATTAATTACATTTGATCACAAAATTAATTCTTAATTAATTATTGACCAATATTAATTAAACAAATATGATTTCTCCTTTAATATATTATTCTTATAACATATTAATAAATCATAATAACCTCTCTCTTTATTTATTTCTCCAATCAAGTTGCTTTGGTGAAGACAACCCAAAAGGACCATGCACCATCGGGTCAAGTACATACCAAAATAGTTATGGACTTAGACACTAATCCAACAGTCTCCCACTTGGATAAGTCTAATAACTATTATGCGTATGACTTCAGATCCTAATCTGCAATCGTAGCTTTCCAAAGCCGCTGTCAACTCTGATCCTATCAGATACGCGTGTCCTTAGATAAGGGATCATATATTCCTCCATTCTAGATATCATATGAGATATGATTTCAAATCATTCTCTTTGCACTATATCTCGATTTCCGATTTATGACGACTGACTAATTGAACAAATCAAATTAGCCCTAGCCCGGCCGAGCATTTACGTTTGTCATCACAAAATCATTGAGGGGCCCAAAGATATCGCTTTTATCCTTCTTTGGATAAAAGGAACGGATAAACTTTGATACAATGCTCGCTTGCACTCACTCACCAAATCACACACAACAATATGTTTTATAACACCAAGTTACTAGTGCGTTTACATATTATCAATGTGCAACCGATTCGCAAGATACAACTCACACATCTCGGTTTCAAGAATATAAGATGTTATCGTCTCACCAATCACTCGTGATATAATTCATGGAGTGATCCAAGTGAGCGTGGGTTTAATCCAATGCTCAAATTCATATTCATAAGCACTCATGAACGTTGCAGCAAACATTTGCTTATGTCTAATGCTCTTTAGACAATCCACACACCAATTCACGACAGTCTTCATTCATATCTACTTTATGAATGACTGTGGCTCGTTCAAATAATTCGATTATTCTTAATAAACTCAATTATTCTGGAAGTCAAAACATGCAAATGTGAAACACAAGAATAATACTAATCCCATATGGCATCAAACCTTTGAGTATAAATAAAACACCTTTTATTTATCACCATATTGATTACTCATTATTTGTCGTTTCGGGTAATCAACTTCTTACTTGAATTACAACACTTGTCCCATGCTCCTAGCATGCACACAATGTTTACCTATGGTTCTTACTTTGTGAAATAGATCACATTGAACACATTTCCAATCATTCTCATTTCACAACTCCAAATCCTTTTCATAAGTGAAAGAATATCAAATTCTTGCTACTTATAGAATATGCTAGACTCTAACATTTTATGCAACTTATACTTTCGTAATGTCACTGCACAAAATTCACAAAGACTATTGCCAATGATATTACAAAGTCTTTTATCGTAAATTGTTACAAGACAATTCCTTAGATATGATGTCTCTCACTCAAAGTACATTCCTTTGAACATCATTTTCCATAAAAGTTTCTAATCTAGTCATAGATTATCAATATTCAATTCCCAATGTGGATACATTTCCATATTTTCCATATGAAAACTTATTCTTAATAGAATCTTATCTATTCCTAATAATGTCGATATGGTCCATCCAATATGAAAACATTTCCATATCTTCCAATACTATACTTCCAACTACTCACAAGCAACCAATCCTCGTCGAACTTTGATTGTCCTTTGATAGTTGTTTAATTATTTTAGTCTAAACCGATTCTAGTCCTTTTTCCCTCTAAATGCGCTAGACATTTGGAAAATTTTAGAATGGTCAAACATTAAAGCATTTGCAATCGATCCTATACTCGAAGCGTATGGGACACGACGCATAATGTTTTATTTGCTATGTTCTCAAAATTCGAATTGTGAAGAGGAATGCCATAATCATAATCGAAAATTTAATAACACACTATTTACCTTTGACTAAATTTATTAACATTTCTCAACCTAATCCTTTAGATTTGAAATGAAGCATAATATTCTCTCCCTTAATTATAACAAAACAACATTACAACCCTTACGACTTTGCAAGGCATAACTCTTGTTTTCTATAATTAATATTGCCAACTTGCAATAGGTGCCTTAATAATCATATAATCATAACTTTTATGCTCCCACTATCATGATGATTATTATAAACATAACACTTATGCTCCCACTAGCTTCGACATGTATTCAGAAACAGCTTAACTTTCAGAAAAACAATGCTTATTGAATTTCTTAAGTTCATGTTTCTCATACTTAGTGCTTTGATAATCTTTTATCAAGGCTTCTTGAACTTATACACCTTTGCCTTCGATAGTTCATATGTGTGTCTAAACACTTAAGACTAATTGCCAAACCTCACAATTCAAATTATGGAAAGGGATACCGTAACCATAATCGAATTCGAGAATGCAATTTTACAATCACTATCTTCTTAAACCTTTCTTAGTGAAAGCATTTCCTCACAATCATTTTCATGAAGGAGGAAATCTTATGACACTTAGATTTAAACGGTGTATTTGTTCCTATCCATGTGAATTTGTTAAAAACAAAGTTTACGACAAATTCAAACTCATATGGATCGAACTTTCTTAATGTCGATTTCTTGCCTTATGATAGCACAGCTGCCCACCATGTCTTCCAAGTCGTTAAGCAACTCACCTTTTCTTATCAATGTACTTTCCATTGATCAAGGTCCTTGCCTTTTATGCATTCAAATGAGAACTCATAGGATTCACATGCATAATTAACTCAACTGGATTGGCACAGAAACAAAATAATGTCAACACGATAGGTTGTAAACCTCAACTCGTGTGCTAGTGATGATCGATAAGGTTTATTTGATTTGTTCTTGAAACCTTTCAAGACCATTAAGACTCCCACTGACTCCTTGACATATAAGATTCTCTTGTCAACAACCATTTCTTGACAAACAAATATTCAAGAGTTAGTGTAGCTTTTATCAAACACTTCATAAATTGGTCCTAGTTGGTCTTTGTCTTATCCAAGACATCACAACTTTCCACATTTGATGAATGTTATAAACCTTCTTTATACTTATCACTAAGTTTCACAATCTTAACTCTAAGACTTGTTTTTGGAACGAAGTATGATTGACTTCTTGATTTAACCATTTCTTTAATTCTTGATTCCTCTTCTTAGACATACAATTGTACTAAGACTCACTTAGAGGATCAATTGAGATATGGTTCTTAATCATTAAGACCCATCATAAAGCATAAAAGGTACTCTCCGTTCTTCTTAGAATGGAGAAACTTTTATCTTTCTGCCTACTTGATTCTTCTTATTCGTTCTACTATTGATTTAAACCTTTTTTCAATCAATCTAGAATTACACTTAATCTTGTAAGTATAATCACATTTACTCTTATGGTGGACTTGATCAACACGCAACTTTGTGTGCTCGATCTCCTAGTCCTTCACTTGACACTTTGTCAATGAATTAGTCTAATTTCCAAATGTGAAATTTCTCATTCATCGTGCAACCAAGTTGCATGATTCCAAGTTTCTGTCCAATTGAAACTTGGGCGATGAGAAACTCTCCCTATTTGGTAAATTCTCGACTTTCCATAAATAACATAATAAGAACCAAATCCATTATTGCTAATAATAGAAACATCCAAACATCAATTTTTCATATACGCCATTGCAAGGATAAATAAATAATATAAAATCAAAATTTATTTTATTGCGGAAAAATTTTTGTCCTTACAATGCAATTCATTGAAAAACTATGCTAATACATCTTTCTTAGCAATCTAATTCTAACTCTAAGTAGTAGCTCAAGAATCTAATCTTCGAGAAATGCGATCGAAATCCATTCCTTCACGGTTAGATTTTGCTCACTTCTTCCCTTAAGCTTCCTTTCTTTTCTTCGATCCTACAAAACATCAATTGTAATCTTATCACATTATGTATTAAGAATATAGAATAGAAGCTTAAAAGAGTTAGTCAATGGATTTTACCTAAAGCAAAGCCATACGTTTTGACTCTCCCATCTCTTAGATCTCTTAGGTAAATAGGGCAGCTTCGTCTCCAATGCCCTTTCTCTTGGCAATAAAAGCAAATTGACTCTTTTGGAACATGACATGGAACTACTTCAGACATTGCCTTTCTCTTATGCTCAAACTTTTCGATCATAGCATGTCTTTCGTTGCCATTATCGATATCCATAAAGGTCTTGAAGGCAGATGCACCAATCAACTTTGCTTTTCTATTGCGCCAAACCATTGCTGGTTCAGCAGCAATAAGCATATATGTGAGATCTATAAGGGTCACGTCGTGGTTCATCATATAGTACTCTCTTACGAACTCACTATACGAGTTAGGAAGTGACTGAAGAACCCAATCAACAGCCATTTCCTCACAGACAATGGATCCCAACATTCTTAACCTATCAATGTGTGACTTCATCCCTATGACGTGTGCACACACCGACTTTCCTTCTTTATGTTTACTTGCCAAAAGGGCTTGAGTGATCTTGAACTTTTCAAGCCTTCGAACTTGTGGGTTAGGGAGAATAATCGGAGGAGGAGGAGGAAGTGAAGTATGATCTCTTATTCCTCGATCGAATCGTGGAATATCATCTTCATGTGGAAAGCTTGTTCCACGAGATTTGGGAAGACCATAGTTGTCGAACTTTGACATCTACAAAACGGGAGAAAACGAATTCAATTTAGTTGATTGATTGAGTCCTTAGTAAATCACCCAAATGAGTTACTAAGGCTAGGACTCAACACAATATTCTACAACTCGGGAGAGGGATGTCGTAACCCTAATTGCAGAATATTTGAAGGTAAGTGAATGACGATTCACTAATTTCCACCACGAAAAACGAAAAAGAATTTAAGTTTTAAATCTATGAAAACTCCTAGATCCTTTGATATTCATTGAACTTTCAATGGAATGTTTAAATCTCGATATGCCCCTCTTGTTTGTGACTGGGATGCCGAGGATCACAAAGCGGGTGTGAATAACCATGCAAACTTACATGGTGCCCTCACATGTTACAGTCATCTATTCGATGTGACGGTAAACCACACACGCTCCACCGAACTATGACAAACATTGAGTCACCCTTTGCTACCTTCACTTAGAACCATTTAGTGTGCGCGTAAACCACACACGCTCCACTAACGTCTTCGCAAGGGTACAAAGTGTAATTTCATGGAATTGCATCAATTCACTTTTGCCTAAGTAACTAAGATTGGGAATTTTATGAAAACATTTAGTTACTTTAATAATTCATTATACTTATAATGGAAGGTTTCGTCCTATCCTATCCATTCGGCTAACGACCCTCCACTAGTCAAGAGTGCGGTGGGTAAGAGTGGATACCCATTCAATCGCCATTTTATAGGCAATTTCCTTAAACACCCCTTATAGACCAGCTTCGTGAATGAGGCCTACTAACGGTAGGACTGACTTTTACTCATTCATATATATAATGTTAGACTTTTAATGTTATATATAGTATAGGGTGTGTTTTACACTTTAAAATACTAGGTGGTCAAATATAACAATTATATTTTTAATTGTAAACCAAAACTTTTAAGGATTTATTAAACTTCTTTTAATTATACACCTTAATTAATTAATAAAACCATAAGGGTGTAATTTGAACCTTTTCAAAACAATACTAGGGTTTTAGAATTTAATATCCTAATTAAACTTTTAATCAACTTTTAAATTCCAAAACTTGAGGGCAAGTTTTGAAACTTTTCAAAACAATTTAGTTTTAATCTCTCTTAAAATTTTCAAATTTATGCCATATAAATTAATATTTTAAATATTAAAACTCTTGATTTAATAATTATCCTGAATTAGACTATTAATTTAATTATTAAATCATAAGGGATTATCTAAATCATGAGGATAATTACCATTTATACATTTAAGATATCCTAATCCCTTAATTATCTCTCTAGATTTCGAAATTATGGTTAGGATAATGCAAAATCTATAATTACCATATATAATAACTAGAGGATAATTACAAGATATGGGATAATCCAAATCCCTAAAATTTAGGATCTTATCTTGGGGAGGAGGCTAATTTCGAAAATCATGGGGTTTTTCAAACCCTAGCTTTCGAAATCTTGAGGCTTAAGTAAAGGATTTGAAACCCTTTCAAATTTTCGCAAATTAGGGTATAGAAACCCTAATCTCGAAATTTCTAGCCTCCTAGGGTTTATTGGCTATAAACCCTAATATGTCAAGTTCATACAATTGCATAATACTAATTGAAAAAAAGTTAACCAAAGGCTCTGATACCACTGATGGGATTTGTACAAACAATCCTATGTGTGCATGCAACCCTAGAATTTGATCTATGTTTTCACTATTAGATACACAACATTATGAACACATAAAGAAACCCTAATTCTAGCATATAAGTAATCATATTAACATACAAATAGGTTTATAATATTACCTTGATTGTTATGTAGCAATAACAATCCCAAATCTCCTTGTATTGACTTTTGAAGGCTTAGAGTCACAAGTGTCACTCCTATAATGGTTCACAAACACCAAGAGCAAAATGGAGAAGCAAGAGAGAGAGGGAAGAGGTATAAAATTCGTTTCTAGGAACCCTAGACGAGGCATGGACGAATTCTTATGGCCTCAGGGTTATTTATATAGGTGTAGAGATTAGATTTCAGTCCTTATCCTTATCTAGTTGCTTGCCCACCAAGCAACCATAAGATAAGCCTTGAAAACCCTTATCTTTTATCCTTTGGATGATTTCAAGGATCCTTATCTCCTTGAATTCGTTCAACCCATATTTATTATAACCATTACCATATTTTGTAACTATCACATAATTACAATTCAGCCCCTCTAGTTTAATTAATTACATTTGATCACAAAATTAATTCTTAATTAATTATTGACCAATATTAATTAAACAAATATGATTTCTCCTTTAATATATTATTCTTATAACATATTAATAAATCATAATAACCTCTCTCTTTATTTATTTCTCCAATCAAGTTGCTTTGGTGAAGGCAACCCAAAAGGACCATGCACCATCGGGTCAAGTACATACCAAAATAGTTATGGACTTAGACACTAATCCAACAGAAACATGTGGGCACCTCCTGTTAGGTAAGCAATGCACTTTCATTTCTTTTTATTATGCTGGTGTAAATAAAAGTGGATAAATGAAAATGTAAAAGAGACATACCTTAACAATAAGACACATCAGCACTACAAGTCGTTTACAGTGATCCGTACAAAGTACTTTGAGACAACCCGAATATTCTATAGATATATAATGAACAAACTAAAATTAACTAACTGACATTTATATTATACCAAATAGCAATATAAGAGAAAAATAAATTATATGTAAATAACAGCAAAGTAAAATATAAATATAATTAAATGCTCAATTATTCTCTCCTGAAGATCCTCGGCAGCTTTGTCGCCTAAAGAACCACATAGCATATTCTTTTCGTTTTGAAACTCTTCTTTGCATGTATTCCACAAAGGAATCCACTGAACAGCTTCCATTGTGGTCACTTGTTTTAACACAGATCTTTCAAACGACAAAAGCAATCATCAGAATGAATACTTCTTGGATGAGAGCATTAATGTCTTTTCGGTATTGCCCAAATCCTAAGTTAAACATCTATATAACTTTATTTGTCATTCTTTTCAGTAAATCTTCATGTTGAGGAAAGTATAATAAAATAAAAGAAAGAAAAAATTGGTCACCAAGTTTTAACATTATTTATGACCTCCAACCATATTGAGCAACAATTACATCCATTTAAAGACTCTTTTAAAAATCTTTCATTTCCATTGAATGATGTTCGATCATTTCCTAATGGAAAGATGAAAAACTTATGACGGTCTACCAAAATTACACGTATACCTTTTAGTCTATTATATATTACATATAAATAGATAGAAGATTATTGGACATTAGTCTTTACAATTTTTTTGTTGTAGTACATTGACTAAAATCTGAATATCTCCTTAGAATAGATAGAATTTTGTAAACTATTATAGAATTGAAATTTATGTACCTTTCCAACGATAACAGGTGAATTTCCAATAGGATCAATATTGGTAAATGGTAATTGGCCCTTTTTCTGCAACATCATCAATATCATCTCTAAATCTTGTTATTCTAAAAATCATCCTTCCAATTCTTCATCAAACCTGTAAGAGACATTTCAACAAACATATAATGGGCATACCATGAAGCTAATAAAATAACAGATACTATAGATTTGTAAAGGTTGTTACCAACGTCACAAACTCCGAAAAGTAACGTCTATGAAACTTGTACCTGGGATTCAAAAACAAAAACCAATGTTTCATTTTTTGATTTGTTTCTTTGAGTAAATCTCATAAACCGATAGATGACCAGTTTCAATTAGAAACTACATAAAAAAATATGAAAATTCACTAAAAATTTAAATAAATAGCTGGTGGGCAAATGTTTTAGCATCTAATCAAAGTACCATACTATTCCAAACTCCATCAACTGCCCTCTTTGATTTTGAAATGTCGATGCTTGACTTGGAAACCACAAATTTAGAGATCCACCACCCTTAAGAACAAATATGTTTAGTCAACAGAAACTGTAAGTATTCTACACTCAAAAGAAAGACTTAAATAAGGAAACTCTTAAACAAATAAACTCCAATTAGATATTCACTCTGATTCCTTTTCTTATAGACAATTCCACTCAAACATAACATGAAACAGGTAGTGTGCAGTTATGTAAAACACATAAAGTTTAACAAAAAAAAACATGTACCCCTTCATATTGAAATTTGATTGACGAACCCTAGATATAAAGACGTAGGCGGTGGTGATTGGTCTGACGATGAGTACATCTAAAACATCTATCAACGATTTTTGACTGCACGGAAAAAAAGAACAATTAATATGAACATTAAGAACATATTTAAAGAAAATCATCCAAAATTGTTTGGATTTCGTTGAACAACTGTCACTTCTTGGGTTCTGGTATGCCTTCGATCTTCATAGCGGTGAAGCAAGGTGATGGTGGCGGCTGTAAACATCAAGCGTGATATGTAAGCAGCAGTTAATAAGCAAAAGGAGAGGGCAAAAGGCAAAATTAAAAAAAAATAGGATTCAAACCTTTTACACATCAACGAAACCCTAGACTAACACCTAAACCCTTAATCTCAATTTCAGAGTCGAAATTCTGCTCCCTCACTACAGATGCTCCTCACCGCCGCAGCCTCTTGACGCCGATTTCAGGTGTGTACTTCAATTTCATAAACCCGGAAACCACCACAACAGATCCACCTTCTTCATCTGAATGGAAGAAGAAGCTGATTGAAGAACAATAATGGTGGTTGCAATGGAATATGATAGAGGAATTTGAGACCTACGTAAATAAGAACGCGGCAGTGGATAAGGGTTACTTGCATTGGTCAAGGAAGGTGGTGGTAAAAAAAATCTTAGATAAGAAGTATGAGAAAAACAAAATAACGATGGAAAAATGTATGACGGTTTGTGTATGGGGGTTTGTGCGAGACAAAAGGAAAAATAGAAGTTTATTAGCAAAAGAAGGAAGTCAAAAAAGTTGCGTGTAATAATAACAAAGCAAAAAAATGGAACGTCTGTGGCAAAAGTAGTAATAACAAAGCAAAAAAAAATGGAACGTCTGTGGCAAAAGTAGTAATAACAAAGCAAAAAAAATAGAACGTCTGTGGCAAAAGTAGTAAATGAAGGAAAAAAAATAACAGAAATTAGAATTGACAAATTTCCTGTTCCTCAGGATTTTAATAGTATATATAATATTCAGCGAATTTATTTATTTTTTACTTTTTGTAATAAAAAATTTAGATACCAAATAAAGAAGGTTAAATTTGACTTTCATTGATGTTTATAAAATTGACCATAAGTTCTACTTAGTTCCATTTTCGCTTCATTGCCATAACTATCTCATTATTGACGTTTTGACGTTTTGAAACATCTTATTTGCAAATGATAGTTTTTGTTTTCTCATTTTGAAATAGGAACTGATGATTAATTTTCAAACTCATATTCAATGAATCAATGATTATTATTTTACGATCACAATTTTTTTCTCATTTCGTCCTTCAGTCATTATAATTATGTGGACACATTGTTTCTATACGACGTTTAAGTTGTTTAAAAAAATAAAGAGTATTAAGTTTTTTATTTTATTTTATTTTATTTTTTATTATTCAAACAACAAATCTAACATACTTTTAAACTACTCCTTAAATCCAGTTATGTCCACGACGAAACTTGAACCTTCAACCTCAAGAAAAAATAATAACATCGGATACTGTTGGGCTAAAAACCCTTTAGTAAAAAGTATCTCCGTGACCATTATATTTAGTCACTAATTCTCTACATTGGTCATTAAACATTTAATACAGTAAGTATTATCATTGGTGACTAATATTTGTTATGATATTATAAAAAAATTATTGACATAAATTGCAACTAAATGAGAATCAAAAACTAGAAACACACCGTTTCTAAAATTCTATAAAAACATATAATGACAATAGTATAGCCTGGATTTTACATCAATCCGTGATTTGAAATTACCCCTGTCAAGTTTCATATTAATATATTATGACTTTTATTAAACTATCTCTGTAATTTTTGAACTGTATAAATTTTATTATGTAAAAATATGAAACAAATTATAACTTAAGTACTTTTATAAAAATTAGAAATTTGCAAGATTCTTTATTTTAATAAGTAATGTTTTATAATTTATGGTCACCATGTTTTTGTTTAATTTTCCACTGACTTTGTTTTTTTATCACACTTTTTATTTTTATTTTCAACTAAGATCTAATGACCATTATTTTATGGTTATCATTTTTTCCCAACTAATATATGTACAAATAGCTAGTGACTACCATTATGTGGTATTATTTTTCTTTCAATTTGTAATTCAATGGCGACTATTGTGCCGTCTGGATGTTTCTATATGTCATGTACGTGGACGTGAAAAGCAAATAGTACACGGCTCTAACATAGTTGACCATTATTTTTTGTCATTACCCGTGACGATTTTTTTTTACTAATACTTGTTGTTTTGTCACAAAATAATTAATTTTATTTTATTTTATAGACTAGTGACCAATAAAGTGACGGGATCATATTATTGGTCATTAAATTTAGAGCATTACCAAAATTCAATGACAATTTAATATATGGTGACTAAATGATGTTAGTGACTGGATTTTGAGTCTTCACCGAAAATCGGTTAATACCAAGAAATTTCTTGTAGTGAAATGAGTTTGCCAACAAGTCAGACATCATCATATAGCTTCCCAGGATTTGTGAATTTGTGTGCATTTTGCTCATTATATAACATTGCAACATCTCATTGCAAATGTTGGGGTATGAAGACTTGAGCAAAGGTGCTCTTGGTGAGAAAATGTGTTCTTAGTTATTCAAAAGTGCTCCTAAAGAGCAAATGTATCCTTTGTAATCAAAGGTACTCTCAATGATCTAAAGGTGCTCTTGGTGATCAAAATGTGATCTTGTTGAGCAAATGTGCTCTTAGTGATCTAAAGATACTCCTGGTGATCAAAAGGTGCTCTTAAGGTGTAAAGATGCTCTTGGTGATCAAAATGTGCTCATAAGGTGTAAAGATGCCCTTGGTGATCAAAAAGTGCTCTTCGTGACCAAAATGTGCTCTTTACGTCTAAATGTGCTCTTGGTGAGCAAAGGTACTCTTGGTGCTCAAGTGTTGTGTTTCAAGGTCGAAGGTTCTAGAAGTACTTATATGGCATCCTATGATTATTGGAAATTAGGGCATCCCCTTATGGACTAATTATCGATGGGTCTAGCCCATCAGAATTATGGTTTCCCATAATTATCTAAAAGTAGGCTCGTATTCTCACCATTATTTATAGAACGTTTATTTTGTAAGAACTTTTTAAAGAGCGATCATTATGAAAGCACATCCTTTATAGCAGTTAGTAAGAAAGAGTGATTATTTTGTTTTGATAGCTCAAGTATGGTGCAACATTATGTGATTGTAATAATTATTTTAATGTTTAATAAACTTATCTCTCTCTCTCTCTCCCTTGCTCCCTTTCTCTCTCTCTCTCTCTCTCTCTCTCTCTCTTCCTCTCTCTCTCTCTCTCTCATAGACGTATGTTACTTTAACCAAACGACATTAATTATTTTGTTCAGTTTTGATTTCATTTTTAGAAATTATACTCTGAAAGTATCACCAAAGTTCGTTTATCATTTGTATGAAGTGTTTAACTTGTTTTTCCCAACAAATTGGTATAAAAGGTATTGCTGAAGATAGGAGAGTTAAGATTGACAAATTCCGTAACGCCCTGTTCCAAATCAATTCCTAATTCGAGGTTGTGGCCCAAAGATCGGTCATCATAAGGATTAGGGCCTTTGAAAAGGTAAGATTTAGGCCCATTTGGATGTGGATAATGTAGACATGTGACCGAATAGTTCGGTTTGCATTTTCGAGTCAAAGGGTAAAATTAGAATGTAGTGTTTCAGACTTCTTTTATGAATTATGGATTTTAGTTCGATGTGTTTTAAGTCAAAAGTAATTAGATAGGGTTGTAGAGCTCCTCAATATCTTTCTGTGGATATAAAGAACATCGAAAATGAAGTTAGAACGAAGAAGTTATGACCGTTTGAAGTTTGGGTGGTTTTGGGCCATGCTAAGTACGTTGGGCGTACATAAAGGTGTACACTGGACGTACTAATGGAATCCTGAGTACGCTGGGTGTTAGGATAAAATCCTTAAAGATTGATAAGATTCAAAACAGTATGTAAATAAGAACACGACAATGATTCAAAATAAGCTAAATGATTCAAGCTTAACAGCCTCAGAAGAGCTCGATTAAGAACTGCTATTGTTGAGGCATGATTAGGATTTACAAAACAATTTCAAAGATAAAGAGTTAACCTGCTACGGTGCATGCATGCACTATAAATACATAAACCTTAATTAATGAGATGGTTGGACAGGACCAATATCGTGTACATAATGGACTAAAAACTGTAAGCCCAATGACGCAACTTCAAATACCCAACAATCTCCCCCTTTGCGTCAATTGGGGCGAGAGATGCTTCACTGTTGAGTCTTCTTAATTTTCTTGAAGCGTTTGGGTATCACAACAAGTAGAGTATTGCGAAATACGATATACCATCTAATCATATCTTTGAAGTTCTTCTTCGCAACAGCATCATTCAGGCTACACTTGTTAATGATCTCCAAAATGTGTTCTAAGCAGGACGCGGAAAACAAGTGTTTGTTGGGCAAAGAGAAGAGGCACTTTTGTAAAGCTCCACAAGCACCAGTCCCACGCTGAAACATCACAATCCAGTGGCTTGTATCAATCGTACCCATACGCATTTCGCTCATGTCGCTAGCTTTTCCAATCGGATTGACAGTGGGCTTTCATTTCAGAACTTTAGCTATTTCGATGTCATGCTTTTCCACTTCATATCTATACGAAACCAACATTCTCTTTTGGTGAGCTAGAATGGGTTCGTATTTTTGCTCTTCAGTCAGCAAGAGGTTGAGCAACATAATCCAATCATGAGGATTAAGATTGGCAGATCAGCAAGCGTGAATTCATGCATAACATTTTCCGAACCCTTGTTGCCTTAAACTACACATTCACAAAGCCTCCTGTAGCAATTGGCCCTGTAACCTTGACTGTTTGTTAACTTCTGAGCACTCCAGGTCAAATACTGAGGTTTGCCATGATTGACATAAACGTCAATTAAGGCTTTATCCACTTTCGCATCAGGAGAGGGAACGTTTGCAATTGAATCAAAGTAGTCGAAAACGAAGGCTCTTCGTATTATCGACATATTGAATTGGGAATCCTTCATGTTTTCCAGGTCGAAAGAAACTATTGGCTCCAACCAGTGAACACTTGGGAATTCAACTACCTCAAGCAACAATCGCACCAAGATCCACAATGGAAAGAGCGTTTTTCTACTCCCCAAAGTGTCGTGAGCTTCTTTTTCTTTTCATTCCTTCTTCTCAGCTTCTCTAACAATCCGAGCACTTTCATTTATTTCTTGATCACGAGCCTTTCGCTTTAGCTAATTTTATTCGTTTTCTTCTTCTTCATCGACATCGCCCATTGGATCTTTCCCTTTCAAACCCGAAACTACATTACCCTCCGGTTCGTTTTTGTTTTTAGGTGCTTCCACCCGTCTTAGTAATGTTATCTTCTCCCCCTTGTTTTGGAGGGACAGGGGCCTTAGAAACACCTTCAAGTTTGTTCATAAGAGCGAGAGCAGGACTAAGCTTATCAGCCAAGTGTCTGCGAATAGTGATGGTCAGAATATGATCATGGGCCTCAAGAAGATTGGAAAGTTATGCATTCACGTCTCCCACGCCTTGTTTCAGAACTGCTCTTTCAGATTTAAGCTCCTCAATTTCTTTCTTCGCGTGCTTGAGCTTGATGGTTTGAGCGTGTAGTTGAGTGGTGTGAAGAGCAAGTTCGTCCATTATTTTACTCTCAACAGTCAGATCATCTTGGCACTTGGTGAGCCATAAGGAAATATAAAAGTGAAATGTTGTGTTATCATCAGCGATACATGAATGAAGCTGTTCCAGTTTCTCCCATTCAGTGCAAAGCAAAGTGCTCAGTTTCATGATCGCATCATTCGCCTTGGTAGCATTCGCTTCAACTGCAGTATGAAGCTCTGTCATAAAAGTCATCTTGTCTGAGATTAATTTATCGGCTTTTTTAGTCGCTTGTTGACTTGAAAGGGTTGAGTCCTCAACTTTCTTGTTTGCCTATGCAAGATTGGCTGCATGTTCTTCTAAAAGAGTATCAAGCATACTCTTAATCGCGGCTTCAACATATGCTTGGCTTGAGGAGGAAGTAGAAGATGCAATAAAAGTATCCATCTTGGCGTGTAGATATTTGAAATGCCTTTGAGTGAGAGGGGCATCATCACCACCTCCTTCTTGGATCGAGAATGGACTATAGTAAAAAGTATCAAAGTCTAGTTCATCAGCACTGAGAGGATCATCAGAACCATGTTGAGGTTGAGGAGTAATAGGAGATGTGGTAAAAGTAGTTGTAAAACCTGATGTCTTTGTCCCCGCATTAGATGCATTGGCATTAACAGGAGGTTCGCCTGTGGTGGTAGTTGTAGTGGTTTCAGGGAAAATAGGTGGTTGTTGATGAATAGAAGTTGGTGGTTCAGTAGTAACAGGAGGTGGGCAAGGATCTATTGTGATAGGAATAGATGTGGAAGTAGGTGACGGTGGAGGGGATGGAATAATAAAATTTACCTCTTGGTCATTTAGGTTAACATCATCCTCAGATTCGGCGCGATTTGCATCATCAAATTCGCTTTCAGATGAAGTTGAGGAAGGAATGAAAACGTAAAGAACTTGTTTCTTCACTCGCTTTCGTTTCGGAGATGAGGGAGCAGGCATGGACGAATCTCCTTTTGTCATTCGCTTTTTGGTAATCTGAATGAGGACATATGGACCCTCTTTCGGTTGCTTTGGTTTTCCCCCTTTCTTGACCTTATCAGCTTCATCAAGAGTATGTTGTGTCTCAGGAGTGATGACTCTTGGTCCTGAGGCTTGACGCTTCTTGTATTCCCCAATGATTTTGCTTGCTCCCGACACACACCGGTACATGGATTCAGGAATTGAACCCACAAAGGAAAACTTGGAGGTATCAGCAACGATGATCTTGGTGGTGTGAAACATGGCAATCGATGACATCAATGAATCTGCCATGACTGGTATGTTAAGCGTCGCAGTTGCACGTTGTACCACGATGGTCCAAAATCGACCACAAGAAATCTCGCTATGTCGAGTAGTAGAGGTTTTGCTTTGCACCAGTTGAGCCTATAAAATGGAACCATAGTCTAATTTGATCCTATGGTAGAGACCATAGAGGATCGTCATGAAGGACTTACTGGCACAATCCAAACCAGTTACCTGTACAGAAAATGCCTTGAAGAGAAGGGTGAAGAGACCATTCCATAGGGGAGGAAGGTTAGACTTCTTGAACTTGGTGATGGAGGGGATGAGATCTGTGTACCCCATCTGATAGAACATGTCGATGATTTGAGCAGTGGAAATCGAATCTGGGTTTACCATGGAATCATCGTAGGCAAGCCCTAGAAGAGAGCAAAACCTAGCCTTTGTGAGAGAAGTTTTCTTCTCAAATAACTCGAAGGAAATCCATTCCTCCTCTCTGATGTAGGCTGTTGTAGAATAAGCTTTTGACAGTAGTGACACCAGAACACATTCGACCTTGGTTAGAGCGATGACCAGAGGTGAGTACTTTAGGCATTCTACAACCGAAAACATGAACACATCGTATTTGAACAGAGCCAAGTCGAGAATCAAGTTTTGGTTCTATTTGATATTGAGGAGAGAGGACTGGGCAGACTGTTCTTGAACTGAGGAAGAGTCAGCCATTGTTGCATGTAAGAGAAGAAGATGAACAGTTGAGAGAAAAACCGCCTTTTAGGGTTCGCAAAAAATTTGAGGGTGGTAAATGATGAATTGTTGATTGATAGCTCTATTTATAGGGAAAGAGAGAAACCAAGTGAAAATTGTGCGACAATACCTAATTAGACGCCTAGAAAAATGGGATGTGACAACTGTAGCGGCTGATAGGGTGTCAGGTGACATCAGGCGGCATGAGAATTGGAACCGTTTGAAATTCCACGCGCCTTTTATTTCAGAAAACTTATCTTCAATTTTTGTGTCAGCAAGTTTTATCCCCAACGTGGCAAATTCCTTGTGTTCTTTTAAATGAATATTCATCTTTCTCTTTTGAGAAACGAATTGCGTAAGTTCATATAAAAGTGAATTTGCGAAATTGAAAAATGCCATAAGTGTCATGAACTAGACTTTTGGAAAATCATAAAGATCTTCGTGCAAGAGTGCGCCAAAGATAAGGAAATAAAGCAAATTATACCTGTGGGATTTAACTGATGTCAATAAAGACATGAAATTGTGGATCCCGGCACGAATCTCTTCCTTCTAAGTCAAGAGAGACGAAGAAGTGTCTGTGTGTTTTCTCGTTGAAGTACGATCATTTGTTGTTATGAAACAATGAAAGGCATCTTTTAAAGTTAGGCTGAAAAGGTAGCTAAATCTCCAATCAAACAACGAACTTTATATAAGTGTGAGTTTTGGATGAAGTACTCATTTGACCAGTGTAGTCAGTTGAACGAGTAGGCTTGGAATTAGTTTAGTGACTAAGCGAAACTTTGTAATCTCAAAAACAATAAAACTGGATCTTATGGGAAGAAAAGACTTTGTTTTAGAACAATTCAAAAAGATTACGCAAAAAGAAAAAGAGATTTTGTGGTACAATTCATATTCAAGCCATAATATCTGGTCTACTAGCTGTTAGATACATTAAGGATCCTATCATTTGTCGATAGAGAGCCATATCAGCAGCCGATTTTTCCAGAGATGGAGTTAGTTTCGTTCCGAATTCCATTGGAACCTTCACTTTGGAGTCTCCCATCATGCCGAACTTAGTCAGAAAGGTCTTTGTGTATGTTTCCTGATTTATAAAAATGTCTTCTGGTCCCTGTCTTATATTCAATCCAAGGAAAATGTTAATTGGACCCATAGAGCTCATCTCAAATTTAGTTTCCATCAACTTTCTGAATTCAGCTGTGAAGCTAGGATTCATGAAGCCATAGATGATGTCATCAACATAAATTTGGACGATCATTTAGTGGTCTCCCTATTTCTTGCAAAAGAAGGTTGGGTCAACCGAACCTTGTTTAAATTTGGACATTTTAAGGAAGCGAGTGAGAGTTTCATACCAGGCTCTTGGAGCTTGCTTTAGACCATAGACTACTTTTTCCAATATATAGTAGTGATCATGATACATCTCGCTTACAAAACCCAGTGGTTGTTCCACGTACACGGTCTCTTCTAATTTTCTATTTAAGAAATCACACTTAACATCCATTTGAAATACTTCAAAGTTCTTGTGCGTTACATATTCCAAGAAGATGCGAACAGATTCCAACCTTGAAACAGGTGCGAAGGTTTCTTCGTAGTCGATGCCTTCTTCCTGAGAATATCCCTTAACCACGAGTCTCACTTTGTTCCTTATAACATTGACTTCTTTGTCCATTTTGTTGCATAACACCCATTTTAAACCAACAACCGATGCATCTGCTTGAGTAGGAATTAACCTCCAAACCTTGTTTCCCTCGAACTCTTTAAGTTCATCTTGCATCGCTTGCACCCAATCAGAGTGATCAACAGCTGTATTGACGGTTTTGGGTTCAACTTTGGAAACGAAAGAATTGAACATGTAGAATTCCACTTTAGAGAATAATGCAGTTCGGTTCGCTTTTATTTGAGATCTCGTGAGAACACCTACAGAAGATTCACCAATGACTTGAGTTTTGGGGTGATCCCTAGTCCATTTGACTAGAGGAGGATAATTTGGATCATAAGATGGATCCAGCTCAACATCCACATCTTCGAGTTCTGATTGAATGTTCGTGTCATCATTCGCATATGTATTGTCCCCCTCGAATGATGAGTGAGTCTCAAAGACTGGATTCGCGTCTTCTTCCTCGACTAGACTTTCTTGTGCTATCGTTAAAGGTGAATCCTCCGCCTGGAGAGTTGAGCTTGATGATGAAGAGCTCTCCCCCTGGAACGTAGTGCTCATGTTTTGAGGCTTATTCGCAACTGATGGTTGATTGTGCATATCTTTAGCAGTGTCATCAATTATCTTCTCCATTTCGTCTACCTAATTATCAGCTTCCTTTGCTTCAGATGTGATGGCCTTCTCTGGTTCTTCAAATAGAAGCATGAATTCTTCATAGAGATTGGCCGATGGAATGGTCATTTGGTTCAATTAAGGAAAGAGCTATTTAGATTGACTGTCATTCTATTGCGTCTTCTTTATGTAATTGTCATTGAATGTGAAATAATAGGTTTCTTTAACCTTTTTGGATTGTTTGTTCAGAACCCTATGTGCTTTTGACGTTAACGAAAATCCCAGAAAAATGCCTTCATCAGCCTTCGCGTCAAACTTGTTTCATTGTTCCTTTGAATTGAAAATGAAACACCTGGAACCGAAAACATGGAAAAAATTGACGTTAGATTTTTGTTTATTGATAATTTCGTA
The DNA here is from genome assembly GCF_051521515.1 of Lactuca serriola. NCBI lineage: Eukaryota > Viridiplantae > Streptophyta > Magnoliopsida > Asterales > Asteraceae > Lactuca > Lactuca serriola. Next base: position 139,842,665 of record NC_136413.1, read on the forward strand.
AGGAGTGACAACAAATCTTTTATTAAGAAGCGATCTGTTTTGAGTAAAGCAGGTAGTGGCAACAACATCAGCCCAAAAGTGAAGAGGAAGTGATGCGAACAAAAGCATGGTCCTATCTGCTTCACAAAACGAACGGTTTCATATTTCAACGACCCTATTTTGTCGTGGAGTATAAGGAACGGAAAAATTGTGAGATACTCCCTTATCAGTGAGGAATTCATCAAACGCTTCGTTCTTAAATTCCATACCGTTGTCGCTTCGAACATTGCGAACCACCTTTCGTAGTAGTAACTCAATTTTCTTGATAAAATCTTTGAGCCTAGGAGTGGCTTCAGACTTCTGCTTAAGAAAGAACACCCAAGTGAAATGAGAAAAATCATCTACAATTACGAGAATATATTTATTACCACCAATACTTTCAAATGCAGATGGTCCATAAAGATCAATGTGGAGCAATTCGACTGGCTCAATAACCTTCTTGTTCACTATAGTTGGATGACTTTTCCTACTTTGCTTTCCCATTTCACATGCGGCACAGATATGATCCTTGTCTTATTTCAAGAGAGGAAGACCTCGCACATGATCACCAAGAACTAGCTTGTTGATGTCTTTGAAGTTATGTTGCGAAAGTATCCTATGCCATAGCCAACTATCGTCTATTGCGGCCTTAGAGAGCAGACATATAGAAGGTTTCCCTCGTATCGTATTGATGTCCAATGGATACATCTCTCCTTTTCGTTTTGATTTAAGCAACACTGATTTTGTCTTCTTTTCGATAGTTTCAGATCCTTCATCATCAAACGAGACCATTAGTCCTGTACCCACTACCAACTGCGAAACACTTATTAAGTTGTGTTGATGTCCCTCAACATATGCCACTCTGCAAAATGAGTATTCACCATTCGTTATCATGCCATACCCTTTGATTTCCCCAAGTGCATTGTTACCAAACTTCATGAGACCACCATTCTTCAATTCTATGCATTCTCTAAGCTCCACCTTTCTTCCTGTCATGTGACGAGAACAGCCACTGTCGATATACCATTCAATGTCAAACTGTTTGTCACGAATAATCTGCAAAAATTAAGCAGATTTAGGAACCCAAAGGTGTTTGGGTCCTCATGAGCCTTTTACAGAAACTAGATAAGCAATATAGAGATCAATCACATAATTTTGTTTTATTAGTGTTGTTTGATCTTTCTGTTTATTGTGAAAACCTTGATACGATTATCTTTCTGGTTTGATTCTTTCGTGTTAGTTTTTTTTTTGTTTTTTTGTTTCTTATTTGATTTTTAAAAAAACTTTCACTCTTTCTCCTTAGATCTAGGAGTGTGGGACTCTGAAACAATCTCCGCCTTTCCTTTATCGTGTGTTGAGGAGGTGGAAGAGTGCGAAACTCCTAGTTTAGAAACGAATGTGGTTTTGGGATCTCACTTATGATTTAAATGATAGGTGGTTCTGGAGACAGAGGATATGAGATGACTTGTATGTCTTTGATCCTGAGGACTGTGAGGCTTATGAGATGAGAAGCCTTTTGTCTTTGCATTTGAAGAGAGTTTCTGGCTTTTAACATTTGATCCAATGTTAGTCTGAGCATTGAAATGCTTTTCATGGTGAACAAAGTTAGGGTTCCTTGACTTCCAAAATTGTATTCATTCCTGCAGATGTTTGTTGTACCTGTCATTTCGTTGACGTTTTTGTGCTGCGAACTCTTCAGCAGATTTGTGAACATTCACTTTTTCCCTTGTCTTTCGCACAGGAGTGTTTTCTTGAACTGAAGAGTTATCAGTGAGATTATCCTTGGTTCCACAGGAACTTCCATTTTAGTAGGTAGTATTAACCTTATTTAAAGGCTCAGCTACATACCTTCCTTTAACTCTCCAAGAGGTCTTCTCAGATAGACCTACTGTTTCGTCTGCATTGTCAATCGGGGTGGACCAGAAGTGCTTATCACACCCATCATCATTATCAACTTCAACTAAGGACGTTAGTTCGACAGTTTGACATTTAGTTGCGCCATTAATTGTAAAGACCTAGTTAGGCGATGTTTGCACCTTTGGAAAGACAGTCGCAACTTCCTTTAGAACCTTTGGATTATTATGATAAAGATGTGCGGATTTAACTAAATTTTCTGAAATGAGAGCTTTCGCTTTTTCAGGTTCGTTTTCAAGGAATTATGAAATTTCAACCTCATATTCTACAGATATTTCACTCATCTCATTGTCCTCATCGAATTCAGAAATATTATCAACATTTAATTAACTGTCTAAACTCAAATTCGAACTCAATGAATCAAATTTATATATAGTTTTGGTTTTGATCTTTATTTTGCTATTTTCATCGAGTAACTTTCTCAGCATGTCCTTGTGGTCCTTGGACTGAATATATGATTCAATTTTTTCAAGTCCAATTCTATAAGCTTCTGAGGTTTCGTCTGATGAGATGATAGATTCACATTGATAACAATCAACATCAATTTCATCTTCTTTTAATTCCAAAAATGGGAAGATCATATGATGAATTTTCATAGCAATTTCACAATTCAAATGCAATCGAGTGATATTAAATAAAGCCTCTTAGCAATCAAACAAAATATGTTACATTGTTTTAAAATATTTAAAATGTCTCGTTGTAAATAAATAGACTCATCCGTAGACCTAGATAAATCAGACTCTATTTTCTCTATTCACATCCTTCGTTCCTCACTCTTGGATGACACCCTGCTGATTTTGATCGGTTATGTTAGTGTTTGATAGGAGAGTTTGTTTCTAACTTTCACTTGTATTTGAAAAGGTGAATTTTAAATCGTTTAATTCAGTTTCATAATTAGATACAGGAACATTAAGAGATTCAAGGATAGAATGTAGCTTATTAAACAGTTGATCACATTCACTGATTTGTGCAAGAATGGGCTTCGCAGTGAAGCAGCTGTCATGCTTTCTTCCATTTTCTTCTCTTTTTCCTTCATCTTTTGCATACCCTTTCATTTGTGACACATAATTTTTCACCATAAAACACTTTCCACCCATATATGAATCCCATTCATTCACTACAAAGCTCTTTCCGTGAGTGGGCCTTCCAACCTCTTCATCTACTAAATCAGTGGACCGTACCTCCACTCCACCGAATTCATTATCATCATTATTACACTGCGCAATCAAAGCAAGTATTGATTTATCAGCTTTCTTTTTCTGCTTAATTTCCTCAAGCTTGCGAAGATGGTAGGCCTAATCATCTTCTCCCTCTTTCTTCTCATTCAATTGCCTTAACATGCATTCTTTAGCCAAATGATTCTTAACATGACAATAGTTGCATTCATAGCCTGAATCACCTGTAAGCTGTTTCTCTTTCTTTTCTTCTTCCTTCTGGAAGCTATTCACTTTCTCCTCCTTCGCTTTTTCTGAAATGTAGCTTCCCTGCCAATTTCGGTTTTTGTTGGAGGGAAACTTCTTCTTTGCGAATCTTCTTGGATTTGACACCATCAGAGCGAACTCTTCATTTGTTAGCTCATAGTCAGAAAGATTAGTTTCATGTTCATCCTCAACAATTTGCTTACCTTTTGCAACCAATGCCAACGAACCCATGCTAGACACAATTTTCATTTCTTTAGTCAATTCGCTTCATGTGACTTCAGTATACCTACCAGCTTTACTAAGGTGTAATTTCAAAACTGCTCATGAGCTTTCATCGTTGATAACACTGCCATCCATTCAGACCTTAACCCATTCATGAACTTTACCTTCTACTCGATGATTTCACGTCCAATGCCATGTTTCATCATTCTGCTCAAAAGATGATTCTATGGATTAAACGCTTGACTAAGATTTTCATCAGTCTTTTGTGCGAAAGCACCAAACTCAGACAACATGAGCATTTAAGTAGAATGATCCAGATCTGCATCTGTTGAGTAGAGCTCTTTAAGCATGTCCCATATAGCTTTGGCTGTATCACAAGAACTGACAAGGCGAAAGGTATCGGCCTATAATACGAATCTAATGATTCTCATTGCTTTGATGTTTCTTTGTAGCTTTTCTTTCTCATCTTAAGGAACTTCTTCGACATCCAGAATAAGTTGATTGAGTTCAGCCTGGGTTTTAATCTTCCTTTTTGTTCCAGAGTAAAAGAAAGTTCCAACAGTAATAGCTTTCTAGATCAAGTAACCATTATGTTCTAAACCTAGAACATAATCTTCAAAATGAAGTGCCCAAACTTCATAATCATTGGGACAGAGAATGGGAATTCTTGTTGTTGACCCAATACTGCTGATGGAGTTGATTTGAGAATCCTCTTGCGACATTTTAACAGGACCTTTGTAACCTGTTTAAGAATCTGACGGGTAAAAATATAGGGTAATATTGAGATTACAGCATCCAGAACACAGAGATGACGACTGAACAAGATCCAATATTAACGGAAACCCTAGTAGCTACTTGTAACAGAAGAGATGCGTATAGATTACACACTCTCCTACTCTGATACCAATTGTTTGGATAAATCTTTAAAGATCGATAAGATTCAAAACATGAAGTAAATAAGAACATGACAATGATTCAAAATAAGATGAATGATTTAAGCTTCACAGCCTTAGAATAGCTCGATTAAGAACTGCTACTGTAGAGGCGTGATTAGGGTTTACAAAACAATTTCAAAGATAAAGAATTAACCTCGTACGGTGCATGTATGCACTATAAATACATAAACCCTAATTAATGAGACCGATGGATAGGCCCAATACCGTGTACATAATGGACTAAAAACTATAAGCCCAATGACGCAACTTCTAATACCCAACATTGGGCGTACGCAATCAGTGCCTAAGCCCTATTTTCGTGGTTTAATCCCTATTTAAGCTCCTTAAACCCCCCAAACCCACACCATTCTCATCCTCCACCCCTTTCAAGAAACTGTAACCTTAGATGAGCCTTGTGAGCTAAAATATGGTGATTTTGAGTGATTTGGAGTATGCATGGTGCACCTTGGAGAAGAAGGAACTTCTTGTAGAAATGTTGGTTGAATTGGAACTTGTAGATCCGGGCTCTTTCACCTTGATCTATCTTCTAGAGGTATAAAGTTTGAATCTTGATGATGAATTTGTTAGATCTAGCTAGTTTTGGATGTTAAGAACTTTTGGTCATTTTAGTGCATAAAGTTTAGATGTTGAAAGTTTATGACCTTGTTATGGGTAAAGTTGGAAACCATATTCATCTAAACATCATTGTGATTAAGATATGAAAGGTTGGAGACTTGGACTTAATGGATTAAGTTGAAAAAGATGCACTTTTGGTCCCATTTGATGCTTAAAGGCTAGATCTTGGTGGTTTGGAGCATTCTAACAGATAAAGTTGGAAACTTTATCTATCATGGAGCTTTTAGGATCCATAAAAATGTAATCTTGATCCTTCTATACCTTCCATGAGAGTATCATGATATCGTAATGGATTAATAAGTTAAGGTTTTAGCTTTTGGACCCTTTCTAGACATGGAAAGTCATAAAGGTGGAAACTTTATGACTTAGAGTGATGTTGTGGGACTAGATCTGAGTGTTGAATGAAAGGACTTAAGAGATTAAGCACATAATGGAAAAGTGCCATTTGGCCTGGTAGGTCGGGCGTACCTTCGAGTACGCTGCGCATACTTGTATGGGGTCCTGATTCTGGTTGGAAAGTACACCATGCGTACGAGCTAAGTACGCTAGGCGTACTCAGCCTGAATTTTGATTTATTGACTTTGACTTCCATTAACCGTTGAATTTGATCAAGTTTGACCTTGGGCCAAACTTGAGGGTTTTGGCCTATTAACTAAGATTTTATTTGGTTCTAGTATTGATAGCTCGGAAAGCCGGCAGGGTAGCAGCTAAGGATTTCTTCCGGGGAGCTTTTGCATTCGAGGTGAGTCTCATAACTGTTTGTATGTGTCGAAGGCACCAATGCTGGCCTATTTGTTTTATGTGCTGTAGGAAGACCCGGGGGTTAGCCTAGGTATTATGTATGAAAGACCAGGAGGTGGCTCCTAGCATACTGTAAGCTATTATGTATGATAGGTAGACCCAGGGGTTAGCCCTAGGCATTATGTATGAGAGGCCAGGAGTTGGCTCCTGGCACACTGTATGCTAGTTAGCTAAGTAGAGTAGTATTGATGCTAGTTGTCTTTGTGATGCTTGCATGGAAGACTAGGATGTGGCTCTTGACACTTGTTAGTAAGACCCAGGAGGTGCCCCCAGCTTGGCAAGAAAGACCATGTGGTGGCCCGTGACATAATATCGAGACTATGTATCGGCACATAGCATGCTTATTGATTTTGATATATGCATGATATGTGTGGTTCATGGTTATGTATGACAGTATGTGATTTATGTGCTTATATGCTAGACAATATCTGTTTGAAAGAGACCGAAGGGGTAAGCCAACACCCATATATGCTAGGTAGTATGTTAATATGTATGGTATGTGGTCTTTGGGGAACTCGCTAAGCTTCGTGCTTACGGTTTTCAGTTTTAGTTTCTGGTTCCTCCAGTTTTCAAATAAAGGAGCTCGGGACAATCACAACGCTTACACCTATGTTTTCCTCCAGTTTTCAGTTTTAGGATGTTACAAGTTGGTATTGGAGCCTTGGTTTGAGGGATTCTGGCATACTCTCGGGTGTGCCTGAACTCAAACTGAGGGCTTGATGAAATTTTTATAAAATAAACATTTAATTACAAAAGAATTTCTAAGTAAAGAAGGGGTTTCATGCATGCAATCGACCGAGCTTAATTAAGTGGTTCCCAAAATACCAATGCATGTTCGTTATGTGATATGATTATGTGATTCACATGCTAGATTAGAGCTAAGGATCTATTAGAGATGCCTTTGTATGCTTATATAAGCTTGTAGATTTACATGCTAGAACTGATCAGCTAGTGGTAGGATGACCTATTTAGGTTATGCTTGATTGTATGAGCCTTCGAATTACATGCTAGTATAGATTCCTAATTAAAGGATAGAATGGCTTGATGAAGTATGTTGGTTAGATTTTCCATTTTCTGAATGATGCTTGCTTAGTACTTTGTGGGACTCTTAGCAATGTGAGCTAGCTACTAAGTGAATATGCTAAGTCAATGTGGCATAGGCTAGATAATCTCATAATGAGGGACTTGGCTCTATTGTGCAATTGTCGTTTGAGTCCAACCGTTCTAGGATTGAGACTTTTACTTGAAGGTGTTGGGTTTTGAGCAATCTAACACTCCTAAGGTGTTCATGTAACCCTAATACCTTGGATTTGTGTTTTACTATGAATACATGCAACTTTGTATTTCCAAGGTTCATAACCTATCTAGCATGGAATGGGGAACATTAAACATAATGGCTAGATGAATAACATACCCTTCAATTTGTGAGTTGATTCCTTGAAGTTTGAGAGCCTAGCACCAATAATGTGAATGCCTCAAATGGAAATCACAAATCACCACAAACATGGAAAAACCTTATGAGAGTGTATGTAGCTTATAGAAATCAGCCACCACTTTTTACACACACAACTAGTTCCATTTCAAGCATCACAAGCTCCTTTATATAGTGTGGAGAATTAGGGTTACATCCATGTAAACCCTAATACCCATGACTCTTCCTTTCCAAGGATCCATGGGTTAAAATCTCCAAGGACTATCCATGGACTCCGATGCATGCCAAGCCCATTCCATATGAGTATTAGCCCACACCTATATAAATACAAGAGCCCATGTTTAATTAGTCACCTTTTTGATCACCAAATTAATTCTAAATTAATTTATGATCAATGTTAATTAAATAATATGATTTCATATTAATATAATATAACTTATAATATATTAACAAATCATAAACATACAATTCTCAAATGTTTAACCATAAATAGTCCGGGTGAAGTGCAACCCAAATGGACCATGCTGGGTCGGGTAAAGTATATACCAAATAAGTTATGGACTTAGACACCTTATCCAATAGTCTCCCACTTGGATAAGCCTAATAACTATATTTTCCAATATTACTTCAGGAACCAACCGGCAATCATAGCTCTCAAAACTCTGTTGAACTATGAAGCGCCATTTTAGATAAGTGATCGTATAATCCTTTGTTCTAGATATCAGCCGGAGAAATACATGGAACAATGTCTTACTTATTGTGCAGCATTTTGTTTCTCGATTTCGCGATTTGTTTGACACAGAACTTAATTGAACACATCAACTTAGTTCTGACCAGGCCCGGTAAATGGATAAACACAAAATCATCGAGGGGCCCGGAAATCGCTTCTAATCCAAAAAGGAACAGATAACATTCGACTCATATGCTTGTTCTACTACTTGTTGAATTATACACAAAGTCACGTTTTATAACATCGAGTTACCAATGCGTTTACCTACAATTAATGTATAACCAACACATAGGCAACAAATCATATCTCTAGGTTTGAAGACTTATATGATATTACCGTCTCACGATCACTCGAGATAAATTCCATGAAGTGATGCCAGTGAGCGTGGGTGTATTCCAATACTCATAACTTATGAGAACTCATGACTGTTGTAGCAACTATTGCTATGGCTAAACACTTTTTGTCATCTACAAGCCCAATTCATGACAGTCTTAATTCATACCTACTTCCGACGTATGACCGACTGTGGAAGTTTGAATAAAGTAATTTATTTTGGAAGTCAAAACATGCAAAGCTGAAACAATAGTAAATAATTGACAAAATACAGTAACACCTTACTCATAAATAAAGACTCCATTTATTTATCATCAAATGTCGATTACATTTTACAAGTTTCAAAAATAGCTATCTAATGTGTAAAACTAATATCATCCTTCAGCCCTATGCGTCTCGCATGTTGTAAGTGCCTAACCCTCTTCAGTCCCTTCGTAAGGGGATCTGCAGGATTCTCTTCTGATGATACCCTCTTTGCCACGATGAGTCCTCCTTCTATCTTATGTCTTATGAAGTGATATTTTCTATCAATGTGTCTGGATCTGCCATGATCTCTCGGTTCCTTGGCTAAGGCAACCGCACTATTTCTATCACAGAAAAACTCCATAGGCTCCTTGATGGTTGGTACATCTCCAAGGTCTCCGATGAAGCTCTTCATCCATATTGCCTCCTTTTCCGCTTCACTCGCTGCTATGTACTTTGATTCACAAGTTGAATCAGCTACCGTCTCATGCTTAGAACTCTTCCAAGTGATTGCTCCTCCATTTAGGATAAAGACCCAGCCCGACTGAGAGCGGAAGTTATCCCTATCAGTCTAGAAACTAGCATCACTATACCCTACTACTCTCAAATCATCACTCCCACCAAGGGTAAGAATCCAATCCTTAGTCCTTCGTAAGTACTTGAGAATATTCTTTACCACAGTCCAATGAGCCTTGCCAGGGTTCCCCTGATATCTGTTGACCATCCTCAAAGCAAAGGCCACATCAGGGCGGGTACAAGTCATAGCATACATGACCGAGCCAACAGCAGAAGCATATGGAAATCGACTCATCTCAGCTATCTCAGCCTCTGTACTCGGGCTCTGAGTCTTGCTCAATTTGGCATTTCCTTTGATCGATAATTCTCCTTTCTTGAAGTTCTGCATGTTGAACCTTTTCAACACCTAATCCAAGTAGGTACTCTGACTAAGTCCAGTTAGTCTTTTACTCTTATCTCTTAATATCCTTATCCCTAGGATATAGGCAGGCTCTCCAAGGTCCTTCATAGCAAAACACTTCCCAAGCCAGGACTTCACTTCCTGCAAAGTTGGGATGTCGTTTCCTATGAGAAGTATGTCATCCACATACAGCACCAAGAAGCTAACTATACTCCCACTAGCTCTGACATAAACACAAGACTAATCTTCGCTTCTTGAAAAGCCAAACTCTTTGACTTTCTCATCGAAACAAAGATTCCATCTGCGAGGTGCTTGTTTCAATCCATAGATGGATTTCTGAAGCTTACACATTCTATTCAGGTGCTCTGTGCTGACAAAACCCTTTGGCTGACTCATGTAAACATCTTCAGCCAACTTCCCATTAAGGAAAGTGTTGTTGACATCCATTTGCCATATTTCATAGTCATGAAATGCAGCAATGGCTAACATAACCCTAATAGATTTAATCTTTGCTACTGGTGAAAAGGTCTCATCATAATCAACTCCCAGAGTTTGAGAAAAACCCTTTGCAACCAGTCGCGCCTTGTAAGTGTGTACATTACCATCCATGTCGGTCTTATTCTTGAAGATCCACTTGCACCCCACTGTCTTACGACCTAGTACATTGTCAAACAAGTTCCAAAGTTGATTGTCATACATGGACTGTATCTCGCTGTCCATAGCCTCTTTCCATTTAGCAGCCTCAGGGGCTGCCATGACTTCTGTGTCACTGTTAGGTTCATACAGATTTACCAGTGTACTATCACTGATAAGTGTGTCACCTTCCGCAGTAATATGGAAACCATAGTAATGCTCAGGTGCATTCCTAACTCTCGTGGAACGCCTCAGAGGTACAGACTCATCAGCCGAATCAACAGGAGTTTCCTCCTCAGGTTGATTGCTAGGATTTGAAGTTCCTTCACCACTTGACTCTTGAAGTTCTTCAAGGTCAATTTGCCTCCCACTGTTTCCTTGCTTCATGAACTCTCTTTCATGTAAGACTCCTCTCCTTGCCACAAAGACCACATTCTCACTGGGTCTGTAGAAGAGGTAAACAAAGGATTTTTGTGGGTGGCCGATGAAAATACACCTCTTACCTCAAGGTTCGAGCTTATCGTAAGTCTCCCGTCTCAGAAAAGCCTCGCAACCCCAAATCTTGATGTGGTCCAAGTTGGGAACTTTCCAAGTCCACATCTCATGAGGTGTTTTTGAAACCTTCTTTATAGGGACCAGATTAAGGATATGGGTGGCAGTCTCTAAGGCATACCCCCAAAAGAGATTGATAGCGAAGCTCGTCTCATCATAGAGTGAACCATGTCCAACAAGGTCCGATTACACCTCTCAGCCACACCATTCAGTTGTGGTGTCTTGGGAGGTGTCAATTGTGAGACAATCCCACACACCTTAAGATAGCCGAGGAACTCTATGCTAAGATACTCACCACCTCGATCGGATCTAAGCATCTAAATGTTCCTGCCCAATTGATTTTCTACTTCCTGTTTAAACTCTTTAAACCTATCAAAAGTTAACCATATCTACTATAATCATCAGTAAAAGTCAGGTAGTAGCAATTAGAATCCCTTGTTGCGGTTTTGAAGGGTCCACATACATCAGTATGTATAAGGTCCAACAAACCCTCACCATTTCACAAGAACCAGTGAAGGGTGATTTTTTCATTTTTCCAAGCAAACAAGATTCATAACTATCATCTGACTTTAGGTCAAATGACTCCAAGACTCCATCCTTTTAGAGTTGGCTTATGAGTTGCTTGTTTACATGTCCAAAATGACAATGCCACAATGATGCTTTATCCAAGCTAGTAGAAGAATCAATACACAACACATTATTTCCTAGCTTATCTACAACCGACATAATTTCATACACACCATCACAAGGTAATGCTTTAAAATAAAGAACATTATTAAAGAAAGCATTAATACTACCAATTTCATTATCCAAAGAAAAGGTAAACCCTTTTCTATACAAACTATGAAAGGAAATAATATTCCTCGCCACTTCGGACAAGTAAACACATTTATTCAAATCTAACTTTAGCCCACTACTAAGCAACAAAGTATAATGTGACATCCCGAAAATTTCTAACTTGCATTCTTCATTCCTTATACATAATAGACTCGTTTGGCTATCTTGTAGTACCATTTAGGGTCTATCGGAGCGTTCTAAACGTGTTATAATCAAGGTTGGAGTGTGGAAAAGGGTTAACTCAAAGTGTAGGAATCAAAAAGAGGCCAAACACTCCAACACATGGAGTGTGCGGCCACACACTTGAGTGTGCGGCTACACATATGTGTTTGCGGCCTCACACCCTTCCCAACCGCACACTCCACCTATATATACCACACTTAGTCATTTTTGAACATTTCTTTTACTTCTTCAAGTATAGAACTCGAAATCCTCTCAAGTATCATCCATTCTCCTTGAAGATCTTCATAAAAGGTACCAAGAACACCAAGAACACCAAGAACACCACCTGGCCGCACACACACATATGGTGTGTATTTTGGCCATACACTCCTTTGTAAAGCCTTATACCCCTTCATACAATCATATATGGTTGTAACACTTCAATATAAGTGTTTACTAGTCCCTAAGGTGGTCCCAATTCATTAATTAGTTGTTCATAACACTAATTATATTCATACATGTGTCAATATATGCTAAATAGGATTCGCGTGTGTACTCAAGTCACCACTTGATACTTAGCAACTGATCCAACATTTTCATCAGAACCACTCACTACAGGTGAGTTCATACCCCCTTAATCAATGTTTTAACTATTTTAAATGTTTTATGGGGGGGGATACAAGTAGAATTATGCTACTTATTATATCAATCACATGTGATTAATAAGCATCATTTAAATGATTTACCACTCATTAGCCGTCTTACCAAACAGTTTCCTTCAAATGATGTTCATAAACATTTTATAGTCCATATTACACTGTACATTTTACTTTGTATGTTTTATTTCAAACTTATTTACAATTGTGTTTCAAACAAATGTTTCCTTATACTTAAACCGTTTTATCAAACGCATGCCTACAAACTGTTTTATAGATCGACACCAAGTCGGTCTTTTCTTAGAAAATATTTATGTTCAAAGGTTTTACAAATCTTATTTTATGCTTTTATATTATAAATTGCATGCCTCTATATGTATAGTTATATAAGAAATGTTTAAAAGACTTAGGAAGGCTATCCACCCTATTTCCTTTTCGCGCTTGAGATGTGGTCTGGTGGGATATCGGGTACTCGTCCGAAGGTCGTTTAAATATTAGTTATATATCATGTGTACATATATAGTCATAAATGGTCCTTCCAGTTCATCCCATGCCCTTGAGTAGCAAGGGTATACATCCATGTTCATACGTCCCAGTTAGATTACTAGTAAACTACCATATGGGTAGTTTAGGAAGATACTAGAACTATTACTAGAACGCGATATCATACAATGAGTCAGTTCATTCATGAGTCTATACTTGCTAGATAGAGAGCACATACATTACAGCTAGAACATTTCATTACTATGAGTACATATACAACTATACTAAAGGAAGAACATATACAACTATACTAGAGGAAGAACATATACAACTATACTAGAGAAGAACATATACAACTATACTAGGAAGAGAACTTATACAACGATACTAGGACGAGTACATTACTATACTTGCTAGGTAGAGAGCACGTACATTACAGCTAGAACATGTCATTACATTACATATACTTGAATACGTTAATAATTGTGATCCACTGTATCGGAGCATGCCTTAAATGTCATGGCCCGAGTTGTTGCTAGAGTCTCTTGAAGGGAGAGCGTGAGTTTACGTATAGATCTATACTGGATTGACTATCCTACACCTTGCTGCTAGCTACAGCCAGACCTGCAGGTCTGCGGGTGCCAAACGTCATTCCGTTTTACGACCATTCGTATGTCGTTGTTACCAGTCGATAGTATGGTACAATTAATCACATGATGCCTTAATATAAATACGGTTTAAGGTAGTTAGTACAACAGTAGTTCCTATAATACAACACTACAGTACTACATTTATTTTCCCTTGTATATATTTAGTGATCTTTTCACTTAAACATTTAATATAAAAACTATATTTTGATAATGATAGTTACACATGGGAAAATTACACACGTTTACAAGAAACGAACATATAGAACAGTTAGGTCTTGGTAGAAGACTACATTGAGAACATTTAGGTCTTGGTAGAAGACACCCTTATATAATAGTAGGAATCATAGGGATTTCTAGAGTTTTTCAAACACTTACAGTTTATTTACATTTTCCATACTTACAGTTCATAAACTTACAAATTCTTAAATACAAATTAAACCACTAAAGTACTTATTATCTCACCAGCTTCAAAGCTGATACTCGCTTTCAAAATTACTTGTATCCTCAGATCATCATAGACAGGTACCGATGCAAGGAGAAAGGAAGATGGAGCTTGTTCAAGACTCATCTTTCATTTTGATTTATGCATTAGTGTTTATCAAAATTTGACAGAACACTTGTATAATAATTATATTATTAATGCAATGGATGATGTTGTTGCTTGTTTGCTACTTTTCATTGTTGTGATACTGTACATGACGTCGTCCGCCCCAGAACGTTTCCACCGTTCTTGGTTTTGGGGTGTGACATATAAACTCCAATCTTGGTAACAGGTGTAATCTTCCTATTCCCCATGATTAAGTTTATCTTCCCGTGCTCCACATCCTCACTTCTTCTTAGGCCCTACAAATCACAACATATGTGAATACCACAACCTGTAACAAGGACCCAAGAATTAGAATATGGTGAGTTATTAGACAATATAGTGTAATTACCTGCAATGGATGGCTTCACTTTCCCATGCTTGACATCCTGCAAGTACTTTGGGCAGTTTTGCTTCCAGTTCCCCTTATTCTGGCAATAGAAGCATTTAGCATCCTTAGGGATGGAAGAAGGAGTAGCAGAACCACCTTTGGTTCCACTCGATGAGGAGCCATCAAGAGAATTTCCCTTGGTACCCTTCGAACGGGTCTTCCTCTTCTTCCCTTTTCCTTGCCTGATAGTCAAAATAGGGGTAGATGTAAGAGTAGGAGTAGTAACAACGTACTTACCTTTAAGACCACTTTCGACGGTCTTCAGAAGTCCTTGAAGCTTGCTGAGTGTGACTTCCTCCTTGTTCATGTGGTATGTCATGCGGAATTGATCATAACACGAAGGTAAGGAGTGTAAAATGATGTCAATTTCCAACTCCTCAGGGAAGTTCACATTCAATATCTGCAAATGGTCCACATACCTTTTCATTTTCTGCACGTGGCCTTTGATGGGTTCACCATCCTTTATTTGGGTTGTTATCAGGAAGGAGATGATTTCATATCGCTCTTGAAGAGCACTCTGATGGTAGCGGTCCATCAAATCTTGGTGCGTCTCAAAAGGATAGTAGTCCTCATAGGACTTTTGGAGCTCGGCTGTCATAGTGGCCATCATGATGCGTGCCACTTTGGTAGCATCTCTTTCATGTGCCTCATATGCAGCGACCTCCTTAGGAGTTACTGTCAACTCAAGATCTTTAGGCTCCTTATCGAGGACATATTCCTTGTCCTCATAACGAGTGACCATCCTGATGTTCCGGATCCAATCCATAAAGTTGGAACCATCGAAGATGACTCTCCCACAAAGGTTCATGAGAGAGAAAGAACCAGTAGGGTTAGAACCCGAAGCATTGTTGGAAGACATCTGAAAAGAAGAAAGAAAAGTTTAGATTAGATATATAGAGTCCTTAATAAGACACCCAAATGTAATATTAAGACTAGGACCCAACACAATATATTATAAATTAGAAGAGGGATGCCATAATCTAAGCTATAACATATTTGAAGGTAGGTGAATGACGATTCACCAATTTCCACCATGAAAACGAAATGAGTTATTATGTTTAATTGGTTTGAAATTCCTAGATTCTTTTGAGATTCATTGAACTTTTCAATGGCATGTTTCAATCTCGAGTGTGTCCTTCAAGTTTTGTGACTGGGATGCCAAGGATCACAAAACAAGGTGTGAATAACCATGCAAATTCACTTGGTATCCTCAATACTATCACCTAATCAATGTGTCAGTTAACGACACACGCTCCACCAATCTATGATAAACATTAAGTCACCATTTGCTATCCTTACTAGTCCAATTTAGTGTGTCGCTTAACCACACACGCTCCACCAACGACTTGGTAAGGTACAAAGTGAGAATTTCATGGGTTAGCACCATTTTCACATTTTCCTAAAGTAACCAAGATTGGGAAATACTAAAACATTTAGTTACTTTATAATAATCATTATAATTTTAATGAGAATTAAATTCATTGTCTTACCCGTTCGGCTAAAGACCCTCCACCGATCTAGGAAGCGGTGGGAAAGAGTGGACACCTATTAAGCTGCCATTTTATAGGCAACATCCTTATACCCGCCTTATAGACCGACTTCGTGAATGAGGCCTACTAACGGTAAAACAACTTGATCTTATACATACATACATACATATATATATATATATATATATATATATATATATATATATATATATAAATATTAACCATTAATCTTATAATAGTATAAGGGTTGAATTTAAACTTTTAAAATCCCAAGGGTTGGAATTTAAAGTGTGTGTGTCTTTACAAATTCCGAAACTTGAGGGCAAGTTTTGAAACTCTTCAATACTTTTCATTTCATAACTTATGAGTTAAGGGTTCATAAAAGTGAAGACTCTTCATAACTTGAGGACAAATTATGGATTCCATTAAAACAAAAAATTGTTCAAGAATTAATCATTAAACAATTTAGCAAGTAATTCCTATGATCTAACAATTACTCAGAAGAACATGAATATCCATATCAAAATTTCAAGAACATTTGAACACATATAAACATGGAATTTTGATATTAGCCATTGTAAATGGATTAGAACAACCATTACACCATCTAAGACGGGTTTTAAAACATCAAAACAGTTTAGGGTAATGTTTCTAGTCCATTTCGAGCAGCAAGAGTCGAAAAACTGCATTATGTGTCTCCTACTCGTTGAGTGCAAGAACCTACTCGACGAGTAGGATGAATTTCTGCTTGGACTCGTCGAGTCCCCCCATGGACTCGATGAGTCCACTGCCCAAACAGCTCAATTTTGCAACTTTTCAACAGTTTGCATCAAGTATTCAAGAAAACAATCCTAGGCTCTGATACCACTGTTGGGTTTTGAGCAATCTAACACTCCTAAGGCGTTCATGCAACCCTAAAACCTTGGATCTATCTTTTACTATGAATACATGCAACTTTGTTTTTCCAAGGTTCATAACCTATCTAGCATGGCATTGGGAACATTAAACATAATGGCTAAAAGAATTATGTACCTTTCAATTTGTGAGTTGATTCCTTAGAGTTTGAGAGCCTAGCACCAATAATGTGAATGCCTCAAATGGAAATCACAAACCACCACAAACTTGGGAAAAACTTATGAGAGTGTATGTAGCTTATAGAAATCAGCCACCACTTTTTACACACATAACTAGTGCCATTTCAAGAATCACAAGCTCCTTTATATAGTGTCGAGGATTAGGGTTACATCCATGTAAACCCTAATACCCATGACTCTTCCTTTCCAAGGATCCATGGGTTAAAAGCTCCATGGACTATCCATGGATTCCCATGCATGCCAAGCCCATTCCATATGAGTATTAGCCCACATTTATATAAATACAAGAGCCCATGTTTAATTAGTCACCTTTTTATCACCAAATTAATTCTAAATTAATTTATGATCAATACTAATTAAATAATATGATTTCATATTAATATATTATAACTTATAATATATTAACAAATCATAAACATACAATTCTCAAAGGTTTAACCATAAATAGTCCGGGTGAAGTGAAACCCAAATGGACCATGTCGGGTCAGGTCAAGTATATACCAAATAAGTTATGGACTTAGACACCTTATCCGACAGAAGGATTATATGATATTTGTTGCATGTGGCTATATTCATGAGGTAGCTAGTTGACATTACTAGGAAATCCTTCAGTAGCTGAGGACTGGGTGGGTTCGACAACCAAGGAAACCCTAGGACATGCTGCAGTGGGCTAGTAGTATGGTTTCGTGTGTACTGGCATAATGGTATGAAGAAGTGACTTAGAGGATTCAGGAGGATTGCTGAGGAAAGTATGGATATGTGAGGAAGGTAGTATTAGGCTTGTACTACTGAAAGCATAGGATCCATACTCGAGTCGGTAAGAGTCTTGGAGAATCTACAAAGCTTATGGAGGTGGATTCTTGAGTATGTTCTGATTATTGGTTTGTCACTTTTCAGTTGGGAGATTAGCGCAGGGAAATGGTTTTGGTTCAGGTGCAGGTACTGAGCCGATAGCGAGCACTTGCGGGAGTTCGTTTCATCAGAAATCTCTCGCTATGTTTCGGAGATAGTGGATGAGCGCTTAGTCACGTTTTGTGCGGAAGTTATGGCTATCATTGGAGCTTGCACACTGACTTTATGGAAGTTCTGTGCTTATGGAGCTCATGTGTTCCATGGGGAGAGGGACCCCATTGTCAATAGGAGGTGGTTAATAGATATAGCTAACGTGTTCAACACGAGTTTCTGCCCCGAGGAGGCGAATGTCAGATATGCTTCTTGCCTGTTGAAGGATCAGGCACGTGATCGGTGGGAGAAGATCGGTAGTGACTTGGGTGATGATGTGATTGATGCTATGCCATGGGATGACTTCTCGAACAGATTTCGAGTTGAGTTTGCACCGACGATTGAGGTGTAGCCGTTGGCATGAGAGTTCCTGGATCTCCGCCAGACTACTGAGACGGTGGCAGAGACCACTGCGAAGTTCTGGGAGAGGGCATTATTGGTACCACAATATGTAGAAGACGAGGAGATGAAGAAAGTGAGGTATCACGATATGCTACGGGATGACATCAAGAAATTTGTGAGTATTTCTGGGTGCGAGACCCTGAATGATATGATCTCTAGATCCCAAGAGTGGGAGATTGATTTTGAGCACATTGAGAAGAGAAGTTCAGATCAGGTGCATACTTTGGAGGGTCCCGGGAAAAGGCCCAAGACTTCCAATCAGATTTTGAGAGGCCAGTAGGACCACAGTCAATGCAGCACGTGTGGGAAACTGCAAAATGGAGCTTGTCGTTCTAGGGGTTTGGGCTGCTACATGTGTGGCTGGGTTGGCCACGTTAGCAAGGACTGGCCTCAGGGAGCAAGTTCATTATGATTTCCCTGCTATCGGGTGGCCATATGAAGGCCGACTGTTTGGCGTTGAGGGGAGGAGAAATAAGCGCGCCCACTCCGACTTCATTGAGGATCACCGACGGACGAGATGGTAGGGCAGGAGCGCCAACAGAGAGGATTTGAGTTTCGTAGGAATGTATCTTTTTCCTTCATTCAAGTTATTTATATTTGTGTTTATGGTTGTTAGAATATTGCATTAGTTTGGGTATGCATATATTCTTATCCCTTTTGTTGGTTCGGGGTGTTCAGCGTTATCTCGAATCATAACTGAGATCGGTTCAGGGTATTACGTGGAAGGTTTGTAGCCAGGGTTAAGCAGGATCATTATCACCATCGTCAGGATTCGAAGGGTTCAGTTATTGTGCTTAAATTGACTCATGCGGTCGCCAAGGGAAGTGGTCTACTACCAAAGTTTTCCTCTGTGCATCAGTTACTTGGACATTAAGATCTGAGTACGGTATCGTTTCAAGGCATTTAGAGTTATTTGTGTTGTCGGGATTCAGAAAGTGTCCATCTAGTCTTTAGAGGTGGTATGCTCTTGTAAGTTCGGCTAGTAATGAATTGCTAGCATTAGTAAGCGCTGGTTGTCATCAAATCAATCATTAGAAGGTAGGAAGGATCGGAAATCCTTCCATTTCTTGTATGTCGTGGAGACCTAGTCGGATCGCAGTGGGGGAGAACCATTCAGTTATCCATGATACAAGAAAGTGTGAAATTGGCATGACCTCGTATCCCCGTCAGGAAAGGAAGAGGTGGCCTAAATGTCTGCCTGTATGGAGGATAATGCGAATTGGAAGTTCAGGAAACTTCCAGACTTTGGGACCACATCTAATTGATGTGTAGCAGACTATGTGAACTAGGTTGAGGATGCTAATCAGTACATGAGTTCAGTGTGGAATTTTAGACCGTGTATGTAATCGACTTTAGGTGTGTTTGGATTGGTAATCAGCGGTTAGTCCATGCTCAGCAGTTGAGTTAGTGTAGGAAGTGATATAAGTCTGCGAGATAGCCATAGCATTCACCAATAGCCAGATAACATGGAAGGTGTTGTAAGACTACAGGATAGCCGTAGCATTTACCAGTGGCCGAACTGCATGGGGAATGTGGTAAGACTGTGGGGTGACCCATAACATTAGTCACCAGATAGTGTAGAAGTGTTGTAAGATTGCGTGTGGCCCATAGCATTCATTAGTTAGCAAGTAGTGTGGAAGTGTTGTAAGACTGCGGTGTAGCCTGTAGCATTCACTAGTTGGCAAATAGAGTAGAAACGGTGTAAGACTACGGGAGTGGCTCGTAGCATTCGTTTGTTAGCCGCTAGTATATGAAGGGTTTTGATCATTCTAACACTCCTATGGTGTACATGCAACCCTAAATGCTTTGGATCTATGTTTTCTCTAATATACACACAAGCTTTCAATATTCCAAAGCATCATCCTAACTAGAATACAATGGATTATCTATACTACAAAATTCTAGTTAGATGACATGCCTTTTGTTGAAGTTGAAAACCTTGAACATTTAAGAGCTTAGCACCAATAGTAAGAATGCCTCAAATGGAATCACAACACACCTACAACAAAGGATAACTTTTGAGAGAGTATGGTGCACACAAGAAATCGACTATATGGCTCTCTAAGAACCTCTAGT
This sequence comes from Lactuca serriola, assembly GCF_051521515.1. Lineage (NCBI taxonomy): Eukaryota > Viridiplantae > Streptophyta > Magnoliopsida > Asterales > Asteraceae > Lactuca > Lactuca serriola. Next base: position 139,863,277 of record NC_136413.1, read on the forward strand.
CTATCTAGCACCAATTTCACCAATTGTCACACCCCAAAACCAAGAACGGCGGAAACGTTCCGGGGTGGAGGACGTCAAGTGAAGTATCATAACAGTGTGAAGTAGTAAACAAGCAACAACATCATCCATTTCATTAAAAGTAATGTTTTAATACAGGTGTGTTCTTACATAATGTACAACAATAAAACGAATAATCAAAATAAGATGAGTCTTGTCTGTGCTCCGTCTATTTAAAACCTGGCCATCGTACCTATCTAACTGGTGACCTGAGAATACAAGTTATTTTGAAAGCGAGTATCAGCCTAAAGCTGGTGAATTCATAAGTATTTAAGTGTCATTGTCTTGTTTTGGAAATCTGTTATGAATGCCATGTAAATCTATAAATGAAACAGTTGATATAAGTATGAAAAAGCCTAGAAAATCCCATTCTACCAAGACCCGAATGTTTTGTTATGACAATGATAGTTTTTCCTTCTTTTTGACTATTACAAACAGTACTTAGTCTAACTCATCGTTTATGTGAATGTATCACAAAATAAAGTAAATAGGAAAAGAACATAATAGTCTTCTACCAAAACCCGAATGTTTTGCTATGATAATGACAGTTTTTCCTTCTTTTTGACTATTACAAATAGTACTTAGTCTAACTCATCGGTTATGTGAATGTATCACAAAATAAAGTAAATAGGAAAAGAATATAAGAGTCTTCTACCAAGACCCAAATGTTTTGCTATGATAATGATAGTTTTTCCTTCTTTTTGACTATTACAAACAGTACTTAGTCTAACTCATCGTTTATGTGAATGTATCACAAAATAAAGTAATAGGAAAAATATAATCATGTAAGTGTTATCCATTTGTATTAGGATTAACACGACATCACGATTTGTGAAATGTATAACCTTTAAACATCCTTAGATTGTTCAATTGTCCTCTGTAGATACAGCAGGTGGGAGGAAGGGTTAGTCCCGTAAAAGTATTCCTAATATAAGTATTAACCGTAGGAATCCGTAGATGTTCATAAACCTCTGTAGCGAACAGTACGCCCGAGGAATGGTTAGTCCCGTAAAAGTACTCCTAATATAAGTAATAACCGTAGGCATCTGTAGATGTTCATCAACCACTGGTGCTAACAGCTGGGTTTCGGAATGGTTAGTCCCGTCTAGATATCCCGTTGAACTGGGATAGACAGGACAATTTACACAGAAGGTACTAATAAATCATCCTAATGAATCGAGGTACAAGTATCCATGTAAATGTATACATGAAAATGTATCTACGTAAAGGTACTCATGTATGGTATTCATGTAACGTATTCATGTAAGCGTATTCATGTAAGCATATCTATGTAAGCGTATTCATGTAACATGTAATGTATAGTGTAGACTCATGAATGAACTGACTCTAATGTAATTCCTTGTAATAGGAATAATGTTATGTATCTCCTAACTATCCCTATAATAGTTAACTGGAAGGGAATTGATTGTCCAAATAGGTTTATACACCCTTGCTACACAAGAGTGTGGGAAACTGAATGAAGGATGAAAACTATAACATCAATACATATAAAAGAACATAAGTGTATAGATATAGTTTTGTTCAAGAAGGTAAAATGGTTTTGTAAGACATCTAAGAGTTTTGAAAAATAATTAACAATGACTTGATGTCATTTTAATAAACATTTCAAACGTAATTCTTTTGCTATCAAGGTATTTTTAATATATAAAACCATTTCATGCATCACATTTTGTAGTATGTGAAATTTGCTGAATGAAAACACAGTTATAAATACATATGATTGATTTAATAACATGTTGTTTTCTACTTGTATTCCCCCCCCCCCCCCCATTTAAAGTATTTAAAATCATTTAAAACCTTGATTAAGGGGTATGAACTCACCTGTAGATGGTGGTTTGGATGTATTGAATGATGTAGGGTAGCTAGGTGACAAGTGAAGACTTGTTCACACTCAATGATCATAGTTAACATATAATCACACATATATGTATCCAATTAGACTTTAAACCACTAATTGACAAAGTTAAGACATCCTAAGGCATGTAAAACACCTTATTTAGGTGCTACAAGTCATAAGGATTGCATCTAAGTGCTAAAGGACCTTGCTATAGTGTTTGGGGTTCAAGGGTAAACTCCCTTGGAGTTTACGGTTTTCATGACTTTGACCTAATGAGTTTATGGTCGTAAACTCAAGAGTTTACAGTCGTAAACTCCTCTCTTTTTTACCATAAGTTGGTTTGAGGTTTTGCAAGTCCTTTGAAGCATTTCTACTTGGTGGTTTTGCCTTTGGAAAAGATTAGGGCATCCTTACACTCCTTTGAGGAGTTTACGGCCTCATGGTCATTTCTCTTTGGTTTTACTACCTTAAACTCATGAGTTTACTACCTTAAACTCATAAGTTTGGTATTTGGGGGTTTTCAAGTCCTTAGCTCAATCATGGCAATAGTCAAGGTTAGATTTAGACATAAGGAATAACCATTGGACTTTTATGGGAATTTTATGGGACTTTTATGCACTTCTTGGGGTGTTTACGGTTTTGGGAGATCCCCAAAAGGTAAACACATAAAAATGTAAGTATTTGGTGCTTTTTGTGTGATAAACTCATCAAAGATGAAGCTAGACAAGTCCCTAAGGCATGGTGAAGCATCTATGCACCTTAAGGCACCACTTTGCACCATAAATCGTGTTTACGGTTTTGGGAGCCTCCCAAAACCGTGAACACCTTGATCTTGGTGTTCTTGGGACTTTTCTTTGATGTTAATATGTAATACAAGCTTAAGAAGACTCAAGGATGGAAGTACTTACTATATGGAAGCTTGGATTTAGCTAAAAGTCCAAGAACACTTAGTGTGTTTTCTTGGTGTTTTTGGAAATCTAATCAAAACACATAAATGAATGGATGAATAGATGTACAAACACTAGATTAAGTATTAAACCAATTTGAAATGGTTAGAACACTTACTAGTTTGAAGATCTAGAACAAAATCTAGGATGATACTTGAAAGGATATTATGAGTTTACTCTTTTGGTATTTGGGGAGTAAACACAAATGGCTAGTCTTGGGGAGTAAACTCATGGATAAGCATGATTTTACGGATTTTTGGGATGATTTTTCGACCCAAACAAAATAGTTCGGCCGGCAACTTCTAAGACGCGAGGTGTTTGCGGTTTCTAAAATTCAAAACCCAAGACGGCACTTTCTTTCACCCATTCGTTTAAAAATAATATTAAAATAATCAAACGAACTTTATTTTTCCCAAAAACAAGTAAAAGTGAACTTGACTTTTAATATGAAGTGATTTCCTTTTAGTGTTTGACCGAATGAAAATTTCGGGTTGTCACATCATCCCCCTGTTAAAGGGAATTTCTTCCCGAAATTAGAATTTAGGTAAGGAAGTAGGCATGAATGATCGAGTCATGAGGTGTGAACTTCCTAATCGATTGGTTCTCGCGCTCCTAAGTGAAATCGGGTCCTCGGTTGGTATCCCAACGAACCTTCACTATAAGGAGGTGACGATGCTTCGTCCGCTTGACCACTCGGTCGAGGGTCACTACGGTTCTAATACGAAGGCGAGGATCTCGTTAATCTCGCTCTCGTCGAGTGGGATTACGAGAGTCCTAACGGAAATGTATGTTTTCAAGATCGAGACACGAAGAGTAAAAATGTACGTTACTGACTTCGCAGAGTAGGTCTAGTTTGTGAGATACAGGACCGATTCTGGTAAGAATCTCAGAGGTCCTAACTATATTGGATTTAGCTTTCCACGCTTTACGAAGCATATCAATCCATTCCCAGAGTGAGATTTCCTAAAGAATTTGGTCTCTCACTTGGAATTCCACTGGTTCTTTCTCTTGCTTAACTTCCCAGTCAAGGGACACCCCTTGTCGGGTCAAGTCGAAAGGGTTTCTGTGATTTGCGAGGAGTTCTGAATGGACTACGATAGTAGGTCTGCACAACCTAGAATTTGGTGAATTTCTGCTGGCGTCTCTGGTATTGAAAAATTCTCAACGGTTTTGACAAATTGAAAGAGTACTCAAAAATTCCCACAACACTAATAGTGTGTCTTAGGAATCTGACTCTTCAATTTCAAAACTCGTGTTTAGAGAACTTCGCGAAAGTTCCTTTGAAGGTAAAGTTTCCATGGGTTCTTTCTTACTACGAGGGTAGATAAGTAAGTCATTACATGGAGAAATGACGAACTGATCCCATTAAGAAAGGCTTACCCTATTCATTTAGCTCATGAATACTATGGGAGTATTGGTCCTATCTGAGGGGTATCACTACGGACTCAAAGTGTCCGCATAGAGTTCGGAGGGTAGTCTTCAGGACATCCTTACCTAACACTCGAACTGGTGATATTCGGATCTCAGGTCCATTTCTGAAAGTAATTCTTTCCCTGCGTTTGCTAAATCAACTCATCTATGCGAGGCAGATATAACGATTTCTAAAGGAAATCTTAACGGAGTCCCCGATCGTCGAGGTACATATGATTCAATCCTTTGACTTCTGGAAGAATAAGACCGGAGCTCTCAAGGGTGAGAAGCCTGGTCTTCCAATTCTTTTGTTGAGTAGTTCGATGTGTTGTCCGGGCTATTCTTGTATCTCCGTAGGTGTTTAGACTGTGAGGCGATATGGTTATAAGAGTCATATTGGGTTCTAAGTTTGTTCACATGCCAATGCAATTACTCGAAGTCTTGGGCAGTCTCCGTCCTGAAGTTCATATTAGAATTCATACATGGTTCAACGATCACAATCTCGTGTATACGGGTCGTATATAATTAAGATTGAAAAGGTAGTCGAATAACTGATTCTTCCTTAAGCTCACATCCCATCGAGGGAAAAGAAGTTAAAGTGGAATCATCAATTCTAAACCTGTAGAACATTGATTATATATCACCCATATGTATACATTCTTCAGTGATAGATCAACCGTATGAATCTTTGGATTGAACTTGACGTACTGTACGAGTGATGCTGCGGGGATTCCTTCGGAAAGGAAAAGAACTATAAGGTACTCCATGCATGAGTACTTCGGTGTTCTGATATGACGGCTTCGCTAAAAGACGTTTACTGAGAAAGAGATATACGTATGAAGTTGGTATTGCGAGGATCGAATTTACTCGAGTCGTATGATAAAGTCGGAATCATATGGAAACTAAAGACATTAGATTTGAACATAAGGCGTTACAGACCAAAACAAAAAAGTGCAATCTCTAACAGAGTCACTGCACTTTTAGATTTACTACAAAACTATTGCTGTGAACAAGGTATACTACAAAAGACAAGTATACGCAGCACGAGCATCCCTAAACGGACGGGATCTCGCAAAAGATAAGACTCTGGTTGCACTAGTTTTGGATAGTTTATAAGTCTGTTACAACGAAATGCCTTAATTACATTAACGTGGATCCGGAGTAGTCTCTCTTGTGGCGGTCGTCGGTAGCATACTTCCGTCAGTGCCAGCATTTACAGCCTCTAGGCAGTCCCTTCTGTAGTGACCTACCTTGCCACAACCGTAGCAAGCCTGGTTTACACTGGTGTTGGGCACTTGGTTGTTCGGCCTTGTTAGGCTCTTGCAGTAACGCATGGTGTGCCCTTTTCTATTGTAGTTTGAGCACTGCATCTCCCCACAAGGTCCATGGTGGTGATAACTGCATTGGATGCATTTTGGGAGATTTCCAGCATATTGTCTGGCTGGGTTAGGGACAATTGGGATACCTGAAGGGATGGTAGTAGGAGGTACTGATGTCGTGGCTGTGAAGGTTGTTACTGGTGGTTGTTTCCTGTTCACCCTTCGAAGCGATTTGTCCTTAGATTTAGCCCAAAACTTCTGTTTGTTACACTTGGTCTTGGGACTCGGGGTGTCGTGATAGTTTGTTGCTCGTTGAGGTACTTGATTGTTAGGTGGATTGGAATTGTTGTTAAATATCCCACTAAGATTTGCGTTGTTAGCATTAAGGTGGGTCAGAATAGCTGACACGGCAGCCGAGACTGCAGCTTGAAAGGTAGCTGCATCAATCTGAAGAGTTGGTGTTTGGTTGAGGGGTTGATTGTCTTTCCTTGGCGACATGATTCTGTTACACGGAAAGAAAAATGAATTTGTGAGCGAGAATGGTTGAACCTAGACGTAGTTCGATCGCTCATGTAAAGTATAGAAGTATGTTCTCTAAGGTTTGACCTACATCCCTATGATGCAGTCCTAGTACGGAATGGGAGTATGTTCACGAAGGTTTGACCTACATCCCTATGATGCAATCCTAGTAAAGATCGGAAGTAAGTTCGCACAATGGTCTCAAGATGTTTGTCGTTCTAGCCGAGGTATCGTTGGTTGGTGAATAACATGATCCAACCATTAAAAGAGACTTGGAGATGTCTCCGGAGTCAAATTGCTATAGTCCTATGACTTGACTAGAGCATGTTTCAAATAGACTCTAATGAAAGTATGATAAGAGTATTTGAATAAAGAATGACACATAAGTTAGCCGACTGTCAATACTTTGACATTCATGATGTACAAGTTCGGGAAAATGACCTTGTAAAAACGTCTTACATCATATCCAGAGAAGATAGTTCTTGACAGCATAAAGACCTAACCAAAAGTACTTACAATACAAGATAGTTTCATAGAAAATGCCACATCGGGCATAGAGAGAAAAAAACGATTCCTTTCTAACAAGGAAAATAAAGTAAGTCATCTACTACTGGCGACGGTCATCTCTCTGGTGAACTCTCAGTTCAGCCAGTTGGCGTTCCACATCAAGTAGGTGTCTTTCGTACACCCTCTGGCGTACTCGAAGTTCTATGACTTCGGATCGTGATTCAGCCAGTGCTTGCAGCAGGGTTTCATGGTTTCTCTCAGATCTCTCACGAGCATCTTCTAGACGAATGGTGTAGAGGGTATGCATTCTCGCATCGGCGACTACTTCAGTGATCTGATGTAGGGCTGTCTTGCCTTGAATCTTATTTCGGTCCACTCTACGGACCAAGATTGACAAGATTCTGTCTGCTGAGCCCCCATTGCTCAGGTCATAGAAGCTTCGGTCGCCATTAAATGGCATGGGCTGATCTTGTCCTTGGCTCCATGTTTCCATGCATTCCACCCACTCAGGCGTCGGGCCATGAAAAGTCGGACGAGGGTTAGGAATTGGAAAGGGAGCTGCCTGGGGTAGGTTCTCAACCTCGGGTTCGGAGTTAGCACTGTCCGAAAGGTCTTCATCATGGCGATCATCCAAAAGGATAGGATGATAATTCTCTGGTTCTTCTTCAAACCATCCAGCAATGACCTCATTCGGAAGGTACTGATTGTCGTGGGGATGGAGTCCAACCATGTTATCTACGCGAGAACTTGGGTAAGGAAATAATTATTAGCCGAACTATCTAGATAGTTATTAGAAAATCTTCATTAGTTACATCGCTATTTGTAAAGTGCATACCAGTTATATGTAATCAACACAGGATAGGCCTTCGAATAAGTGACCTTAACTCTAAATTCACAAGGAATAAGGGGTAAAGCAAAAATTTCACCGATTCTAAGTCTATAACATCCTAGTTACATATAGTCTTAGTGTATCCACTTAGAAACTATCAACTTAGTAATGAAGACCCTTTTTTTGTTCTCAAATAAGTAATTATAGTAACACAAAACACCTCTATGGTATTTTAGACTTAGGTTCTGTTATAATGTTCTCATTATGGTAATGTTGGTAAGTTTTTAAACTTGTTGCCATATCACAACCATTCTTGGGCATATGCTAATCACTCCTCGGACCAACATAGTTGATCAGGCTATGCCATTCCCAAGACGGACCATATATCCCCAAGCTTACTTGTGATATTCAATAATCGTAATACTTTTGTTCTTGTCATTGTGACACTGATTTTCGTATGAATGCAAGCACGTATACTTACTTAAATAATTTATTATTTAAAAGTATAACTCTTAGACAGAGTGTTTTAATCCCATGTATTTATAGTTAGTATATCTTTTATGGGTTGATATACTTAATTCACTATAAACAGTGCTCTGATACCAATCTGTCACACCCCAAAACCAAGAACGGCGGAAACGATTCGGGGTGGAGGACGTCATGTGAAGTATCATAACAGTGTGAAGTAGTAAACAAGCAACACCATCATCCATTGCATTAAAAGTAATGTTTTAATACAGGTGTGTTCTTTCATAATGTACAACAATAAAATGAATAATCAAAATAAGATGAGTCTTGTCTGTGCTCCGTCTTCTCAAAACCTGGCCATCGTACCTGTCTAACTGGTGACCTGAGAATACAAGTTATTTTGAAAGCGAGTATCAGCCTAAAGTTGGAGAATTCATAAGTATTTAAGTGTCATTGTCTTGTTTTGGAAATCTGTTATGAATGCCATGTAAATCTTTAAATGAAACAGTTGATATAAGTATGAAAAACCCTAGAAAATCCCATGTTTCCTACTAGTATGAAATGTAGTCTTCTACCATGACCCGAATGTTTTGATATGATAATGATAGTTTTTCCTTCTTTTTGACTATTACAAATAGTACTTAGTCTAACTCATCGTTTATGTGAATGTATCACAAAATAAAGTAAATAGGAAAAGAATATAAGAGTCTTCTACCAAGACCCAAATGTTTTGCTATGATAATGATAGTTTTTCCTTCTTTTTGACTATTACAAACAGTACTTAGTCTAACTCATCGTTTATGTGAATGTATCACAAAATAAAGTAATAGGAAAAATATAATCATGTAAGTGTTATCCTTTTGTATTAGGATTAACACGACATCGCGATTTGCGAAATGTATAACCTTTAAACATCCGTAGATTGTTCAATTGTCCTTTGTAGCTACAGCAGTTGGGAGGAAGGGTTAGTCCCGTAAAAGTATTCCTAATATAAGTATTAACCGTAGGAATCCGTAGATGTTCATCAACCTCTGTAGTAAACAGTAGGCCCGAGGAATGGTTAGTCCCGTAAAAGTACTCCTAATATAAGTAATAACCATAGGCAACTGTAGATGTTCATCAACCACTGGTGCTAACAGCTGGGTTTCGGAATGGTTAGTCTCATCTAGATATCCCATTGAACTGGGATAGGCAGGACAATTTACACAGAAGGTACTAATAAATCATCCTAATGAATTGAGGTACAAGTATCCATGTAAATGTATACAGGAAAATGTATCTACGTAAAGGTACTCATGTATGGTATTCATGTAAGAGTATTCATGTAAGAGTATTCATGTAAGCATATCTATGTAAGCGTATTCATGTAAGCGTATTCATGTAACATGTAATGTATAGTGTAGATTCATGAATGAACTTAATCTAATGTAATTCCTTGTAATAGCAATAATGTTATGTATCTCCTAACTATCCCTATAATAGTTAACTGGAAGGTAATTGGTTGTCCAAACAGGTTTATACACCCTTGCTACACAAGAGTGTGGGAAACTGAATGAAGGTTGAAAACTATAACATCAATACGTATAAAAGAACATAAGTGTATAGATATAGTTTTGTTCAAGAAGGTAAAATGGTTTTGTAAGACATCTAAGAGTTTTGAACAATAATTAACAATGACTTGATGTCATTTTAATAAACATTTCAACCGTAAACACATAAAAATGTAAGTATTTGGTGCTTTTATTGTGATAAACTCATCAAGGATGAAGCTAGACAAGTCCCTAAGGCATGGTGAAGCATCTACGCACCTTAAGGCACCACTTTGCACCATAAATGGTGTTTATGGTTTTGGGAGCCTCCCAAAACCGTGAACACCTTGATCTTGGTGTTCTTGGGACTTTTCTTTGATGTTAATATGTAATACAAGCTTAATAAGACTCAAGGATGGAAGTACTTAGTATATGGAAGCTTGGATTTAGCTAAAAGTCCAAGAACACTTAGTGTGTGTTCTTGGTGTTCTTGGTGTTTTTGGAAATCTAATCAAAACACATAAATGAATGGATGAATAGATGTACAAACACTAGATTAAGTATTAAACCAATTTGAAATGGTTAGAACACTTACTAGTTTGAAGATCTAGAACAAAATCTAGGATGATACTTGAAAGGATATTATGAGTTTACTCTTTTGGTATTTGGGGAGAAAACACAAATGGCTAGTCTTGGGGAGTAAACTCATGGATAAGCATGAGTTTACGGATTTTTGGGATGATTTTTCGACCCAAACAAAATAGTTTGGCCGGGAACTTCTAAGACGCGAGGTGTTTGCGGTTTCTAAAATTCAAAACCCAAGACGGCACTTTCTTTCACCCGTTCGTTTAAAAATAATATTAAAATAATCAAACGAACTTTATTTTTCCCAAAAACAAGTAAAAGTGAACTTGACTTATAATATGAAGTGATTGACTTTTAGTGTTTGACCGAATGAAAATTCCAGGTTGTCACACCAACCAAGGGGTTTCTTATATAGTGTGGCACAACTAGGGTTACACCATGCAAACCCTAATGTGTATGACTTTCCACATTCCTTAGGCTTCATGGGTTTTAGCCTCCATGGAGTATCCATGGGTCACCATATGGGTTTAGCCCAACATAAAGAACTATGGATCATAAGCCCACTTAATAAGAATGAATCATTTACATGAATACTAATTAAATAATATGATTTCATATTAATATATTAGAACTTATAATATATTAATAAATCATAAATAACCTCTTCTTAAAATTCCATCCTATCAAATTTTCCTAATGATAAGCAACCCAAATGGACCATGCTACACTCGGGTCAAGTACGTACCAATTATAGTTATAGACTTAGACACTAATCCAACAGTCTCCTACTTGGATAAGTCTAATAACTATTATTGCAAGTACAACTTCATAACCCGACTAGCAATCGTAGCTCTTAAAAGCCAATGTCGATCTCTAACCTAGTCAATGACGTGTCCATTAGATAAGGGATCATATATTTCTCTATTCTAGATATCATGTGGACTGAGACATGGACTATAATCATTCTCTATGTCCATCTGTTGTTTCCCACTTTCCAATTTATGACGACCGACTAATTGAACAAATCAAATCAGTCTAGTCCTGATGTCATCACTAAATCATCGAGGGGCCCACATATATCGCTTTTATCCACATGGGGAAAAAGGAACGAATAAAATACGACCCATATACTTCCTTGTACTTACTCATCAAATTACACACAACGATATGTTTTATAACATCCAATTTACTGGTGTGTTTACATATGTCAATGTGCAACCGACTTGCAACTACAACTCACATGTCTCTGTTTCAAGAACATAAGATATTATCGTCTCACAATCACTCTTGATAAAACCCATGAAGTGATTCAGATGAGCGTGGGTTGAATCCAATACTCAAATCTTATTCCAGGAGTACTCATGAACACTGCAGCCACCTTGTCCTAGACAAACTATATAGGCATTCATGACAGACTATGGATGCTTTGAATAACCTGGTTATTCGGGAAGTCAAAACATGCAAATTGAAACACAAGAATAATACTAAACCTATATGGCCCCAAAACTTTTGAGCCATATTGATTACTCATCATTCATTGTATAACGTTCCGAATATTCAACATAATACTTGAATTAAAACAATAGTTATGCCATGCTCCAAGCATGCACACTATGTTTGTCTAAACAATAGTTATGCCATGCACCAAGCATGCACACTATGTTTGTCTACGGTCCTTACTTTGTGGAATAGATCAAATGAAAAACATTTCAATAATGCTCATTTCAAAATTCCAAATCCTTATTGCAAGTGTAAGAATTCCAAATTCTTGTCAATGCTAGAAAGTGTTAGATTCTAAGCTATCATGCAAAGATTCTTTTGTAATGTCTAGGTGCCAAAAGTCATAGAGACTTGACCAATGATATTACAAAATATTCCTATGGAGATTGTTACATGACAATTCCATGGGAAAGATGTCTCAAATTCAAAGTACATTCCTTTGAACATCTTTCTTGCATAAAAGTTTCTAACTTTCTCATCTATTCTTCAACTCCCAATATGGGAACATTCTATATTTTCCATACGACAACTCATTATTAATAGACTCCTGTCTATTCATAATAATGTCAATATGGTCCTTCCGGTACTATACTTCCAACTGTCCTTAAGCGACCAATCTTTGGTGAACCTTAGATTGTCCTTAACATTTGTTTAACCACTTTAGTCATATCCATTTCTATTCCTTTTCCCTTCTAAATGCCCTAGGCATTCGAAAATTTAGAACACGAGAATATTATAGCATATGCAATCGATCCTATACCCAAAGCATATGGGATACAATTCATAATGTCTAACATAAAGACATGATACTTGATAAGTCTTTTGCTATAATACTTCTATTTGTCATGTTCTCAAAATTTTGATTATGAAAAGGGATGTCATAATCATAATCAAATTTTTAGAACGCAATTAACATTTCCATATATAGAATTTCCTTATGTTGAACCATTCCAACATAATATTCATATATATTTGACTAAATTTGATTAAAATCTCACAATCTAATCTTTTAGATTTGAAATGAAGTATAAATTCATCTCCCTTAATTATAACAACTTTTCAAATCCACAACTTTGCGAAATGAAACTTTTGTTTTCTATAATTAACATTGCTAACTTGCAACATTTTCCATAATAATTATGCTCCCACTAGCATAATAATTATTATCATTATTAGCATAACACTTATGCTCCCACTAGCTTTTGACATGTATTCAGAAATTAGTTGGACTTCTAGAAATCAATCCTTACTGACTCTCATTACCAAAGTTCAGATTTATGATATGAGATGCTTCGATAAGACTTTATCTAGGCTTCTCAAACTCATACACCTTTACTTAGACAGCTCACATGTGTGTCTAAACAGTTTTAAGAACTTACAACAACAAGTCGCAAATGTTTAGACTTTTTGCCATTCCTTACAATTCAAATTATGAAAAGGGATATCGTAATCATAATCAAATTTGAGAATGCAAATATCACAACAGCTATCTCCTTAAAATCTACTTAGTAAAAGCGTTTCCTCACCATCATTTTCATGAATCGAAGAGAAACCTTATGACACTTAGATTTTATGGTGTATGTGTTCCTATCCATGTGAATTTTTCATAACCATAATCATAAGACAAGGTTAGTGACAAATCCAAACTCATATGGACTGAACTTGTTTAATCTTAATTTCTTGCCACTTGGTAGCTCAAGGGCATACCATTGCTTCTAAGTAGTTATGCAAACAACTGTGAACTCATAGAACTCACATGCATAGTCAACTTTAACTGTAATAGGCACAAAAACAAGAATATGTCAACATGATAGGTTATAAACTTCAATTCATGTGCTAGAGATAAACAATAGGTTTTATTCTTGATTAGTTCTTTATGCTTTTCCAAGATCTTTAAGACTCCCACTGCCCTCTTGGCATTTAAGATTCTCTTGTCCTGAATCATTCCTTGACAAACAAATATTCAAGAGTTAGTGCAGATTCTTATCAAGACAAACACTTCACACAATTGGCCTTAGTTGGTCTTTGTTTTATCCAAAACATCACAACTGACCAATTTCAAATGTACAAGAATAGGAAAAAAAATTATTCTACATTTGATAAGTGTTTTAAACCTTTCTTAAGATTATGTCACTCAAGGTTACAATCTTGGAGTATGACTCTAAGACTTGTTTTGGGAACGAAGTATGACTCATCTTCTTTATTTAACCATTTCGACAATTCACGAGTCCTCTTCTTAGCCATACAAATGCACTAAGATGTCTTTATAGGATCAATTGATATATGGTTTTCCATAACCATTAAGATGATCATAAAACATGACACTAAAGTACTCTCCCATATTTTCAGATGGGAGAAACTTTTGTCTTTCTGCCTAATTTGATTCTTCTCATTCGTTCTGCCATACATTGAACCTTTTCCAATGCTTCAGAATTATACTTAAACTTGTAAGATTAACCTGTTGGATTAGTGTCTAAGTCCATAACTATTTTGGTATGTACTTGACCCAATGGTGCATGGTCCTTTTGGGATGCCTTCATCAAAGCAATTTGATAGGATAAATTATGGAGAGAGAGGATTAATTATGATTTATTAATATATTATGAAAATAATATATTAAAGGAGAAATCATATTGTTTAATTAATATTAGTCAATAATTAATTAAGAATTAATTTTGTGGCTAATAGAGATTAATTAAACTTAAGGGACTAGAACTATCAAATGTGTGATAGTTGAATATTGGGCTAATGGACTCCATATTAGAGGAGTGGAAGAATTCTATGGGGAACCCATTGGAAATCGTATGTGGCCTCTAAGGAGGGAGTCCATGGGCTACTTAGGGCCTAAGCAGCAAATTAGGGTTTCCTTGTTAGATAACCCTAATAGCCTCACTATTTACGGACCCTTAGGGAACCAAAACGTGGCTAACGGATTCCTTAGGGTTTCTAGATGTTTTTGGGTGCCTATCCTATTCTCCTTCTTCATCCTCTTGTTTTTGGTGTTTGTGAGCCATTAGAGGTGTAACATTTGTGACATTAAGCTTTCAGAAGTCAATTACAAGGAGGAATTGAGATTGTTATTCCTACATAACAATCAAGGTAAGATCAAAACCCTAATTCATATGTTAATATCATTATTGTATGTTAGATCTAGGGCTTATGGCTTTGGATGATTATTGCATGTTCATTAGGCATACTAGATCCAAAGCTTTAGGGTTTGCATGTACACCATAGGAATGATGTAGTGCTCAAAACCCATCAGTGATATCAGAGCCTAGGGCAGTTTGTTGATGAATTTGATGCATATGTGATCGTTTATTGCCTAAAAATCGAATTTTTTGCTCTTTGCCTGACTGACTCGGTGAGTCAGTGGATGAACTCGGCGAGTCAGGCCGACTCGGCGAGTCCTGGGGTCAGACAAAGGGAAAATCGGGATTTTATGCTCTTTTTGTTGTGGGATAATTACCGAAACGATTTTTATTGATAAGATTCAGATTTTTTATGATATTGGGTGATTATCCTTGCCAAAATAGTATATAATTGCCAATTAATCAAATATTTGTTTCCTTATTAGATAATGGTTAATTATTTAAGTTATTTGGTGTATTATCTTACAAGTAAATGGACTAGGTCAAAATTAGATAACCATAATTAATTGTTAATTGCCTTATTTGAATTGTTGATCTAGAATATTCTTGATAATGTTTTGAAAAGTTTCAAAACTTGCCCTCAAGTTTTGGAATTTAAAATTTTGATTAAAAGTTCAATTTTGAAATATTTAAATTCTAAACCCTAATGTTTTGAAATGTTTCAAGACTTGCCCTCAAGTTTTGGAATTTAAAATTGTTTGATTAAAAGTTTAATTTTTGAAATTTTAAATTCTAAAACCCTATTTTTTGAAAAAGTTCAAATTGCACCCTTATGGTTTTATTAAATTAACTAAGTGTCTAATTAAAAGAGAGTAAATAAATCCATAGTGATATGGTTTACATTTAATTAAATTAAAAGTGTAACTTATTAAATTAAACCACCTAGTATTTTAAAAGTGTAAAATACACACTTCATACTATATATAACATTAAAAGTCTAATATTATATATGCATAACTTAAACTGCTAGTCTTACCGTTAGTAGGCGTCATTCACGAAGCCGATCTATAAAGGGAGTAAATGGTTATGGCCTATAAAATGGCCGTTTAATGGGTGTCCACTCTCATCCACCGCTTCCTTGATTGGTGGAGGGTCGTCAGCCGAACGGGTAGGATAGGGCAAACCCTTTCCATTAAAAGTATAATGAAGTATAAATTAACTAAATGTTTTTACAAAATTCGCAATCTTAGTTACTTTAGGCAAAAGTGAATTTGATGCAATTCCATGAAATTACACTTTGTACCCTTTCGAAGACGTTAGTGGAGCGTGTGTCCTTAACCAGCACACTAAATCATTCTAAGCAAAGGTAGCAAAGGGTGACTTAATGTTTGTCATAGTTCGGTGGAGCGTGTGTGGTTAATTGGCACATCGAATAGGTGACTATAACATTGGGGGCACCATGTAAGTTTGCATGGTTATTCACACCCTGTTTTGGGATCCTCGGCATCCCAGTCGCAAATCGAGGGGCATATCGAGATTTAAACATGCCATTGAAGAGTTCAATGAATCTCAAAGGATCTAGGAGTTTTTCAATACATTTAAAACCTAATCTCTTTTTTGTTTTTCATGGTGGAAAATTAGTGAATCATCATTCACTTACCTTAAAATGTTATGCAATTTGGGTTACGACATCCCTCACCCAAGTTGTAGAGTATTGTGTTGCGTCCTAGCCTTAATATCTCATTTGGGTGATTTATTAAGGACTCAATCAATGAACTAACTTGATTTTGCTCCAATTTTGTAGATGTCTGAATCTAACCGTGGTCTTCCCAAATCCCATGGAAAAAGTTTTCCTGCTCAAAGTGAAAGTCTGTTATACAATGAAGGTGAAAGATCAATCCCTGCATTGTGGACTAGCTTGGTTTCACTTCCTCCACCTCCTCCTGTTGTTCTCCCAAACCCACAAGATCGAAGAATTGAAAAGTTCAAAATCACTCAAGCCCTGTTGGCAATGAAACATGAAGATGGAAAATCCGTGTGTGCTTACGTCCTAGGGATGAAATCACACATCGATAGGTTGACAATGTTGGGTGCATCTTTTCCAAAGAGGTTGGTTGTAGACTGGTTTCTTCAGTCACTCCCAAAATCATATAATATGTTCGTAAGAGAGTATTATATGATGGATCTTGACGCGACCCTCATTGACCTAACTTACATGCTTATTGCAGCTGAATCAAAAATGATTTGGAAAAGTAATGGAGCACTTTTGTCTGGAAATTCAACCAACCATGCTTCCGTGGTTGCTCCAGAATAAGCCACCTATTCTGCTACCAAGAGAAGTGGCGTTGGATACAAACCCGCCCAGAAGACCTGAAGAATCAAAGAGATGGGAGAGTCAAGAAGTATGGCTCTACTTCAGGTAATATCCACTATATATCTCCATTAATTTCCTATTCATTGCTTCTTAATACATAATGTGATAAGATTACATTTGAATGTTTTGTAGGATCAGATAAAAAGAGAGGAAGTTTGATGGAAGAGCAAGATGAGTCTGATCACGAAGAAACGGATCACGATCGCATGGATTCGAACATCAGACTTTGAGCTTAGAAAGTTATGATAGGGTTGTTAGAAATATTTGATTACATAGTTTTTCAATTGATTTTACATTGTAAGGACGTGTTTTCCGCTACTTTTATGAATAAAATAAATTTTGATTTATCTTATATATATATATATATATATATATATATATATATATATATATATATATATATATATCCTTGCAATGAAATCGTTATGAAAAATTGATGTTTGTGTACTTCTATAAATGGATGTGATTCTTAGTTATGTCATTTATGGTAGTGTCAAAAATTTCTAAGTAAGGAAAGATTCCCATCACCCAAGTTTCAATTGGACAGAAACTTGGAATCATATGATTTGAATCATGTGATGTATGGAAATCTTGATACTTAGGAAATTTATACTAATTCCTTGATCACACAGGTCTGTGAGTCAAGTAAAGGACTAAAGGACTAGAACACAATGTTGTGCACTAGTCAAGTCCACCACAAATAACAATGAGACTATTCGTCATAATTTACCAAAAGTCTGGTAAATGTGGTTATACTTACAAGATTAAGTGTAATTCCGAATCGTTGAAAAGTTTTAATGAGAATGAATAAGAAGAATCAATGAAGGCAGAAAGATAAAAAGTTTCTCAAATCTAAGAAGACGGGAGACTACTTTTATATCAGTTTTATGATCGTCTTAATGATTAAGAACCATATCACAATTGATCCTCTAAGGACGTCTTAGTGCACTAGTATGGCTAAAAGGAGGAATCGGAAATTGTTAAAATTGTTAAATCAAAAGGATGAGTCGTACTTCGTTCCAAAATCAAGTCTTAGAATCGTACTCGAAGATTGTGAATTGAGTGACACACACTCATCAAATGTGAAGTAGATAATTGTTTTTCTTACTCTTGCACGTTTGAAATTTGTAAGTTGTGATGTCTTGGAGAAGACAAGGACCAACTAAGACCAAATATGTGTAATGTTTTGTCTTGATATAGACACACACTAACTCTTGGAAATTTGTTTATCAAGAAATGTTGAGTGGGAGTCTAAAGATCTTGAAAAGATTCAAGAACTAATCAAGAGTTATCCTATTAAGCACTAGCACACGACTTAAGGTTTGTAACCTATCGTGTTGACAAAATTCTATTTTTGTGCCAATCCTGTTGAGTAATTATGCATATGAGCTCTACGAGTTCTCAATAGACCGCATAAGGCAAACACCTTGTTCAATGAAAGTACATTGACTGGCATAGGTGAGATGCTAGATAACTTGGAAGCAATGGTGGGACCCTTGATGGCAAAAAATTAAGAATGACAAGTTCTGTCCATAAGAGTTTAAATTTGTCACAAACATTATCTTTCGATTATGCTTATGGCAAATTCACATGGATAGGAACACGTACACCATAAAATCTAAGTGTCATAAGGTTTCTCTCCTTCATGAAAATAACTGTGAGGAAACGCTTTCACTAAGAGAGATTTTAGGGAGATAGCGATTATGTAGATTGCATTTCATAGTTCGAATTAGGAGATTTGGCAATTAGTCTGGACATTTAGGACTTAGCAAAATAAGTTCTAAATTAGTTTAGACACACATGTGAGCTGTCTAAGGAAAGGTGTGTGATTTTGAGAAGCTAAGATAAAGGCTTATCGAAGCATATCGTATTAGAAACAATGAACTTTGAAAGTCAATAAGTATTGTTTTCTAGAAGTTTAGATGGTTTCTAAATACGTGTCAAAGCTAGTGGGAGCATAAATGTTAGTGGGAGCATGATTATTATTTAAGTATTGCAAATTGGAAATATTAATTATAGAAAAACAAAAGTTTCACTTTGCAAAGTTGCAGGGGTTGAAAAATTGTTTTTGCTATAATTAAGGGAGAGAATGTTATACTTCGTTTCCAATCTAAAAGCTTAGATCGAGAAATTTTAATTGAATTAAGTCAGGGGTATATTTATTATTTGTATTCTCAAAGTTCGATTATGATTACGGCATCCCTTTTCATAGTTCGAAATTTTGAGAACACAGCAAATAGAAATATTATGACGATCTTATAGTAAGAAACTGGTAAAGTATCACGTGTTTTTTTTTCATTATGAATTGTATCCCATACGCTTCGGGTATAGGATCGATTGCATATGCTGTAATATTCGACCATTCAAAATTTTTCCAAATGTCTAGGGCATTTAGAGGGAAAAAGGAAATAAAACCGGTTTTGACTAAAATAATTAAACAACTGTCAAGGACAATCTAAGGTTCGCCAAGGATTAGTTGCTTTTGGATAGTTGGAAGTATAGTCATGGATGGAGCATATTGACATTATTATGAATAGATAAGATTCTAATTAGAATGAGTTGTCATATGGAAAATATGGAAATGTTTCCATATTAGGAGTTAGATATCAAGAATAAATGTCTAGATTAGAAACTTTTATGCAAGAAGGATGTTCAAAGGAATGTACTTTGAATATAAGACTTCATGACTATGGAATTTTCATGTAACAATCTCCAATAAAGTATTTTGTAATTTCATTGACCAAGTCTTGATGACTTTTTTTCCGTGAAATTATGAAAGGACTGTTGCATAAAATGTTAGAATCTAACATATTCTAGTAGTGACGAGAATTTTGTATTCTTACACTAATGGATTATGAATTGTGAAATGAGTGTGATTGAAAATGTTATTATATTATACTATTTCACAAAGTAAGGACCATAGGTAAACATAGTGTGCATGCTAAGAGCATAGGGCAATTGTAGTTATAATTCAAGTAAGAAGTTGATTACCCGAAACAACAAATAATGAGTAATCAATATGGTGATTAAATAAAATGTATTACTTATACTCAAAAGTTTGAGGCCATATAGGATTAGTATTATTCTTGTGTTTCACTTTGCATGTTTTGACTTACTGAATAATAAGATTATTCAAACCCTCCACAGTCGCTCATTCTTTGGAAGTAGGAATGAAAGAAGACTGTCATGAATCTGACTTTAGATTGTCTACAGTGTTTTAGACATAGCAAAAGTTTGCTGGAGGGCTCATGAGTGCTGTTATAAGATTAGAGTATTGGATTAAACCCATGCTCACTTGGATCGCTTCATGGATTTTATCACGAGTGATTGGTGTGGCGATAATATCTTATATTCTTGAAACCGAGATGTGTAACACATTGATAATATGTAAACGCACCAATAACTTGGTGTTATAAAACGTATTGTTGTGTGTAATTGGGTGAGTGAATACAAGCAAGCATTCAGTCGAAGTTTATCCGTTCCTTTTACCCAAAGTGGGATAAAAGCGATATTTGTGGGCCCCTTGATGATTTAGTGATGACACCCTAAGCGCTTGGCCAAGCCGGGACTAAGTTGATGTGTTCAATTGTAGTCTGTTGTCAGTCTTCATAAATCGGAAGTTAGGAAACAATATATAAACAGAGAGAATAATTTAAATCCATGTCTCAGTCTATACGATATCAAGAATTGAGGAATATATGATCCCTTATCTAAAGGAC
Source organism: Lactuca serriola (assembly GCF_051521515.1). NCBI lineage: Eukaryota > Viridiplantae > Streptophyta > Magnoliopsida > Asterales > Asteraceae > Lactuca > Lactuca serriola. Next base: position 139,883,987 of record NC_136413.1, read on the forward strand.
ACGTTTCTGATAAGATCAAAGTTAACAGAGGATTTTGAAAGCTAAGATTATGGATCAGGATTTGAAGTCAATGCAGAATAGTTATTAGACTTATCCAAGTGGGAAACTGTTGGATTAGTGTCTAAGTCCATAACTATTTTGGTATGTACTTGACCCGACGGTGTATGGTCCTTTTGGGTTGCCTTCACCAAAGCAACTTGATAGGATGAATTATGGAGAGAGATGATTAATTATGATTTATTAATATATTATGAGAATAATATATTAAAGGAGAAATCGTATTGTTTAATTAATATTAATCAATAATTAATTTTGTGGCTAATAGAGATTAATTAAACTTAAGGGACTAGAACTATTAAATGTGTGATAGTTGCATATTGTGCTAATGGACTCCGTATTAGAGGAGTGAAAGAATTCAATGGAGAAACCCATTAGAAATCGTCTGAGGCCTCTAAGGAGGGAGTCCATGGGATGCTTAGGGCCTAAGCAGTCAAATTAGGGTTTCCTTGTTAGATAACCCTAATAGACTCACTATTTAAGGACCCCTATGGCACCAAAACGTGGCTAACTGATTCCTTAGGGTTTCTAGACGTTTTTGGGTGCCCATCCTATTCTCCTTCTTCATCCTCTTGCTCTTGGTGTTTGTGAGCCACTAGAGGTGTGACATTTGTGCCACTAAGCTTTCAGAAGCCAATTACAAGGAGGAATTGAGATTGTTATTCCTACATAACAATCAAGGTAAGATCTAAACCCTAATTCATATGTTAATATCATTATTGTATGCTAGATCTAGGGTTTATGGCTTTGGATGATTATTGCATGTTCATTAGACAAACTAGATCCAAAGCTTTAGGGTTTGCATATACACCATAGGAATGATGTAGTGCTCAAAACCCATCATAACCATGTTTAATAAACTTTTGTAAATCATGACGAATACTCTTATCGATCTTTGTGGTGAATCTTGACCAGCGCACACCCAATGTACCTGATCCCCTAGTCCTTGACTTGACTCACATATACATGTGAACAAGGAATTAATCTTAATTTACCAAAGATAAAAATTCTCATTCATCATACAATACAACTTGCATGATTCCAAGTTTCTGTCCAATCGAAACTTGGGTGATGAGAATCTTTCTTTATTTGGCAAATACTCGACATTACCCCAAACGAAAGAATCAAAATCCTATTGCTAACATAGAAACATACAAACATCAATTTCACAAATGCCATTGTAAGGAGATAAAAATAAAAACAAATTTTATTTATTTATAAAATGCAGAAAAAACCTTTCCTTACGATGCAATTACAAATGAAAACTACGTTATTACATATTTACTAGCAATCTATCATAAATCCTAAGCAACAGCTCAAAAATCCGATCATCGAACCATGCGATTGAAATCCATCTTCGCGATCAGATTCAACATGCTCCTCCTTTAAGCTTTCTTCCCTTTCATGATCCTATAAAACATCAAAATGCAACCTTGTCACATCATTTATTAAGAATCAATAATTAGGAACTTAATAGAGTTAGACAGTAGACTTACCTGAGGCATAGTCAAACTTTTCGATTCTCCTTTTTCTCAGATCTTTCAGGTAGTCAGGGCAGCTTCGCAACCAATTCCCCTTCTATTGGAAATAGAAACATATAGACTCTTTGGGAATGGTACACGGGACAATCTCAAACTTAGCCTTTCTCTTTCCCTTGGAAAGAGAAATCTTTTTTGGACTTCCAATGTTTCCATTGTCAATGTCCACATAAGTTTGGGGAGTAGATCTTCCATTCAAATTTGCTTTTCCAGTGCGCCAAATCATTGTTGATGCATCAGCAACAAGCAAATAGGTAGGATCAACAAGGGTCATGTCGTGGTCTGTCACATAGTAGTCCTTAATGAACTTAGTATATGACTCAGGAAGTGATTAAAGAACCCAGTCAACAACCAACTTCCTTGAGAAAACGACACCCAATACTCTCAGCCTGTTAATATGTGACTTCATTTCCAAGGCGTTAGTACACACAGGCCTTCCATCTTGATGTTTCATTGCAAATAGGGCTTGAGTGGCCTTGAACTTTTCAAGTATTTGAACTTGTGGGTTAAGGAGAATAATTGGAGGAGGTGGAGGAAGTGAAGTATGACTTTCACGATCTAACCGTGGGACATCATCTTTAAGAGAAAAACTTCTTTCAAATGATTTGGGAAGACCATAGTTGTCTGAACTAGACATCTACAATGGGAGAAATTCAAGTTAGTTGATTTAGTCCTTAATATAACACCCAAATGAAATATTAAGGCTAGGACCCAACACAATATTTTACAATTTGGAAGAGGGATGTTGTAATCCAAACTACAAAATATTTGAAGGTAGGTAAATGACGATATACAAATTTCCACCACGAAAATTTTAGGTTTAAAGTGAATTGAAACTCCTAGATTCATTATACAATTTAATGGCATGTTTAAATGTCGATTGTGTCCTTCAAGTTTGTGACTGGGGTGCCGAGGATCATAAACAAGGTGTGAATAACCATGCAAATGCAAATTAGCTTAGTACACCCAATGTTACAACCACCTAATCAATGTGTCGGTTAACCACACACGCCCCATTAATCTACGATTAAAATCAAGCTACCCTTTGCCACACACTGTCAGTCCATATTAGTGTGCCGATTAACCACACACGCTCCAATAACGACTTAACAAGGTGCAAAGTGCAATTTCATGGGTTAGCACCATATTCACATTTTCCTAAGTAACTAAGATTTGGGAATTTATAAGTGTTGAATTACTTTATATTTATCATTACACTTTTAATGAATGGAGAATTAGAGTCCTATCCTACCCGTTCGGCTAACGAACCTCCACCAGTCAAAGAAACGGTGGGTGAGAGTGGACACTCATTAAACTGCTATTTCATAGGCAGTAACCTTATAGACCGTCTTCGTGAATGAGGCCTACTAACGGTAAGCCTGACTTTGTTCTTATATATATATATATTAAACCTATAATATTATAATAGTATAAGGGTATAATTTTAAACTTTAAAATTCTAGGATTTGGAATTAAATGTTTCAAAAGTTAGACTTTTACATTTACAAATTCCAAACCTTGAGGGCAAGTTTTGAACTATTCAAAAACTTTTGGAAACCATAACTTATGAGTTTAATATAGGTTTAAATGAAAAGACTCTGCGAAAACTTTTGGAAATCCATACGGATTTGAATTTGTTATAAACCTTGTCTTATTATTGTGATTCGAAATTTCAAGTTCACATGGATAGGAACACATACACCATAAAATTTATGTGGCAATAGGTTTCTCTCTACTTCATGAAAACGATTGTGAGGAAACGCTTTCACTAGTAGATTTTAAAGGATTCAAGTTAGCAGTTGTGATAATTGCATTTTTCAAATTCGAATATTATTACGGCATCCGTCTTCATAGTTTGAATTGTGAGAAAAGGCAATTAGTTTGAACCTTCGGGACTTATTGCTAAAAGTTCTGAAAAGGTTTAGACACACACATAATTTTTCTAATGAAAGGTTTATGAGCTTGAGAAGTCTAGATAAAGACCTATCGAAGCACCACGTATCAGAAATCTGAACTTTGGAAAGAAAGTCAATAAGCATTGATTTCTAGAAGTTCAGTTGATTTCTGGATACATGACAAAGCTAGTGGGAGCATAATTGTTATGCTAATAAGAACATAATAGCTATGCTAGTGGGAGCGTAGTTATTATGTGTTGCAAGTTAGCAATGTTATAGGAAACAAAGTTCTAAATTTGCAAAGTTCTAGAATTTGGAAATTGTTTCGCTATAATAAGGCTTAAGGGAGAGGAAATTTATACTTTATTTCGAATCTGAACGCTTAGATTGATTTTTTTTATCAAACTTAGACATGGTCATATATGAATATCATGTTGAAATGTTTCAACATAGGAAGTTCTATGTATGGGAATATTATAGCAAGAGACTGGTCAAGTATCATGCCTTTATGTAAGACATTATGAATTGTATCTCATATGCTATAATATTCGTCTGTTTTGATTTTTCTAAATGTCAAGCGTATTAAGAGGGAAAAAGAACCTAAACCAGATATGACTAAAGTTGTTAAACAACTGTCATTGACAATCTAACGTTTACCGAAGATTGGTTGCTTGTGGATAGTTGGAAGTATAGTAATGGATGGACCATATTGATATAATTCTGAATAGATAGGATTGTATTAAGAATGGATTGTCATATGGCAATTATGGAAATGTTTCCATAATGAGAGATGGATATTAAGAATCTATGTGTAAGTTTGAAACTTTTATGCCAGAAGGATGTTCGGGAATTGTCTTGTAACAATCTTAAATGGAATGCTTTGTAATATCATTGGCCAAGTCTCTGTGACTTTGGAGCCTTGACAATACAAAAGGATTATTGCATGTAAGTTTAGACTCTAACACATTCTATTAGTGGCAAGAATTTTGTATTCTTACGCTTATAAGGACTAGAAAATTGTGAAATGAGCATCGTTGGAAAAGTGTTCAATTGATCTATTTCACAAGGAAAAGATCATAGATAAACATAGTATGCATGCTTGGAGCATGGGATGCCTATTGCTCTTAATTCAAGTATTCAGTTGATTAGTCGAAAAAGTAAACAGTGAATTAGGTCTAATTAATATGGTGATTAAATAATAAGTGTTTTATTTATATTTAAAAGTTTTGAGACCATACGGATTAGGTTATTCTTGTGTTCCACTTCGCATCTTTTACGTCCCGAATAATAAGATTATTCAAATATCCACAATCAATCATACTTTGGAAGTAAGTAATGAGGTAAGACTGTCATGAATTTGACTGTAGATTGTCTAAGTGCTTAGACTTAACAAATGTTTGTTGCAGTGTTCATGAGTACTCCTAAAATACGAATTTGAGTATTGGATTAAACCCACACTTATTTGAATCACTTCATGGATTTTATCATGAGTGATTGTGAGATAATAATATCTTATATTCTTGAAACGGAGACATATAGTTGTTGTTTACGAGTTGGTTGCGCATTGATAATATGTAAACGTATCAGTAACTTGATGTTATAAAATGTATTGTTGTGTATGATTTGATGAGTAAATAGTACAAGCATATGAGTCGAATTTTATCCGTTCCTTTTACTCTAAATATGATAAAGGCGATATATGTGGGCCCCTCGATGATTTAGTGATGACACCCTAAATGCTTGGCCAAGCCTGGACTGATTTGATTTGTTCAATTAGTCAATCATCATAAATCGAAAATTGGGAACCAAACCTTCGACATGGAGAATGATTATAATCCATGTCTCATGTCCATAGATATCTTGTAGAACGGAGGAATATTTGATCACTTATCTAAAGGACACGTCACTGATAAGATTAGAGTTCGACAACGACTTTTAAAGCTACGATTGCTAGTCAAATTCTGAAGTCATACTTGAAATAATAGTTATTAGACTTATCTAAGTGGAAGACTGTTGGATTATGTGTCTATACCCATAACTATAATTGGTATGTACTTGATTTGATTCGTAGCATGGTCCTTTTGGGTTGCCTTCACTCATACAATTTGACAGGATGACTGGTGAAGAGAGAGTAGGATTTATTATATGAATAAAAAAATGGTACTCAGAATGATTTTATTAATATGTTATAAGATTAATATATTATTTAGAAATCATATTATTAATTAGTAATTAATCATAAATTAATTTGAATTAATATTGGGATAAAGGGACTAACTAATAATAGGGGGCTCTTTTGCAAATCATTGATAGTAGCAAAGTTGGGCTGATGGACTCCTATGGGAGGACTGCACGAAATCTATAGGAGGCCCTATAGAATTCGTCCAAGGCTTCTATTGTGGAGGTCCATGGACTGCTTAAGGACTAAGCAAGGAAATTAGGGTTTCCACCTGAAAACTGTAGCATCCACAACTATTTAAAGACCCTCTTACTTTGATTTTCGGCCACTCTTGTTTTTGGAAGAACCCTAGCCGATTTCCAGCATCTTTCATACTCGTCCTTTGTATTGAGTGTTATGACTCCATTAGAGGTGCAACACTTGGGGCACTAAGCTTTTAAGAGTCAAGGTGGTTCTTGTTATTGATAAATAACAAGTGAGGTAATGATCAAATCCTAATTTCACATGAATTTTGAATTGTATATGCTAGATCTAGGGTTATTGCTTTGGTGTTCATATTTGTATGTTCAATAGAGAAAATCTTAGATCCAAAGCAATTAGGGTTGCATGATCACATATGAATGTAGATATGCTCAAAACCCATAAAAAAGAACATGTTCAATATCCTTAAATGAATTTTGTTACTGATAATATTAAGGAAGATGATCATAATACACCCTTACAACCTAAAAATAATAGTAACATCGAATGGCCAATACTGAATCCGAATAAATGATATTTCACATTTAAATGCTTTAAAGTTAGATTTTTTGATCGTGCTCTCAAAAATCGACATTTTGTTTTAAACTATCCAGCTCAACATCGAGTTAGGTCATATACGATTATTGTAGCATGGTTAAATAAATGAAAAAAGTATGGCAACTATTGTGTTTTCATAGACTTTGAATATAAGCCCTCGTTATTCTATAATTCTAGCTCCACCATCCCCTATCTTGCAATGTTTTGCGATCAAAAAGCTTTCATTTCAATATCCGCATACATGTAACAACTTTGCCAACCTTACTCTTTAAATTTCACTAACCTTGCAATATAGCTTAAAAAATTATCATTTTTCGCATTTGATAACATATATTTTAGGCCTCTTTCGAAAAAAAAAATACATATATTTTAGGTTAGGTGGGTGGGATGATTAAATAAGTAACAATTATCAAATTTTCCCATTTGACAATTTACAATCTTATATGTTTATTTAAATTCAAAATTTTGGTGTGATAATTAAATAATACATAACAAAAAAAAAATGGTGTTCGTAAAAAAATATCAAAAATAATTAATAGCAAAAGGTTTTAAAAAGTCAAGAATTTATATTAAAAATCCATAAGAATAGAATCAAAGTTGAATATTTAAAAAAAATATAAAATTTTCAATATATATATATATATATATATATATATATATATATATATATATATATATATATATATATATATATATATATATATAGGGTTTGGTTTATTTGAAACCACTATTTTTTGTGAGACATCGGGATGTAATCCTAACCATTAATTTTAGAAATCAAAAAATATATATATTTAAAATGCAAAATAATTAAAAATTTTAAAATATTACATTCGTCATTTATATTTCCAAAAAAATAAAAATAAAATAAATAAATAAATTACCATTTTTATGAAATATCTATGAAATATTCTAATATAACATTTTACTACAAAAATTACAACAAAGTTGTTAGAATATTTACATATTCTATTAGAATATTACTACAAATATTCAAACAATTTTAATAAGATACTAAAGTTTTCTACAAATTCTAACAATTTTAGTTGAATATTAAAATATTTTAACATATATAAAGATTCTAGTAGAACACTAGAATATTTTAATATTCTAAAAAATTCATTTGAATATTTACTTTGTAATATTTTATTTGAGTATTTCACGCACATTTAAGAAAATGGTTATTTATTTATTTATTTTTTGATCTCCATGGTTAATGAATATGATCACGTCATCATGTCTCACAAAATTAACATAGTTTTAAATCAACCTCCATATATATATATATATATATATATATATATATATATATATATATATATATATATATATATATATATATATATATAAACAATGACCTCTTTGTTAGAAACAATTTGTTAGCCAAATGAGCTAGCTAGTCACAACTTGTAAAAATTTGAATCTATATTTATAAATTAGTAAATAATTTAAAACTATAGTTATTTATTAAATAAAATTTTAAAATACATCTATTTTGGTAAAAAAAAAAACAAAAAAAAAAAAAGAAGCTCATATTTTTATTTTCTTTACTTAATATATAAAGCATGACATTCTTTTTGGATATTGATCTGGTACTTTTTTTTTGTTTTGTAACGTGAGATTTTTGTTGGGTTGAAGACCAACTTTTAACTATACGGAGTTTTTGTTCTCTTGTTTGTTTTTTTTTGTTTTTTTTTTTTTTTACTATAAAAACAAGATGTAAAAGAAGCATGAAATAAAAGAAACATGATTCATTGTTTCATACTAGATGCACATGACTTCATGTCTTCATCTAATGAACACCCATTTCCCAATTCGTCTCCGAAAGTAAAAAAGGTAGACTACTTTTTTACAACACAAGAAAGAGCAAATCCCCGACAAGGTAAACTTGCTATATAATTGAGCGTGACAATGCATCTTGTACTATATTCTTATAATAAAATAATTAGAACATGTTTATTTAACTTGAACAACGACATCAATTGAAGGAAAGCATTTCGCTTTTTCAAACTGATCCACTAGGACAACATCAAACCACAGTTTATCTTATGGGACCCACGTAATGTAGATAAAACAAGAAAAATAAAAATAATAAAAAACAAAGCTAACAACAAAAATAGAACAGATTCTGTACGTTTAGAATCAGAGAGTGTACATGAATTCTGCTTTAATAGGTTCCATAGTTACGCGTATATCATGCTTATCTCGCATAACAGATGATTTTATTCTATTAAAATATACATCGATAGATACCACTAGCTTGGACTCTAAGAGTTCAGTTGATCAAAAGTGAGATATGAACACTCGTTTGTGTTATCATGATCTCTTTATCGAGTTGCGGAGCTTCAATCTTTCATTTGGAGGCCGAAAATATAATTTGTATAAAAACGATGAAAAGGAAGGGTTATAATCAAAATTTTATATTTTTTGATCTAATATGTATAAAATTAAAGTATAAAGACTATTTCTACCAAAAAAATAAAAAAATCAAAGAAGGCCACAGCCCCTAGTCCTGTATAAGATCCGCCATGCATAGAGAGCATTTTATCGTGATGGAATAATAAAAATCATGCATCATATCATGTAAATAATGTCTCAATTACTTGTGTTGATGCATGGGATGAAAGGTACAAAAGTTTAATCATTAGTGTATTATTTTTTGATATAAGTACACAAGTCAATGTTTCTTGGATCGTAAAAAGCATAAACTAGTTATAAAATCTTTGTAGCGATGAGATGATATTATATTTTAATTTAAATAATTTGAAGTAATCTGGACATAATTATAGGATTGTTGTCTCTCATATTATAGTTACTCAACTATAATATAAAGTTTGGTTTCAAAAATGACGTAAAGTGATTGTCAAGAATATAAACCAGCATTAATGTGACCTAATATGATCATTTAACTATTTCTTTTTTAAAACTATTCAAAGCTCAAATTTCAAATTAAAGCTTCAATCATAAATAACCATTGTTTAAAAAAAAAAACACTTCCAATTAAAGATAAACATAAATCCCTAAAAAGATAATAAAATAGTTTGTAAATAATTTTAATAATTATAAGTTGGGCTAGCACACTTCATTATAAAAGTTCTAATCTAACTACTAATTAAGATGTCATGGATTCAGTTCGGTTAAAAATAATAATAATAATAACGGTAAAGATAATATTTTATATATTAAAATGAAGTGATTATATGAATCAGCAAACCCTTGGTTAAACATTTATGTTACAATCTAGGCATCTAGCTCAATAGTTCTGCTTTTTAAATTTATTGAATTTAGTTTTAAAAATTAACGTGTGCTTTTTATGTGAATTTTAAAGTTATTATTATATCTAATTATCTATAGTGTTGAGGTCATGTCTTGACGAAGACGAACATATATTGTTTTTTATTATCTGAATCAAGAAGGTCGAATAATTAATAGGTATATATACATTGCCGATGGGTGTACAAAAATCGACCAACAGCCCACACGAGCGCAAAGTTGATTTGTTAACTCGCAATACTAAAACGAATGAAAAAGTTTTTTTTGGAATGAACCCATATCAATGCCTATATTAACCAAATTAAAGTAATTATATTTCTTAAAACCCTACAATTCAAGACATTATTAACAAGAGGATAGACTTATTCCATCATGTAGGAGAATTTTCACTAAAAACAAACTAAGTTGTCAATATGAGATCTAGGAATACTTACCGACAAATCCTTAGAAGAATATAAATCTAACACCCATTTGTCATGTTAACTAGAAAGGATAATGTGGTGAAGAAGTTGAGAATAACCGAGAAATGTACACCCGCCAAGGGCAGACCAATAGAATGTCTCGAAGGTCCCAGACAACTACTAGATTTTTTCGTATTAATGTATGTAGGATTCCAATTGTCACATCTGGAATGTAGAATGTCAATTATGGAAATAAATTCCTTTTGTAGAGGCCAATTCGTCGAGTTTATGGCATAAACTCGACGTGTTGGAAGCTTTTGGGGCGCGTGTTTTTTAAGACCAACTCGTCGAGTTGGTGAAGGGAACTCGACGAGTTGGACGTTGTTTGAGGAAACCCTAATTTTAGGGTTTTGCACCCTATTTAAAAACCTTAACTCCCTTGGCTGACCTCCTTACCAGGCTCGTTGTCCAGAAAACCCTAATTTTGTGTATTATCCTTCAAGGTTGAGTGTGTGAGCTTCTGGTGAGCTTGGAGAGTTGGTTTTTGGTGTTCTTTGAAAGGAGTTTGAAGATTGAAGGTGCTTAGTTTGGAAGGAAGGCTTTGAATCCAAAAACTCTCCACTTTTTGCAGTCCTTTAGAGGTAAAAAGTCGAAACCTTGTGTTGTTATATTATAGATCTCTTTGTAGGATGTTTTAGCTTGATTTTTAGGCGTATGATTGGGTTGCCCAAAAGGTTATGGGTTCCAGGGGTTATTATGTTAGATCTGACCCTTTAATGACCTCTCTTGGCATAAAGTTGCAAGCTTTGCTAAGTCCTTACTCTCATCCATGCATTAAGTCCTTTATTAAGCCATTTTGGGCTCTAGGGTTCCTTTCTTGTATGCATGGACGTAAAGTTTGAAACTTTACGTGATAATCCAGCCTTAGGATGTCGGATCTGTGTTTTAGGACTATGTTTTCAGAGTTTAAGGGCTTAATGGGTTAAGCCTCACTCTATTAAGTCAAGGATTCGGGTTTGGGTCCATTGTAGTGGCTTTTAAGGGTAAAGTTGGAAACTTTACCCTTCTAGTCAGCATTTGGGAGGAGATCTAAGAATGGAAGCTTCTAGATTCGATGGAAATAGCTTAATGCATTAAACTGTTTGATTATTGGCCCACTAGGCGAGTGGAGAACTTGGCGAGTTGATGAGAGTTTTCCCGATTTGTGCAATTATTGGAGAAACTCGACGAGTTGAAGGACAACTCGGCGATTTGGGTCAACTCGGACCGTTGAATTTGACTTTTGAATTATAGTTAAGGGAATTATGGGCTTAATATAAGGCATGTATGGGGTTGGGCTCAATTTGGAAAATTGAGCCATCAGTAGGCTTTGATGGTCTAGTAGTTTCTGGTATTTTGGGCTTGAGTTATTAATGGGCCATCGGGATGAAAAGTGTTTGCACTAGAAACAATGGTTAGGCCTTAAGGCAGGGCCATGTAAGGAGTTTGTGCCCAATTTGGAAAATTGGGTCATTGGTTGATTAGTGGGCCTTTGGGCCTTTCAGATTGTAGTTTGGGTCATGGATTTGGATAAGGCTAGGTTAAGGGTAAAATGGTCGTATTACCCCAGGTATGGAGTTAAGGTTATGGATTACAGCCCAAATGCTAATTGGGTGTATTCTTGTTATTGATAGTTCGAAAAGTTGTCAAGGCAGTAGCTAGGGATTCTTTCAATGAGCTTATGCAGTGCAAGGTAAGTATTCTCACTATATTCCTGGGTCGAAGGCACCAATGTTGAGCCATTATGTGTTATGTGGTATGTTAGTTGTCTCTATGATACTTGCATGGAAGACCTCGGCGGTGTTGGGTTATGAGCATTCTAACACACCTAAGTGTACATGCAACCCTAAATACCTTGGATCTATGTTTTCTCTATTATACATGCAAATAAGAACTTCCAAGCTATTATCCTAATCTAGCATACAAAACTATCAATATAACAAGATAGAATACATACCTCTTTGATGTAGAATGTCTTCATGAAGCTTGAGTGCCTAGTGCCCCAAGTGTGACACCTCAAATGGTTCACACAACACCAAATACACTTGGAATAACTTGAGGGAAATCTACACTTCATGAAATCGGCTAGCCCTTCATATTCACACACTCTAGTATGATCCCAGTGGCTGATTTTGTCAAGAATAAGATCTTTATATAGTGTTACAATTAGGATAAACCCTAATTGTCATGACTTTCCATTTCCTTGGATCCATGGGTTCAAATACACCATGGAGCATCCATGGACCATCCTATGGGTTTTAGCCCAACTTGATTATCCATGGAGCATTAGCCCAATGTACAACTTGCATGATTCCAAGTCCCGGTCCAATTGAAACTTGGGTGATGAGAATCTTTCCTTATTTGGTAAATTTAGACATTACCACAAATGAAAGAATCAATTTCATATTTCCACTCTTGCTATTAATGGAATCATATAAGCAACAATTTTTCCTCAAATGCCATTGTAAGGATATTTTAAAATAAATAAAATCTAAAAAAATTTCTTTTATTTTAAAACTTTGTGGAAAAACTTATCCTTACAATCCATATGAAAACTTGTTGTTATCTATTCCTAAGCAATATCTCATAACTCCTAAGAAGTAGCTCAAGAATCTGATCTTCAAACTACGCGATAGAAATTCATCTATGCGATCAGATTCAGCATATCTTTCTTTAAGTTTCTTCACTTTTCTTTGATTCTTAAAACATCACCATGTGACCCAGTCACAACATTTATCAGGAATCTCAGAATAGAAACTTAACAGAGTTAGATAGTGGACTTTACCTGAAGTAGAGTCAAACTTATTGACTTTAACATCCTTAGGTAAATTTGGCAGCTTCGCAACCAATGCCCCTTTCTTTGGCAATATAAACATATGGACCCTTTGATAATGGTACACGGGACTATCACAGACTTAGCTTTTCTCTTTACCATTTGGTCAACCGAGTTGACTATGGTCGATCCCTTTCCATTGGGAAGAGAATGCTTTTCTGGATTTCCTGTGTCACTATTGTCAATGTCCATCAAGTTTTAAGGAAGTTGATCTTAACAAATAGATAAGATCATTAAGGGTCTTGTCATAGTCTGTTTCATAGGTGTCCCAAAGGAACTCACTGTGTGACTTAGAAAGTGAGTGAACCACCAACTCTCTCAAGACTTTGACACCCAACTCTCTCGGCTTGTCAATATGTGACTACATCTCCAAGATGTGACCACACCTAGACCTTGCCTTGCCAATAGGGCCTGAGTGACCTTAAACTTTTCAAGAACTTGTGGGTTGGGGAGAATAATTTGAAGAGGTGAAAGAAGTATGATATCCATGGGACATCATCTTCATTAGGAAATCTTGTTTCAAGAGATTTGGGAAGATCATAAATGTCTAAACCAGACATCTTTTGGGAGATATTCAAGATAGTTGATCTTAAGTCCTTAATATGACACCCAATATGAAATATTAAGGCTAGGACCCAACAAACTATTTTATAACTTACAAGAGGTATGTCGTAATCCAAGTTATAAAATATTTGAAGGTAGGTGAATGACGATTCACCAATTTCCACCAAGATAAACGAAATGTATAATTCGGTTTTAATTGGTTTTGAAACTCCTAGATCTTTGAGATTCATTGAACTGTTCAATGGCATGTTTCAATCTCGAGTGTGCCCTTCAGGTTTTGTGACTGGGATACCGAGGATCACAAAACAAGGTGTGAAGTAACCATGCAAATTACTTGGTACCCTTAAGTGTTTACCCCTCAATCGATGTGTCGGTTAACCACACACGCTCCATCGATACTATGATAAACATTAAGTTACCCTTTGCCTACCTTGTTAAATACGAGTTAGTGTGCCGGTTAACCACACACGCTCCACTAACCGACTTAAACAAAGTTCAAAGTGTAATTTCATGGATTAGCACCTTATTCACATTTTCCTAAGTAACTAAGATTGGGTATTATTAAGAGTTTAGTTACTTAGTATTTATCATTAATACTTTTAATGAATGGAGAATTATAGTCCTGTCAAACCCGTTTGGCTAACGACCCTCCACCAGTTAAGCAAGCGGTGGGTGAGAGTGGACACCCATTAAGTTGCCATTTTATAGGCAGCAACCTTATACCCACCTTATAGATCGGCTTCGTGAATGAGGCATACTAGCGGTAAGACTGACTTTACTCTTATACATATATATATTATTAACTTATAATATTATAAAGTATAAGGGTTGAATTTTAACTCTTTAAAATTCTAAGGGCTAACTTGGAATTAAAGTATTCATAAGAGAAAACTTTACAAATTCCAAAACTTGAGGGCAAGTTTTGAAACTATTCAAAACTAATTAATTCCATAACTTATGTGTTTAAAGTAGTTTTAATCCAAAAACTCTTCAAGTTCCATAACTTGAGGACAAGTTATGGAAGACTTTAAACTAATAAAAGAATTAACTTTTCTTTATTTTATAACTTATGTAATTAATTAAGGTTACACTCTTTTTTTATTATTATTTAATGAAGAGACTCTTGGTCCTCCATAACTTGAGGACAAGTTATGGAGTCATAAAACCATTTAATTAGAACTAGACTCCTCATTTTTGTAACCTTTGCCAACTTTTATGAGTTTTGTGAAACTTAAATGTGACTTTTCATATAACTTGAGGACAAGTTACAAAAACACATTTTAGAATCAACTCTTAGATTAATTTGGATTGAAAACAACTATTTCACTCAACTTTTCTATTAATCTAAGCAACTCATAAGAACAAGATAATTCAAATCAAACTTTTTCATGTAATTAGTCTAAACCTTAAACTAATACAAAACATGAATCTATTATCAATTATCTTTGAAATTGGTTTAGCATGAACATTACCACATCAAAAACAAGTTTATAAGTCCAAAAACATCTTAGGGTAATGTTCCTAGTCCAATTCCAGCCAAAAAGGTCGAATTTATGCTGTCTGGGGGTCCAACTCGTCGAGTGCACGAACCAAATCGGCGAGTTGGATGCTTTTTGACTTGGAATCGGCAAGTCCATTCATGGACTCGGCGAGTCTGCTGGGCAGACAGCATCAAAACTCGATTTTTCAGCTCCATTTGCAAGTATAACAAGAAAACAATCCTGGCTCTGATACCACTGTTGGGTTACGAGCATTCTAACACTCCTAAGTGTACATGCAACCCTAAATACCTTGGATCTATGTTTTCTCTATTATACATGCAAATAAGAACTTCCAAGGTATTATCCTAATCTAGCATACAAAACTATCAATATAATAAGATAGAATACATACATCTTTGATGTAGAATGTCTTCATGAAGCTTAAGTGCCTAGTGCCCCAAGTGTGACACCTCAAATGGTTCACACAACACCAAATACACTTGGAATAACTTGAGGGAAATCTACACTTCATGAAATCGGCTAGCCCTTCATATTCACACACTCTAGTATGATCCCAGTGGCCGATTTTGTCAAGAATAAGATCTTTATATAGTGTTACAATTAGGGTAAACCCTAAGTCATGACTTTCCATTTCCTTGGATCCATGGGTTCAAATATACCATGGAGCATCCATGGACCATCCTATGGGTTTTAGCCCAACTTGATTATCCATGGAGCATTAGCCCACTATACAAGTATGGATGATTTACACAATCAACCCATATATTTAATTAGTCTTCTTTTGATCACTTAATTAATCCTAGATTAATTCTTGATCAATACTAATTAAATAATCTTATTATTCTTATTATTAATATACTAGAACTTATAATATATTAATAACCATAAGTGTCTTATTTCTCTCATTATAGTCTATCCAAGTGCATGATGCCATGCAACCCAAATGGACCATGCTGGGTCGGGTCAAGTCTTACAAATTATAGTTATGGACTTAGACATTAATCCAACAGGCGGGAGCCCGTGGCAATTGGATGTCATACCATGAGGGGAAAGTCCATGGCATTCCAGGTAAAGACCATGAGGGAGCCCATGGCATCATGGATAAAGACCATGGGGGAGCCCATGACATCTATATGTATGTGTGTGATAGTCTGTGATTATATATGGTATGGTATTTTGGGGAAACTCACTAAGCTTTGTGCTTACCGGTTTTCAGTTTATGTTTCTGGTACTTCAGTTTTCAAATGGAAGAGCTCGGGATGATTGCAGAGCACACACTACATGGTTTCGCATATTGTAAATTACTCTGGTTAATTAATGTTTTGTTAAATATTGGTTACTCTGGTTTTGTGTAGAAATTCTGTATTAGTAATTTTCTATTTAAAAACAAAAAAAATTGTCGCGATTTTGGGTCATTACAAGTTGGTATCAGAGCCTTGGTTTGAGGGATTCAGACATACTCTCGAGTGCGTATGAACTCAAACTGAGGATTTGGTAAAGTTTTCTGAAGAAAAGTATTTTTAAGAAAAGAGTTTTCTAAAATAAGAGAAGGGTGTGGTGCATGCAATCAGTCAAGCTCAAGTAATTTTTCCTAAAATACCCATACATGTTATTTGTTACGATTTGATTTATGAATCCGTTAATCGCATGCTAGTTAGGTCCAAGGATCTGCTCAGTTGTTGTATGATACAATGTTAGGAGATAGGCCTTTGTATGTGTATTATATCAGCTGGTAGACTTGCATGCTAGAGGTGATTAGTCAGTGATATATTGGATTGATATGTGTGATGCTTAGTAGTCTTTTGTGTATTGAAAGCTATGTTGTAATGGGAATATCTATTGGTATCAGTAACTGTTAAGTGTATGCTTCAAAAATTGTATACGGTTAGGATCTTATAGCCCTAGAATCATTGATTTGGCATTATTTCCTGTTCCTTTTCAGGTTATGGTTCTAGGGTAGAGTATATTATTCGACAATCTATTTGATCCTGATCTATGTATAATTTGCATGCATAAGGCAACCGGAAGTAAGGGTGGAATTTCTTGCATTAGTGGTACTGTGTGGGGTGAATGATCTATGATAGTTCTAAAGATTGGAGTGTTACCACACAAATATTGCTAGCTTTGTGCTTTGTGGAACTCTTGGATGATGGGAGTCAGCTACTAAGTGAATATGTTGGTATTCATGAGGTGGATAACTTGCATTATGAGGAGTTCTTCAGCAGATGACGACATGGTGAGGTCGGGAACATAGGGGGAGCCTAGGAGGTGCTTCGGTGGGTTTTGTGTTGTTGTTTAGGGAACAATTAGTACATCAGTGGAGTAGGAGACTTAGAGGATTCATGATGATCCTTGAGGAAAGTATGGATAGGTGTGGAAGGTAGTATTGGGCTCGTACTACTGAAAGCACAGGATCCATACTCGAATCGGGAAAGGGCTTGGAGAATCTAAGAAGCTTGGGGAAGAGTATTCTTGAGTATGTTTTGATCTTCTACATGATCGTATTTCAGTTCGGCGATGAGCTTTTAGGAAGGAGGTTTAGCTTCTGGCTTCGACTCAGGTAAGGGTACTGAGTCGATTAGCGAGTAGATGTGGGAAGTCATCTCGTCGGAGATTCCCCGTATTGTTTTAGAGAAGATTCTTGTGATATTTGGTTCGGTTAAGGAAGAGTTTTGGGAGATCTTGGATGAATGTTTTGGAGCGTTTTGTGCTGAGGTTATGTCTATCGTTGAAGCTCGCACTCTTTCTTTCCGTGAATTACGTGCTTGTGGAGCTCCTGTGTTCCATAGGGAGATGGACCCCATTGTCAGTAGGAGTTAGTTAGTGGCTATGGCTGACACGTTCAGGATGAGCTTCTGCCCCATGGAGACAAAGGTCAGATATGTTTTCTGCCTGTTGAAGGACAGGGCACGACATTGGTAGGAAGCGGCCGGCAGTGAGTTGGGCGATGATGATGTTGATGGTATGCTGCGGGATGACATCAGGGAGTTTGCGAGTATTTCAGGGCACCTCGGGAAGAGGGGGATCAGATCAGGTACAGGTTGGAGGGTTTCGGGGAGAGACCCATGGTTTCTGATCAACATTTGAAAGGCCAGCAGAGCCGGAGTCGGTACGGAACGTGCGGGAAACTGCACGATGGAGTTTGTCATTCCAGGAGTATAGGTTGCTACAAGTGTAGCAGGATGGACCATGTCAGCAGGTGATATTGCGGGTATGTTGTCTTTTGTTTTCTCCGGTTGCTATCCGTATTAATGTGCTTAGAATATTTTATTGGTTGGGGTAAGCGGTATATTTGGTCTAATTCCCTGATATTGTGGGTTATGTCTTCGAGAATTGCGGTATGTCTTTTGCATGCCGTGAATGTTCATCTCTCGTATAACAGGATCCAAGTGTTTGCTTGTATTTTGATTTGTAGTCGAGATCGGTTCTGAGGCATTGTGTGGAGGGTTTATCATCAAGATTTTGTGGTCTATTTTTGGGGTTTTGGTTTGGGCATCAGTTTTGAGGGTTGCAAGTGTTGGGTATTGTATCATTTTAAGTATTTGGGATCATTAGTGTTGTCAGCATTCGGGATGTGTTCAACGGATCTTCAGGGATTGTGCAGTCTTTTGGGATGGCGGGTGACGGAATACTAGCATTGGTAAGCATTGGTTTCAATAGATTGTTAGAGGCTAAGAAGGGTTGGGAATCCATCAATTCTCGTGTGTCGTGAGGATTTAATCGAATCAAGGTGGGAGAGAATCTTTCGGGTATTCAAGAGCAGGAGTGGTTATGAAATTAGGTAGAATTTTGCATCCCCGTCGGGGAGGAAGGCGGCCCAAGTGGTTGTCTGGTTTGAGGTTTGTGTGAGTTGGGAGTTTAGGAGACCTCCCAATATTTGAATCGCGTCCTCTTGGTGCTTGATAGCAGGCTTTGGGGAACGAGGTTGGGGTTCCAGTCATGAGAAGAGTTCAATTTAGGTATTCGGTCGAGTGCGTGCTCAACTCTGGGTGTGTTCGAATTGATAGATTGGGGTTAAGGAATTGGGCTACGATTGTAGTAAGGTGAAAATGTTGTAAGACTACGGGGGATCCATAGTATTCACTAGTAATCAGTTGGGGGCAAGAGTGTTGTAAGACTGTAGGATAGCCCGTAGCATTCACAAATTCCTAGGCAGTGGTAAGATGGTGACAAATCTATAACTACTCTCGGATTTCTTCAGCGAAGGGTATCATGGTAAGTGATTTGGATTATCCGATTGGTTATGATTTCAAAGAGTATTATTTAGGAAATTGGGTGATCATTGTGTTTAGCTAGCAATGAAGCGCTAGTATTGTTCAGCGTAGGGCATGAGCGGTCCATGCTATTTGGGGGAGATAGATCAGGTATCCATAAGGTTTAAGAGGTGAGAGATCATCATAGAGTCCAAGTGGGGGAGATATAAGTGGTTATTTAGACCTAGGTTGTATTGCTTGGAGTTCAGGAAACTCCCAGTCGCCGGTTGGCATCGCCTTGATTATTCATAGTAGGTAGTGGGAATTTGTAGGTGTGACCCAAAATCCTAATGGGTCACAGGATTCAGCTCGAGAGGTGTGACATTGTGATGGTCACGAGCTTGGAAGGGGAATAAGTTTGTGCTTTGAGCACGTCGTCCAGGGTTGTTAGGGAATTATACTATGTTTTTTGATTGAGGATCTTTGTGGTCCGTGGGCGAGCCTGGGTGATTATGGAAATTGAGGTTCGAAGTTGATTCAAAGGGTTTGGACCTTGAGTCACAGGATCATGTGGGTAACCAGTGTGTGACGCAGAGGGGTTTAGGTTGGGTAGTCTGGTTGTTGGACTCTTGAGAACTTGGTGGTCGGACTAGGTGCGATATTGGAAGTCTTGGAGATGGTTTAGGAGTACCTATTTATCGATTATGTAAAGGGGTTGGTAATCAGAAGGTTTTGGTGAGAAATGCAAGTGCATATTCGTTGATGTTGGGTTATAAGTGGGGTATCGAATCGATTTTGGGTAAAATATTGAGTTGGGCATCGTGCATGTTCTGTCCAGGGTTTTTGTTTCAGTGGAATAAGAATTTGGGGTGTTATTATGCCAAAGGCATCAATCGCAGGGTTCAAGACTAAGGAATGGGTTTAGTATGATTACAGAATGAGCCATTATGTTGTGTCTTCGGCTGGTACTATCTGTGGAGGGACCAAAAAATCTTTAGAATCAGGAGAAGTGGATTTGATGGCGGGGTGTTGTGGAGCAGTTTTCGTCTGTCAAGATCTTCTTTTGGGAATCGTGTGGGGATACTGTGCGTTTTTGCGTATTTTATCCCAACAATCAAGTAGGAGTCCGGTGGTTAAGGTAGTTGACAGATAATTTGGGATCAGGGAGGTCCCGTTTTCCTTTGGAAAGTAGCCAAGTGGTAGCAGGATAAGTCGGAGTGGTTTCAGTGATTTGGGATTCATGTGTGGAGCCGCTTGTTATTCGGGGTATATGCTAAGTCGTTTGCAGTTGGATTAAATAATCTCAGAGTGGTTGATTAGACCCTGTTGTGCAACTCTCGTCTGATTCTAACCGTTGCAAGGATGAATCTTCTACTCAAAGGATTATCTAAGTATTATTTTTAGTATAAATGTTCTATAGTAGTTTATGATTGTTGATTTTGCCCCTTCTAAAAGCATCAAGATAATCTGGGTTGGTAGTATTTTGTCTAGACTGGTCTTGTTATGGAATTAGTTTGATAGTGGTTCAAAGGGGTAAGTTGTCAGGAAATCACATCAAATTGAGATTGCGGTTATCAGGATAGGTAAAGATTCGTTCATCTAGGGTTGATTTTTGTTGCCTTGGGAAAATTACTTTGTGTGCAGAATTATCTTTTATGATCATCAGGTTGGTTGTTTTGATATGAGTGTTAATAAGGATCGATTTCGAGGACTGAATCTAATTTAAGTGGGGGAGTGTTGTCACATCCGGAATCTAGAAGGTCAGTTATGGAAATAAATTCCTTTTTAGG
This sequence comes from Lactuca serriola, assembly GCF_051521515.1. NCBI lineage: Eukaryota > Viridiplantae > Streptophyta > Magnoliopsida > Asterales > Asteraceae > Lactuca > Lactuca serriola. The sequence continues at coordinate 139,905,049 of NC_136413.1, forward strand.
GGCCAAATCGTCGAGTTTGTGTCATGAACTCGACGTGTTGGAAGCTTTTGGGTCGCGTGTTCTTAAGTACGAACTCGTCGAGTTGCTAAAGGGAACTCGACGAGTTGGACGCTGTTTAAGAAAACCCTAATTTTAGGGTTCTGCACCCTATTTAAAGACCTTAATTCCCATGGCTGGCCTCCTTGTCCATAAAACCCTAATTTCGTGTATTATCCTTCAAGGTTGAGTGTGTGGGCTTGTGGTGAGCTTCGAGAGTTGGTTTTTGGTGTTCTTTGGAAGGAGTTTGAAGATTAAAGGTGCTTAATTTGGAAGGAAGGCTTTGGATCCAGAAACTCTCCACTTGTTGCAGTCCTTTTGAGGTATAAACTCGAAACCTTGTGTTATTATCTTCTACATCTCTTTGTGGGATGTTTTAGCTTGATTTTTGGGTGTATTGTTGGGTTTTCAAAACGGTAAGGGTTGCAGGGGTCATTATCTAAGATATGACCCTTTATGACCTCTCTTGGCATAAAGTTGCAAGCTTTGCTAAGTCCTTAGTCCCATCCATTTATTATGTCCTTTATTAAGCCATTTTGGCTCTAGGGTTCCTTTCTTGCATGCATGGATGCAAAGTTGGAAACTTTACGTGCTAATCCATCCTTGGGATGCTAGATCTATGTTTTGGGACTATGTTTTGAGAGTTTGAGGGCTTAATGGGTTAAGCCTCACTCTATTAAGTCAAGGATTCAGGTTTGGGTCCATTGTATTGGTTTTTAAGGGTAAAGTTGCAAACTTAACCCTTCTAGTCAGCATTTGGGAGGAGATCTGAGAATGGAAGCTTCTAGATTCGATGGAAACGGCTTAATGCATTAAGATGTTTGATTCCTGGCCAACTCTGCATGTTCATTAGGAGAACTCGGTGAGTTGATGCGAGTTTTCGCGATTTGTGCAATTAATGGAGAATCTCAATGAGTTGAAGGACAACTCGGTGAGTTGGGTCAACTCGGACCGTTGACTTTGAATTTTGACTTATAATTAAGGGAATTATAGGCTAAGTATAAGGCTCGTATAGGTTTGGGCCTAATTTAGAGAATTGGGCCATTAGTGGGCTTTGATAGATCTAGTAGTTTCTGGTATTTTGAGCTTGAGTTATTAATGGGTCATCGGGAAGCAAAGTGTTTGGACTAGAAATAATGGTTGGGCCTTAAGGCAGGGCCATGTAAGGAGTTTGGGCCCAATTTGAAAAATTGGGCCATTTGTGGATTATTGGGCCTTTGGGCCTTTCAAATTGTAGTTTGGGTCATGGATTTGGACAAGGCTAGGTTGGGGGTATATGGTCCTTTTACCCCAGGTAAGTTTTAGTTATGGATTGGAGGCCAAATGCTAATTGGGTGTATTGTTTGTATTGATAATTCGGAAAGTCGTCGGGACAACAACTAGGGATTCTTTTAGTGAGTTTCTGCAGTGCAAGGTAAGTCTTCTCATTATATCAATGGGTCGAAGGCACCAATGCTGGCCCATTATGTGTTATGTGGTATGTTAGTTGTCTCTGTGATACTTGCATGGAAGACCCCGGGGGGAGCCTGTGGCAATTGGATGTCAGACCATGAAGGGAAAGACCTTCGCATTCCAGGTAAAAACCATGGGGGAGCCCATGGCATCATGGGTAAAGACCATGGAGGAGCCCATGGCACCTATATGTATGTGTGTGATAGTCTGTGATTGTATGTCTTATGGTATTTTGGAGAAACTCACTATGCTTTGTGCTCCGGTTTTCAGTTTATGTTAGAGGTACTCTGGTTTTCAAATGGAAGAGCTCAAGATGATTGCAGAGCACACACCACATAATTCCGCATATTGTAAATTACTCTTGTTAATTGATTTTTTTAAAATATCAGTTACTCTGGTTTTGTGTAGAAAATGTGCATCAGTAATTTATCTATTTAAAAAGAAAAAAAATTGCCGTGATTTTAGGTCCTTACACCAATGATGATGACAAATGCAGACCTGAAGAATCAATGAATAATCAATAAGATCTGGTTTAAACTTTGAGCACAAATTTGTATAGATAATGTGGAAAGTACAAAAATATAGAAACATGTGCTTTCTTACTACCTTACTCTCTATCTATAGAACTATTATCTCTCTCTCTCTATATATATATATATATATATATACACACACACACACACACACACAATGAGCGCTCTCTCAACCTATATAATGATACTAAGACTAGTATTTATAGGCTAGCTCAACCCAAAAACTCATATCACAAGGGGTAAGCCAAGACATCATCCAATGAAGAGTTTTGCACCCTAACATTATGCCCTCAAAGCTTGGAATGGATGACCCGACTTCAATCTCCAAAAATAAGCAACAAGAAAACAAGATCTCAAGTGTGACAAATGTAGAAGTGATCATCAAATCTCCAAGTCTTTAATGGTCTTCTAATCCGGGTTCTAGAATGTGAAACATTACAATTCGAAGCATCAAAAGGTAATCTGTGAGTCCTCAAGTTTCCAAAACTCCAATGACAACTATCCAAGTTTGAGCCATGATATGTGCATAATTAGTTAGTTATTTAGCATACATTTTTATTCATTTTTAACTAATTATGTGAATAATATGACAAAAGGCACTTAATATTGTTTAAATTTTGTTTCAGTCCAAAAGACATGCTTGGGAGTGAAAGGGAACAAGGGAAAGCAATTAGAGATCAAAGAATGAAGATTGAGGGACAAAAGCTTACCTACTCGGCGAGTACACGAGCCTACTCGGCGAGTCCAGCAGAATATTCCAGAAGATAGCCACGACTCCTGATTTAAGACGGATAACTACGAGTCTACTCGGCGAGTTGGGTCTGCTACTCGCCGAGTACACCCTGTTTTGAGATATCTATAAAACCCGAGCCTTTATCCGATGGGACTACTTTTCTGGCGTTTTTTTTGAAGATCCAACTGCGATTGAGAACCCTTGAAGACGCTAAGGAATTATAATATGCAACCTTTTGAAGAAATAAGCAACTACGTTAATCATTCCACTTAGCTTTAGGAATTGAGTATGTTTAATCTAGCTAAACTTGTTTTTGTGTTTGTTTTTACTGCAACTATGAGCTAAATACATTTTTGTTTCTATTTGGGGAATACCAAGGAACTCCTATGGTTTAATTCTTAGCTTTTGGTTAATTGTGTATTGGTGATCTATTAAATTAAGTTTGTTAAAGAACCTTATGCATTAATCACAATTATTTTCTGTTAATCGGAAGACAATTAAGCTGCATGAACATCTCTTAGTTGTTAACCTCATATGTCTATGTGAACACTAAATCACATGCTTAGGAATAATGATTATGAAACTAAGATTAATGAGACAATAGTTAGATTAATGTGTGAGCTTGTTTGAGAAACCATCAAACAAGAGGTTAATTGAACCACTAAATTGATTAACCACTACAAATCTTATTTAATCCAAATTATTAATCTAGGGAATTAATTAGCTTAAACACTTGATCACTGCTTGAATTAATTAATTGTCTAAGGGTTAGGAGTAATGAAAATGAACCTAACCAATATAATTGGTAGCCAATAACAATTAATCTATCATAAATACAAAATAACCATAGGAGTGAATTGGTTGAACCTAAATATAAACATCTTTATCAAATTTGGTGAATTAGTTGTTTGCTTTAGTTATTTAGTTAATTAAGTGTTTTATGGTGTGCTTAAGTTTCTAGTCTTGTAAAACTAGAAGAAAAACCTTTTACTTTCATTAATTGTTTAGTTAAAATTAGCCATTAGTTTAATTTTCCGTTCCCTGAGTTCGATACCTTACTTACTAAACTATACCACTAAAAGACAGGTTCACTGCCTTTGTGTGCTAAATTTATTAATAAAAAGTAGGAATAAAACAAGTGCATTTACACACATCAAGTTTTTGGCGCCGTTGCCGGGGAACGGTTCTAAATAATTAATCTAATCCCTAATTTTTTCGATCCTTTGTGTGAGTTTACTGGCACAAAGTTAATTTATTGCAATTTAGTAGTTAGAAATTAGGTTTTAGCATCTGGTTAGTTTTAAAATTAAGTTTAAAATTTCTTCAAAATTACACTGATACTCGCCGAGTGCAGTCGCACCTACTCGGCGAGTACAAGCGTATTTGGCAGATTAGCTTTCGTTTTTTTAGTACAGTCTTTTTGTTCTTTTTACGTTTTTATCTTGTTTATTCCAGGACTTTCATGACCAGAGGATCAAACACCCCGCTGGTACCCCCGTTTGAAGATCCCGAATCCGCATTGAAAAGGAACAAAGGAAAGGACGTGGAGAGCTCGAATACACCAAACAAGTCACCTTTGTCCAATTTGAAGACTGTTTTTGGGAAAAAGAAGAGCAGCAAATTAGGAGCATCCAGTGCCTCTTTGACAATCGAGGACCCAATTCCAAAAGATATCGAGTACGAGACCGAGGAAGAAGAGGAGCATACATACGAGCACGAAACCGATTCCGAGGAAGAGTTAGCTATCACAATGGCTAACATTGATGAAATCCCCATGGGAGAATGGAAGAAGAGGATGCGCGACGACACTGGCCCGGGACTTGTGCAACCTGCAATTCCCACGACTGCTACTTTCGAGCTAAAGGTTCATATCCTAGCTTTACTTAAAGAAATACCGTTTTATGGAAAAGACCATGAAGATGCCTACAAGCATTTGGACGAAGTCAATGATGTAGCTGATTACTTCAATGTTCCAAATGTGCCCCGCGAGACTCAGCTACTTTGTATGCTTTCGGTGACATTCAAAGGTGCTGCAAAAGACTGGCTCAAGTCACTTCCCCCCGGATCAGTCACAACTTGGGCCAAGATGAAAGAAGAATTCCTTGATCACTTTTTCCCACCTTCCAAGATAGCCAAGTTAAAGAAGGCCATTCCTAACTTTGAACAACAAGCTGGAGAGTCACTATATGAAGCATGGGAGAGGTACAAGAGCTTACTAAGAAACTTCCCACACCATGACCTAAACAGCCAGCAAGAAGTCTCCATCTTCTATAATGGAGTCAATGTCACAACCAGGCAGTTACTAGACTCGCAAGGCCCGCTAACAAAGAAGCCGCCCCCGGTGATCAAAGAATTGATTGAAGAATTCTCTAAACACTCTAGAGAATACCACAACCCTAGACATGATGTCACTAGGGGAGCCGCTTATGCAGCTACTGAAGACTTATCCGCGGTCATGGCTATGCTAAAAACCATGGATAGGAGGATGGATAAAATGGATCAAACGGTCCATGCTATTCGGGTGGGCTGTGAAAACTGCAATGGGCCTCACCTCACTAGAGACTGTGATTTAGATGAGAATGGCAACAAGAAGGTGTAAGTGTGTTACTCAAGTGGAGACCGATATGATGAAGACTGGCGCAAACAAAAGAAAGAATGGCTCCCTTATGAAGAGTACAAGAAAGACAAGGAGGAAAGGTTTAGGCAAAAAGGGAGAGGGTTCTACCAAAAGGAGGAGCCGGTGCAAGAAAGGAAGCCAAGCTTGGAAGAAATGCTCACCAAATTTGTAGCTGCTTCAGAAAAAAGACATAGTGATCATGATGCTGCAATTCAAGAAACAAGGACCATGCTTAGGAACCATCAAGCATCTATCCACAATATAGAAACGCAGCTTGGGCAACTTGCTCAACAAATCAACCAAAGGTCACCGGGCGAACTTCCTAGCAAAACCGAAAATAACCCACGAGGCGCGCACATAAACATAGTCACAACAAGAAGTGGGAAGATAATCACTCCCCTGGAACCTATTCAAACTGAGTCATCCAAGAAATCACAGAAGGAGGAGGCAGAAAACCAAGACATACAATCTAACAGCCCTACTCATCGAGTACCACGTATGGACTCGGCAAGTACATCACAAAATCCCAAGGAGCAGGTCCCTGAAAAACTTTACCAGCCTCCCATGCCATACCCAGCCCGAGCTAAGAAGGAGAAGCAGGAAGAGGAGTATCAGAAGTTTCTAGATCATATCAAGACTCTTCAAATCAACATACCCTTCATTGAAGCCGTCATGCAAATGCCCAAGTATGCAAAGTTCCTTAAGGAAATTCTCACTGATAGAAGAAAGATGGTAGAAGTGAAGAAGGTAGTACTCAATGAAAACTGCTCAGTTGCTATGCTAAATAAGCTACCAAAGAAGAAAAGTGATCCGGGGAGTTTGACTTTACCTTGCTAATTTGGCAACTTGGCCACCATTCAGGCCTTAGACGATTCGGGAGCAAGTGTGAACCTAATGCCATACTCATTCTTTAAGAAGCTGGATCTCCCGGAACCTAGGCCAATCCGCATGGCAATTCATTTGGCAAACAAGACAGTCACCTTCCCAAGAGGCATATGCGAAGACATACTAGTCAAGGTGGACAAATTCGTCTTTCCCACTGATTTTATCATTCTAGACATGGAGGCGGATCCACAAGTGCCAATCATCCTTGGAAGGCCCTTCCTCAACACGGCAAATGCTATAGTAGACATGAGGGACTCGAAGCTCACCTTGCGGGTAGGAGAAGATTCAGTCACATTCGAGGTAGACCAAGCTATGAAGTATTCAAGTAACAGTGACGACACGGCATTCTCAATTGATATGTTAGACGAATTATTGGAGAAATGCATAACTGAAGATTCCATCAAGTTCAAGATTCCATCAAGTTCACAACTGATGATGAAGAATTTGATCCAGAAAAAGACTTGATGGAAATTGAAAGACTGCTAGAAGAAGCGGATTATGAAGAATTGGTGAAGAACACTGACAGTCCTACTCGCTGAGTAGGACCGATCTACTCGCCGAGTTCCTCTCTAGAAAAGGCAGAAGTCGTGAATACAGCCACCAACTCGCCGAGTACCCTACCTGCACTCGGCGACTCCAACAGTCAGAACCAAAAATCGGAGCACAAAACTTTACCAGAACATTTGGAGTATGCTTTCCTTGAAGAAGGCAACCAAAAGCCTGTAATAATAGCCGCTGACCTGTCCAATTCTGAAAAGGAAGAGCTCGTGCAAGTGTTGAAGAAGCGGAAGCGGGCCATAGCATGGAGCATCACCGACATCAAGGGAATAAGCCCATCTTATTGCTCCTACAAGATCAATCTGGATGAAGGAGAAAATCCGGTTGTACAGCACCAAAGAAGGTTAAACCCAAACATGCAAGAAGTAGTCAAGAAGGAAGTGGTCAAACTCTTAGATGCAGGAATTATCTATTCCATTTCCGACAGTCCGTGGGTGAGTCCGGTCCAAGTGGTGCCCAAGAAAGGAGGGATGACGGTCATAACCAACGAAAAGAACGAGCTAATTCCGACACGAACGGTAACCGGTTGGAGAGTGTGCATCGATTATCGAAAGCTAAACGATGCCACTCGTAAAGACCATTTTCCCTTATCTTTTATTGATCAAATGTTAGAAAGACTATCAGGCTATAGCTACTATTGCTTTCTAGATGGATTCTCGGGTTATTTTAAAATACCCATAGACCCAATGGACCAAGAAAAGACCACATTCACTTGCCCAAGTGGGACTTTTGCTTATAGACGCATGCCTTTTGGGCTATGCAATGCACCCGCGACTTTTCAAAGGTGTATGACAGCCATATTCCACGATATGGTGGAAAAATTCATGGAAGTTTTTATGGACGACTTTTCCGTTTCTAGATCTTCTTTCCATGATTGTCTCACAAATCTTGACCTAATGCTTGCTAGGTGTGAAAAAACCGACTTGGTCCTCAATTAGGAGAAATGTCACTTTATGGTCAAGGAGGGTATAGTTTTGGGCCACAAGGTTTCCAAAATGGGAATTGAAGTGGATCGGGCAAAGATTGACACCATTGCCAAATTACCCCCACCAACTAATGTGAAGGGCATTAGGAGTTTTCTAGGACACGCGGGTTTTTACCGGCGTTTCATAAAAGATTTTTCCAAAATAACTAGACCTCTAACACAATTACTACTAAAAGATGCACCATTTACTTTTACTAAAGAATGTTTTAAGGCATTTGAATGTTTAAAGGAAAAATTAACTAATGCCCCGATCATTATTGCACCAAATTGGAACTTACCATTTGAGATTATGTGTGATGCTAGTGACTTTGCTTTAGGATCTGTCATTGGTCAACGGGTTGATAAGCCCTTTCAACCCATATATTATGCTAGCAAGATTCTAAATCCAGCCCAAGAGAATTACACCACCACTTAAAAGGAATTATTAGCTATGGTGTATGCCTTTGACAAATTCCGCCCTTACTTGGTTTTATCCAAAACTAGTGTTTTTACTGACCACTCGGCTATCAAGTATTTGTTTGCAAAACAGGATGCCAAGCCAAGACTGATACGATGGGTGCTACTTCTTCAAGAGTTCGACATAGAGATACGAGACAAGAAGGGAATGGAGAATGTAGCAGCTGACCACTTGTCAAGGCTTGAGAACCCGCAATTGCAAGAAGATAAAGTTGGAGACGACTTCCCGGACGAGTACATTATGGTAACAGTGGGAGAAGAGCCATGGTTCGCAGACATAGCTAATTATTTAGCCACAAAATACATTCCGAAAGATTTTAGCAGTCAAGAAAAGAAAAAATTCTTTTCTGAATTAAAATATTACTTTTGGGACGAGCCATACCTCTTCCGGAGCTGTGCGGATGGGATCATACGAAGATGCGTATTCGGGAAGGAAAGCCAGAAAATATTAGATCATTGTCATAGCGGGCCCACGGGTGGACATCATGGAGCACACTACACGGCAAAGAAGATCTTTGACATTGGGTTTTATTGGCCCATAATTTTTAAAGATGCAACCCAATTTGTCAAAGAATGTGATGCTTGTCAAAGAGTGGGAAACATTTCATCTCGAAATGAAATGCCACAACATAGTATTCAAGTGTGCGAGGTGTTTGATGTGTGGGGAATTGACTTCATGGGACCATTTCCCATGTCTAAAGGAAACAAATACATACTAGTGGCGGTGGATTATGTATCCAAATGGGCGGAGGCACAAGCATTACCAACAAATGACGGTCGGGTGGTGGTGCGTTTTTTAAAGAAATTATTTTCACGATTTGGAGTCCCGAAAGCCCTTATAAGTGACCGAGGCACACATTTTGCCAATGACCAATTGTAAAAGGTGTTAAAGAAATATGGGGTAACCCATAAGTTTTCCACATCATACCATCCACAAACTAGTGGACAAACCGAAGTGACAAATCGAGCCTTAAAGCGAATTTTGGAGAAATCGGTGGGGAGCAATCGCAAGGAATGGTCGGATAAGCTAGATGATGCACTTTGGGCCTTTCGTACAGCTTTCAAAACACCTATTGGTACCACACCATATAGGTTAGTTTATGGAAAGCAATGCCATTTACCGGTGGAGCTAGAGCATAAGGCGTTTTGGGCTTTAAAGAGGTGTAACTTCAACACGGAGGAACTAAAGAGCAACCGGTTAATGCAAATGAATGCTTTTGAGGAGCTGAGGAATGATGCATACTCTAGTTCATGGCTTTATAAAGAGAAGACCAAGATGTGGCATGACAAAAGGATTAAAGATAAAGAAATTCATGAAGGCCAAAAAGTGTTGCTCTTCAATTCACGACTAAAGCTTTTCTCGGGAAAACTCAAGTCAAGATGGGATGGTCCTTTTCTAGTGAAGATGGTGTTTCCACATGGTGCTATAGAGCTATTGTCAAGAGATGGCATGCCTTTCAAGGTAAATGGTCATAGGGTCAAAAAGTATGAAGAAGGAGTCCCCCGGAATGAAGGAATGGAAGAGTTGCTGCTGCTGGAAGGGATTGCAACCACGTAGAAGGGGAGGAGTCCAGCTAATGACTCCCTAAAAAGAAGCACTTCTCGAGAGGCAACCCGAGTTTCAAGTTTGCATTTTCTTTCCTTTTCTTTATTTTCATTATTTTTTTCCTTTTCTTCATCTACTTTTAAGAACATAACTGTTTGAGGACAAGCAATGCCTAGAGTGTGGGGTGGATGGCTTAAAAACATGAGAAAATACACTAATTTTTCAAAAAAATTCACAATTTTTTCAATCTGCAAGGTTTACTCACCGAGTAGGCACATATACTCGGCGAGTACCTGCCCGAGTAGCCTGATAAAACGCGTAACGGCATTTATACTCGGCGAGTAGGACCTTTCTACTCGGCGAGTAGCCACTTTACACGGATGAAATATAAATCTGTAAAAAGAGGGTTTTCACCCATTTAACCCCCATACTCGTCGTGCACAGCGATTTCTCAAGCAGCCAGCGATTTCGTCCGATTTTCTTCAATTCTCCACCTAATCTTCATCATTCAAGGAAAAAGGTAACATCTTTACACTTTAAACTCATCAAAGTTTCAATCTTTATCATAGATTTGCCCCGATTTTGCTTGATTTCGGATTTAGGGGTTTTCTCAAATTCCAGGGTTTTAATTTAGCCATGAATTAGGTAATGTTATGAGGAATTTCTTTTAGATTTATGGTTAGATAACTAATTACAACAAACCCCTATGAAGAATTTGGATTTTTGGACAGTCTATACAGGTCCGGCACCAAACAGTCCCGATGTTCATCCTACTCGCCGAGTAGGTGGTGTACTCGGCGAGTAGATGACTATTCAGACCCGATTTCTTCGTTTTTAATTACTGGGTATTGTTTGTTTGTGTGCTTTTGATGTTCTTATGCAGGTACAATGGCCAGAAGGGGGCAGTCTTCTCGTGGGGGAAACCAAACTGATATCCCATGGTTTTTTTTTCAACAACTCACTTCCAAGTCATCACAAACAAGGGCCAAAAACATATTAGAGGCGCTCAAACAAAAGGAAATCCATTTACCAAATGCAGTTGATTGGGGGTGGCTGGGAAATGTGGGATTGGAGGAGGAGCTTACACCTTACTTGGTGAAGGAATGCAGTTTGGGGTATACCACCATCACATGTGATGGTTGGTTACAACTATTTAAGATTCAAGAGCCTGTATACGCCGAGCTGTGTTGGGAATTCTTTGCTACCATCTCATTCTGAGGTGGTAGTGAGTATTACAACCCCAACACAATTTCTTTCTCTTTGGGTGGGGAGTTGCGACAATGCAGCATTGCTGAGTTTTCTTGGAGACTAGGTATCTATGACCAGAGCACGATGATGTCTGAAGACTTTGAAACTTTCCTGGAAAACTGCCATAAGGAACTCCCCGAGGCAGTGGTGGCCTCTACATGGTGGAACACGATCGCTAATCGGGTGTATATCCCTTCCACCGCCCAGGAAGGCCACATTCGCTCACCAATCCACCGCCTCATTCACCGCTTTGTGGCTAGCACCATCAACATGAGGAAGGATTGGGACAAGGTCCCAACCCTTTACATCTTCTATTTATGGAGTATTATTACTCCCGACGCTTTTTGCAACCTCCCATATTGCATTGCCAAATTCCTTGTTGAAGGGGCGGTTAAAGAAAAAGTCAACTCAAAAATCAATGGAGGCATGTTTGTGACTAGGCTAGCGAAGTCATATGGGATCCTAGATTTGCAACAAGCTTGGGCACTCACGGTTATCCACCCTCCACCATTCAACACTGCACTATATCAGAGGGCACGGATAGTTGAGAAATTTGGTGACTCATTCTCCATTCCGCATGAAGACGAGCCGACAATTCTTGAGGAGCCGAGAAGGCGGGTTCGACAACGTAGTGAGCGGGTACGGGAAGATCCACCGGTTATTCCGGTGGAGGAGGACAATGATGGATGGAACCAATTGGAGTACCGATGCTACTTGGATGACATTGGACAAGGGGTGAATTATAATAACCAATCTCTTGAATACCTCTTCCAACAGATGAATATTGCCCCAAGACCCGGGCCCGGATATCCATACATTATGAGTTGGGATTAGCGAATAGGAAGAAGAGATGGAGAAAGAGGATGTGGCGCAGGAGGAGCTGACATGGAAGACTAAGGATGAAGTATTTTCTTTTATGTTATATGTTTTGTGATGTTATGTTTTGAACACTTGTCAAACACTTGGATGATTTTTATTTTCTGTTGGGATGGTTATTACTTTCACTTTTAGTTGTTTATTTTTCAGGGATAGAAGATTAGGAAGCATACTAAATTGTGAGGTTCAAGTAAGGAATGAGAGGTTTTCAAGAAAAATATGGAGTCTTGTCCTTAGGATTGCGTCCGTGAGAGTCGAGAGTAATGGAGAGTGTTGCTGCTGAAGGAATTAGAGTGAGGGTCATTGAAATTACCAATTTCAAAACCTGAGGCGAAAGCAATAGCAATTGGATCAGTTTTGGGCATACAGCGCCTACTCGCCGAGTGCACAAATTCTACTCGGCGAGTACCTGAGATACTACACGATACAGTTCCAAGTCAAGATATACTCGCCGAGTACACGTCATTACTCGCCGAGTAGACTGGCAATTTTCGAACTCCAGAGCTGTTTTCAGTAATATCACTGCATCATTTATCCACTTTTTGTCAAGAATTGTCACTGTAGATTTTCTAAGAAGCTTGTTCCGTGAAATTTTCGAGCTGTCAACCACACGAGACATGATACCCAAGCCATGGATGAGCTTTTCCCATGGCTAAAGTCAAGAGAAGAAGGAGCTGAAAAAAGAGTATCAACCTATCGACTGCTACCTCATGGGAGTTTGTTCCAATTCCTTCTATATATTTGCACTTTTATTATTTACATAGTATGCAATCAGGGCATTGCATAAAATAATTGTGGGGTAGGGGGTTGGTCACATATTAGAAAATTTACAATCTTAATTTAGGCTAACTTTAAAAAAAAATGTTGCATACCAAAAATATTACTTAGGGATTTAAATTAGAAAATTTTGGTAAAAGCAAATTAGGATTCCATATTAGAATTGTGTTGATGATTGCATGAAAACCCAAATGTTTAGTTGAGCCTATACACGTTCTAGTGCATTTGTGGCTTCCTTATTCCAATGAAATCATGGGACAAAAACACGACCCCGCTCAGCCTGAGGGATGCAATATGTTAAGCAGCCTAAACCTGAAATGTATCCAGGAAAATTATTATCATTAGCCAATAAAGGTTGGGATTGAGCGCCCCTGCTTAAGCTTGTAGGGTTTTGAGTGGAAAAAAGTGAGGTACATGTAAAAAAAAAAAAAAAAAAAAAAAAAAAAAAAAAAAAAGAAAAATGGAGCAAATAAAGTGAAGATCAAAATATCAAAATTCTAAGATTCAAAAAGTTGAAGATACCAAAAATCAATAAAGGTGGTGAATTCAAAGAAATCAAAGATCAAATTATCAAGAAAGTGAAGAATTCAAAAGAGCTCCATATTGGTATCGAAAAGTTGTAATTCTAGATTATGTATGCTTGGGTTGCTCAACTAAAAATACCTTGAGGGTAAGAGGTTTTCTGCGGATGGATTCGGAGGGTTGCATAAAATGAGCATAGTTCGGGGTGAGTGGGCGAATGTTTATGAGGATTGTAAGTATTTGGAGTATGGGGTACTTAGGACAATTATAGACACAAATGCATGTGTTGCGGTCTTGGCATAATGGCTGAGTTAGATTGGAATTGTCATATGTGATTATAATATGTTTAAAATTCAGTTTTGCTTGGGGGCAAGCAAAAGTCAAGTGTGGGGTATTTTGATATGTGCATAATTAGTTAGTTATTTAGCATACATTTTTATTCATTTTTAACTAATTATGTGAATAATATGGACAAAAGGCACTTAATATTGTTTAAATTTTGTTTCAGTCCAAAAGACATGCTTAGGAGTGAAAGGGAACAAGGGAAAGCAATTAGAGATCAAAGAATGAAGATTGAGGGACAAAAGCTTACCTACTCGGCGAGTACACGAGCCTACTCGGCGAGTCCAGCAGAATATTCCAGAAGATAGCCACGACTCCTGATTTAAGACGGATAACTACGAGTCTACTCGGCGAGTTGGGTCTGCTACTCGCCGAGTACATCCTGTTTTGAGATATCTATAAAAACCGAGCATTTATCCGATGGGACTACTTTTCTGGCGTTTTTTTGAAGATCCAACTGCAATTGAGAACCCTTGAAGACGCTAAGGAATTCTAATATGCAACCTTTTGAAGAAATAAGCAACTAGGTTAATCATTCCACTTAGCTTTAGGAAATGAGTATGTTTAATCTAGCTAAACTTGTTTTTGTGTTTGTTTTTACTGCAACTATGAGCTAAATACGTTTTTGTTTCTGTTTGGGGAATACCAAGGAACTCCTATCGTTTAATTCTTAGCTTTTGGTTAATTGTGTATTGGTGATCTATTAAATTAAGTTTGTTAAAGAACCTTATGCATTAATCACAATTATTTTCTGTTAATCGGAAGACAATTAAGCTGCATGAACATCTCTTAGTTGTTAACCTCATATGTCTATGTGAACACTAAATCATATGCTTAGGAATAATGATTATGAAACTAAGATTAATGAGACAATAGTTAGATTAATGTGTGAGCTTGTTTGAGAAACCATCAAACAAGAGGTTAATTGAACCACTAAAATGATTAACCACTACAAATCTTATTTAATCCAAATTATTAATCTAGGGAATTAATTAGCTTAAACACTTGATCACTGCTTGAATTAATTAATTGTCTAAGGGTTAGGAGTAATGAAAATGAACCTAACCAATATAATTAGTAGCCAATAACAATTAATCTATCATAAATACAAAATAACCATAGGAGTGAATTGGTTGAACCTAAATATAAACATCTTTATCAAATTTGGTGAATTAGTTGTTTGCTTTAGTTATTTAGTTAATTAAGTGTTTTATGGTGTGCTTAAGTTTCTAGTCTTGTAAAACTAGAAGAAAAACCTTTTACTTTCATTAATTGTTTAGTTAAAATTAGCCATTAGTTTAATTTTCCGTTCCCTGAGTTCGATACCTTACTTACTAAACTATACCACTAAAAGACAGGTTCACTGCCTTTGTGTGCTAAATTTATTAATAAAAAGTAGGAATAAAACAAGTGCATTTACACACATCAAGTTTTTGACGCCGTTGCCGGGGAACGGTTCTAAATAATTAATCTAATCCCTAATTTTTTCGATCCTTTGTGTGAGTTTAGTGGCACAAAGTTAATTTATTGCAATTTAGTAGTTAGAAATTAGGTTTTAGCATCTGGTTAGTTTTAAAATTAAGTTTAAAATTTCTTCAAAATTACACTGATACTCGCCGAGTGCTGTCGCACCTACTCGGCGAGTACAAGCGTATTTGGCAGATTAGCTTTCGTTTTTTTAGTACAGTCTTTTTGTTCTTTTTACGTTTTTATCTTGTTTATTTCAGGACTTTCATGACCAGAGGATCAAACACCCCGCTGGTACCCCCGTTTGAAGATCCCGAATCCGCATTGAAAAGGAACAAAGGAAAGGACGTGGAGAGCTCGAATACACCAAAGAAGTCACCTTTGTCCAATTTGAAGACTGTTTTTGGGAAAAAGAAGAGCAGCAAATCAGGAGCATCCAGTGCCTCTTTGACAATCGAGGACCCAATTCCATAAGATATCGAGTACGAGACCGAGGAAGAAGAGGAGCATACATACGAGCACGAAACCGATTCCGAGGAAGAGTTAGCTATCATAATGGCTAACATTGATGAAATCCCCATGGGAGAATGGAAGAAGAGGATGCGCGACGACACTGGCCCGGGACTTGTGCAACCTGCAATTCCCACGACTGCTACTTTCGAGCTAAAGGTTCATATCCTAGCTTTACTTAAAGAAATACCGTTTTATGGAAAAGACCATGAAGATGCCTACAAGCATTTGGACGAAGTCAATGATGTAGCTGATTACTTCAATGTTCCAAATGTGCCCCGCGAGACTCAGCTACTTTGTATGCTTTCGGTGACATTCAAAGGTGCTGCAAAAGACTGGCTCAAGTCACTTCCCCCCGGATCAGTCACAACTTGGGCCAAGATGAAAGAAGAATTCCTTGATCACTTTTTCCCACCTTCCAAGATAACCAAGTTAAAGAAGGCCATTCCTAACTTTGAACAACAAGCTGGAGAGTCACTATATGAAGCATGGGAGAGGTACAAGAGCTTACTAAGAAACTTCCCACACCATGACCTAAACAGCCAGCAAGAAGTCTCCATCTTCTATAATGGAGTCAATGTCACAACCAGGCAGTTACTAGACTCGCAAGGCCCGCTCACAAAGAAGCCGCCCCCGGTGATCAAAGAATTGATTGAAGAATTCTCTAAACACTCTAGAGAATACCACAACCCTAGACATGATGTCACTAGGGGAGCCGCTTATGCAGCTACTGAAGACTTATCCGCGGTCATGGCTATGCTAAAAACCATGGATAGGAGGATGGATAAAATGGATCAAACGGTCCATGCTATTCGGGTGGGCTGTGAAAACTGCAATGGGCCTCACCTCACTAGAGACTGTGATTTAGATGAGAATGGCAACAAGAAGGTGTAAGTGTGTTACTCAAGTGGAGACCGATATGATGAAGACTGGCGCAAACAAAAGAAAGAATGGCTCCCTTATGAAGAGTACAAGAAAGACAAGGAGGAAGGTTTAGGCAAAAAGGGAGAGGGTTCTACCAAAAGGAGGAGCCGGTGCAAGAAAGGAAGCCAAGCTTGGAAGAAATGCTCACCAAATTTGTAGCTGCTTCAGAAAAAAGACATAGTGATCATGATGCTGCAATTCAAGAAACAAGGACCATGCTTAGGAACCATCAAGCATCTATCCACAATATAGAAACGCAGCTTGGGCAACTTGCTCAACAAATCAACCAAAGGTCACCGGGCGAACTTCCTAGCAAAACCGAAAATAACCCACGAGGCGCGCACATAAACATAGTCACAACAAGAAGTGGGAAGATAATCACTCCCCTGGAACCTATTCAAACTGAGTCATCCAAGAAATCACAGAAGGAGGAGGCAGAAAACCAAGACATACAATCTAACAGCCCTACTCATCGAGTACCACGTATGGACTCGGCGAGTACATCACAAAATCCCAAGGAGCAGGTCCCTGAAAAACTTTACCAGCCTCCCATGCCATACCCAGCCCGAGCTAAGAAGGAGAAGCAGGAAGAGGAGTATCAGAAGTTTCTAGATCATATCAAGACTCTTCAAATCAACATACCCTTCATTGAAGCCGTCATGCAAATGCCCAAGTATGCAAAGTTCCTTAAGGAAATTCTCATTGATAGAAGAAAGATGGTAGAAGTGAAGAAGGTAGTACTCAATGAAAACTACTCAGTTGCTATGCTAAATAAGCTACCAAAGAAGAAAAGTGATCCGGGGAGTTTGACTTTACCTTGCTAATTTGGCAACTTGGCCACCATTCAGGCCTTAGACGATTCGGGAGCAAGTGTGAACCTAATGCCATACTCATTCTTTAAGAAGCTGGATCTCCCGGAACCTAGGCCAATCCGCATGGCAATTCATTTGGCAAACAAGAAAGTCACCTTCCCAAGAGGCATATGCGAAGACATACTAGTCAAGGTGGACAAATTCGTCTTTCCCACTGATTTTATCATTCTAGACATGGAGGCGGATCCACAAGTGCCAATCATCCTTGGAAGGCCCTTCCTCAACACGGCAAATGCTATAGTAGACATGAGGGACTCGAAGCTCACCTTGCGGGTAGGAGAAGATTCAGTCACATTCGAGGTAGACCAAGCTATGAAGTATTCAAGTAACAGTGACGACACGGCATTCTCAATTGATATGTTAGACGAATTATTGGAGAAATGCATAACTGAAGATTCCATCAAGTTCAAGATTCCATCAAGTTCACAACTGATGATGAAGAATTTGATCCAGAAAAAGACTTGATGGAAATTGAAAGACTGCTAGAAGAAGCGGATTATGAAGAATTGGTGAAGAACACTGACAGTCCTACTCGCTGAGTAGGACCGATCTACTCGCCGAGTTCCTCTCTAGAAAAGGCAGAAGTCGTGAATACAGCCACCAACTCGCCGAGTACCCTACCTGCACTCGGCGACTCCAACAGTCAGAACCAAAAATCGGAGCTCAAAACTTTACCAGAACATTTGGAGTATGCTTTCCTTGAAGAAGGCAACCAAAAGCCTGTAATAATAGCCGCTGACCTGTCCAATTCTGAAAAGGAAGAGCTCGTGCAAGTGTTGAAGAAACGGAAGCGGGCCATAGCATGGAGCATCACCGACATCAAGGGAATAAGCCCATCTTATTGCTCCTACAAGATCAATCTGGATGAAGGAGAAAATCCGGTTGTACAGCACCAAAGAAGGTTAAACCCAAACATGCAAGAAGTAGTCAAGAAGGAAGTGGTCAAACTCTTAGATGCAGGAATTATCTATTCCATTTCCGACAGTCCGTGGGTGAGTCCGGTCCAAGTGGTGCCCAAGAAAGGAGGGATGACGGTCATAACCAACGAAAAGAACGAGCTAATTCCGACACGAACGGTAACCGGTTGGAGAGTGTGCATCGATTATCGAAAGCTAAACGATGCCACTCGTAAAGACCATTTTCCCTTACCTTTTATTGATCAAATGTTAGAAAGACTATCAGGCTATAGCTACTATTGCTTTCTAGATGGATTCTCGGGTTATTTTAAAATACCCATAGACCCAATGGACCAAGAAAAGACCACATTCACTTGCCCAAGTGGGACTTTTGCTTATAGAAGCATGCCTTTTGGGCTATGCAATGCACCCGCGACTTTTCAAAGGTGTATGACAGCTAAATTCCACGATATGGTGGAAAAATTCATGGAAGTTTTTATGGACGACTTTTCCGTTTCTAGATCTTCTTTCCATGATTGTCTCACAAATCTTGACCTAATGCTTGCTAGGTGTGAAAAAACCGACTTGGTCCTCAATTAGGAGAAATGTCACTTTATGGTCAAGGAGGGTATAGTTTTGGGCCACAAGGTTTCCAAAATGGGAATTGAAGTGGACCGGGCAAAGATTGACACCATTGCCAAATTACCCCCACCAACTAATGTGAAGGGCATTAGGAGTTTTCTAGGACACGCGGGTTTTTACCGGCGTTTCATAAAAGATTTTTCCAAAATAACTAGACCTCTAACACAATTACTACTAAAAGATGCACCATTTACTTTTACTAAAGAATGTTTTAAGGCATTTGAATGTTTAAAGGAAAAATTAACTAATGCCCCGATCATTATTGCACCAAATTGGAACTTACCATTTGAGATTATGTGTGATGCTAGTGACTTTGCTTTAGGATCTGTCATTGGTCAACGGGTTGATAAGCCCTTTCGACCCATATATTATGCTAGCAAGACTCTAAATCCAGCCCAAGAGAATTACACCACCACTTAAAAGGAATTATTAGCTATGGTGTATGCCTTTGACAAATTCCGCCCTTACTTGGTTTTATCCAAAACTAGTGTTTTTACTGACCACTCGGCTATCAAGTATTTGTTTGCAAAACAGGATGCCAAGCCAAGACTGATACGATGGGTGCTACTTCTTCAAGAGTTCGACATAGAGATACGAGACAAGAAGGGAATGGAGAATGTAGCAGCTGACCACTTGTCAAGGCTTGAGAACCCGCAATTGCAAGAAGATAAAGTTGGAGACGACTTCCCGGACGAGTACATTATGGTAACAGTGGGAGAAGAACCATGGTTCGCAGACATAGCTAATTATTTAGCCACAAAATACATTCCGAAAGATTTTAGCAGTCAAGAAAAGAAGAAATTCTTTTCTGAATTAAAATATTACTTTTGGGACGAGCCATACCTCTTCCGGAGCTGTGCGGATGGGATCATACAAAGATGCGTATTCGGGAAGGAAAGCCAGAAAATATTAGATCATTGTCATAGCGGGCCCACGGGTGGACATCATGGAGCACACTACACGGCAAAGAAGATCTTTGACATTGGGTTTTATTGGCCCATAATTTTTAAAGATGCAACCCAATTTGTCAAAGAATGTGATGCTTGTCAAAGAGTGGGAAACATTTCATCTCGAAATGAAATGCCACAACATAGTATCCAAGTGTGCGAGGTGTTTGATGTGTGGGGAATTGACTTCATGGGACCATTTCCCATGTCTAAAGGAAACAAATACATACTAGTGGCGGTGGATTATGTATCCAAATGGGCGGAGGCACAAGCATTACCAACAAATGACGGTCGGGTGGTGGTGCGTTTTTTAAAGAAATTATTTTCACGATTTGGAGTCCCGAAAGCCCTTATAAGTGACCGAGGCACACATTTTGCCAATGACCAATTGGAAAAGGTGTTAAAGAAATATGGGGTAACCCATAAGTTTTCCACATCATACCATCCACAAACTAGTGGACAAACCGAAGTGACAAATCGAGCCTTAAAGCGAATTTTGGAGAAATCGGTGGGGGGCAATCGCAAGGAATGGTCGGATAAGCTAGATGATGCACTTTGGGCCTTTCGTACAGCTTTCAAAACACCTATTGGTACCACACCATATAGGTTAGTTTATGGAAAGCAATGCCATTTACCGGTGGAGCTAGAGCATAAGGCGTTTTGGGCTTTAAAGAGGTGTAACTTCAACACGGAGGAACTAAAGAGCAACCGGTTAATGCAAATGAATGCTCTTGAGGAGCTGAGGAATGATGCATACTCTAGTTCATGGCTTTATAAAGAGAATACCAAGATGTGGCATGACAAAAGGATTAAAGATAAAGAAATTCATGAAGGCCAAAAAGTGTTGCTCTTCAATTCACGACTAAAGCTTTTCTCGGGAAAACTCAAGTCAAGATGGGATGGTCCTTTTCTAGTGAAGATGGTGTTTCAACATGGTGCTATAGAGCTATTGTCAAGAGATGGCATGCCTTTCAAGGTAAATGGTCATAGGGTCAAAAAGTATGAAGAAGGAGTCCCCCGGAATGAAGGAATGGAAGAGTTGCTGCTGCTGGAAGGGATTGCAACCACGTAGAAGGGGAGGAGTCCAGCTAATGACTCCCTAAAAAGAAGCACTTCTCGGGAGGCAACCCGAGTTTCAAGTTTGCATTTTCTTTCCTTTTCTTTATTTTCATTATTTTTTTCCTTTTCTTCATCTACTTTTAAGAACATAACTGTTTGAGGACAAGCAATGCCTAGAGTGTGGGGTGGATGGCTTAAAAACATGAGAAAATACACTAATTTTTCAAAAAAATTCACAATTTTTTCAATCTGCAAGGTTTACTCACCGAGTAGGCACATATACTCGGCGAGGAAGGCCACATTCGCTCACCAATCCACCGCCTCATTCACCGCTTTGTGGCTAGCACCATCAACATGAGGAAGGATTGGGACAAGGTCCCAACCCTTTACATCTTCTATTTATGGAGTATTATTACTCCCGACGCTTTTTGCAACCTCCCATATTGCATTGCCAAATTCCTTGTTGAAGGGGCGGTTAAAGAAAAAGTCAACTCAAAAATCAATGGAGGCATTTTTGTGACTAGGCTAGCGAAGTCGTATGGGATCCTAGATTTGCAACAAGCTTGGGCACTCACGGTTATCCACCCTCCACCATTCAACACTGCACTATATCAGAGGGCACGGATAGTTGAGAAATTTGGTGACTCATTCTCCATTCCGCATGAAGACGAGCCGACAATTCTTGAGGAGCCGAGAAGGCGGGTTCGACAACGTAGTGAGCGGGTACGGGAAGATCCACCGGTTATTCTGGTGGAGGAGGACAATGATGGATGGAACCAATTGGAGTACCGATGCTACTTGGATGACATTGGACAAGGGGTGAATTATTATAACCAATCTCTTGAATACCTCTTCCAACAGATGAATATTGCCCCAAGACCTGGGCCCGGATATCCATACATTATGAGTTAGGATTAGCGAATGGGAAGAAGAGATGGAGAAGGAGGATGTGGCGCAGGAGGAGATGACATGGAAGACTAAGGATGAAGTATTTTCTTTTATGTTTTATATTTTGTGATGTTATGTTTTGAACACTTGTCAAACACTTGGATGATTTTTATTTTCTGTTGGATGGTTATTACTTTCACTTTTAGTTGTTTATTTTTCAGGGATAGAATATTAGGAAGCATACTAAATTGTGAGGTTCAAGTAAGGAATGAGAGGTTTTCAAGAAAAATATGGAGTCTTGTCCTTAGGATTGCGTCTGTGAGAGTCGAGAGTAATGGAGAGTGTTGCTGCTGAAGGAATTAGAGTGAGGGTCATTGAAATTACCAATTTCAAAACCTAAGGCGAAAGGAATAGCAATTGGATCAGTTTTGGGCATACAGCGCCTACTCGCCGAGTGCACAAATTCTACTCGGCGAGTACCTGAGATACTACACGATACAGTTCCAAGTCAAGATATACTCGCCGAGTACACGTCATTACTCGCCGAGTAGACTGGCAATTTTCGAACTCCAGAGCTGTTTTCAGTAATATCACTGCATCATTTATCCACTTTTTGTCAAGAATTGTCACTGGAGATTTTCTAAGAAGCTTGTTACGTGAAATTTTCGAGCTGTCAACCACACGAGACATGACACCCAAGCCATGGATGAGCTGTTCCCATGGCTAAAGTCAAGAGAAGAAGGAGCTGAAGAAAAGAGTATCAACCTATCGACTGCTACCTCATGGGAGTTTGTTCCAATTCCTTCTATATATTTGCACTTTTATTATTTGCATAGTATGCAATGAGGGCATTGCATTAAATAAGTGTGGGGTAGGGGGTTGGTCACATATTAGAAAATTTACAATCTTAATTTAGGTTAACTTTAAAAAAAAATGTTGCATACCAAAAATATTACTTAGGGATTTAAATTTGAAAATTTTGGTAAAAACAAATTAGGATTCCATATTAGAATTGTGTTGATGATTGCATGAAAACCCAAATGTTTAGTTGAGCCTATACACGTTCTAGTGCATTTGTGGCTTCCTTATTCCAATGAAATCATGGGACAAAAACACGACCCCGCTCATCCTGAGGGATGCAATATGTTTAGCAGCCTAAACCTGAAATGTATCCAGGAAAATTGTTATCATTAGCCAATAAAGGTTGGGATTGAGCGCCCCTACTTAAGCATGTAGGGCTTTGAGTGGAAAAAAGTGAGGTACGTGTAAAAAAAAGAGAGAGAGAGAGAATTACAAGAAAAGTTGAAGAATTTTGGAGCAAATAAAGTGAAGATCTAAATATCAAAATTCTAAGATTCAAAAAGTTGAAGATACCAAAAATCAATAAAGGTGGTGAATTCAAAGAAATCAAAGATCAAATTATCAAGAAAGTGAAGAATTCAAAAGAGCTCCATAGTGGTATCGAAAAGTTGTAATTCTAGATTATGTATGCTTGGGTTGCTCAACTAAAAATACCTTGAGGGTAAGAGGTTTTCTGCGGATGGATTCGGAGGGTTGCATAAAATGAGCATAGTTCGGGGTGAGTGGGCGAATGTTTATGAGGATTGTAAGTATTTGGAGTATGGGGGTACTTAGGACAATTTTAGACACAAATGCATGTGTTGCGGTCTTGGCATAATGGCTGAGTTAGATTGGAATTGTCATATGTGATTCTAATATGTTTAAATTTCAGTTTTGCTTGGGGGCAA
Organism: Lactuca serriola; assembly: GCF_051521515.1. NCBI lineage: Eukaryota > Viridiplantae > Streptophyta > Magnoliopsida > Asterales > Asteraceae > Lactuca > Lactuca serriola. The sequence goes on from NC_136413.1 coordinate 139,928,568, forward strand.
GCAAAAGTCAAGTGTGGGGTATTTTGATATGTGCATAATTAGTTAGTTATTTAGCATACATTTTTATTCATTTTTAACTAATTATGTTAATAATATGGACAAAAGGCACTTAATATTGTTTAAATTTTGTTTCAGTCCAAAAGACATGCTTGGGAGTGAAAGGGAACAAGGGAAAGCAATTAGAGATCAAAGAATGAAGATTGAGGGACAAAAGCTTACCTACTCGGCGAGTACACGAGCCTACTCGGCGAGTCCAGCAGAATATTCCAGAAGATAGCCACGACTCCTGATTTAAGACGGATAACTACGAGTCTACTCGGCGAGTTGGGTCTGTTACTTGCCGAGTACACCCTGTTTTGAGATATCTATAAAAACCGAGCCTTTATCCGATGGGACTACTTTTCTTGTGTTTTTTTGAAGATCCAACTGCGATTGAGAACCCTTGGAGACGCTAAGGAATTATAATCTGCAACCTTTTGAAGAATTGAAGCAACTAGGTTAATCATTCCACTTAGCTTTAGGAATTGAGTATGTTTAATCTAGCTAAACTTGTTTTTGTGTTTGTTTTTACTGCAACTATGAGTTAAATACGTTTTTGTTTCTGTTTGGGGAATACCAAGGAACTCCTATCGTTTAATTCTTAGCTTTTGGTTAATTGTGTATTGGTGATCTATTAAATTAAGTTTGTTAAAGAACCTTATGCATTAATCACAATTATTTTCTGTTAATCGGAAGACAATTAAGCTGCATGAACATCTCTTAGTTGTTAACCTCATATGTCTATGTGAACACTAAATCATATGCTTAGGAATAATGATTATGAAACTAAGATTAATGAGACAATAGTTAGATTAATGTGTGAGCTTGTTTGAGAAACCATCAAACAAGAGGTTAATTGAACCACTAAATTGATTAACCACTACAAATCTTATTTAATCCAAATTATTAATCTAGGGAATTAATTAGCTTAAACACTTGATCACTGCTTGAATTAACTAACTGTCTAAGGGTTAGGAGTAATGAACATGAACCTAACCAATATAATTGGTAGCCAATAACAACTAAGCTATCATAAATACAAAATAACCATAGGAGTGAATTGGTTGAACCTAAATAGAAACATCTTTATCAAATTTGGTGAATTAGTTGTTTGCTTTAGTTATTTAGTTAATTAAGTGTTTTATGGTGTGCTTAAGTTTCTAGTCTTGTAAAACTAGAAGAAAAACCTTTTACTTTCATTAATTGTTTAGTTAAAATTAGCCATTAGTTTAATTTTCCGTTCCCTGAGTTCGATACCTTACTTACTAAACTATACCATTAAAAGACAGGTTCACTGCCTTTGTGTGCTAAATTTATTAATAAAAAGTAGGACTAAAACAAGTGCATTTACACACATCAAGCCAAAAAAACATATCACAAAAAATCTTCATTATGTCCAAACCTACATAGAAACGGAAAACCAGAACCACTTCTGAATTTCCAATTCGAATCACCTCGTAAACAATTTTTCTTCAAGGTCGCATCGGTCTTCAATAAAAAATGATCATTAGCCAAAAATGAATATCCAAAAGCTGGCGATTTTGAATACCCATTTCATAATCTTTACCCTTTCTTATGACCGAAAATTGATTATAAAAGTCCAAATAGGAATGAGAAAGTGTTCAATATAGATTTGGCATTACAATCCTCACCCTTGATATGATACAAAAATGAAGCAACGAATCTGGAAAAATCGAAAAAATATGTCAATTTTCCACAACTTCACTTCCCGGACTCCTTCTCTCATAAAAAATGAACACAAATGTTCATGTTGCTGAAAAATATCTTGCACAAATAACACTCTTGAAATCCCCCAAAAAATCTACAAAATTTGGAGCGATTTTAGTGTATGGGTAAAAAGTACCATTTTTCTGAAACTGCACGAACTAAATTCAAAACTTATGTTATGTTCTTCCCCTTAAAAAATCCACACACAAGATACAAATGAGTGCACACAATAAACAATCAAAACATCCACCTTTCGACTCGAAATTTAACTTTCGTTTTTGCCTTTGTTCGAAACTTTTGACCATCAACACCATATTTCAACTGTTTAATCTTTGCCTCAAACTTTCTACCGCACAGTTTAATCTCAACTTTCGATCACGAGACATCCAAATTTGATATCGATATTAACCAACTCGTAAATTAACTATCGATACTTTGACAATCGAGTCGATTACAAGTCAAAAATTGAACACCTTAATACTCAAACCCCTCGGAATCAGCTTCCCTTTCCTTTTTGTTATCATCCATTTGCTATCAATACCTTCGATTTCTATGTTTCAAATCCAACTTTCCATAATTAACCATTTTGACCTCTCGATATTTGACCGTTCAAAATTTTTGTCATGTGATTAACAATTAAGCCTTGTATGTGAACCAATAAACTAGACTCAATTTATGGTTCTTGTGATGAAGCTAAAGTTTCGACCACATGAATGATTTGTTCCAAATCAACTATCAAAGCACCATTCTTCACTCAAACGTTCGACTACAAATTTGAGTTAAACGTTTCCTATTACAGTCAAATACACATCCTTCGATACCCCTTCTTCCTCAAAACTTTGTTATACATCTCAGACCTTCAAGCAAATTGTGAAATCATCATCACTTTAGATTTTAGCCATAAACCTGAACAATCTCTTAAAAGTCCCACGAATCAAAGCAATTCCAATAATCAATTCAATTCCCGAAAAAGATGTTAACAGTGAGTCCTTCATTTCAATTTTGACTCTTCAATTTGACCTTTCAAATTTCTTTTCAACTATTCACCGCATTAAAAAAAAGTTGAATCACTAAATCATGATTCATTTAATCATTATTCAAGTCGATAGCAATAATGAATTGCTTCGATTAATAACGGGTCATATAAGAAGGGAATGGGTCGTCTGAAAAAGGAACGAATCAAGTGCCAAAGGAAAGGATCATATAAAAGGGAGTTTGGAGCACCTTGAAGAGGTTTGGAGCATTTGGGAGTGATATGGAGCAACAAGGGAACCTTGTTGCTCCATATGATAAACGGATGGGCCAAGAAGGATGTTGTTGCGCCATGGAATTCCTTCTTGCGCAAAGAAGCTCCCTTTTATGTCGTAAGGAGTTCTTCTTGCGCCATAAGGTGTTCCTCTTGCACCATGAGGTATGCTCTTGCTCCATGCATGGCGTTGTTGTGCCATGCATGTTCCTATTGCGCCATGGTGGTGTTGTTGCTCAAATCTTGATGTTCTTGCACCAAACGTGAAGCCACATGTGCCATTCATGTTCCTGTTGCGACATCAAGGGGCAAGATGGACCATCTTGTTCCCTAATGAGCTAAGTATGATATGAATTCCTCTATGATGCTCAAGATCGTTCAAGGATGCTCAAAATTTGGTATTGCTCAAGGATTACATAATGTTGTGCCACCATGGTAGATGTTGGGCCATTAGTGTTCATGATGTGCCACTTATACATCATGATGCTCCACTATGGCACAAGGTCCTCCATTATGTGTGTTGTTGATGCTCATGGGTTGTATGACATGCAAGAATGTACTAGATGATGATGCATGGTAGATTTTGATTGGTTGACACCATGCATAGGCCTATGGGCCAATGGGATTGGCTCATTAGGGTTTTAGGTTTGATCCCTCAAGTATAAATAAGGATGCATGCTTGGTCATTTTGTATCATGGATTTTAGAGGGATAGGTGAATCCCTGTGTAATTATACATGTAGCCTCTGTTGAGAGCTCTGAAATAAAGAATACTCCCCTCCTGCTCGTGGACATTGGTCGCCTTGACCAGACCACGTAAATAGTGTCTCGGGTGCTTACAGTTTTGCTTGTTATCCATTTTATTCCTAATAAGTGGTATCAGAGCTTCAGTTTGTATTCTTGTGATTGAAGATGTCTACTCACAAGTTTGATTTGGAGAAATTCAGTGGTTCAAATGACTTCACATTGTAGAAGGTGAAGATGAAGGTTCTTCTGGTCTAACAAGGATGTATAGTGGCACTATAAGAAGAGGCACCATTTCCTAAAGACACGGCGGATGAAAAGAAGGTGGACATTCTAACGAAGGCACATGATGGCATTCTATTGAGCTCGATAGATGAAGTATTGAGAGAGGTCATGGATTAAACAACTACTTATAGGCTCTCGGATAAATTTGTGACAAGTAATAGAACAACTCACTGATGAACATGTTGTTGTTGGGTTTTGAGCACTATAACACTTCCTAAGTGCACATGCAACGTAGCAGACCTCTTGACGAAAGCACTTCCTACTGCAATCTTCAGAAAACATGTACATGTAATCGTAGTGCGACATGTGCATAGCATGTAACGTAACAGATGTCTAAATGAGGGGAGTCAACTATATACTGCACTCTTGTTCCCTTCGTTAAATTTTTTTCCCAGTGGGTTTCTATAGCAAGGTTTTTATGAGGAAGTACTTTGAGGATGAACTCAGATTTGAAAAAATGTCATCTAAAGGGGAGTGTTATAAAAGCCATAAAATTATTGAGTAAGACATAGCATGTGGATGAATATTTTCACCCTTCAAATAGTTTCCTTTAACTATTTAGTTACTATTTTGATGATGTAAGAATAAGATGATATGTAGTATAAATATTCATCAAATGTGAAAGAAATAAACACACCATCTTAAATACAATCTTCTAAGTGTTCAAGAATCCTCTCAAATCTACTTCTTGTATTTTATAATGTTTTAGTTTAATTTTGTTAGTTTTAGTTTTAATTACATCAAATTTATAAATATATATATATATATATATATATATATATATAAGATCAAATGGGAAACCCTAAAAATTAAGTACCATTTAAGAACCATTTATTAAGGATATTTGTGTTGTTTTAATTTTTATATTACAAACACACTAAATACTAAAAAAAAAAAAAAAAAAAAAAAAAAAAAAAAAAAAAAAAAAAAAAAAACATTTTCATTTTTATTACCAATTATTCAAATTCAAACACTCTCATCTCTCTCTCTCTCTCTTTTATTCTCTCTCTTGCCTCCTACAGTCTCAAGCAGCCATTGACATCGTCGGCACGACCACTACTAACATAATATCACTGACAGTAGAGCACAACTTCTAGATCTGCTACCGTCACTTTTAGATCTGGAACCAAAGCCTTCAGATCTAGAACCATTATCTTTAGATCTAGAACCATCACCTTCAGATCTAGAACCACCGCCTTCAGAAGGAGTTTGATGAAATGCTTCAGTGAAAAGGATATATATTTCAAGTTGTGAATAATGCGAATAGGTATTTGATATAGTTTGTTTAGTTGTGAATATATGTCTGAAATAATCTTTTAAGTTATGAGTGAGTGTGTAAACTTCTATTTCAAACTGTGAATTATAAACAAAATAGTATACTAAACTGCCATTTTTTTATTTAATCCATATATGATTATTGTAATATGATAAGAGCTTCATACTTGATGATGTTAAGAGTAAGTAAAATTCTCAAATATGTATTAAATTGTGAATATATTGAATTAGACGTGAATAAATTATATTAAGTTGTAAATTTTGTAAATTAAAATGTGAATAGAATGAATTAAACTGTAAATTTGCTACATTAAATTGTGATATTTAATATAATTTTTATATTAAATTGTGAATTAATGAATTAATTGTCCAAATAATATTGTATATTTTTACTTCTATCTTCTAGGATGTTGTTGGTTGTAAAAGAAATTGTAAATAGACAAAATTAAACTGTGAATAGACTGAATTAAGCTATGAATTTACTATATTAAATTATTTATAATACAGAATTTAAACTGTGAATTTTGTGTATTAAACTGTGAATTTATTATATTAAACGGTGTATTTATTATATTAAATTGTGAATTTATTATCTAAGTTGTGAACTGACGACATTAAATTCTAAAGTAACTTTATGAAATTGTGAATTGTATTAAGTTGCGAACTTTTTTATTAATTTGTTTTAAAATATGAATGAATTATGTATGAATTTTGTATTAGTTTTCTTGTAAATATATTTATTTCTTGTGTTGTGTAAATTTGTAAGAATGTAGTATTTTTATAATTTTGTTGCATTAAACACTAAATAACTAAATTAGTATTTTATGAATCTGTGAATATAATATTTAGTCTGTCAATAGATGATTATATATATATATATATATATATATATATATATATATATATATGATTTTGAAAGAATGATGGTTACAACCGTGGCACGAGCGGTTAGTGGAAGCATGTTGTAGTGGCTCGCGATGACAGATTTTGTGTTTAACTTCTTTGAATTTTTGAATTATTGTAAAATGAATTGTATTAAGTTATGAATTCGTGTATTAAATTATAAATTGACTGTATTAAATTATATATATATATATATATATATATATATATATATATATATATATATATATATATATATATATAGTCAAAAATGAACACAATATATTGTCAAAATTACAAATTTACTATTTTCTTAACAAAAAAGTCAACAAAAAAAATTAGGATTTTTACATCTTTATTAAGTATTCATATGTTTAATAACTCTGAAACGAGATTTTTAGAGTTCTCAATCTTTTTAGGTTTTCATTTCAACCATTCTTTATATATATATATATATATATATATATATATATATATATATATATATATATATATATATATATATATATATATATATATAATAGTTCATTTGAGACGAACATAATTTTATGAAACCGTGAGACCAAATTTTTTATGTGAAATATTTTGATATTCTATCTTTTGTAAAAATAGAATACGCAATATATTCTAACATTTTATGTTTTAGAATATTTCAATGTAGAATATGTTAAAATTATTGTTTTATAATATTTGAAAATTACAAATATTTAATATTTATAAACATTAGAATATTAGAATATTTCATTAGACAAAAATAAAATCATGATCTTACAAAAATTAGATCATCTCACATGAAGTTATATATATATATATATATATATATATATATATATATATATATATATATATATAAGAAAAAGTTACTCCCTCCGTCCCAAAATTATAGTCCATATTTCCTTTTTGGTTTGTCCCAAAATAATAGTCCACTTCTAAAAATAAATAACATTTTTACCAAAATACCCTTTCATTATTACTTAACCAACTAAGAATTTAATGGAACATTAAATGCAAAGTAAGGACAAAATTGTCATTTTATTATATAAAGTTAGTGGTAATTAATGTTTTTCTTAATCTGTGTGTTTTTTGTCTGTAGACAATAATATTGGGACGGAGGGAGTATTTTTCGAAGAACCAAGAAACTAATCCAAAGCGTCGGAATTTAAAGTGATCAACGGCAAAAAGAAAATGTTGTAAATTTTTATAATGGACGCACATGTACTGGATTATAACAAAATGCACTTCCTTTTTTTCATTTAAAAAAATTTTTAGGCCAAGTTTTTTATCGAAAAAAAAATCTGAATATACCGTTGTTCACGATTTTTCATCATCTTTCCATAGAGATCAATGATAATATACAAAAAACGAACTTTTTTTTTCGAAAAAAATCCACTTAATTTTCTTATTTTTTCAATATTTAAGCTTTTTTTTATATAAAAAAAAACTAATTATACTAAAAATATTAATTTTTTGTACTCTATTAATAAACATCAACACCGAATAAAAAAAACGTCGAACAGTGTAGATTCACACTATGAATCTAAACTGTAAATATTTCAAATTTTAACATTCACAATATGAAAATTCTCGAACAATTCAGATTCACATTGTGAACCTGAGAAGGTTCACAAAAAAAAAAAAAATAAAATAAAAAATAAAAAAAATAAACACGATCAGTGTAGATTCACATTATCAATCTAAACTGTAAATATTTCAAATTTTAACATTCACGTTGTGAAAAAGCTCCGATCAGTTCAGATTCACACTGTGAATCTGATTTATTATTATACACACTGTGAATCTGAGAAGGTTCACAATGTGAATCTGAACAGGTTTATAATATGAATCTGAACAAGTTCACAATGTGAATTTGAACTGAAATATCGTTTTTTTTTAACATTAATATAAATCTATGTTTAAAAAGTACAAAAACTATGAATTTTAATATATTTATTAATTTTTTTCTATAAAAAATAAACCTTAACTTTTTTCATTAAAGAAAATAAAGTGGGTTTTTTTTGAGAAAAAAAAAGTTCGTTTTTTATATATCATCATGGATCTTTATGGAAAGAGGACGAAAAATCGTGAACAACGGTATATTCGATTTTTTATTTTTTTTTTTTTTGATAAAAAACCATGACCTAAAAAAAATTTAAACGAAAAAAAATGGTGGGTTTTTTTGTAAATGGTGAATTATTTGGTATAATTTGTTATGTGTGCGTCCAATGTAAAAATATACATCTATTTCATTGGCCGTTAATCGTTATGTTTTCCGATGCTCATGATTGGTTCCTTGGTTCCTTGGTTAATTATAGTTCTCTATTGAACCTCACTCTATATATATATATATATATATATATATATATATATATATATATATATATATATATATATATATATATATATATATATATATATATATATATATATATATATATATTTCAAAACATGTTATTCCACGCAAAATATAAACATTAATTTTATAAAAATACTAAAAATTTAATCAATTTCGTTAATTAACTCGGTTGTTAATATCCCATGAAAATATAGATGTAGTTGATTGCATTAGAAGGATTCAAATTCGAGGTTTCATTAATTACATCACATTGCTCACGTGTGGCGGCTTTCATTTCGGTGGGCAGGGTCTTATTTTCTCGACATATTGACTTTTTTACAACAATACTAATTAGTTATTGCAATGTTTTAAAAAATGGTTTTTTAGTTGAACTGATTTGGTGATCGGTTCACGGTTCAACCGGTTTAACCGGTTCGACCGTCGGGTGAACCGGTTTTTCTATTTTTCATGTCTTTTTCTATTTTTCTACACATAAATACTTATGTAAATTATGAGTTTGATGTTTACAGGTTCAAACATTTAAAATACACATAAAAATAATTTGTAAATGAATCCAAATACATTAAAATAACCATAATCATAAGTTTTAGTGTTTACATAAATTCATATACGTCAAAAAGAAAATAAAATATAATACTGAAACGAAATATAGTTTTAGATGAATACAACTACATTAAAAAAACTTTATAACGTTAATTATATGTTTTTATTTAGAGAAAACTCAATAGATTTGGAAAAAAAATCACCTAAATTTAGTATGTAATGGTTCTTTTTCATGTATTTTTATTCAGTTTAACCGGTTCAACCGGGTTTTTCTAAAAACCGGCCGGTTCAATCCGATTCAGAAATCAATGTAAAACCGGTGATAATTGAACCGCTCCCTCCTCCGATTCCCGATCCAACCGGTTCGACCGGCCGGTTCAAACCGGTTTTTAAAACATTAAGTTATTCCTTCCGTCCCAAAATTATAGTCCATCTTTCCTTTTTGGTTTGTCCCAAAATAATAGTCCGCTTCTAAATATAAATAATATTTTTACTAAAATATCTCATATTTATTACTTAACCAACTAAGCATTTAATGGAACATTAAATGTAAAGAAATAACAAAACTGTCATTTTATTATATAAAGTTAATGGTAATTAATGATTTTCTTAATTTGTGTGTTTTTTGTCTGTGGACAATTATATTGGGACGGAGGGAGTATTTATTTATAAATAAATAAATATAAATATGCGAAACAATTAATCATACGTTCCATATATTATGAAGATAAAAAAAACAATTAAAGATACGTTCTCAATACATGCACTAGGCTAGGCATTAATATTGACAAAATGGTCTAGGTTAACCTTTGTAACTCATTTAGAAGAAATGAAAAGGAATTATGTGAATTATGTGTTTTATGCTTAATTATTAGGATTTAATTAATTAAGAATAAAAATGAGTGTCAAAAATTAAATTTTAGATAAAGTCGATATCTATTAAGAAACTTGTAGTGGGCGTGACAAGAATTACGGATATATAAAGAATACCGAAATCCGAGTTATAACGAAGAAGTTATGACATGTCGAAGTTTCACGATAAACCGGCACGGTGCTGAATGTCGTAAAAGTGAGTTTTTGAGAAATTACTTTTTAGCCTTAGTAATCTAAACGAAACTCGTAGTGCTCGTTAAACCGAGAGCATGTATAAAAAGAACGCCCAAATCTGACTTCGTATGAGGAAGTTATGATTTTTCGAAGTTTTAGCTTAGCAGTAGACAGCTAAAAACTCGAATTTTAGATCGAGTGATTTTTATCCGACACGACCTCAACGAGAATCGAAGGTCTCGTCATTAGTAGCACAACGGTAAAAAGTCTGACGAAAACGGACGTCGGATGAAGAAGTTATCAATTTTTAACGGATTTCCTGTCCCGGTCTGTTAAAAATAATAATATAAAAATTAAAGTCAAATTAGCCAACGAAGTATAAACGAAAGTTGTAGAGTGTAATTTTACATACGCGAGCATACAAAGAACGTCAAAAACGGGGCTCGTATGCGAAAGTTATGGATTTTAGAAGTTTTGGCGTGAAAACCGAGAAATTTCACATAGATAAGCTTCACCCGGAAATGCCACGTCACCCTCGCTGCATGCTTGCCACGTGTCTGAACTGTTGAGTCACCGAAGGCCAGCTAGCGAGGCGTGTCGCACCCTCCTCGCACCGAAGGTTCGGTCCAATAAGAGGCTGCCCCGTGTCCAATCTCAGTATGTCATCAGCAACGTGTTCGAACCGAGGAGCTATCCGAAGCGGTCTAATCAGAAGCCTCCAGCGAGGCCCTCGCACGCGCAGCCCATATGCGAGCACCTGCGCACCCTCTCCTGCGGACCCACCTCCCTAGCCGACCTTCGGACCCTATAAATAGAAGGGGTATGCGAGCCTTCTCTGGTAGTTTTGGAGTTTTGCCACTTTTAACCCCTTTTTCCATATTTTCTTCATCTTAACATTCCCCGAAGCCCCGGTATCGATTATAACCCTCGGAATATGCCACGAAGTGCTCGTGAATCCCGGAAAATTTATCTTTTTGGTTTTGAATCCCGACCCTCACAGAGCCCTGTTTCTCAATAAAACTCTCGGTTTTATTAGAAACGATCGTTTTAGGAAACGAATTGTTGCCCGGTTTTCATTAAATCAAGTGAGTGTGTAGTTACTTTCACCTTACACATAGATATGAAGTATTTAACATAAAATATGTGTTGTGTGAATATATATTGTTTGTTTATTTGAGATGGGTGTTAAAGGAATGATTTATACAGGTTTTTAAATAATTTAAACTGTATATGTATTTTTATCTACGAAAAACGTTAGGTAAAATATGGGTAGATGAAATAGTGGGTGTGATGAAAGGTGAGTTGGATAGATGAGATGATCAGTGAAAGAGATCATGAGTTGAGAGTGAGTGGTGAAATGAGATCATGAGTTGATAGTGAGGGGTGAAGCCCTTACCCAAATGTGTGGCGTGAGTGGTGCAATATGAGAAAAGCCCTTACCCAAACGTGGGCCCCCGTCATTCAGCAGAGTATGGATGACAACCATGGACTATTCTAGACAGTCTGTGGAACACTAGCTGGCCCGCATCGATAAGATTCAAAAACAGAAAGCAAAGAAGAACACGACAGTGAATCAAAATATGCTTAATGATTCAAGCTTCACAGCCTCAGAAGAGCTCGATAAAGAACTGCTACTGTAGAGGCGTGATTAGGGTTTACAAATGATTTCCAAAGATAAAAACCTTAAACTCCTGTGGTGCATGCATGCACAATAAATACATAATCACTAATAAAATAAGACAGCTGGACAGACCCAAAACCGTGTTCATAATGGACTAAATACAATAAGCCCAATGACGCAACATCTAATACCCAACAAACTCCCCCTTTGCGTCAATTGAGGTGAGAGATGCTTCACTGCTGAGTCTTCTTAATTGTATTGAAGAGCTTAGGTATCACAACGAGTAGAGTACTGCAAAAGGCGATATACCACCTAATCATATCATTATAGTTCTTCTTCGTAGCAGCATCATTCAGGCTACACTTGTTAATGATCTCTAAAATGTGTTCTAAGCATGACGTGGAGAAAAGTGTTTATCGGGCAAAGCGAAGATGCATTTTTGGAAAGCTCCAAGAGCACTAGTCCCATATTGAAACATCACTGTCCAGTGGTCTGTATCAATCTTACCCATGCGCATTTCACTAATGTCACTAGCTTTTCCAATCGGATTGACAGTGGGATTTTGTTTTAGAACATTCGCTATTTCGATGTCAAGCGTTGCCACTTCATATATATACGAAACCAACATTCGCTTTAGGTGAGCCAGAACGGGTTCTTATTTTTTCTTCTTCAGTCAGCAGGAGGTTGAGAAACATAATCCAATCATGAGGATTAATATTGGGCAAATCGGCAAGTGTGAATTCATGTACAACATTTTCTGAGCCTCTTGTTGCCTTGAACTTCTCATTCACAAAGCTTCTTGTAGCGTTTGACCCTGTGACCTTGACTGTTGTTAACTTCTGAGCTCTCCAGGTCAGATATTGAGGTTTGCCATGAGTGAGATAATAGTCAATCAAGGCTTTATCCACTTTGGCATCTGGAGAGGGAATTGTTGCAATAGAGTCAAAGAAATGAAAAATGAGTGCTTTTCTTGTTATAGGAATGTCGAACTGAGAATCCTTCACGTTTCCCAAATCAAAAGAAATATCTGGCTCCAACCTGTGAACACTTGGGAATTCGACAGCCTCATGCAAAATTCGCTCCAGCATCCACAATGGAAAGAGCGTTTTTCTGCTCTCTAAAGTGTCATGAGCCTCTTTCTCTTTTCGTTCTCTTTCTTCTTCTTCTTTCTCAATTTGAGCATTTTCGTTCAGCTCTTCATCGCGTCGCTTTCATTTCAGTTGATCTTCTTTGTTTTCTTCTTCTTCATCAAAATCGCCCATTGGTTATTTCCCTGTTGAACCTGATGCTACATTAACCTTCAGTTCATTTTGCTTTGGTGTTTCCCCTGCCTTTGTAGTTTGGACTTTCTCAGCTTCTCCCCCTTGTTTCGGACAAGTGCCTCAGAAACACCTTCTATTATGTTAAGAATAGCGAAAGTAGAACGGGGCTTATCGGCCAAGTGTTTGCGAATACTGATGGTCAAAGTAGGATCATGGGCTTCAAGAAGATTGTAGAGTAATGTATTCACATCTCCCACACGGGTTTTAGGAACTGCTCTTTCAGATTTAAGCTCCTCAATTTCTTTGTTCGCTTGTTTGAGCTTGACGGACTAAGTTTTGCATTGAGTTGTTCGAAGAGCAAGTTCTTCCATTATTTTACTTTCAACAGCCAGATCGTCTTGGAACTTGGTGAGCCGTGAAGAAATAGAAGTGTGACACGCTTTGTTATCATCGGTGATACTTGTACGAAGCTGTTCCAGTGTCTCCCATTCAGTGCGAAGTGAAGTGGTCAGTTTCGTAATCGCATCATTTGCGTTGGAAGCATTTGATCCAGCTGTAGTGTGGAGCTCTGTCATAAAAGTCTTGGTTTCTGAGATTAGTTTATCGACTTTTTCGGTCGCTTGTTGACATGAAAGGGTGGAGTCCTCAACTGCCTTGTTTGCTTTGGCGAGATTAGCTACATGTTCTTGCACAAGAGTGTCGAGCATAGCCTTAACAGCTGCTTCAGAATATGCTTGGCTTGAGGAGGCTGTAGAGGAAACAAGAAGAGAATCCAGTTTGGCATTTAGATCTTTGAGATGCTTTTGAGTGACAGGGGCATCATCATTACTATCTCCTTGTATTGAGAATGGACTATAGTGAAAAGTGTCAAAATCTATTCCATCAGCATCGAGAAGGTCTTCGGAATCATGTTTAGGTTGAGGAGAAATGGGAGATGTGGTAGAAGTAGTTGCCAAACCTGAAGTCTTTTCTCCCGCATCAGATGCATTGACATGGACAGGAGGTTCCCCTATGGTGGTAGTCGTAATGGTTTCAGTGAAAATAGGTGATTGTTGAGGAATAGAAGTAGGTGGTTGAGTGGTAACAAGAGGTGGGCAAGGAGCAATTATGGTAGGAATAGATGTGGAAGTAGGTGATGGTGAATAGAGAAATTTATCTCTTGGTCATTTTGGATGACATCATCCTCAGATTCGCCTCGATTTGCATCATCAAATTCGCTTTTCGATGAAGTTGAGCAAGGAATGCGAACTTTACGAACTGTCTTTTTGACTCGCTTTCGTTTTGGTGATGAGTGAGCTGGCTTGGAAGAATCGGCTTTTGTCTTTCGCTTCTTAGGAATCTGAGTTAGGACAGATGGACCCTCTTTCGGTTGCTTCGGTTTCCCCCCTTTCTTGACTTTATCAGCTTCATCAAAAGTATGTTACATCTCAAGAGTGATGACTCTAGGTCCTGAACCTTGAAGCTTCTTGTATTCCCCAATGATTTTGCTTGCCCCAGACACACACCTATACATGGATTCAGGAATTGAACCCACGAAAGAAAACTTGGAGTTGTCAGCAACTATTATCTTGGTAGTGCGAAATCTGGCAATCGATGACATCAGGGAATCTGCCATGACTGGTATGTAGAGTTTCGCGATTGCACGCTGTACCACGATGGTCCAAAATCGACCACAAGAAATCTCGTCGTGTCGAGTAGTGGAGTTTGTGCTTTGCACCAGTTGACCCTATAAAACGGAACCATAGTCTAGGTTGATTTCATGGTAGAGGCCATAGAGGATCGTAATGAAGGACTTGCTTGCGTAATCCGAACCAGTTACCCGTTCAGAAAATGCCTTAAATAGAAGGGTAAAGAGGTCATTCCATTAAAGAGGAAGGTTAGATTTCTTGAACTTGGTGATGGAGGTGATAAGATCTATGTACCCCATCTGATAGAACATGTTGATGATTTGAGCAGTGGAGATTGAATCTGGGTTTACCATTGAATCGTCATAGGAAAGCCCTAGAAGAGAGCAAAACCTAGCCTTCGTGATGGAAGTCTTCTTCTCAAATACCTCAAAGGTAATCCGTTCCTCCTCTCTGATGTAGGCTGCGGAAGAATAAGCTTTTGACAGTAGCGACATCGGAACACACTCGAACTTGGTTAGACTAATGACCAGAGGTGAGTACTTTAGACATTTGACGGTCGGCAACATGAATGCATCATATTTGAATGGAGCCAAATCGAGAATCAAGTTTTGATTATGTTTGATAGTGAGGAGAGATGACTGAGCAGACTGTTCTTGAACTGAGGAAGAGTCAGCCATTGTTGTAAGTCAGGGAAGAAGATGAACCGTTGAGAGAAAAATCGCCTTTTTAGGGTTCCTAATATCTTTGAGAGTGGTAAAGATTGAATCGTTGATTAAAAGCTCCTTTTATGTTGAAAGAGAAAAACCAAACGACGATTGCGTGACAATCCCTGATTTGACGCCTGGAAAGTGGGATGTGACAACTGTAGCGGCTGACAGGGTGTCAAGTGACATCAGGCGGCGTGAGAAATGGAACCGTTTTAATTTCCACGCGCCTTTATTTCGAAAATCTTATCTTCAACTGTCGCGTCGGCAACTTTTATCCCCAACGTTGCAAATTCCTTCTGTTCTTTTAGATGTATAATCACCTTTTGCTATTGAGAAACAAACTGCATAAGTTCATATAAAAGCGAATTTGCAAAACTAAAAAATGCCATAAGTGTCGCGAACTAGACTTTTGGAAAATCATAAAGATCTTCTTGCAAGAGTCTGCCAAAGATAAGGAAATAAAGCAAATTATAGTTGTGGGATTTAAGTGATGTAAATAAAGACATGAAATTGTGGATCCCGGTCACGAATCTCTTTCTTCTAAGTCAAGAGAGACTAAAAAGTGTATGTGTGGTTTCTCGTTGAAGTACGATCATTTGTTTGTTAAGAAACAATGAAAGGCATATTTTAAAGTTAGGCAAGAAAAGTGGTTTCATCTTTAATCCATACTACAAAACTTAACATAAGCACGAAAGTTGGATGAAGTACTTGTGTGACCGGTGTATCCATAACCACAAGTAGGTTTGATATTATTTCAGTGACTGGGTGATTTTAGAAATCTCAAAAAAAATAAAATTGGATCTTATGGGTAGAAAAGTCTTGGTTTTAGAACAACTCATAAAGATCACGCAAAAAGAAAAAGAGATTTTGTGGTACAATCCACAAAGGTGGAGTTACGTCATTTCCATGGTGAAAATCTAGAACCTTTAATGGTTCACCGTCAATTCATGTAAGGGTGTTGAATGCTGGGTTTCAGTCAGTTCGTGGTGAACGAAGCTAAGATCATTAACTCAGATGTTTCGTAACCATAAACCTCAGTGGTATAGTTGAGAGTCTCAAGTGTTACATTTATGAGTACAAAGGCAAATGGAGAAAAGTGAAGGTGGCTCCAGAGAAGTAAATGTACCTCTGCTATGCGAATGTCACCAACCAGATAACTCTTAACTCAAGATGAGAACAGTAAGGTAGCTTGTGACTAATGTGAATTTAACAGCCTAGTTTGGAAGAAACGAATGGTAAATGCGATTCATTAAGGCTTCACATTGAGTCTATTGAGGCTTCAGACAACATGCAACAACATTCTTCTAGGGACACTTATCTAGTACAAAGATATGGAAATTATACCTGCCCTATCATTTGTTTTTGCAATCTAACCTGCAATGTTACTCAAAGAAACAAAAATGTTAAATAAGAAAAGAAAATATTTTTGTATTTTGATAATTTCTGAAAAAGAAAGAAACAAAACAAAAATAAAATATTTTTGGATATTAAATTTGAAAGAGGAAAACATAAACAAATTAAATATTAATGTATTTTTGAAAGCATTAATGAAAAATAAAACGAAACGAGAAAGCCTAATATACAAAATATACAAAAAAAATCACACCATGAGTGTTCGCTTTAAAAAATTTGAGGCGCGAGTTAGGGCGAACGTTCGTCTCAATTCGTGTCCCGAAAAAATGGGAAACAAAATAGAGCGAGCGTTCGTTCTATTTCGCGTGTCGGAAAATAAAAACGAAAGCGAACAGTGTGACATCCTCAAATTTCTCGGCCAGAAAAAACCGATTCAGTTTATGCTTTTAAAATAAAATCAGAGTAATCTTCCAAAAGATGTTGCGGAATTTGTTCACAAAACAAAATATAATAAAAATTTGTCAAAGTATTTCTTAAAGAAAATATTTTCATTATATAACAAAATCTTGGGATGTCATGTTCCGATACAGACCAAAAGCATAAACAATATATTATAAGTCTTACAACAGTTATTTACATCTACTTGGCCTATAATCCAAAATCTCTCGTTATCGTCCAACTATGCCCTTGTTTCTCTACCTGTAATATAGAAAACTGAGTGGGTCGGGCTTGGGAGCCTGGTGAGCATATAGGGTTTTCAATCCACAAATAATAAATTTATTAATTTCATCAACCAACAATAAATTTATTAATTTCATCGACCAACAATAACTCTGATTACCCGTTCCCGTTATCCTCGCTTTACGTCCCTAAAACACATATCATAAGAGATCTAGCCTAAGGATTTTTATCGTGGTGACAACACTGCTTCAGGGGTTCCTCAGCAATTTATGTCAAATAGGCACGAAGTCACATCGTCGTCAGGGTTTATACAACAGACACTAAATCCATAGCTGCAAGGGTTTATACAACAGACACTAAGTTCATACCTGCCAGGGTTTATACAACATGTGCTAAGTCCATAGCTCTCATTTATCGACAACATTATTCACGGGAATCCACCTGCAATACATGTCAATGGATTTTTAGAGTACATCTGATGAACATATAGTTCACAACATATACAGGTTGCGAGCCTGCTAGTGTTCCACAGACCGTCTATAATAGTCCATGGTTGTCATTCATACTCTGTTGAATGACGGGGGCCAACGTTTGGGTAAGTGCTTCTCTTATATTTTACCACTCATCCTCATCTTATGATCTATATCACTGATCATCTCATTTATCCAACTCATCTTTCATCACATACCACCTATTTCATCTACCCATGTTTTACCCAACATTTTTATAGATATAAAATACATGTACAATTTATAATATTTAAAACATGTATAAATCATTCATTCAACATCCATTTCAAATAAACAAACAATATATATTCACATAGCACGTATTTTATATAAAATACTTCATATTTATGTGTAAGATGAAAGTGACTACACACTCACTTGATAAGACGACGATTGGACAATGCTTCGTCCCTTAAAACAATATTCTTCGATGAAACCGGGATGTTTTCTCAAAAACCGGGCTTCTCGCGGGCAGAGTTTCGGCCCGAAAGATGATTTTCTCGAGAACTTCGGGGATTCGGGACTTGCTTCGAGTGTTAGGAACGATACCAATACTTCGGGGGTGTTAGAGGGGCTTGAGAGAGGCTACAGAGTGAAAGAGAATGAGAATTTGTAACATAAACCCGGAGGGCTCGATTTTTATTTATAGGCTGAAAATTCGGCTTTCACGTCGTGAACCATGTATGTTCACGTCATGACTTTGATCCTGGTCATCTCCTAGGCTTTCTGTGTGTCTTCTAGGCTCGAAAGGTGTCGTTCAACAAGTTTACGCCATGAATTCTATGTTCACGTCGTGAACACTGTCAGGTCTTGAAGTTTGTGCTATGAACTTCAAAAATCCATATCTTTCTCATACGAGCTCCATTTTTGACGTTCTTTATATCCATGCGTAGGTGAAATTATGCTCTAAAACTTTCATTTGGACTCCGTTAGCTAATTTTGACTTCATTTTTAATATCATATTTTTAACGGGCCGGGACAGGAAAAGTCCGTTAAAAATTCATAACTTTTTCATCTGACGTCCGTTTTCATCTGTCTTTTTATCGTTCCGTTACTATTAATGAGATCTTCGATTCTTGTTTAGGTTGTGTCGGCTAAAAACCGCTCGATATAATATTCAGATTTCAAGTTACATAATACTAAGCCGAAACTTCAAAAAATCATAACTTCCTCATACGGAGTCAGATTTGGGCGTTATTTTTATGAACACTCTCGGTTTAACGTATTCTACGACTTTCTTTTAGGTCGCTAAGGCCAAATATCGCTCTATCGTATATTCACTATTTAGGTCGCGCTGTTTCGTGCCGGTTCTGTCGCGAAACTTTGACGGGTCATAACTTCTTCGTCATAACTCGGATTTCAGCGTTCTTTATATGTACGGAATCCTTGTAACATATACTCCAAATTAGTTAAGATTATTCCTTATTAATAATATTCCATCAAAAAGTCATTTTTGACGCTCATTGTCCTTAAATTGACTAGCCCGAATCTGCGGACGTTACAAATAGTTAACCCAAAAGCGAACGAGCTACTTCGAAAGCGAAAGTGGTTTTGGAACTGACTCAACTTCCATCATTCCCAGGCCTTGGAGTATTCTATTAAAGGATGCTTCTGTCAAGTCTTTCGTGAATACGTCAGCCAATTAGTTTGCGGATCGAACAAAATGAATCTCAACATTGTCGTCTTCTACATGATCCTTGATAAAATGATACCTCAATACTATGTTTTTTGTCTTTGAGTGTTGCACTGGGTTGTGACAGATGCGAATTGCGCTTTCGGAATCACAATAGAGTGGGATGCGCTTCATGTTCAGGCCATAGTCTCGTAATTGACTCTGAATCCATATGATTTGAGAAGTACAAGATGCAGTAGCAATGTACTCAACTTCTGCTGTAGACAACGAGACACATCTTTGCTTTTTGGACTGCCAACTGACAAGTTTGCCATCAAGAAATTGGCATCCTCCAGTTGTGCTTTTTCTATCTAACCCGCATCCTCCAAGATCAACATCTGAAAACGCTTGTACGAAGAAACCTGAGTTCGCAGGATACCATATACCGAGTGAAGAGGTTCGTTTCAGATATCTAAAGATATTCTTAACTGCCACCATATGAGGTTCACGTGGATTAGCTTGAAACCTAGCACAATAACAAATGGAAAACATAATATTTGGTCTACTAGTTGTTAGATACATTAGAGATCCTATCAGTTGGCGATAAAGAGTCATATCAACAGCTGATTTTTCCAGAGATGGTGTTAGTTTCGTTCCAAATGCCACTGGAACCTTCACTTTGGAGTCTCTCGCCATACCAAACTTAGATATTAAGGTCTTCGTGTATGCTTCTTGATTTATGAAAATGCCTTCTGGTCCCTGTCTTATATTCAAGCCAAGGAAAAAGTTAATCGGACCCATAGAGCTCGTCTCAAATTTAGTTTCCATCAACTTTCTGAATTCAACTGTTAAGCTAGGATTTGTAGAGCCAAAGATGATGTCATCAACATAAATTTGGAAGATCATTAAGTGGTCACCCTCTTTCTTGCGAAAGAAGGTTGGGACAACCGAACCTTTTTTAGATTTGGACATTTCAAGGAAGCAAGTGAGAGTTTCATACCAGGCTCTTGGAGCTTGCTTCAGACCATAGACAGCCTTGTCCAATATGTAGCAGTGATCGGGATACTTCTCATTCACAAAACCCGGTGGTTGTTCCACGTATACGTTCTCTTCTAATTCTCCATTTAAGAAAGCACACTTAACATCCATTTGAAATACTTTGAAGTTCTTGTGCATTGCATATACCAAGAAGATGCGAACATATTCAAACCTTGCAACATGAGCGAAGGTTTCTTCATAGTTGATGCCTTCTTCCTGACAATATCCCTTAACCATGAGTCTCACTTTGTTGCTTATAATATTGCCCTCTTTGTTTATTTTGTTGCGAAACACCCATTTCAGACCGACTACAGATGCATCTTGTGGAGTGGGAATCAATCTCCAAACCTTATTTCTTTCGAACTCATTTAGCTCGTCTTGCATTGCCTCTACCCAATCAGAGTGATCGAGAGCAGTATTGACAGATTTAGGTTCTATCTTGGAGACAAACGAATTAAACATACAATATTCCACTTAAGAGAATAAAGAAGTTTGTTTCGCTTTTAGTTGAGATCTTGTAAGAACTCCTGCAGATGATTCACCAATCACTTGTGTTTTTAGATGATCTTTGGCCCATTTCGTTAATGGAGGGTGATTTTGATCATAAGATGGATCTAGTTCAGCATTCACATCTTCGAATTCTGATTGAACGTATGTATCCTCATTCGCATATGTATTCTCATCCTCGAATGATGAGACAATTTCAAAGACTGGAATCGCTTCCTCCCCCTCGACTGGACTTTTGTGTGTTACAACTGGACGCGAATCCTCCGCTTGAAAAGGTGAGCTTGATGGTAATGAGGAACCCTCCCCCTGGAATGGATCATTCGATTTCTGTGGAGTAAAAAGCTTCTCCTGAGGACTTGTAGTGGAGTTAGAATTCTCCCTCTCGAGTGTAGTGCTCGTGTTTTGAGGCTTATTCGCAACTGCTGGATGATTGTGCATATATTTCGCAGCGTCATCAATTATCTTCTCCAATTCGTCTACCTTATTATCATCTTCCTTTTCTTCAGATATGAAGGCTTTCTCAGGTGTAACGACCGAAAAATTCCAACCAATTTTAAATTTTTCAAAAACAACCCGATTCCATTAAATTATTACAAATAGGTTTTCAATACAAATCATTTAGAGTATTCCCAGAATCACATTACGACAAAATCATGAGTAGCGGTACGATCACGCCTTCGCCTTGCCACGGTCTCCTGAAGTACATGAAAAACATAAAACCACAACTGTAAGCCCGAAAGCTTAGTGAGATATCCCCAAAATACCAACCACATATACCATACACGTATATCATGCCATAACATATCCGATCACAGAACAGCCATGCACCTCGGGTCTACTGTGTGACTGGTCCGCCGCACCGGCCAACAGTCCACCTGGTCCACCCTCCAAGTCTATCCATATACCTCGAGTCTGCATTGTGGTTGGTCCGCCCGCACCGGGCCTTCAATCCACCTGGTCCACTCTCTAAGTCTACAGTATGACTGGTCTGCCCGCACCAGGCCTTTAGTCGGCCTGGTCCACTCTCCGAGCCTCGGCACGTCTGGTCCGCCCTCTTGGGGCCTACAGCCTATCCGGACCGCTCGCTGGGCCTTCGGGACAACCGGTCCGCCCTGGGTATCTTGGCCTATAGCACAAAGTAGGACCCGCCTCAACCCAACCCCAGTCCAAACAACCATGTGCACATAAACATACAGTCATATAACAATTAACAGTCAACAATCCGATCAAGCAGTTCACATAACATATCATCATCCTAACCAGGATACCTACCCAACTGGTCACTTAGCATAGCATTACCCTACATAACAGGATACCGACCTCAACCAGGTCTTCAACATATACCATCCTAACTACCAGGATGCAAACATATCAAAGCAGTCACATAACAACAAATACTCGGATCTCAATCCGATAAAGGGCCGGCCTTGGTGCCGTAGACCCTGTTGATATAGTGAGGATAACTCACCTCGAAACTGCCGGCTGAAAAGATAAGATCTCGCTGCTCCAAACTCCGACACGAACTCCTCCACTGAACAACACCAAAGCACTGAACTCAATAATTACCAAAATACCCCTGGAAGACAACTGGTCAACCCCTGACTGACTCTACTCGCCGGGTCAACCCGATAACTCGCCGAGTCCCCATGCCCAGCATTTCCTTCGATCCGCAACCCAACTCGCCGAGTCCAACAACTCTGATTCCACTCGCACACAACTCACCGAGTCATCCCTTGACTCACCGATTCTCGGCTCAACCAGAAAAGATTGGGACTCTTCGACAAGACTCGCCGAGTCCAAGAACAGACTCGTCGAGTCTAAGGATATCTTCATCCAACTCGCCGAGTTGTTCTTCCAACTCGCCGAGTTCCAGCTTATCTTCAAGCAACTCGCCGAGTACCACCGGGTCTAAATCCATACCGAGGCTTTCCAAGCCATGCAGATGATCCAAACCATTGATCTACCCTTCCTAAGGCCATCCATCACGTAAAGTGGCAAACTTTACGTGAATCCAAGGAGATCTAGGCATTTTCACTCTAGGGTTTGGGCTTGGGAAAAGATAGCTCCACGCCTCCACCAATCACTCAAAAGTAGGGACTTTTATGCATTCTAACCCTTTTCCATTCCAGATTTGAGGTAGCAACCTCAGATCTAACCTCTAAACTCCAATACATCAAAAGATATGATCTCTAACACCTCCAAAATGATGAATCTAAATAATATCATCTCAAACAATGAAATAATACCTCAAAAGGAAGCTCCAAGAGAAGATTAATCCGAATCCTTGCAAAGCCCTTTGACCCAAGTCTCTTCTCCTTCAAGATTTCTTCAACAATCACTTCTCCAAGCTCCAAATGCACTCTAATCCCTCAAAATCGCGCCTCAGGTCTTTCTGGACTTCTACAGGGGGTAAAGAGGTTGGGGAGAGGGTATAATGTCCTTTAAATAGGGCTCATCCTCCGGGTTTAGGGTTTTCTCCATTGAGCGCCTACTCGCCGACTCCAGCCTCCTACTCGCCGAGTCCAGCCTCCGACTCGCCGAGTAGTCCACTTAACACGCGACCAAGTTGCGACCCTACTCGTCGAGTCCACCCATGGACTCGTCGAGTTCTCCTTTCATACTTACACTTTGAACCCTGTATTTACACTCCTGAAATTGGATGTTACATCAGGTTCGTCAAATAGAAGCATGAATTCTTCATAGAGATTGTGTCACACCCCCAAACCAAACGGTGGAAACGTCCGAGGGTGGATGACTTCATTTGTAGTATCACAACACACTCATTATAGTAATCAAAGTATAAACAACCATTGTATTTAAAAAGTATAAATATTTACATGTATTTTAGCATTGTATACTGAAACTAAATAGATGTAAAAAAGAAGAAGACAATACATAAATAACTCCAACTTCTCAAAAGATTGGGGTATATCTGCGTACTAGTTCCCTGAGAATACAAGTAATTTGAAAAGAGAGTATCAACATAAGTTGAGTGAGTGCAAAAGTATTTATGTTTTGAAAGAATTTCTTCTGTTTTCTTGAATATGTAAACTAATTTCAAGAAGTCCTATATTTTCTGTTTTATATGAAAAGTAATTGTATTTGCATAAAACAGTTCTATTTGTAAACCAATGTTCTGTATTTGTAATTCCTTTGTAAACGAGTATCAGAGAATACATCTGAATTCATCAATTATATTTGTAAACTGTAATGTAATACTGTAAACTATATCTTGTAAACTAGTACTTTGAAATAGTACATAAGTTTAATTAATTAATTATAAACTAACGTATTGTTAATATCTTTTATTGAGTTATTATAACCATACTAACTAGATGGCCTGACCCAATGCTATGAGTGAACTGAAAACATGTTGATAACAATTTGTCACTCACATGCATGTACGCCTGACTGTAGCTAGCAGTCCGAGTGCAGGGTTGTCAATCCCAATATAGATCTATACACACATTGTTTCGATCTCCGGCTGGAGATTCTGGTTATAATGTCAGGACTTTACTATATTGTTTAAATGAATTAAACAACCTATACTAATTGACTCATAAAAGCATATAAACGTTACTTGTATAATAATTATGAAAACCCAATCATTATGAAAATAAATGATTGATAGTATGCTCTTGAATTAGTATTCTTAGTATAAATCTGAAAGGATGTATACTCTTTAATAGTTTTTGAATCAAACCCTTGTTCTTGTAAAATAATGTACTTTAGTATATTTGAATCATGATTTTATGTTCTGTGAATCATAAATTATACCTATTATAATTTATATGTACTTTCTGTATTGATAACGAGTATTCATGAATGTAACCCCTTGCTCAACATATTACAAATGGTAATTGTAACTAAACGAACAAACTTTTATACTTGCATACATATTCAAATATATATAAGTAAAATTTAAATGACACTCGGACAAATAACTGATACTTGTAATCCCACATCCTAACAAGGAAAAGGAATCAAAGTGGGTTATCAGTCCTAAGCCATTTAAATCTTATTTATATAAATATATGTATACTAGTATGATTTTTGGGGAAAAATATAAGTTTATAAAAATAGTTAAAAGAAGTTTGATATTTTGAAATTCATTGAAAATCATTTGATTTGATGATAACTGAATTCCATTTTTATAAAATCTTGAAACCACTTGTTTATAACACAAAAACTTTGTGTTAGACTTGTATTCCCCCCCCCTCCCCCCTTAAAACAGTAAAAACTATGAAAATGTGGGGGTATGAACTCACCTGTAGTGAGTAGTTCAGATGAAAGAGTGGTATAGGATGCTAAGTGTCAAGTGAAGGCTTGAGCACACACACAAATCCTTTTCAGCATATAATGACAGATATATGTATATAATTAGTGTTTATACAACTACTCATGTAAGGAACACACCCTAGGACTTAGGAAACACTTAGATTGAAGTGTTAGAATGTAACTTAACATATTCATTTACTAGTTAGTTAAAGATAGCTAGAACTCCTAAAAGCACAAAGCAAGCAGCATTCGGGCAGAGAGTAAACAAAACCAAACATATCCTAATCAGGTCATCACATCACTGACTAATCAGTACTAGCATGTAGTTTAATAAGTTCATACAGTAGGCATACAAGGCATCCTTCCTAGATCCCTAGCCCTAATCTAGCATGCAATTCTTATACACATACAACAGGCATAGAAGGCATCATTCCTAGATCCTTTGCCCTAATCTAGCATGCAGTTCTCATAATCATATCATATCATAACAAACATGTATGGGTAATTTGGGAGAACTTACTTGACCTTGGTTTATTAGATGCACCACACCCTTTTTCTCTTTTCAAAATCCTTTTTATAAAAATGGTTTTCTTTTGAAAAAATTTATACCAAGTCCTCAGTTTAAGTTCAGACAAACCCAAGAGCATGCCCGAATCGGTCAAACCAACGCTCTAATACAAACTTGAAACATCCCAAAAATCATGACCAAAAAATTCATTCTCTTTAAATCATTAAATAAACCATAGTTACCAAAAATCATCTATCAAAACAGGAACCATATTATGTCAAAACATCAAAATCAATATATCCATAACAAAACACATGTCAAATGTATATCAAAATAACATCCCAGGCTAACATCATGGTGTGTGCAATGCAGTCATCCCGAGCTCTTCCCCTTGCTATAGGAAGTACTTGAACCAAAACTGAAAACTTTAAGCACGAAGCTTAGTGAGTCTCTCCAAACTACCACATACCATACACATAAACATATAATCACATAATAACATATCATGGGCCCCGCCTGGCATCGGACAGAATCCGACATCGGGCCCGCCCGACATCGGATAGAGTCCGGCATCGGGCCCCGCCCGACATTGAGCAAAGCTTGGTATACCCATAAACATATCGACAAATACTCATAAATAATCACATAACATAAACATATAAACATTCCTCGGGCCCCGACCAACATCAGACCGATATCCGAAAGCATACAAACATTCCTCAGGCATTTCCCGGTATTGGGCTATAATCTGGAATCATACAATACTGACACATGCAAGAATCACGAAGACATCAAATATACAAACATTACTCGGGCACCACCCGACATCGGATTAGAATCCGGAAACATATAAACCTATAACGGGCACTGCCCAACATCGGTCCTTAGTCCAAAACATACTAGCATACATATACGGGCTGACATTGATGCCTTTGACCCATTTATACAGGAGGAAACCCACCTCACAAATCTGAATGCAGAATCTCACGGTAATAAATCTCTAGCGGTTGCTCTAATGACTTATCGAGCTATCAGTAGAAAATAACACTTACTCAAAACTCAATAATCCTTCTTATAGTAAAATGACCATTTTACCCCTGATCTAATTCAAACCATAACCTAGACCCAAATCCATAACATCAATGGTGAAATTCTATATAGCCTTTCCAAGCCCACTAATGGCCCACTTATGGCCCAATTTTCTATATTGGGCCCAACTCCTCGAATGGGCCTACCCTTAACCCCAACATGCCTTAGCCCATAACTGACTTCTGATGGCCCATAATAACATAGTCCATGGATCGGCCCAAACCGAGACCCAAATGACAAAAACCCATATCTAGTGAGTATGCGAGGCATACTCATTTGTACGCTAAGCGTACAGCTTGCATGGCTTGTACGATGTGCGTACGGGCTTGTATGCCCAACGTACTAACCTGTTAAGCTATAAACTCCAAAAAGGCTTAATCCCTTAAGCTTCAAACATAGATCTGAGTCCAATAAAGTGATTTAATCCATAAAGTCGATTACTTGGTGGCTTGCAAACCACCAAATGGACCCAAACTTGAAATATGGCAACCAAATTCCATAAAATGACTAAAACACATGCATGGCCACAATAATACCTTTAAGATGATAACTTTTTTGTCCTTAGGACTCATATAGCACTAAGGATGGCAACCCTACATCTAGAAATGGATTTGGACCATAAAAATCCATTCTTGGGACCAAAAAGGTCCAAAACACCATTACCATAGATCTAAGCATACATGTGGCAAGTTGTGAGCTTTTTACCTCAAATGAGTACTAACTGATGATGATATCTCAGATCCTTGAGCTCAAGCTACACAAGTTTTTCTTCACCAACTTATTCTTTCTCCTTCCAAGCTCCAAACCACCAAAATGGGCTTCACAAGATCAGAATCACACAAGGATGAGGAATGTTAAGGTTTCTAGGGTTTTTGAGTTTGAGAGACTGGTAAGGAGGTAAGGTTTTGGGACACAATGATGTATTTATATGAAATAAACCCTACAAATTAGGGTTTTTGGGTCGGCTCAGCGTACGCGCATTAACCCCCCACATCCAATGCTACCACTACGCCCCGCGTACACCTAACGTATGTCCTCAGTTGGCTCACTCACTAACGGCCCAATTCTAATATTCCAACATTACTCTCATAATCAGACAATTAATTAGAAAAAATAAATAATTTAGCATTACCTCGAACCACGGATGTTACATAATAGGTCACATATATTTGCGGTTTGGAAATGTGAGACTTTTGTTCAATATTTGGTGAAAATGGGGTGCAAAGTAAGTTGCTATCAGATGTGTGTGCTTAGGAATGCTTGATTTGACTTTGTGACATGAAGTTGTTGGGCAAGGAGCACATTATATCCAGTGGTTCTTTTGGGGTTGCCGATGATTAGCTTAGGAGGCGTATGGGCCGCTTGCGTTGGGTGATGGTTGTTGTGGGATTTGTTAGTCCGTTATACAGATTGCTATATATACTCTAGGATGAGAAATTAAATATCTGTCAGTCAACTTCAGAGTTGGTATGTGTATTTCCTCATGGGATTTGTGCAGTAGTGTATTGGATCAATGGATTAGTTGTCAATTTATTCTTGATCGTTGTCTATTTCGTTCGTCGTTAATAGTTGAGGTTATTCGAAAGTTTGGACTTGTATTATTGGAAGCTCAATGAATACACCAACCTATCATCAATCTATACATAGTGAGCTCCAATTTGGCAGTTGTCCTTGGTTATTGGGAGTTCGCACATTGGAGTAGTATTGTTTAATTTTTTATGTGTGACTTTGGATCTACACAAGATCCAATTTTGGCATGCTGTGTCGACAAATTTAGTATTTGGATTGATCCAACTAGGGTTTTAGCATCATCTCTGGATAACTTTGGGAATTTTTTTTTCGAGCTAGTTATGTAGTAGTGGAATCTGTTCCGTTTCAGTCAAGGGGTAGGATCTTTTTTTAGTCATTCATGAGGATGTTTCTGTTAACGATTGAGGTTCATCATTTTGTACTTCACCCTTGAGGAAATGTTGTGAGGAAAAAGGAATGCAATAGATCGAGGGTTGGTTATAAGTTCTCTTGAGATTGTACATTGTGGTAAGTTCATTAAATATTGTCGTGAGGGGTATATGTAGATTGAACGAGATAGCAAAGGAGCACTTGGTTTGAATTATAGGCATGGTTCTTATTTGGGTTATAGCCTTTGAATTGGAACAAGAGTATAACAACCTATCTTATTCTCTAGTTGTATGTGATCATGTTTTCGTTTGATTTTGCGTTGTGTTAACACATTGTCATGCACATATTAAACAAGTAAATTATCACTGTTGGTTGCACTTAAAATATAGCACAGGAAAGCAGGGTCAAATCCTCAGGGACTCAGCCTAAAAGTCAATGACTTTTTGCATCAGCCACATCTAGTCAAGAATCAGAATATAAAAGGGGGATTTTGAATAAAACTAAATAAACTAAAATTGCAGTGATATTAAAATAAATGAAAATCAATAATAAAAACGGTTTCAGTTCTTCTGCGACTTTCCTAATCATGTAACTAGCCCAGATCTGATTATTTGAGATGCGTTCTATCTAAGCTGGTACTGAGAAAAACTAACAAGCTCCAGTATAATCTCTTTAACCTAAAATAGTTAATCAAAACAAGCACTTTGAATTAACCCTAACTTTTTACTGTTCAATTAAACAAGCTCTTAATTAAATCAGAACAGAGCTTTATGATCTATGTTAAATTCCCAACAATATCCAATACTTCTCATAAGCTCGGAAGCTTAAAGATATGATTTTTATAGTTTATATCAGATTTAAATCCCAAAAGGAAACCAATCTGATACTTGTTACTTTTACTAGTTGACAAGAACAATTACGAATTCTATTAACAGATTAACTGAAATGATAAAACCCTAGCTAAGTGTAACGACCCAAATTTCACGTCCAAAAATTTCATTTTTGATTAAGTAATTTGCAAAAAAACATTTGAAACAAAATATCATCTGATCATATCATTTAACAAAAACATGTCTCGTGGCTGAAAACCGAATGGTAAAACATAATAATGTCAGAGTACAAATCCCAGAATAACTCATAGTGTGGAAAACAATGTGTGTGTATGATGTGCCGCTACCACGCCAGCTCTTTCCCCTTAGCTGAAGAGGTACCTTATAACACCCTGTTTATTTATTAGATAAATAAATAAATTAATGATGGAATGGTAGCCCTAAAATAAATAGTTATATATCAAAGGATAGTCTCGAGGAGTTAACTGTCATGATTTTAGACGTTAGGGGTTAAAAGTGTAAGTTTCAGATTGGTTTTGTAAATATTATTGAAGGCAGGGATTAAAGTGTAAGTTCCAGACTCAGTTTGTAAATATTTTTAAAGGCAAGGGCTCCGTGGTAATTATTGGGACTTAATTCGAAAGAAAAGAGAAGAGAGGGTTGAAAATGTCATAATTGGGAATTGAGGGTTTAAAAAGATAAATTATGGATTAGTTTTGTAAAGATTTTAGAAGATAGGGGTTGCATTGTAAATCTCGGATCTGATTTGTAATATATTTAGTTGGCAGGGGTTGGAAGGGTAAAATGTGGGCTGAATTTGAAAAGGAATGAGAAGGGAGGGACTGTTTGTGACATTATGGGAAAAGGTTTAAAGGTATCGGGTATATATTGATCTAACCCTAACCCTAGTCGTCATTCTCACAGCCACATCCCTCCATCCATAGAACCTCTCGCCGGCGGCCACTTCCACCCTTACAATTCCCGGCGCTGCGCCACCTAGTGGCTCCCCAATTGCCTCCTCCTTTCATTTTGTTCTTCCGATCAGAGAATGGACGAGAGTAACCGCAGGACTGCCGCCACCTTTAAACTCCTCTCCAGCCGCCGTCGCTGGCCATTTTCGGGAAGGAAAAATAAACGCCTTGGTGTTGGTCGTTGTTGCTGCTCCCGGCGATGGATCTCCTCTCCTCTCCGTTCGGTTTTATTGCTACGTCGTATGCTGCCAACCGCAGGTGTGTCCGTCATCCTCCTAGCCGCCATAGGAGTCGGAATAATCCGCCACAGTGTCGGATGTTGCTGTTGTGAACCGCTACTGCGCTGCAACCGGGAAGACGCGGTCGGAGCTGCTCCGTGTCTCCTTCTTCTTTCGTTCTGCCACCTTGCGAACGTCAAGCAGCCGCCTTAAGCCACCGATGTTACCACTCGCGTTGTTGTTGCCGTCGCCAACCGCCACCATGTGGGTGGCTGGGGTGTTTTTTACAATTAGAAGCATGTGTTTGTGTTGTGTGTGACTTCGTTTGACCGGAAAAGCCACTGCCACCACCGTAAGGTGGTGGCTGCCGCCGTATACCACCATGGGTGGGTATATTTTTGTGTGTATGTGTTTTTAATTAGATTAGGGTGTGCGTGTGTTGATCGGATGGGCTTTGTAACTGTAAAAACAAATTTGATTAATGAAAGAAAACCAAAAACCACCACCTTAGGGTGGTTGCTGCCGCCGCCGTGTCGGGTGGCGGTGTGCTTAGCTATGTTGGGATTGCTAGTTTGGGGATGTTTGGTCAAGGGACTAAAACCCTAATGGGTCCAATGAGGCTTAATGGGCATAAAAGCCCAAACATGTATCTAATGGGCTTAATGGACCCTAATGTATCCAAGGACTTAACTAATGGGCCTATTGGGCTAAGATGGGTTGGAAACCCTAATTAGGGTTTACAAAACCCTAATATTGAATTTATGGTCTTGGACTTATTGAGACCCACTTGTGGGCCATTGGAATAATGGAATTGTGTGATTAAGCCTAATCACACCATATGACTTATTTAGAAGAATGATGGACTTAATGGATTAAGTCCTTAATGGGTTAAGTGAGAAACACTTAACCCTAATCGCCATTTTATGTGAAACCCTAATTTCACATGGGTGTATTGTTGGTCCTTCTATTGGGCCTTGATGATTGTGTTATTAATGAGCCATCCAAAGTCAAGCAAATGGACTAGAATACTTAATGGGCCTAGGGTAAGACCCATGTAAGGGGTTTGGGCCCAATTTGGAAAATTGGGCCATAGATGAGCCATAGTTTGGGTCTTAATGATTATATGATGTGGGGCCTTAGAATAAGACCATGTATAGGCCTGGGCCCAATTTGGAAAATTAGGCCATGTGTTGGACTTTGATTCCTAATTGACTTTAGGCCTAAGAATTGGACCTTGGGCTTGGATAAGCCAAGCTAGGGGTAAAGTAGTAATTACCCAAAGAATCTACTTATGGTTATGTAGTGGGATCCAATTATTAATTGGGTGATGTTTGATAATTGACAGATCGGGAATCTGTCATCCAGCAGCTGGAGTTGAGTCTGCAGGACTTCAGCAGTGTGGGATTGAGTCCGCGGGACTTCAGCAGTGTCAGGTGAGTCTTCTCACTATACCTTACCTGGAATGGTAACTAGGTGTGACCGGAAGGTCTTATATAATTGTATGAGCTATGTGACTTATGGGATCCAATTATTAATTGGGTGATGTTTGATATATATATATATATATATATATATATATATATATATATATATATATATTTGTATGAGCTATGTGACTTATGTGATATGTATATGTTGTATGATTTGGGACCGGAAGGTCGACAGAGATATCGTCGGAAGGCAATCAGAGTTATGGCCGGAAAGGCGATCAGAGTTGAGGCCGAAAGGCAAGCCATGGTAGGGCCAGAAGGTCTACCAAAGTTATGGGACCGGAGGCTCCCGCTGAGACACATTGACCGGAAGGTCTTACAGAGCTATAGCCTCGAGTGGCTAATATGTTTATGTGGTATTTTGGGAAACTCACTAAGCATGCGTGCTTACGATGTTATGTGTTATGTGTTTCAGGTACATTGTTTCAAAGGAAAGGAGTCGGCTTGGTCGCAGCGCATCACACTATGTTTTTCGCATACGGGATCCTTGGGATTACACTCTGATATGGTTTTATGATACTCTGTTTGATTAATGACACTTTAGTTTTTGATATGAGATATTATTATGAAAGTTTTTATATTAATCGCTTCTATGAAATAAATTAAATAAAAATGAAATTTTTGGCCTTGAATTTTGGGATGTTACATACCTGAAACCAAAACTATAAACTGTAAGCACGAAGCTTAGTGAGTTCCCCCATCGTACCACATATGATACAATCACATAACATACATACTGTCGGGCAATTCTGGGGTGCCCGACCTACTCGGTACGACCATTCTGGGGTGCCGTTCTACCCGTGTCAAGCCATTCTGGGGTGCTGACCTGCCCGTCGGTCCTCACAACCGACCCTCGGGGACTAATTCCACCCCTACTGCTACTATCACATATATCATAACATAAACATATTATCAGACATATCTGGGGTGTCCGAACTACCCTTCGGCCCTAACAACCGAACTTGGGGACTATTCCCTTCCTACTACCACTATTACATATAACATATCATACCAGCATATAAACATATCATCACATACTGTCAGACATATCTGGGGTGTCTGACCTACCCTCCGGTCCTAACAACCGAACTCTACACCTATCACATATAACATATCATGCCAGCATATAACATATCAGGTAGTAGCAAACCTAGATGATATCACAAAGAAAATCATCTAACATACAACTCCTACTGGTGGGTCAGCATTGTGGCTGTAGACCCACCGCTACTGGAAGGTAACTCACCTCGTAGTAGCTGCTGAACTGTATGAGAATCCTCTGACTACTGCCGCTGCTACTCCGGAAATCCTCCGGCAATAATTCCCACAAAACACTTGTCATACAGTGCTAACTGTTCTTATTGTAAAATGACCATTTTACCCATGACCAAGTCAAAGTCAAAGTCAACTTCCAGTTGACCTGACTCACCGAGTTGGCTCGCCAACTCGCCGAGTCCCTATCCTTCCATTTGTCCTTATGCTCGTCTCTACTCGTCGAGTTAGGCGATGACTCGACGAGTTTTCCTTCTAAATGAACATCGACTGAATCCTTATCCGACTCGCCGAGTTGTATGAACAACTCGTCAACTTCATCTTCAACTGATACATAGGTCCTGTCCTTGACTCGCTGAGTCCGGGACCCGACTTGTCGAGTCCACAGCTTAAACTCCGCGTCTCATCCCGCTTCTACTCGGCGAGTTGGTCCTTCAACCGGCCGAGTCCAAGGCCAAAATGCAACATATTTAAAGAAGAGAATACGTACCAAGAACCAGGTGCTACAAATCTCCCCCGCTTATTTTAGACTTCGTCCTCAAAGTCTGCTGCTCGATCCTGAAACAGCTCGGGGTAATGCCCCATTATCTCGTCAACCGGCTCCCAAGTCCACTCCAACCCCTTCTGGTGCTGTCATTGTACCTTCACGAGTTCCACTCCGCGTCTCATCCCGCTTCTACTCGGCGAGTTGGTCCTTCAACCGGCCGAGTCCAAGGCCAAAATGCAACATATTTAAAGAAGAGAATACGTACCAAGAACCAGGTGCTACAAATCTCCCCTGCTTATTTTAGACTTCGTCCTCAAAGTCTGCTGCTCGATCCTGAAACAGCTCGGGGTAATGCCCCATTATCTCGTCAACCGGCTCCCAAGTCCACTCCAACCCCTTCTGGTGCTGTCATTGTACCTTCACGAGTTCCACTCTTTTGTTCCTCAAATCCTTCGACTTCCGGTCGAGGATTGCCACCGGTCGCTCAATGTAGTTCAGGTTGTCATTAACCTGAATGTCCTCCAAGGGTATCACTGTTGAGGCGTCCACCAGGCACTTTCACAGCTGGGAAACATTGAAAGTGTTATGTATCTGACTGAGCTCGACTGGAAAATCTAGTCTATACGCCACCTTGCCCACCCGGGCTTTAACCCTGAACGGTCCAATGTACCTGGGGCCCAACTTGCCCCGTTTCCTGAATCGGATAACGCCTTTCCATGGAAACACCTTCAGGAGAACCATATCCCCGACCTAGAATTCCAGGTCTAATCGACGCTTATCGGCATAGCTTTTCTGCCGACTCTGAGCAGTCTGAAGCCTGCTTCGGACCTGCTGAATCTTCTCTGTCATCTTGAGCACTACCTCAGTGCTCCCCATCACCCTCTGGCCAACCTCACCCCAACATATCGGGGTCCTGCACTTCCTCCCATATAGCATCTCGAAGGGAGGACGATCAATGCTCGCATTATAACTATTGTTATAGGAGAACCCTGCCAATGGAAGGTAGGTATCCTAACTACCTCCGAAGTCTAAAACGCATGCTCGCAGCATATCCTCCAGGGTGTGGATGCTCCGCTTGCTCTGACCATCCGTCTGCGGGTGAAAGGCGTTGCTAAAATGCAAACGAGTAACCAACTCGTCATGAAAATTCCTCCAAAACCTGGAAGTGAACAGCACATCCCTATCTGAAATCACAGAAACTGGCACACCGTGCCACGCCACCACCTTCCAGATATAGATTTCGGCCAACTTCTCGGCTGAGATGCTCTCCTGGATCGGGATAAAATGGGCACTCTTGGTCAATCGATCGACAATGACCCAGATCGAATCCACTCTCCGCGCGGTCCTGGGAAGCTTGGTGATAAAATCCATCGTGATGTCTTCCCATTTCCACAGCGAAATATCCAACGGCTGCATCTTGCCGTGAGGTCTCTGATGCTCAGCCTTGACCTTCATGCAAGTCAAGCACCATTGCACGAACCATGCCACATCCCGCTTCATGCAGGGCCACCAATAATCCAAACGAAGATCCCTATACATCTTCGTCGCCCCGAGATGAATGGAGAACCGAGATTTGTGCGCCTCCTCCATCAGAACTTGGCGCACACCCCCGTGGTATGGCACCCACACCCTACGGCATAGTGTCAGTAATCCTCGGTTGTCATAGTCGAAGGAGGAAACCTGCCCCACAATCCGCTCGCTCTCCCAATGTTCCTCCTTCATGGCCTCCTGATGTGCCTCCCGAATCCGCTCCAACAGCGGAGTCACCACTGTCATCCTCAGGCAGATATCCCTGATCGGCGCTGCCTTGCGGCTAAGCGTGTCAGCCACCACATTGGCCTTACCCGGGTGATAAAGGATCTTGCAATCGTAATCCTTTACCACGTCCATCCACCAACGTTGCCTCATGTTTAGATTCGGCTGATCCATGAGGTACCACAAACTCTTATGGTCTATGTAGATGGTACAGCAAACCCCATAGAGGTAATGACGCCAAATCTTGAGGGCGAATACAACAGCCCCCAACTCCAAATCATGCATCGGGTAGTTCGCCTCGTGAGGCTTCAGCTGCCTCAACACGTAAGAGATGACATGCCCTCTCTGCATCAATACTGCGCCCAACCCTGAGATGGACGTATCACAGTACACAACAAAATCCTCCATGCCCTCTGGCAGGGCTAAGATTGGTGCCTCGCACAATCTATGTCTCAGTGTCTCGAATGCGGCCTGCTGCTCAGGCCCCCAACGAAAGACCACGACCTTCCTTGTTAGCATGGTTAGGGGTACTGCTATCTTAGAGAAATCCTGGATGAATCTCCGATAGTAGCCGGCTAATCCTAGGAAACTCTGAATCTCAGATGGAGACTTCGGAACCTCCTATCTCATCACGGCCTCCACTTTAGCCGGATCCACCGAAATCCCATTCTGGTTGACGAGGTGCCCAAGGAACTGCACCTCGCGCAACCAAAACTCATACTTGGAGAACTTAGAATACAAGTTCTCCCTCCTCAAAGTCTCCAGCACCTCCCGCATGTGCTCCTCGTGCTACTCCTATGTCTTGGAATAAACCAAGATATCATCAATAAACACTATCACCGACCGGTCTACACACGCGGTTCATGAGGTCCATGAACACGGCAGGAGCATTGGTGAGCCCGAAGGGCATCACCACAAACTCGTAGTGGCCATAGCGCATCTGAAACGTAGTCTTATGTACATCCTCCTCTCTGACCCTCATCTGATGATATCCTGAACGTAAATCAATCTTGGAGAACCAAGATGCTCCCTGCAGCTGGTCAAAGAGGTCATCAATCCTCGGGAGTGGGTAACGGTTCTTCACCGTTACCTTATTCAACTCCTGATAATCTATACACATCCGATGCGACCCGTCCTTCTTCCTCACAAATAGAATCAGGGCTCCCCAGGTAGAAATACTCGGTCTAATGAATCCCTTGTTTAATAGCTCCTGCAACTGTGTATACAACTCCTGCATCTCAGGAGGATCCAACCGATACGGTGCCTTGGCTATCGGAGTTGCACCAGGGACAAGGTCGATCCTGAACTCCACCTGTCGCTATGGAGGTATTCCAGGCAACCCCTAGGGGAATACATCTGCAAACTCTCGTACCACGGGCACATCATCCATTGTCGCCCGACCCGTCTCTCGGGTGTCCATGACATAAGCGACATATCCTGTGCATCCTTGCTGAAGGTAATGCCTAGCCCTCGTTGCTGAACATACTGCTGGTCCTTGTTGTGGCCTCTCGCCCTGAACTACCAACTCTCCCCCACTTGGGGTCCTAATCCGAACCAGCTGTTGTGCGCAATCTATCACTACCCCATTGGGGCTCAAATAATCCATGCCTATAATCACCTTGTTCCCTCTCAACGGAATAGGAACCAGGTATACCAGACAACGCTCCTTAAATAATCTCAGCACACAGTCTCGGAATACCGCCGATGCTCGCACTGATCGGGCATCTACAATCTCTACCTCTAAAGGGAAATCCAACATGCCTGAAGACTCAGGTAACTTCTTGCTAAGCGCAAGAGAGACAAATGATCGGGTAGCCCCCGAGTCAAATAATACCTGAACTGGGATACCGTTCACATGGAACGATCCCGTCACCACATTAGGTGCAACGCATGCCTCCTCGGTAGTCAACTGGAATGCCCGGCTCCTCACTACTGGAGCCTCTGCCTTGCCCTGCCGGCCATCAGTGATCCGCAGGGTCGCTGGAGCTGGCGCCTTCACTAGCGTTGATGTTGCTGTCAACTAGGGGCAGTTGGCCTTCTTATGGCCCCGCTGGTTGTAGTGGAAACATAGCAACTCAGACGTCTAAATAACCGGTGCAGGGGCAGTATAGTCCCTGCTAAAGTTCCCCGTCTTTCCGCACTTGTAGCAGCCCGACGATCCCAATCTACACGCCCCCTCATGTGGCCTGCCGCATTTCCTGCAGCGGGCCGGTCCTGACTGGCCTTTCGGCCTACCATCTGATCCCTTTGGTTTCTTCCCAGAAGCCCCAATCGTCTGACCCTCCTCGGTCTTCCTCTTCCAGACATGCTCCAGATCAATCTCCCTCTCCCTATCCCTAGCAATCATGGAATCCAGGGTAGGGCAAGCTGAAAAACAAACATGCTCCCGAATGTCAGCTCGTAGCATGTCATGATAGCGGGCCTTCCTCATCTCCCGCATACTGGGGCACCAGCAATGCCCTCTCCCGGAACTTGGCAGTGATCTCCACCACAGTCTTCGTAGTCTGTCTCATGTCCAAAAACTCTCTGGCCAGCTACTGAAGCTCTACCGCTGGCGCAAAATCTGCTATGAACCGGGTCACATAATCTGACCATGTCATAGCCTCAACAGTCGAGGCTCCCAATG
Organism: Lactuca serriola; assembly: GCF_051521515.1. Classification (NCBI taxonomy): domain Eukaryota; kingdom Viridiplantae; phylum Streptophyta; class Magnoliopsida; order Asterales; family Asteraceae; genus Lactuca; species Lactuca serriola. The sequence goes on from NC_136413.1 coordinate 139,967,050, forward strand.
AGTCACCAACAAACTCCCACCAGTCTCTAGCTCTGTCTCTCAAACACCCTGTTTCATATCTCACCTTTGACCCATCGGGGCAGAAGCTGGTCAGCTGTGCGGACTCAATGTTTGCAATCCATCATCTAGCAGCAATGGGGTCCTTCACCCCATGGAAATCCAGCGCACCACTGCCCCTGAAGTCCTTAAAGGACAGTGTACAAGATCCTGTCTAGCCAGACGCCATGTCACTCCTGAACGCCTTGAGGCGATTCTCCATCAGCTCAACTATCCCTTCCTTGATCGACTTGAAGATGATGGGGGTCGACTCAAGGTTGCCTCTGGTGATCTCTGACGTGATGAACTCGCGTAGCCTCTCATCTGCTGGCTCGGAACCTGATCCTAAGCCCGATCCCTCTCCTAAACTGCCAACTATTGGCCTCTGTCGTAGTACCACCATTCTGCAAGACATAATACCAACCATTAGTGATATTGATACCTCTAGAGGGATCACATCCACTACAAGTTTGTTGGTCTTGTCTCAGCCTTCCTTAATTCAGGTACGGATCCTCTACTTTCAGTAGTACGGGCCCATATTACCTTCCACATCTATCCGTACCTTCCTCAAGGTCTGCCTTGACTCCACCAAGTCCCTTTCACCACTGTTGTTTCTCTACTATTCCCATTCTAGGCTTACCCTAGGGAAAATTTTTGACTCCACCCAAACCGGTCCTCAGCTGCTGAAGGCCTCCTTGTAATGCCAATTAGCCACTAACTGAATACCATCACATGTGATGAGGCTCAGATAATCCTTCGAGTAACAAACTCGTCTCTACAACGATTAGACTCAGACAAGAGTTGCGCAACAGGGCCAAATCCAGCACTCTGAGATTATTCAACCCTGATCACATGTGACGTGGCGTATTCACCTAATGGCTAACTCCCATCACTCAGAGTCCCTCAAAGCACAAAGCAAGTGGCATTCGGAAGTAGAAAACTACACAAGCAAATATGTTCTCATAATGAGAAGTTGCACTAGCATATAATGCTAAGCTCATACTATCAGGCATAACCTAAACAAGCTATCCTACTATTGTCTACTCAATACTAGCATGCAATTCACATAAGCTGAAGCACATAGATCAGGCAACTCAGGCATCACTCCTAGATCCTTATTTCTATTCTAGCATGTTGTTCTACTAAATCTGATAAACATAGTATAACATTGTATGGGTACTTTGGGGAATACTTACTTAAGCTCGGCCGGTCGTGCACATCACACACTTGTTCTTTCTCAAAAACTCTTTTGTCTTATTCTTTAGAAAGCCATTTTCTTATAAAATCTTTTAATCCCTCGATTTGAGTGCGGACACCCCCGAAGGTGTGTCCGAATCCCTCAATACAGGGCTCTGATACCAACTTATAACGACCCAAATTTCACGTCCAAAATTTTCATTTTTGATTAAGTGATTTGCAAAAACATTTGAAACAAAATATCATCCGATCATATCATTTAACAAAAACATGTCTCGTGTCTGAAAACCGAATCATAAAACATAATAATGTCAGAGTACAAATCCCAGAATAACTCATAGTGCGGAAAACAATGTGTGTGTATGATGTGTCGCTACCGCCCCAGCTCCTTCCTCTTAGCTGAAGAGGTACCTGAAAACAAAACTATAAACTGTCAACACGAAGCTTAGTGAGTTCCCCCATCATACCACATACCATACAATCACATAACATACATACGGCCGGGCAAAATGCAACATATTTAAAGAAGATAATACGTACCAAGAACCAGGTGCTACACTAGGTGATTAGACTAAAAAAAATTTATAACCAAACATGCATTAAGAACTAAACTGAAAAATCCAGATAGAAACATAAAACAAAAAAGCAGATATGAAAATTAATCACATGAAAAGTACTAGTCTATGCAAAACTAAAAGCTAAATTTTAGCTAGACATGGCCAAAAACGAAATTAAACTAGATAAAAGAAACATTTACTGAATAATCTAGATAAACTAAACGGATGAGATGATTCACAGTCTTCAGATCTTCAAAAATCGCTAAAAGAATTCGAAAATCGCCTTCTGAATTGGTTTTCTTCGTCTGGAATCGTCCAACTCTTACAATTGATTATGAGGGTTGTATTTATACTCAAGTTAGAAGCTTCCGGAACAAGAAACGGATAACATGTGATCGCATGTATTGAGGTTGCGACCACATGTTTTAAAATAAACGTGCCACGGGCCTTTTTAATGAAGTAGGAATCTATCTCGACACTTTTTGGAAAAGTTGTGATCGCATATAGCAAAGTTGCGATCGCATGTTTTGAGTTTTTACTCCCAGATGAATTTTTGGCACTAAAAGCATCGAAGACAAGTTACGACCAAACTTACAATCGCATAAAGGTTCCATGCGATTGTGTGGGCAATTGTTTCGATCTCATGTTTTGCCTAAGACGTTCAGAATTTCGTCTACTTTTCATATCATTTTGAATTGTGTTAATCAGAGTTACGGTTCATGAGATATGGTCAAAATACTGATAGGGGGTCAAAGTTGCCACCAACATCCTTTAGCTTCATATTGTAGATTCTATCTTTGTGTGATCAATTCGATCGAATGTTTCTTGACCAAAACATCTTCCAAACATTCCTCACATACATCATAAGTTCAAATCTCCATTTTAAGCTCCAAACACGCGTCCAACTGCTCCCAAAGCACTACTCCACTCGAACTATATGAAATTGACATAAAAACATGATCAGTACGAGAATTCTAACGAAATACATGAGCTGAAAATTATTTAAATAAATGACATGCAAATGTACAAAAAGATGATCCTAAATGATAATTAAAACTATCCTAAAATATGTATAAATTGGCAACTAACACATTGGTTATAGCATGTTCTGTGAAGAGAATTATGCACTATAGAAAGTTATGATTCATGGGGTGTTTGGTTAGTCTTAAGAGAGATGTTGATTGGGATCCTACAAGTTGGTGGGTTAATGGTTATGTAACTTTAAGCCCATGTGGTGTTGTTAGTGCGGCTTCAGGTCAATGATGGAATGACGACAAGATTGGTGTAGTACCATGAGCATATCGTGGTTGTTTCATTTATGTCTAGAGTGAGGAGCTTTTGATTGCAACAGCTCGAGTGTGTTTTACCTGACTATCGATTGAGGTGACTCTTCTCACAGTGTTTGGCGAGTCGAAGGCACCAACGCCGACCCATCGATTATTGATATACGATGCTAGCTATATGAGTGACTCTTACATGTATTTTAGTGTTTGTATGTATATCAGGAAGGGCCTGATGTCAGGGGAGGCCTGTTGAGTGTGTTGGGTGGGGCCCATCGCATGTTACTGACAGATTTGTATTGGGCGAGGCCCATTTATGTGTGACATGTGGTATTTTGGGAAACTCACAAAGCTTCATGCTTATAGTTTATGTTTAAAATGTTTCAGGTACTTCTAGTTCCAAAGGGAAGAGCTCAATGTGATTGCATCGTATCCACCAGTGTTCCACATTTTATGACTCGATTTATACTCTGATAACTATTAATACTATTTTATACATGATGGCTTTTGGAAATGAATGAATGAATGAATGGTTTATTATGTCAGTTTAAAAATAAATTTTTTACTTAGAATTTTTGGACATTACATATTAAATTTCACTTTATATCATAGTTAAATCCCTAACATGAAAACAATTCGATACTTACTTATTACCAGTTGACAAGAACAATTATACATTATATTAACTGATTAACTAGAAGGATTAAACCCTAGCTAGGTGATCATGCTAACAAGAATTAAAAATCAAACATTCATTAAATTCAAAACTGAAACAACTAGATAGAAGCATATAATGAAAACCAAATCCGATAACTGATCACATGGAAAGTACTAGTCTTTTGTAGAACTGAAGACTAGGCTTTAGCCAGACATGGCTAAAATCTAATAAAAACTCATAAATAGAAATATTAAACTACTGAATCTTATTAAACTAAACATTGAACACGATCCCTAGTCTTCGAATCTTCAAAAATCATTGAAACCAGAAAGAAATCGCCTAAGAAATAGTCTTTTTCGTCGTTTGGAGCTTCAGGAATCAGCTAGATTTTATCTTATCAGAGAGGTGTCCTATATATAAAAATCACAGTCTTCGAGAGCAAGGAACCCAAAAATTCATTTGAATTTTTGGACCACACGATCAAAAATTTTAGTTTTTGATTGAATTTTGCATTTTTTTTTATTTTCAGGACTTTCTGAACTGCAAAGTGTTTTTTCGATTGAATTTCAAGGCAAAATTCGATCAAATTTTTGTGTATTCTGATTTTTTCACAAACTCAAAATTTTTCCGAAATTTTTTCTAGTGTCCTGAACATTTTTAATATCGTCAATCATAGTTACTAGTCATGAGATATGGTCAAAATACTGAAAGGGGGCCAAAACTGTCAACAACATCCTTTAGAATGTAGCAATCTATCTTCGTAAGATCAATTCGATCAAATTTTTCTTAACCAAAATAACTTCCAAGTATTCCTCATAATCCTTCTTAAGTTCCAAGCTCCAATTAACTCCAATGCTCCTTAAACACATCCAAAAGTGCTCCCAAAGTACCACTCCACACAAATTATCCGAAAGCAAAATAAAAACATGTGTAGTATGGGAATTCTAATGAATAACTTGAATTAAACTAATTTCATGCAAATGTAAAAATTATGATGATAAATGCTGATAAACATTACCCTAAAAGAGGCATAAAATGGCATCTATCAAATCTCCCTAAGCTTCAACCTTACTTGCCCTCAAGTAATAAAAAGATTAAATATTTAACTGAAATGGAAATATTTATATGACATAAAAGGAACTTAAAATAAAATGAAGGAAACTAAAAACTTGAACTAAAAATACTTCACTCTTTTTTTACATGACCAGGCTTAACACTGAGGAAGGCTCTAATGGTATCACTACCTAGACTATCCTCACAATACCTTCCATCTTTCACAGATTCCAAAAGTCAGGAAGAAGTTTGACGGTGTGAATCAATAAACCAGTTATAACTTTTACCTTAATTAGCATTGGAAGTGCAAATAACACAATTCAGAATTTCATGTCCTCAAGATTATATAATCAAGAACCAGGCTCGACGCATCCTTAAGAACCTGTCACGTCAACTCAACTTTCGCTGAAGCAATAGGCCACGCCTATAGGGTCCTAGCTCCTAAGCTTTCATTTTTCGTAGGGCAAAAATTATCATATCACATAGTTCTTCATCTGCGCTAAATTTCACTTTGAGACAGCTTCTGAATTGATTGAACTTGATTCTTTGTATTTTTATCTTCAACTTTGAGTTCTTCAATCGTCTTTTTGAATTTCTTGAGATTTCTTTGATTAAGTACTTGAACTTTGACTTGGGCATCAGATATTACAATTAGTAGCCTTCTTTTCTTTTTAACTGTGTGTATCTGATATAAGGGTTATCTGTTACCGCGAAGGTAACATGTGTTAAAAAATAGGTCCGTATTCTGTGGGTCCGTACTTGTCAAACAAGGTTCTTTTTAAACATTCCAAAGAAAATAATTTTGAATTGTTATTACCGCCCACGTAGTGCTTTGGTATGCCATTTTTTTTATTTTGTACAGTCGACGTTTCAGTTCACGGTGTTTTGTGACTCCTCGTTATGGGAACTATTACTGAACTTACCATTATCAATCTGATCACTTCAGACTTTCATTTTCCGTTTATACAGAGCTATCAAATGCAAGAATATCATAATATCATGTAACTTATTATTATTATTATTATTATTATTATTATTATTATTTCAGAAAATGAACACTAAAATAACTAGAAATAAAATCTTTTTAGGTTTTTTTATAAATGCAGAAAAATAAAAATTAATAAACATAAAATATATTTTTTGATTTTTTTAATGAAAATGCAATGCAAAATGCAAAAAGAAAAATTGAAAATTTAACTGAAAAACTGAAAAATTATTAATTTTTTCAGAAAAAATGCAAATTTTAACACTAACCCCCTCCCTAAGCTTAAAATGATAATGATGCATTGCCATCAATGCTTAGAGAGGAATGAATAGCTTAATAAAGCATGTAAAATTAAAGGTTGCAGTTAAGAAAGAATGTACCCGATAAGTTTGTAGAAATTTCTGATTTTGACGAAGATGTTGGCAAAAAATCTTAATTTTGGCAACTTTGAAGATCCTCTGATTTCCCCAAGCTTGCTTGGAACTAAGACCATCTTGTTATTGAAAGCAGGAAAATAAACAACCTATCGGGTCGCCTCCCGGAAAGCTACCCATTTTTAAAATAGTTGGCTCGACTTTGCCCAACCAGATTTGTTAACTAGTGTTGTTGGGATTTCTCTAAAGCTCAACTCGTTTCCTCGTTACTCTAGGTCCCTTCAGATATGGAAAAATGGGTAGATCTGGTACATGCTCAACAAAAAAAAGTTTCTGGTTTTTATCAAATGAGCCCTTTTTCTTATTTTTAAATTTCTTTCTATTTCTAATTCTCTTCTCAGCAGAAACCTTCACTTTCTCTTCAATCCTCTTTCCAAAAATATTATTTTCTTCCTCCCCAAGCTTATATTTTTCCAGCTCCTTCTCTAATGCTTCTTCACCAGAAATCAGATTCTCATTCACCTCTTCTTATTTATTTGCATCTATCAACTTCTTTTCAACAACTATTTTCTCTTCTTCTTCCCCAAGTTTTCCCTTTTCTAGCTCTTTTGATGTGTCAGATAAGTTTTTGTCTACAAATTTGTCTTACATAGAAAAACTAGAAAACTCATAGCAGTCCTCATACAAAGGATTGCTAGTACCCAAAAAATTAATAGAAAAATTATCAGAAGTATTAGCATCATTTATTTTAAAATTAACAACTTCCTCGGCAAACTCCATTGATATTATGCCATTCAAAACATCTATCTTTGCAATTTTCATGAATGGCCTACCTAAAATAATCGAGTTTGTATCTGATATGTACAAATTACCCATGTCCATAATATAAAAATTTGTTGGAAAGATCAAATAATTCACCTGAACAAGAACATCCTTCAATACACCTTTTGGGTGTGCTATCGAATGGTCAGCCAACTTGATAATAGTCTCGGTCTTTTTTAAAGTTCCCAATTTTAATGTTTGAAAAACAAAAAAAAAAAGAAGGAGATTGACTGAAGCTCCAAGGTGAAGCATGGCTTTGCGAAAATTAAAGCCATCCAATTTACAAGTAATCGATAAAACTCTTGGATCCTTGCACTTTGGAGGTAAACCCTTTTTCACTAGCTTTTAATGTTTCGTTAGTTTTAAATTTTTTCTTAGAAACACGTAATTCCTTTAAAAATTTGGCATAACGAGAGATGTGTTTTACAACATCTAAAAGTGGAAGATTTACCTCCACCTTACGAAAGATTTCCATGATGTCTTCATCCTATCTCTCGCGCTTCGTACTCTTCAGTCATGATGGGAATGGTGGTAAGGGCATGTATTCCTTCATAACTTGCTTGGGTTGCATATGAGTTTCTTTTTCTTCTACATTTTCAGTCACTAACTCTTCAGATTCTTTTTCAGCTTCTTCTCTGTCAAGTTTAGATCTGCTTGGGCCTTCATAATTCTTCCCACTTCTCAAGGAAATTACGCTCACATTATAATTTGGATTGTGTTCAGTTTGCGCAGGTAGTTTTCCTTGAGACTCTAGTTGAATCGTAGAAGTGGCAAGCTAAGACATTTTCTACTCCAGATTTTTTATGCTTGCTCTGGTTTCATTCTAAAATGCCTGAGTGATAGTGACAAGCTATTTACTATATCTTCCAAGGCCATGCTAGAACTACTAGCTTGTTTATTTGGAGGCTGGTTTTGAAATTGCTGCTACTGATAATTCAACTGTTCAAAACCCGACGGTTGAAATTTTCCTTGTTGTTGAGATCCAGGTGGATTCTGATATTACTGTCATTGCTAAAAATTGTTCTGATAATTTTGTTGATAACATGCGACAACTTGTATTGTAGCTATGTCTTCTTGCAATAATAGGAACATGTCAATGGGATGGTTAGTCTTTAAGCATATCCCACACTACTTCTTCGCAACTGCTTTTTCTTTTGTCAGCAACAACATTATTTACGTGAGTTCATAAATCTGGGTTTCAAGGTGAGCATTTTTTATTTCTTTTACTCCTCTTGGATGATCTGAATACCATTGTTCTTTAGTTGTTGAACGCTTTAAGTCTATCGACAACTTATCGATCAGCTCCCAGATTTCTATCGGTGTCATATCGACAAGAGATCCACCACTTGAATCATTTATCAGGCGCCTCTCTATGGATGTCAGACCTTCGCAAAAATTGTTATAGAGATGGTAATCACTAATTCCATGTTGGGAGCAACGAATCAACAACTTTTTTAAACACACCCAAGTAGTTGTGTAAGGATTCTCTTATTCTTTCTTTGATACCAAGGATTTCTCTACGAAGACTCAAAACTCACATTTTTGGAAAATATTTCTCTAAAAATAATTTTGCGAGTTATGTCCAAGTGGTGATCGATCAAGATGGAAGCTCATACAACCATTCTCTTGCTGAATCTTAAAGTGAGAAGGGGGATGCCATGAGCTTTATCTGGTGTTCAGTTATTACATGTGGATTCATTCCAGAACATACCACATTAAAATCCTTAAGGAATTTATGTGGTTCTTCGTTTTCCAAGCCTCTGAAAATAGGGAGAAGGTGTATCATCCCAGATTACAGCTCTAAGTTTTGGGCCTCCGAAAAAGTGATACAGAGAGGTTGTTTATTGACCTCTTGGGTGGCCCACTCTCCGAGAGTCTTTTCTGCTTTGTCTCCTGCTTAACTCATGACTGGTTTTGGGGATTTGGGTTCTAAAGGTTCTGGGGTTTTAGTTTTTTCAAATTGGGTTTCAAAAGATTTTGTTTTCTTAGATTTTACTGAGGTTGTTAGTGAGTATGTTTTATAGTGGTTGTTAGAAGGTGAAGATGGGGGTACTTTCGGGAAGAACAAGACGGTAATATCTAGTTCGTTCCACAGGGGACTGCCTTGTGGTGTCTTTATTTCTAAAGCTAGTGATGATGATGATGCACCAAAGAAACCAACTGATTGTTTTTGTTTTGTTGCCTCTTTCTTTAGTTTCCTTGTAGTCTTCTCAATTTCTAGATCAAAACCTAGAGGTGTACCTATATGAAAAATTATTGGAATACAAAATATTAAGAGCACCGTGTCCCCAGTAACAGCGCCAATTTGTTAAATCGTTGTCGCGCACGATTTAAGAAAATAATATTTCAATGTTGGTTGCACTAATGAATAACAAACAGAAGGATAGCCAAATCCTCAGGGACACAGCCATATGATCAATACCTTTTTGGGTAAGGGGCATACTAGTCATTTAAACATAAAATATAAAAAAAGGGGTTTTTTATTATTAACTAAAGACTAAAATTGCAGTGAAAATAAACTATATAAAACTCAGTAATAAAAAACGAATTCAGTTCTGCTGCGACTTTCCTAATCATGTAATCAGCCTGGATCTTGTTAATTAGAATGCGTCTATCTAATCTGGTACTGAGAAAAACTAACAAGGTCTAGTATAATCTCTTTTACCTAGTTAAATTAACTAAAACAAGCTCTTTAGTTAACCTTAACTTTTTACTGGCTAATTAAACAATCTCTTAATTAAAATAAGAAAAGTTGTATTAAGATTTGGAAAATTCTCAACAACGTGGCCAATAACTCATAAGAACAACACATGGACATTATAAAATAAATGATCATCAAAGTAGAGTCTTGGCTTATACAAATTAACATATTCCAAAAGCACATCTAACTTTTCCCTATTCAATACGAATACACCCACACTAAAATAGAGTTTTGTATTTTCTCAAGTAATATCTTCCTCCATCTTGTTCCTTAAGACCATCTCCAACCCACTTCTATTTTTCCCCTAAAAATGGAGTAAAAATGGGATAAATAGTGATTCATCTCCAACCCTACTTTATTTTTTACCTCATTATTACTCCCCAAAAGTATATTCCATTCTTCTAGCTTATATAAATTGTCAAATACATCCCTTCTATTAACTTGGTTTTAACAAATATATAACCTATATTTTTTTCATTACAATAATATTAAATAAATAAGATTATATTTATAATACGTAATTATAAGTTTTTGTAAAATACGTTATCGTGTTTTAAATTTTCAATATGTATTTAAATTTTAATATGAATTTGATAAACATATATATATATATATATATATATATATATATATATATATAATTTAAAATATAACACAATATTATAAGTATTATATGATACATTTAAATAATAACAAGTAGATAAAAAAACCAGAAATGTATAAATATATAAAACAAGGGACTAAAACCGACAATTCAAAGTTCATCCCCATTTTGGAGGAAATAAATAGTATAAAACCAAATATGGTGTTATATTATTCATTTCATCCAAAATAGGGATGAACTTTGAGTTGTTGGTTTTAATCCCTCTTTTTATATATTTATACATTATTAGTTTATTTTTATCTACTAATTATAATTTAAATGTATTATTTAATACTTATAATATTGTATTATATATTAAATTATATTAATTAATTATAAATATAGAGTTTATTTTTTGTTTATCAAATTCATATGAAAATATAAGTATATATTGAAATTTTAAAATACGATAATGTATTTTACAAAAGCTTATAATTATGTGTTATAAATATAATCTCGTTTATTTAATAGTATTGTAATAAAAAAATATAAATTATATAGTTTTTAAAATCAAATTAGTAGAAAGGGTATGATTGACAATCTATATAAGTTGAAAAAATGAAATATACTAGGAATATATATTTTTTGGGAGTAAAAATTGGGTAAAAAATAGAGTATGGTTAGAAATAAAACATTATTTACCATATTTTTTACTCTATTTTTAAAAGAAAAAATGGGAGTGAGTTGAAGATGGTCTAAGCTCTTGCAACCTTATCTACGTATGTCGACTATATATAAGCCTATATTTAACATATTAGGTGACTTAAGTAACAATTAAGTACCATAAAAAACTTTTGAGTTGTGGTTAATTAAGTGAACTTTGAAGAGTTGTGAGAGTTTTGGTTTAATATATATGTTAAAAAAACTTAATTAATTGAAAGTGAAAAATGATGAATGTTCATTTCTTCAAATAGATATGGTGGATGGAAAAAAAATTTATATATATATATATATATATATATATATATATATATATATATATATATATATATATATATATATGGGTAAAGTGAATATACCTAACAATCTTATATAAGTTTAGGTACCTAACCTCATCAAACTACGTCATTTTGCATTAAATTTTCATTGCAATCATCCAAGGTTCTTAAACTTCATCCCTAAACTTGATTTACTTCAAAAAATTTTGGAAATTCATCATTATATTTCTCCTACATCCTTTCATTTGTAGCGGTAGGATATGAAGCTCATCAGGTGGTAATCGATAGAAAGACGTGATGTAAAAGAAAGATATTGGTGAAAGTCCAAAGATTTTAGAAGTGATCAAGTTATGGGGTTGAAGTTTAAGAACCTTAGGCAATTACAACGTAAATATGATACAAACCGATGTAGTATTATGGAGTTAGGTACCTAAGTTTATATAAGGTTGTTAGGTATATTCACTTTACCCTATATATATATATATATATATATATATATATATATATATATATATATATATATATATATATATATATATATATATATATATATATATATATATATATATATGGTTTTGGCATGAAAACCATAAAAATAATTATATATAATGTGTTTATATGCTTGTAGTGGTTAAATTAGTTTTAATAACAAAGAAAATTATAAACAAAGATCAAAGGTTTACTGTCAAATTGTATGTATTTGATCTGAATTAAAAAATGGTTTTAAAAACATGTTTTTTAGACATATCATGCTTAAGAAACAATATAAATAGTTGCTACTATTGTTGTTATTGTTGTTGGAGTTTATTAAACGGATGAAATAGTGTTAATGAGTTTTAGCGACATTTTTTTGTTAAAGTTGTTGAGTATTTATTTTAGTCTACATTGTTGTTGATCAGTTTTTTTGTGACATTTTGTTGCTGTTAATGTTGAATGCACTTTTAATTGTATAAAGTATAAACTGTTATTTTAAATTATATGGATTCAGTAAGCCTTTTCCGCCACTAAACCTATAAAAATTTTGTTTTTTTTTTTATTTTTTACTTGTTTTTTTGTGTGTGTTTTTTTTTAAATTATAATTGTGTAACATGTGTGTCGTTTTAATTATATATTTTTTAAATTAATTAATTTTTTAATTTTATTGGAACTAGAAAAAGAGTCCATCAAAGGGTCTTTGACCTAACGGTAAGGAGTGACACTTGCAAATGAGAGGTCATATATTCAAATGTCACTAGAAGACATATGTGGTATTTAAGAGTAGGTTAGCTTACCGGTATAAAAAGAAAAGGATATAAAGCCTTGCTTCACATGGATCACAAGTTTTGTTTTTTATGGTCTATTTAATAATTCATTCAATGGCTCTAAATTAGAAAGTAACTTCAATTTCAAAAGCGAAGTCAAACAATGAAGATGGTCCTAGAATAGCGACAATGATAGAACAAATGAAAAGTTATAAACTTTAGCTTGATACATTGTTAATATAATGTGCATGAATGGAGAAATTTGGATCATGGAGTCTAATATGATTAAATTCATGAAAAAGGCAATATGGGTATTCGCTCACCAATTATTAAGATCTCGCAAAATTACCATTTCAACCTTAAGGAATGAGATTCCATTTCCGTAACAATTCTAGAAAATTCTCAAAAACTCATATAAAAGAGTGATTAAAACGAATGCGTAAAACAAATATTGGATAAACTATGAATAATATATTTAGAAAAGACAAAAAAGATTGAATTTTTGGAACAATTTATGAGACTCGTGAAATGGACAATACGAGAATTCTACTCTCTAATTATGAAGATGCTTCAATCAGATTCAACATTTCTTGCACAATCGGATAGGAGATGTTGGGTATCTGAATTTGTGATTGATAACAGATTCTCTGTGAAATTGTTCAGGGAACGGCTTGAACTTGCGGGCCATATCGTGTGTGATGGTCCCTTTGACTGGAACAAGATGATCTCATTCAAGATTCTTTGTTTCACATGGAGAGCGAAACAGGACAGAATCTCTTCAGCAATTGAACTTCAATCTAGGGGGATTATTATCCCTTCTACTGTGTGTGGTGCATGTAAGCAAGAGGAGGAGACTAGTGATCATATGTTGATCACATGTCAATCGGCGAGGACTGTAATGAATAAAATCCTTAACTGGTGTGAAATCAGGTGTGATAACTTTAATTCGGTAAGGGAGATGCTACTATTTCTATCGAGATGGAGCAAATGCAAAAAAAGGAGAAGTCTGCTGAACGTAATTCTATGTGGAGTTTTGTGGTGCATATGAATCGAGAGGAACAATGGGGTATTCAATAATACTCTTATTGATCCGACGAACATAGTAGAAAGGGTAAAATCGTTATCTTTCATTTGGTGCAAACACAGGGGGCCATACAAAAATATTGATTGGAGAATTTGGAACCTTTGTCCATTTCTTTGTTTGTAATTTCTTTGTTTCTTTTTTGTACTTTCATATACGCATTATCTTGATGTGGGTTTAATTTTAATATATTTGCCGTTTCCAAAAAAAAATTATCATTTCATCCTCCAGTTTTAAATAAATTCATCAACAATATGATAAAAAAGCGGATGTTTTCCTTTTGCAATAGTTCTATGGGAGCTTGTGACAACCAACATAATAAATAAATACACAATTTAAGGCATTAATGATTAGTTAAGTAAGACTTCTTGAAGTTGTTACCTTTATCTATAAAGAAACATTGTTACACTACCTTATTGCTAAAATAAGTAGATATATTTTTAGATTTTCACTATTGGCGAGTTCCACATGACTATTTGAATTTCTTGGTTCCTAGAATTATTTGAATCTTTCTTGATTTGATCTTTTGTAACACACCAATATCTAGAACAATGGCTTTATGTATGTGTCTTTGAACTCAATTGGACCCATTAATGACCTCTTTATAATCTATTGATCTATGTCCCTAAGTGTAAACCTACCAAGAATCAGCATAATCTTAATGATCACCTTTACTAGAAAGCATTTCATTATGGAAGAGGTGAATTGGAAACCAAACGAACGAATTGTTTCAGTTTTAAGAAAAGCTACCCTTTTTTGAAGTAATATGAAAAAGAAAATGATGTGGCCTATAGGCAATGCAACGTAGAAACGAAAAACATATCCACATAAACATGTTTTTTTATCATTTAGTCAAAGTAGGTTGTTGTTTTGACATGTTACAAAGTTTGAAAATATGTCAAAATAGTAACCTACTATGAAATGGTATAAAGACACATAAACAATAGTTAAATTTCTAATTTTTGACTTTTTTTTTCCTAAAATAGGTTGAAATTGTGATATTTTTAACAACTTTGAAATTTTTCAAAGTAACAACATACTTTTAAAGAGAATTGACATTTTCACGAAACCTGTGATTTTGACATAAAATCAAAGTAGGTTGTTAATCTGAAATATTTTCAAAGTTGGAAGTATCACCACCACTGCCACCAACCACCACCATTTCCATAGTCCACCACCACCTTTAGCATTGCCACCATTATGTACAAATGCTTATGGTATAGTAGAGTTATGGTGAACCCAAAAACCATATTCATACATATTTATTTTATTCTTATACCATATCTTGAGTTACTTATTACATGTTAGTGGAATATTTAAATGCATACTGATCAAATCGTGCTAGGTAAAATGTTATTTTTCAATTTCATCAGTTTTATGCGTAGTGAACTTATACCTAAACTTATCCATTTTGTATTATATATCGTATAAAACTTTGATTTGTTTTAACCAAGTATGACAATAAAAGTAGCTAAATATTTGGGATAATGCCTAGAGAAGTATGAATATGGACATATGGTACCGTTATAATAATAGAATAAGTTAAAAATCATAAAAATACTAAAAGAAGCTATTCATTTAGAAAATAAACATTTTATGTAATCACTACAAATAGTTATCAATTTCGTAGTAGTTGTTGATTATCGATTCCTACATAAAATAAAAATAGATACAATTTAGTTAATTTAAAAAGAAAATCATTAAGTAATTTAACCATCACAAATTCTTGAAGACAATATAATTTTGTTTGATACATAAAATTGGTCTTTATAATTTAATTATATAAAATGTGTGAAAAAAGTACTAATAGTAAATGTAATAATGACCACATAAAACTTCATGCTATCTTCATATCATATGGATTCTATGGGATGAACTTCTTACCAAATCTGCATATGCACATAACTTATTTCCTAGTCTCTTTACAAGAAAATGGGTCTAATCACTCCCCATATCACCGAAGCATCAAAACTAACCCTAAACTCAGATTCTATGTAGAATTGGAGAAGAACATGACTAAAACTGAAAAGAGAGCATGATACACAAAAATCATCATTTTGTTCATTCATTCTAGTTTTGACGAATCGACTTTCACATGACTAAAACTGAAAAAAGATGAATCATTTTAAATTTTATAAAAAAGCTTTGAAAATATGCCTTCATAATATTCATTGAATCAAGTACAAGCAGATCTCAATAACATGAACCCACAAGCCCTGATTACTTTCTACAATCAAAAAAATCCGAAACTGAATTTTTGATACAAATCTAAGCCCTTTCACCTCTAATCCTCCTAGCCAATTGCATATCCTTAGGCATAATTGTAACCCTCTTAGCATGAATCGCACACAAATTAGTATCTTCAAACAAACCCACCAAGTAAGCCTCCGACGCCTCTTGAAGTGCAGCAACAGCACTGCTCTGGAACCTCAAATCTGTCTTGAAATCCTGAGCGATTTCTCTCACAAGTCTTTGAAATGGAAGTTTGCGGATCAACAACTCTGTGCTCTTCTGGTACTTACGGATCTCTCTTAGGGCAACAGTTCCGGGCCTGAATCTGTGTGGCTTCTTCACTCCTCCGGTCGCCGGAGCTGATTTCCTCGCCGCCTTTGTGGCCAACTGCTTCCTTGGTGCTTTTCCACCGGTTGATTTGCGAGCAGTTTGCTTGGTTCTCGCCATTTTTTGAGAATTCGGAGAGTAAAGTCAGCCTTTTGTGTTTGGTTAGTAGATTCGATCGAGTGTTGTGGGAAAAGGGGGAAAGAGATTTTGTATTTATTAACGGAGGTTGTGGGAGATTTGAAACTTTGGGGGAGAATAGCGCGAACAATCCTAGACCGTTGGATTGTTCGAATAAGAAATGGACGGCTTAGATTGTATGCTAGAAGAGAATGCGGATCGCGATCCTTGTGCCTCTTCCATGATGGTGGTTTCCTTCCTTAACTTGTTTCACGTGTGGAATTAAATAATGTGATTCCAAGAATGATTTTTTTTATAATTTTTATTATTGAAGATTAATCTATAAATATTATTAAGACAAAATTGCAAAAATGGTCCCTGTGGTATATATTTTTTTATGGTTTTAGTTTAAACCACGACTTTTTTGGATTGGTGGTTCTTTTAAGGTAGTTTCGTTGCGTTTTTTGTCCCTCGATAAACTGAAATGACTGTAATGTCTCTCATGTATTTATTTTTCATTTTTCTTTCATTTTTTAATTTAATATACATTTATCTATTTTAATAATTAATAAATAAAGAGAGGGCCCACCTCTCTCTCTCTCTCTCTCTCTCTCTCTCTCTCTCTCTCTCTCTCTCTCTCTCTCTCTCTCTCTCTCTCTCTCTCTCTCTCTCTCTCTCTCTCTCTCTCTCTCCATTCCTTTCAAATCCATAACTAAAATTTGAAGTTTCAATTAATTGTCTTATCCCAAACATAGTTTTCGTAGATTCACTTGAAACTTGGTGCAAGTTCAAGGTTGCAGCTCTTTGTATTCAACTGATCTCGGAGGCAGTAACCCAATGAGTTATCGCCCGCCTCTTTATTCAACTCCACCCCATTTCCTTTCACCTGTAGATTGACCAATGTTGTAAAAATCCCGATTAATCCCTAGGCGCTACTCGACCGATTAGAGAGCGCCTAACGATTAATACATGCATACACAATGACTGAAACAGTAGAACCCGATGAAATTTTTACACTTTGAAGAATTTATATCTCAATAAAAACTATTTGATGTATGATTAGTGTTGTATTTATCATATTAACCTATTTTGTTATAATATTAGTGGCATTTACGAACTTTTATATGATATTAGTCATATTTAATTTTTTTATAATCTAACAAATTAGCAATTAATGGTCCCCAATTAATCTCCGCCTAGCCGATTAATCCCTTAACCCCAGTCCACCGACTAGCTAACGTCGAACGATTTTTACAACCTTGAGATTGACAACAACATGTATGTGTGTCTTAATTAATGATGCACAAAAACCCTCATGTACGTGGGTTTGTTCGATTAAGAAGCAGCAACGCACACACACATTCAATGTGGTGTTGATCACAAACAGATGGGATGAGCACGAGAAATCTTGAGAGAAATTATATGCATTATGTTTGTAAAGATAATAAGAAGATGCAGTAAAGGAAGGTTGTGACCTCCATATCTGAAAACCACTGAAGACAACGACGTATATGGTCGATCTGAAAAGCAAAGACGAAAAAGCAGTGATCGTCCTTCTCCAGCTCGAACAACCACTAGATCTATCATCCTCTTTCTTCGGTTGTTCTTCTTGTTTGATCTTGCCAACCCTCGGTTTAGATTTGGAACAACGTCATCATCATCATCTTCGTATGTGGGTTGAGATAGTATATAGCTTGGTCTTTATTTGTGAAGGGGGACAATATTGGAGCAGAGAGTACCACTCGTTATCTCTCCTCTCTTGTCTGAAAATCGCCAGCCACAAAACTCCATCCACATTGTCGGAAATTTTAACAAATTGCTACAACACAAACTCTGGGTACGATTTTTCACAAACAGATGCAATCGACATTCGTGATCTATCTATTTGAGTGATAACTCTATGTATCACACTCATATAATTTCCATTAGTAATCACCTAACTTTCAATAAACAATGCCCCATAATTAATTAAGCATCAATTGTAAATTTGATTAGAATCATTAATTCTTATATCGGATTTAAGGGTTTAGGGTTTTATTTTACCTCGATGTGTTCACTGAGATTGATGAAGCATGAATAACACATGGGTGAATCATCGATTTTCGGGTTTCAATAGAAGAGGGAGAAAGGGTAAACTCACCATTTTAATTCACAATGTGTAAACGATGATATGATGAATAGGGGTAGAGAGATAGATGTATAATTGTGTCTCTGTTTGTTTTTTGTCACACCCCGAAACCGAAGGCGGAAACGTTCCGGGGCGGAGGACGTCATGAAGTATCGTAACCAATGTACATAGTAAGCATAGTAAACACAAAACATTACATTACATAGATTCATTACATTTGTTTGAAAGTAAAGTAATACAAGTTTTACAGATACATTAGTTTAAACAAAAGTAAGACATAACTTCCATATGCTCCGTCTTCTGCAAAAGAACGTGGGACACCTGTCTAAGGAGAACCTGAGAATACAAGCAGTTTAAAAATTAGCAAAAAGCTGGTGAGTTCATAAGTGTTTTGTTTTCTGAAAATGAACATGTTTCCTTTAGTTTTCTGAAAAATTTGTTATCTAAGAAAATCCCATATTTTCTTATAAAGACAGTTTAGTTAAAGTTTTGAACTTCCGTTAAATGCATCGATGTATAGTTTAATACATAAAACTATATATGGAAAACCACTAAGAATACCATCCAGTACAACAGTAGATATTTTTAATACATAAAAATATTGATTGAAAACCATGGGAATACCATCCCGTACTAGATATAAGATAGTTTTAATACACAAAAACTATAGATTAAAAGCCATGGGATTACCGTCCCGCACTAGATATAAAACCATGGGAATACCATCCCGCACTAGATATAAGATAGTTTTAATACACAAAAACTATAGATTGAAAGCCATGGGATTACCGTCCTGTACTAGATATAAAACCATGGGAATACCATCCCGTACTAGATATACAAACCATGGGAATATCATCCCGTACTAGATATAAATTCTATAGATCAAAGATAGATATGAAAATAATCCATAAATAAACTTATATTAATACGCATTGTGAGTCGGGTAACCATGCTAATACGACAACGAGACCTCCTTGACGTTCGTCAAACGTCAGACGATATCCAGAATTTGTCACCCCAGGTGTGCCCGCCTAACTGTAGCTAGCAGTTTAGGTGTGAGATTGTCAGTCCCGAATAGATCTATTCACAAATTCCGTGCTCTCCCTCCAGGAGATTCTGGTTACACTTCCGGGGAGGATTTATTGATAAACCAAAGGGTTTAATGAAGACGAATCTCACAAGCTATTATTAAATTATTCACGGTGTTCTCATACGTTATCAAACATACTAATCGTTTTGGAACATAATACAGTAAAAACAGTTTAATACAATGAAATTATATGGCAAAATACTATAATTTAAACAGAGATAAAATGAATCAGACATAGTTTATCTATTAACTTTACATAAGTTTGTGCTCGTAAAACAAGAACTAAAGATCCCAAATTATTCCCACAATAATTTGATTTTTTTGATTGTTTCCTTTACTGTAATTGAAATCCATGTATTTATATTCAATAAAACATCCCTTATGCTCCGCATAATACATAAGGGGTAAAGATATCTAAAAGTTAGCCAGATATTTATAGAAATACATCAGTTTTAGGTTTTGAAAACATTTATAATTTTCTTGTATTCCCCCCCTGAAAACATTGAAAAACACGGAAAAAGGTGTAGGGGTATGACCTCACCAGACGAGATATGTGCCGGTTGGATGCTAATTGTCAGTTCGGGGCTTGAAACACGCGAGGTTCCTATGTAATATGAAGAGATACATAATTTGCATCTAATTAGACTTTGGTCTATTAATTAAATAAGAGTAAACACTTCTAGACGCGAAAACACTTCAATTCAAGTGTTTGGAGTGACCCGGGTGGCATCTTCGGACGTATAGGGCATAGATATGGAGTTTGCTCTTCAAGAGTAAACTCATTGGAGAGATTACGGCCCTAAGACCATGTCCACATGAGTTCATGGCCGTGAACTCATGGGTGATAGGTTTTTAGGTGTTCAAGGGTCAAACAACACTATGGAAATGTTGCTAGGATTAAATCTAAGGCATAGGAAGGAATTAAACCACCAAAGGAACCATCAAAGGGAGTTTACGGACGTGAACTAGGAGTTTACGTCCGTAATCTCCTATACACTCCTTCTTTTAATGATTTGGTGGCCCTAGATTAAATCATATGTGATTCTAAGTCATTTTACAAGCCATATAATGGATTTTGGGCATCATTTAACTAAGGTATAGGATTTTACGGCCCAGGAACCTATCCTTGGGGGGTTTACGGCTGTAAGCTCCTATAGGAGTGGTTTTAATCAAGTTTAAGGCCTCTAAATCGATTGTGGTTGCTTCTAGACTTTATTCCAAGGCCTATGATGTGTTTAAGTGGCATCTTAACACTTTAAATTGAGTTTACTACCCATGATATGGAGTTTACGGCCCAAGCATGTTCTTGGGCAGTAAAATCTCATTTACCCCCTAAATGATGAGTTCTAGGTGTTCCAAGTCCATTCCAATAAGTCCTTATGTCATTTCTAAGCTCCATGAGTTGTTTGAGAGGGTTTTTGGGCTCCAAAACCCATTTTATATGTGTTCACGGCCCATGAGTGTTCCATGACCGGAAACACATGTTTATGGTCCTAAATCACAGCTTAAACACGAATTTGAAGGTTGAAGAGATTATAAAATGAGTTAGGATGGTTACCTTGATGATTTGAAGCTTGATTTGGGTGATTTTGGACCAAGAATGAGATTGTAGAGAGAGTAGTGAGAGAGAGAGTGAAAAATCTTCAAAATGAAGTTAATTGTGCTTTATATATGTTTCAAGTTTTGGACACGGTGGAATTCTACCCGTTGTTGATGTTATACGATGCTTTTGGTCACACCCGATAAAGTTGTCGTAACCCGATATGGTCGAAGCTAAAAATTTTCTAATTAATAACTTGGAATGTTTTCTTGGGTTTCTAACGTGTTTGGATACCAATTAAGTCATAACGGAAGTCTCAAAAAAATAATGACTTAATTTAAAAACTTGAACGGAAACAATTCGAAAAAGATGAATTTTATGGACGGAAACGAGTTACGGTGATGGAGCAAACTTCGGGTTGTCACATTATCCCCCCGTTAGAGGGAATTTCGTCCCGAAATTCAAACTTTAGATACGACTCAAGGATTTGGAAAGAGATACGGATACTTCTGTTTCATCAGAACTTCACGCTCCCAAGTGAACTCGGGTTCTCGCATGACATTCCAGCGAACCTTCATTATCAGGATATGATTTTGTTTCGTACGTTTAATCCCTCGATCTATGGTTTCGATTGGTTCTCTCATGAATTTCGGGTTTTCGTTGATCTCGGTTTCATCAAAGGGATCACTAGGGTTTCATCGGGTAGGCACTTCTTAAGAATAAAGACATGGAATACAAGATGGATGTTGCTAAGTTCTGAAGGTAGTCAGAGTTTGTAGGCTACAAAATCGATCCTAACGAGGATCTCGAAATGTCCTATGTACCTCGGGTTAAGTTTTTCTTTGCTTCCAAAGCGTACCATGTCTTTCCAGGGCGAGACCTTCAACAGGACATGGTTTCCAATCTAGAATTCTAAGGGTTTTCGTAGTTTATCGGCGTACACTTCTGTCTATCTCATGAAGCTTCTCAGTCGATCTCGGATCTGGATGATTTTCTCGGCGGTTTCACGGGTGATTTTAATTACCAGAGAAGGCACTGTCAGGGAAATGGTCTCTTGACTAGCTGCGCGTCCTCTATCTCGGTCCAGAACAGAAGGGATGTTGTACTTGCGACCGTAGAGGGCTTTGAATGAGGTAGTCTTAATGTAGGTCTATGATGATTCGGTCAAGGGCAAATGGTTGTTCCACGATCTTCCGAAATCGATGACACATGTCCTTAGTATGTATTCTAGGGTCTGGATAATTCTCTTACTCTGTATGTTAGTCTGAGGATAATATGCCATTCTCAACTCCAACTTACTTCTGAGAGTTTTCTGAAGGGACTGCCAAAACCTTGAGGTAACCCGACTATCTCATTCAGAGATAATAGATGTAGGTACACCGTGCAGTCGGACTATCTCTTGGATGTAGGTTCGCGTGAGTCTTAATTTCCATCTTGTGGCTTGAGCTATTCTTTTTGACTCAGGGTATCTGCTACCACATTGGCCTTGCCAGGATGGTAGCGGATTTCATACTCATAACACTGAGCATTTCTACTCATCGTCGTTGCCTCATGTTTAAGTCCTTTTATGTCAGAGTGGTTAAGGGTTTGGTGATTCTATATGAGATTTTTGGATGGACTTGTGATAGTAGTCAGCGAGACCCAAGAATTGACGGATTTCTGTGGGTGTCTTCGGTGCTGACCAATTCTCTATCGCCTTGATTTTGGACAGGTCTACGTGTATACCTTCCTTGCTTACCACGTGAACAAGGAAAATGGTTAGACCGAAGGGCATCACTACAAATTCGTAGTGTCCATATCGAGTCCTGAATGCTGTTTTGGAAACATCATTCTCGTGAACTCGAAGTTGATGGTACTCTGATCTGAGGTTTATCTTCGAGAAATAATTGGCTCCCTGAAATCGGTCGAAAAGGTCATCTATTCGAGGAAGGGGATATCGATTTTGGACGGTCAACTTGTTCAACTCGTGGTAGTCTATACACATCCGAAAGGATCCGTCTTTATTCTTTACAACAATACCAGAGCTCCCCAGGGTGAGGAACTCGGTCTGATGAATCCTTTGTTGAGTAGCTCATTAAGCTAACTGGATATCTCCTGCATTACTGTTGGCGCTAATCGATATGGGGCTAGGCTACAAGGGCAGATCCTGGAATTAGGTCGATGCGAAACTCGACTCGAAGCTCGGGAGGAATTCCTGGAAGCTCTTCGGGAAAAGACACCAGGAAAGTTGCAGACTTCGGGGATGCAACTTCCTGTTTCTCGATGGTCACATAGGCTAGAAATTTATGGCACTCCTTTCGGGAAGCCTTTTGAGCTTTGATGCAGGAAATGATATGAAGATTTGAGCTAAGCTTGTCGCCATAGATCATGAGAGTTTGACCAGAGGGAAGGTTGAGACGGATGGCTTTTTCGTAACAAAGGATATCTACATGATTCGAACTCAACCAATCTATGCCAATGATAACATCAAAGCCCTCTATGGAAACTGGCATTAGGTCGATGGGAAAAGAATGATCGTTCAAGATAAGGGTACAACCTATGAATCTATCGTTGACGTATTCTTTCTCACCATTAGCTATCTCAACGGTAAATGGTTCGGTTACTAGAAGAGGACTATGTTTAAGAATACGCTTAATGAATGACTAATAAATTTTCTTTGGCACTAGATTCGAAAAGGATGCGAGTATAAGAATTTTCGAGAAAAAATGTACCCGCGACGTCGGTGGGGTCAGCGGTTGCTCCCTCCTGTTTTATAGCTAGAACTATCCCGGCGTTGCTAGTTGTTGCTGCTTCGGGGTAGTTTCTCTTGAAATGCCCGACTTCGCCGCAACCATAGCAGGCCTGACTGAAGCTTGCTCCGGAAGTTTGATTGGTTGATTGGGTTGGGGTTCTGCAGCTTCGTGCAAGGTGACCCTCTTGGCCACAATTTTTACAAAACTTCTTACGACAAGGACCAGGGATACGATGGTGGTAACTGCACCGGTTGCACCAAGGGAGGTTACTAGCATACCCAGTGATAGGTGCTTGAGCTGTAGACGCAGCAACAGGAGTAGTGGCAGCTTGAACTGCCACAGATTCATGCCTCTTGGAGGGTCCTTGTGAACTCTGACCCTTTCTCTTTTTTTTTTTCAGATAACCTTCTTACCCTTATCACATTCATTTTGGTGTTCCTGAATATTTTCATGGTTTTGAGGGTAGGTATTACTTCCTGGTCCACTAAACCTGCTAAGGTACAATAGCGTCATTGTAGCCGTCACTGCGGCAGTAACAGCTGTCTGAAATAAGAGAGGGTCGAACGGAGGAGAATATGGTGGCGAAGAGTTGTTGTTCCTAGAGTTGGGTCCTTTCTTTGGAGGCATGATGATCAGAAATGATTAGTAAAGAGAGGATGGTAAGTCCTCTAAATTGAAATATGAGATATGAAACAAGGGATATCTCATTATGACAGATATAAGGTTCCATAAGCGATAAGCAGGAAAGAGTTATCAAAGCAAATAAACTATCGCTAAAGAAGGAACGAGTAGCAATACTCGGAATGAATTTCTACAACGTACTCGGCTTTCGTTAAAATACTCCCATAGTATCTTATGTTTCGCTGTGACGACGGCTCGTTGTTTTGGGTACTGGGTAAGTTTTAGGCATGTTGCATACCACAGTCACTCCCAAGCACATGTTGGTCGTGTCTCGAATGAATATAGTTGGCCAAGCTATATTGATTATAGACACGACTACATATCTGCCCAGGTTTAAACGTAGCGTACAACACCCATTTACTTATATTTTGTTCTACTTGTAGTTACGGATTTCGACGGTTAGGTATACTTGTATACTTTTGAAAATACCTATATTTTAAGGTATACTTTTAGTTCAGAACACTTAGGCCCCTTAGTGTTTATAGTCTTATACCATGTAAGCTTTGGTATACTAGTTCACTATAAACAAGGGCTCTGATACCAATCTGTCACACCCCGAAACCGAAGGCGGAAACGTTCCGGGGCGGAGGACGTCATGAAGTATCGTAACCAATGTACATAGTAAGCATAGTAAACACAAAACATTACATTATATAGATTCATTACATTTGTTTGAAAGTAAAGTAGTACAAGTTTTACAGATACATTAGTTTAAACAAAAGTAAGACGTAACTTCCATATGCTCCGTCTTCTGCAAAAGAACGCGGGATACCTGTCTAAGGAGAACCTGAGAATACAAGCAATTTAAAAATCAGCATAAAGCTGGTGATTTCATAAGTGTTTTGGTTTATGAAAATGAACATGTTTCCTTTAGTTTTCTGAAAAGTTGTTATCCAAGAAAATCCCATATTTTCTTATAAAGACAGTTTAGTTAAAGTTTTGAACTTCCGTTAAATGCATCGGTGTATAGTTTAATACATAAAACTATATATTGAAAACCACTGGGAATACCATCCAGTACAACAGTAGATATTTTTAATACATAAAAATATTGATTGAAAACCATGGGAATACCATCCCGTACTAGATATAAGATAGTTTTAATACACAAAAACTATAGATTAAAAGCCATGGGATTACCGTCCCGCACTAGATATAAAACCATGGGAATACCATCCCGCACTAGATATAAGATAGTTTTAATACACAAAAACTATAGATTGAAAGCCATGAGATTACCGTCCCGTACTAGATATAAAACCATGGGAATACCATCCCGTACTAGATATACAAACCATGGGAATATCATCCCGTACTAGATATAAATTCTATAGATCAAAGATAGATATGAAAATAATCCGTGAATAAACTTATATTAATACGTATTGTGAGTCGGGTAACCATGCTAATACGACAACGAGACCTCCTTGACGTTCGTCAGACGTCGTACGATATCCAATATTTGTCACCCCAGGCGTGCCCGCCTAACTGTACCTAGCAGTTTAGGTGTGGGATTGTTAGTCCCTAATAGATCTATTCACAAATTCCACGCTCTCCCTCCAGGAGACTCTGGTTACACTTCCGGGGAGGATTTACTGATAAACCAAAGGGTTTAATGAAGACGAATCTCACAAGCTATTATTAAATTATTCACGGTGTTCTCATACGTTATCAAACATACTAATCGTTTTGGAACATAATACAGTAAAAACAGTTTAATACAATGAAATTATATGGCAAAATACTATAATTTAAACAGAGATAAACTGAATCAGACATAGTTTATCTGTTAACTTTACATAAATATGTGCTCGTAAAACAAGAACAGAAGATCCCAAATTATTTCCATAATAATTTGATTGTTTTGATTGTTTCCTTTACTGTAATTGAAATCCATGTATTTATATTCAATAAAACATCCCTTATGCTCCTCATAATACATAAAGGGGTAAAGATATCTAAAAGTTAGCCAGATATTTATAGAAATACATCAGTTTTAGGTTTTGAAAACATTTATAATTTGCTTGTATCCCCCCTGAAAACATTGAAAAACATGGAAAAAGATGTAGGGGTATGAACTCACCAGACGAGAGATGTGTTGGTTGGATGCTAATTGTCAGTTCAGGGCTTGAAACACGCGAGGTTTCTATGTAATATGAAGAGATACATAATTTGTATCTAATTAGACTTTGTTCTATTAATTAAATAAGAGTAAACACTTCTAGACGCGAAAACACTTCAATTCAAGTGTTTGGAGTGACCCGGGTGGCATCTTCGGACGTATAGGGCATAGATATGGAGTTTGCTCTTCAAGAGTAAACTCATTGGAGAGATTACGGCCCTAAGACCATTTCCACATGAGTTCATGTCCGTGAACTCATGGGTGATAGGTTTTTAGGTGTTCAAGGGTCAAACAACACTATGGAAATGTTGCTAGGATTAAATCTAAGTCATAGGAAGGAATTAAACCACCAAAGGAACCATCAAAGGGAGTTTACGGACGTGAACCAGGAGTTTACGTCCGTAAGCTCCTATACACTCCTTTTAATGATTTGGTGGCCCTAGATTAAATCATATGTGTTTCTAAGTCATTTTACAAGCCATAGAATGGATTTTGGGCATCATTTAACTAAGGTATAGGAGTTTACGGCCTAGGAACCTATCCTTGGGGGGTTTACGGCCGTAAGCTCCTATAGAAGTGGTTTTAATCAAGTTTAAGGCCCCTAAATCGATTGTGGTTGCTTCTAGACTTTATTCCAAGGCTTATGATGTGTTTAAGTGGCATCTTAACACTTTAAATTGAGTTTACTGCCCATGATATGGAGTTTACAACCCAAGCATGTTTTTGGGCAGTAAACTCTAATTTACCCCCTAAATGATGAGTTCTAGGTGTTCCAAGTCCATTCCAATAAGTCCTTATGTCATTTCTAAGCTCCATGAGTTGTTTGAGAGGGTTTTTGGGCTCCAAAACCCATTTTATATGTGTTCATGGCCCATGAGTGTTCCAGGGCCTTAAACACATGTTTAAGATCCTAAATCATAACTTAAATACAAATTTAAAGGTTGAAGAGATTATACAATGAGTTAGGATGGTTACCTTGATGATTTGAAGCTTGATTTAGGTGATTTTGGACCAAGAATGAGATTGTAGAGAGAGAGTAGTGAGAGAGGGTGCAAAAGCTTCAAAATGAAGTTACTTGTGCTTTATATATGTTTCAAGTTTTGGACACGGTGGAATTCTACCCGATACTGACGTTATACGATGCTTTTGGTCACACCCGATAAAGTTGTCGTAACCCGATATGGTCGGAACTAAAATTTTTCTAATTAATAACTTGGAATGTTTTCTTGGGTTTCTAACGTGTTTGGATACCAATTAAGTCATAACGGAAGTCTCAAAAAAATAATGACTTAATTTAAAAACTTGAACGGAAACAATTCGAAAAAGATAAATTTTATGGACGGAAACGAGTTACGGTAATGGAGCAAACTTCAGGTTGTCACATTTTTTTTTAGTTTCAGAGAGAAAGAGAGAGAGAGAGATGTGGGTCCACTTTAATTATTTATTTTCTTTTCTATTTAAATTAAATAGAAAAAACATAAAAAAAATCTGAAGGGTATTACACTCATTTCAGTTACCGAGGGACCAAAAACGCAACGAAACTACCTTAAAAGGATCACCAATCCAAAAAAGTCGTGGTTTGGACTAAAACCCCCAAAAAATGCATACCACAGGGACCATTTTTGCAATTTGTCTATTATTAAAAGAGAAACCTTATGAAATCATCTTAAATAATTTGGACCTTTGACTTATTTCAATCTTATTTTTTCCACCCTTAGATCAAATTGTTGACATCATATTCTCCATATAGAATATATTTAATTTCAATAAATGCTTTCCATTCGTCAAACAATAACTTGCATTCGTTGAAATGAAATGTATTTAATTCCAATAAAAAATTTTCATATTTTAAATCTTGAATTTCCGGTTATGAAGATTTTAGTATGGTCAGTTTTAAAAACATATTAGTAACAAAACATTTCAATTAATGCATTAATATCAACCATTAATATAAACTCGTTTATATTAGTAATCATTAATATAAAATCTATTTTTATTAGGAAATCACTAATACGGAAAAATCATATTCAAATTATCACATACATATATGATTCATCATTGAATCCGCAACTCGCACTTATTTTCAATCGTTTCTTTTTCTTCAAACATTCTTCTACATCATCATTATTATTGCTTATAACTCCCATCATCATTTTTTGCTTCAAACATTCGCTCTTGTGCACTAGAATTTCAGTACCTTCTTTTGCTTTTTTATATTTTTTCGATTATGTATTTGTTTCTATATCAAATGTATGTATTCATATATTTCGATTTTCTTTGTCACAAATTTAATGAAATCAATTAACTACTTTTCTGAAACTTTTCAAATAAACAGGAAAAGATATTACGTATCTTTAACAAAACAGAAATTAATTATATTGGGACCAAACATTAATTACGAAAATGTTACTTTTATATATTAGAGATGATTATGATGATTTTTTTATTTAATTTTTATGTCATAAGAATCCGGTTAATTTTGGCATGATTTTAAAATATCATTAAAATTATTATGTTTTTGTATATCATATCAACCTACTTTTTATCTTTATATAGTAACAATAAAATTTATAAATTTACACAACAAATATACATATTTCGAATTTTGTAATATTATTATACCTTACAAAATACAACTCCCTCCAAAATAATTTACGCCAATAATTTCATCCATAATTTCACCAAATTTAAATTTGTATTTTCTTTATATAAATTTTTTTAATGATCCTGATTTTTTTCCTCCAAAAGTATATCAAGTATTTACGTCTTAGATAATGTTGCCCCATTATAATTATTAATTTTCAAAAATATATCCGTTTAATGGAGAATTTGATATAATGAAGGAAGTAAATGTTAATTAAAATGAAATATATATATATTCCATAATTATTACACGAGTTTATTAAAAAAAATAATATCAAGGTGTAAGCACTTTTAAAGTGAAATTTCAGAATACATACAAACGATAATGTTGTACAATGAAATATAAAATTGAATAAACTGAAATATATATATATATATATATATATATATATATATATATATATATATATATATATATATATATATATATATTAAGGCAGTCAATCTTGAAAATAACATAATTATGAAAAATTATAAAGTAAGATAAAAGTTATAAGATACTAAGAGATTTGAAAAGTACAATTAGTAAAAACGTTACGTTTATTATAAAAAATAAGACCGTTAAGATTAGTAAAAATACAATATATAAACTAAATTATCACACTAGTAATGAAATGTCATTATTTGATCTTTCATATAATTGAAAGATATACCAAATTACATTGATGATATACTAAAATTATTTAGAGTTGCGAAAAAACTAATGCAAAGTTTTTGTGAACACCAAATAAATAAGAACAAACATAAAAGCTAACACTTATAGTCATTATGAATTTAAAATAAACCAATAATGATTTAGAAAAGAATTCTCATTGATGGTATACTAAAATTAAATCCATATAACTTTTAACATTCTATAAATTATATTATATAACTTTATTTGAATAAATGAAATAGTTTTCAACATTTAATGTAGTGGAAAAACGGTATATTATTTGTCAATATATGTTTAAATTATGTAACATTATTACGGAATGAACGTCCAATTAAAATGCTTATAATTATATAACAATATCATAACTATATGAGACGAGAAAGATCGTTCAACTAATAAAACAAAAAATGTTGTTTACAAAGAGGTTCTTCAATAATTATAGATACTTATCGTTTTCAATGTATTTTCTACACATTTCAATAATACCAATAACCTTATATTTTTTTTATAATCATTATGCAATATCTGTAAACGATTATATGTTTTTATGCGTTTCTCGCGTTTAATGGGCTATAATTTAGTTTAATTCAACCAAAAACATAAAAATAGCTATAAAACATGTAAAATCAAACGAAAAAACAATATTTTTACAACCGAAATATTAAAATATACCTCTGAAAACAATGTTTCCACATGTATCATACAAACAACTCAAAAAACGCTAGATTGACGATACAAAATGTAGAAAAGACAAAAAAAAAAAAAATTGTAAAGAGTAGATTGATGTGGCTTCTTTATTTTTCTTAAGAGAAAATTTATGAAACGAAAATATATAAAATAGGAATAATTTTTTTGTGCCAACATAAGAAACTGTCGTGAGGAAAGTATAGGATGAAAAAAATAAATTTGTGGCCAAATTTTTATTGTCCAATTATGAAAACACATAATTATATTATTCATAAAAAGGTTGTTTTTATTATAGTCATTTCCCATTTCATTTCCAATTTTTGAGCACTATTAAATATTTAATGTCATTAAATATCTTATATCTTTTATTTGTTCAGTCTCTACCAATTATTTATTTAAAAAACCATTTTTCGTATGTTTACCGGTAACAAATGATTTTTATGGTTACTAACCTTTTGATGGATGCAAGGCCGGTCCTGAGGATTCCAATGCCCAGGAAGAGCCAGAAAAAAGACCCTTGGGCCTAAACGAATTAAATTATATAAACTAAAGTTTTTTTTAAAACGACGATAACAAGCCACCATGTATGTTATATGTATCTTAAATGACTTGTTGAAGTTGCAGCAATGTTTTTTATTTTGATAAATGTTTGTTAGTTTTTGTGACCAAATTGGAAGGTTTTCTAGATTTAATCCATCACTTATCAGCCCTTCAGTGTTCTTTGTTGTGTAAGTTCAAATTTTTGGAGCTTTTCGAAATTGAAATTTAGGATGTTAAAATTTAAGATCTTTCATTATTTTGGAGTGCACACTAAGTTATTTTGGTCTCTCTTAGAACCTAGAACTTGGAACGAACATATTTACATGAATCAAATGCATTTCTTCTCAGTTTTATGCCTACACTAGAAATGTTCTTTTTGGATTATCCCATCGTGATTTTGTGAAACTTGGACTTTTGGAAAATGAAAATGCTATAAGAAATCCAAGTTTTGTCAATCAGGTGGAATAAAATCTGGGTTGATTAAGTTGTGATCTACATTGATTATCATTCTATTGAAATCCTTTTCTAACCCTAAACCCTTTTTAATGTTGTTTGATCAGTGGAATGAACAAAAAGAAAACTAGAAATCTGATAAGTAGAAGTATTTGTTGGATTAGGTGTCTAAGCCTATAACTAGTTTGGTATGTACTTGACCCAATTATGAGCATGGTCCTTTTTGGTTGCCTTCACCATAGCAACTAATAGGACGAGTTATGGAGAAAGATAATTTATTATGATTTATTAATGTATTATAAGAATAATATATTAATTGAGAAATCATATTATTTAATTAATATTAATCAGAAATTAATTTGGTGATCAAAAGAGACTGATTAAATTAACGGGGACTGGTTATGTAAATCAATAATATTTATAGTTTGGGCTCATGGACCTTATTGGTATAGGGTGGACGAAATCTCTATGATAGTCCATAAAGATTTCGTCCAAGGCTTGCCAAATAAGAGTCCATATGTTTCTTAGGGCCTAAGCAAGGGAATTAGGGTTTCCAGGTTGATAACCCTAGAAGCCTCGACTATAAAAAGGAACCCCAAGGCTCCCCAAAATCATGCCAATGCATTCTTAAAGAACCCCAGACATTTTTTGAAGCTTCTCCTCTCTCTCATATTCTTCCTTGTTGCTGGTGGTGTTTGTGACTCCATTAGAGGTGTAACACTTGGGGCACTAAGCTTTCTTGTGACATCCCCAATTTCACAGCTAGAAAAGACCGATTTAGTTTATGCTTTTTATAATAAAATCAGAGTAATCCTTTGATTAAAAGTGTTGCGGAATTTGTTCCTAAAACAAAATATGATAAAAAAGTTTATCAAAACATTTCTTAAAGAAATGTATTTTTATTATATATCAAAACCTCAGGATGTCATGTTCCGGTACATACCAAAAGCATAAACAGTGCATTATAAGCCTTACAACAGTTATTTACAACTACTGGCCTATAATCCAAAAATCCCTCATCATCATCCAAATTATGCTCTGGGTCCACTACTTGTAAAACAGAAAGCTGAGTGGGTCAGGCTTGGGAGCCTAGTGAGCATATAGGGTTTTCAACCCACAAATAATAATAAATTTATTAATTTCATCAACCAACGATAACCCTGATTACCCATTCCCGTTATCCTCACTTTATGTCCCTAAACACCTATACAAGGGACCTAGTCTAAGGATTTTATCATCGAGATGGACTTTACTGGTAAGGGGATTCCTCAGCCATATGTCCGTAAGGCAACCATGAGGGGGATGGAGTACATCGCTGAACATCAAGTCCACAACACCTACAAGTTGCGAGCATGCTAGTGTTCCACAAGACTGTCTAGAAAAGTCTGTAGTCGTCATCCATACTGTCACACCCCCAAACCAGAATGGCGGAAACATTCGGGGGTGGATGACTTCACGTAGTATCACAACAATTGAATATTGTAAAGAAAGTAACACAACCATCATATATATAATAAAAACGTATATTGTTGCGTTATACATATTTGCAAAAGAATATTACAATATGATGATAGAAATGTTTAATGATAAACGTCCTTAGCGTTCCTTCTTCAAAAGCTGGTGGTTACCTGTATTACTGATTCCCTGAGAAATACAAGTGGTTTCGAAAAAGTGTCAACAATTAAGTTTGTGAGTTCATAAGTGTTTTGTATTGAAAAAGTATGTCCTTTTGGTAGTAAATCGATGAACGAGGTTTTCAGAAAATCCAACATTTTCTATAAATGGTTTGAAAAGTTCCCAGAGTTGGAGTGCGTTAGTATGTTTCATACTTGAATAATAATGATAAACTTTGTGCTAAAAATAATGTGGAAAATTGAATGCATATATGAATCTCATAAATCAAACTTGTTTTTATACTTTTATGTGAGTTTTATAACCATACTATTGACACTGACTGCCTGTAACAACATTCTTCAAGTGTTGTAGTGTTATGACATTTGTCACCCCAGACCTGCCGGTCTAACTATAGCTAATAGTTTAGGTGCGGGGTTGTCAATCCCGTATAGATCTATACACAAGTATCACGCTCTCCCTCCAAGAGATTATGGTATATAATACAGGACTTGAAATGCATACATATGAGTACGTTGAAGTTTGAATATCTCACATTGCTTGGTATAAACAGATTTACGATAAGAAAGACTTTACTTCATTTGAAAGTATTTCGTTTGTCAAGATGTATATGTAAAATGTATGAATAACTTGATAACTATACTCATTATAGTTTCTCAAAAATTATGTTTCCATTTAGTAAAAATAACTTGGTGATATAATAGCCCTTTAAACATAAAGATGTTTGTATCAATACTCTATAAGATAGATATTACATTTACGTTTATAAAATGATACTTTGACTTGTAATGTACTTGTATTCCCCCCTAAAACATGAAAATAATTGAAAGGTAGGGGTATGAACTCACTCGTTTGGTTTGAAGAGAGAGAGGCTAGAGTTGAGCAGAACTTCGACCGCGGAAAGCTGCGTCTTCGGGCTCTTCGGGGATCTCGGTAGCGTAGATCTTTCGTCGGGGCTCGGGTGCGGAAACCGAGGGCGTCGGGACAGCTTCTGGAGCTTGAAAGAATGAAAGAGTATGTGGGAGTTTGAGATGGTGTGCCAAAACCCGTAGCTCATGCCCTCTATTTATAGTGCTGGAAAGTCACGTACGCTGGGCGTACCACCGGAGTACGCTGGGTGTACTTCGGTTACGCTGGGCGTAACTTTGCGTCATGGCTTACGACTCGAGTCTAGCTAGGCGTAGAGCTGCAGCCGATGGGACTCGACCCTGCTCCTAAGTACGCTGTGCGTACTCCTATATTACGCTGGGCGTAATCTCGGCTTCCGTCTTCTAAATTCCGTAACTTTCGCGTACGGGCTCCGTTTTTCGCGTTCTTTATATCCACGCGTAGGTGAGATTATGATATACAATTTTCATTTAGACTCCGTCGGCTAGTTTTGACTTTATTTTTTTTTGGTATATTTTTAATAGGTCGGGACTCCTAAAAGTCAGTTAAAAATTCATAGTTTCTTTATTCGACGTCGGTTTTCGTTTGTCTTTTTATCATTTTACTCCTATTGTGGAGATCTTCAACTCTCATTTAGGTTGCGTTAGCTAAATAACACTCGATCTTCAATTCGAGTTTTTAGCCCTCTACTATTGTTACGAAACTTTGGAAATTCGTAACTTCTTCATACGAGGTCCATTTTGGGCGATCTTTTTATGCATGTTTACAGTTTAACGAACTCTACATCTTTTGTTTAGATACTTAAGGCAAAAATGCATTTTATTGAAATTTCACTTTTTACGTTAAATAGCGTTTTAACGGTGTGTCGTAAATATACGATTGATTATAATTTCTTCAATATAACCCAGTTTTGAACGTTCTTTACGTTTTTGGAAACCTTGGCACGATATCTAATATTTGATGCATCCCAACTTAGATATTTGAACACTTTATTTTTTAGGTTAATTTAGTTGAGTCCAAATAGTTTTCGTTGTATTTGACATTTGAGCGTTACACTGCTTTTGGAAAAATATAGGGTTGTCAGATCATCCCCCTGTTAAGGGAATTTCGTCCCAAAATTTAATCTAAGATAGAGTTTACAGGTTAGGAAAAAGATGTGAGTATTTTTGTTTCATCTGATCCTCGCGTTCCCAGGTGTATTCAGGTCATCGCTTGGCATTCCAGCGGACCTTTACAATAGGTATGTAGCTTTGTTTAGTCCTTTTTATTTCCCGATCCATGATCTCTACTGGTTCCTCTACAAATTGGAGATTCTCATTTATTGCAATTTCATTTAGAGGGATGACAAGGGTCTCATCGGACAAGCACTTCTTTAGGTTTGATACGTGAAAGGTAGGGTGTACGTTGTGGAGCTCCTGAGGTAATCTAAGTTTGTAAGCCACTGGACCGATCCTGGCAATGATCTCTAATGGTCCGATGTATCTTGGGTTTAGTTTCCCGCGCTTCCCGAAGCGTATTAATCCCTTCCAGGGCGAGATCTTTAGTAGGACTCGATCTCCAACCTGGAATTCCAAGGGTTTCTGTCTTTTATCCGCGTAACTCTTTTGTCTGTCCCTTGATTCTTTTAGACGTTCCCGAATCTAAACAATCTTCTCCGTAGTTTCCCTTATGATTTCTGGTCTAGTGAGCGTGTTGTCTGTTGCTTGTCCTTTTGCTATTTGTGTGTCCCCCACTTCAGCCCAACACAGAGGCAACCTGCATTTGCGGCCATAGAGGGCTTCGAACGGGGCAACTTTATTACTGGTGTGGTAGCTATTGTTGTACGAGAACTCGACCAAAGGTAGATGTGTGTCCCATGCCTTTCCAAAATCGATTACGCAAGCTCTCAACATATCTTCTAGGGTTTGTATGGTCCTCTCGCTCTGGCCATCGGTTTGTGGGTGATAAGCGATACTCATGTCTAGTCTTGTCCCCAACGCTTTTTGTAGCGACTGCCAAAACCTTGAGGTGAACCTACTATCTCGGTCCGAGATAATGGATATGGGCACACCATGTAGTTGTACAATTTCTCTGAGGTATGTCCTAGTTAGCTTCTCTAATTTATCTGTTTCTTTGATCGGTAGGAAGTGCGCTGATTTAGTTAATCTGTCGACGATCACCCAGATAGTGTCGAGTCCGCTTGCCGTTCTGGGTAGTTTGGTTATGAAATCCATGGTTGTACGTTCCCACTTCCATTCTGGTATTTCTGGTTGTTGCAACAATCCTGAGGGCTTTTGGTATTCTACCTTGACCTTGGCGCACGTCAGACATTTACTCACGTAGGTAGCAATTTCGGCTTTCATGTTCGGCCACCAGTACAATTTCTTGAGGTCGAGATACATCTTATCGGAGCCGGGGTGTATGGAGTATCGTGTTTTATGGGCTTCGTTCATGACGACTTCTCTGAATCCGCCAAACTTCGGCGTCCAGATCCGATCCATGAAGTAATGAACTCCATCATTCTTGACCTCAAACTTCTTATCCATTCCCCTTAAGGCTTCCCCTGCCACATTTCCAGATGTTAAGGCTTCTATTTGGGCTTCCTTGATTTGTGTGGACAGGTGTGAATGGATTGTCATGGTTAAAGACTTCACTCTGCGGCCCGAGTATTCCTTCCGGCTGAGTGCATCGGCCACCACGTTAGCTTTTCCGGGATGATATCGAATCTCGCATTCATAATCATTTAGTAGTTCTACCCACCGTCTTTGTCTCATGTTGAGTTCTTTCTGGTTAAGGATATGTTGGAGGTTTTTATGGTCGGTGAAGATCGTACATTTTGTTCCGTAGAGATAGTGCCTCCCTATCTTAAGAGCGAAGATGACTGCTCCTAGCTCAAGATCGTGCGTTGTGTAGTTCACTTCGTGCGTCTTTAGTTGTCTTGAGGCGTAGGCGATGACCTTCCCTCGTTGCATCAGGACACACCCGAGTCCTTGGTTTGATGCATCGCAATAGACCACGAAGTCCTCCGTTCCTTCTGGCAAGGTTAGGATGGGCGCACTACATAAGGCTCGTTTTAGCGTTTGAAACACGGTGTCTTGTTTTTCTCCCCAATCGAAGGTCACACTCTTCTGAGTTAGGGTGGTAAGTGGTTTGGCAATCTTCGAAAAGTTCTGTATGAACCTTCGGTAATACCCGGCGAGTCCCAAAAATTGCCGGATTTCTGTAGGGGTCCTTGGAGCCGTCCAACTTTCTATTGCCTTGATCTTAGAAGAATCCACGTGTATCCCCTCCTTGCTTACTACATGTCCTAGGAAATCCACTTTCTGAATCCAAAATTCGCACTTGGAAAATTTTGCGTAAAACTTTTATGCC
The DNA here is from genome assembly GCF_051521515.1 of Lactuca serriola. Classification (NCBI taxonomy): domain Eukaryota; kingdom Viridiplantae; phylum Streptophyta; class Magnoliopsida; order Asterales; family Asteraceae; genus Lactuca; species Lactuca serriola. Next base: position 140,004,437 of record NC_136413.1, read on the forward strand.
CTCAACGTTTCCAAAACTTGGCGGAGGTGTTGGCTGTGTTCTTCCTGGCTTCTAGAATAGATGAGTATATCATCTATGAACACAATCACAAATTTATCCAGGAAGGGACGACATACTCGGTTCATCAAGTCCATGAACACCGCTGGAGCATTTGTCAATCTGAAGGGCATTACTACAAACTCGTAGTGACCATAACGTGTTCGGAAAGCCGTTTTGGGGACGTCTCCTTCCAGTACTCGCAGTTGGTGATAACCTGATCTTAGATCGATCTTTGAGAAGTAGCTTGCTCCCTGTAGTTGGTCGAACAGATCGTCTATGCGCGGTAAGGGATATTGGTTCTTGATCGTGAGTTTGTTCAGTTCTCGATAATCGATGCACATGAGAAAAGATCCATCCTTCTTTTTCACGAATAGGACTGGTGCTCCCCATGGTGAGAAGCTCAGTCTTATGAAGCCCTTGCTCAGCAGCTCGTTTAATTGACTGGACAGTTCCTGCATCTCGGCTGGAGCTAAACGGTAAGGTGACTTTGCTACTGGAGTAGCTCCGGGGATTAAGTCGATTCTGAACTCAACTTGGCGCTCTGGTGGAATTCCTGGAAGATCTTCTGGGAAAATATCTGGGAAGTTGCAGACTTCCGGAATGTCTTTAATGTTCTTTGGTTCTTGTTTATGGTCTACTACATGGGCTAGAAAGGCATGGTATTCCTTGCGAATATATTTTTGTGCCTTAATACAGGAGATGATTTGTAAACTTGAACTAGGTTTGTCACCATAAATGACAAGAGTTTCGCCGTTTGGCAGATTGAGGCGAACGACCCTTTCGTGACAAAGTATATCGGCATGGTGAAGGCTCAACTAGTCCATACCGATGATGACATCGAAACTTCTTATTGAAATGGGCATTAGGTCGATTTGAAATAAGTGTTCGTTTAAATTTAATGTGCACCCTACGTACATATCGCTTGTGCTTTCCGTTTTACCGTTAGCCATTTCTACAGTGAATATTTTATTGAGTGGTTGAGGTCTTTGATTAAGTAAGTGTTTGAATTTATGGCTCACAAAACTTCTCTCCACACCGCAGTCAAAGAGTATGCATGCATAAATGTTGTTGAGGAGAAACGTACCCGTAACCACTGTTGGGTCAGCTATTGCTTCATTTTGACCTATTGCCAGCACTCTCCCAACACCACCAACATTCCTCGTCTTGGGGCAATCCCTCTTGAAGTGCCCAGTTTCTCCACACCCATAACATGCCTGGCTTATCCCAGTACCAGGAACTTGAGTGACTGGTCGCGCTGGTGCCTTACAGAAACGGGCTGTGTGCCCTTTCCTGTCGCAGTTCTTACAGTGCATCTCGCGGCAATTACCGTGGTGATGGTAGTTGGATTTGCTGCACTTGGGTAAGTTCCCTGCATATGGTTTTGTTGGCGCAGGGGTAGCAGGAGTTGTGGTGGGAGCAGTAGCAGCATGAACCGTAACCATTTGTTTCTTTGAAGGTTCTTGCGAAGTTTGCCCCTTTCTCTTGTTCCAGAATTTCTTCTTGCTGTTGTTGTTGGCATTGATCTCGTTGTTGCTGTTCCCTTTGGTTGGTTCAGCCATGACAGTCGTGACTCCTTGACAGACACCATGATCAACGAGAGATTGTGCCAGTTCCTTGGCGCTGTCGAGGGTCATGGGTTTGGAAGCTAACACACTTACTCGAAGTTGGGGTGATAGTCCACATATGTATCTCTCAACCTTTTGGCTTTCCAGGATCAACATTCCTGGGAAAAGTGTTATTAAATCACTGAACCTGTTGGTGTAACCTGCAATGTCCGAGCCTACCATCGAAAGGCCCCACAGTTCCTGTTCAAGCTTCTGAATCTCGCCTCTTGGGCAGTACTCTCGAAGGAGCATTCGTTTCAAGTTTTCCCAACCCATGGAGTTCGCCACCACTAGGGTTAGTGTCTTGACGTGGCCGTTCCACCATGTCAGGGTGCGTTCAAAGAAAGTAAAAGCAACAAACTTTACTTTGCTTTCTTCAGGGCATGCGCAAATTTCGAACACAACTTCCGTTTTCTCTATCCATTGAGATAGAGCCAATACTCCCCCAGTCCCATAAAAAGGAATAGGTTTTCCGTTGGTGAAGTCTTTGTAAGTGCATACCCCTGAACGGCCTTGACCTTGGCCATTTGTAAAGCTGTTTGTTCCTCCTCCCGACCTGTTGTTGCTCATTTGATCCATCGCTGCGGTTACAACGGCAGTTACAACAATTTGGAACATAACGACATCCATAATTGGAGGAGGTGGTGTTGAAGTTGAGTTTCTGCGTGCTGATCTACGAGGAGGCATGTTCTGGTAGAGAAAATAAGAATGAATACTATAAGTTTCTAATGTTTTGACAATTGTGTGTTAGTTGTATCTTGTAATTTGTTTTGACTTTAGTTTATGGTTTCAAGGTTGGTATAGTAATTTTAGTTAATCCCATAAGTTCCGAGAGGTATACAAAGAAGTACTTCATTTTTATATATAGGTCACACCTGAGGTGTGTTACATTACGCTTCTTGTTTGGAAAATTTGACCTACCTAGAGGTCTCCGATTACAGATACAAAAGGAAATAAGGGAAAAACTTTTATCCGAGTCCTATTTTATAACAAAATTGTTGGGGTTTGAGCAAGCTCTACTTGCGGCGTGTTGCACGTTTGGAGCTAGATTCGGCATCCGACTGTTTGACTCCCATCAGGCGCCTCTCGAGATCTGCTTGTTGTTCCTTCATTTCTCTTATTTCTGCTAGTGCCGTTATCATTTGATTCTGAAGCGTCCCTGTGTAGATTTGGGTGTTCTCATGTAGTCCTTCCAGACGACGGATATCTGCGGCGTTACCTTGAGTAGCAGCATTGACCTTGCGAACTCTGGCTGCTTGCTTGTCCGTTTGGTAGTTCTGGGTAGCTATAGCGCCCACAATAACAGGAAGTGCTCGATCAGCTAAGCCTCCCCCACTGACATTGTAAAAATCTCGACACATGCCGAAGGGAGGGCGTACACCTTGTTGGCGGCTCCAGGAGTAGAGGTGGCTTCCCCACATGGGAATGGGTCTCGGTTGATATGGTCTGATTTCGGGAGGATGAGGGATGGGAGGGTCGATTACTTCCGGCTCGGAGTCTGTTCCACTAGTAATTTCCTCGACCTCCTCGTTGACTTCGAATTCCTCTCCGACTTCGACTTCAAATTCTTCTTCGACTTCCTCTTCGAGTTCTTCCTCGACCTCTTCTTCGATTTCCTCTGGGTCTTCCTCTGGGTCTTCTTCTATCCAGCCGCCGTTGCCTTGGTTTGGGTAGTAGGGATCTCCCGGTAAATGGAATCCGGCCATTTGTCTGTACTAGGATAGAGGTATGAGAATTTCATAAGAAAAGAAATTTCTATTTAACGACTCCCTACGTTTAACTATATCCTTACGGAGCGCAAGTGTTTCATTGTATAATTATTTTTAACAATACTCCTATAGTATTTCAAATTGGCGAATCTAAAATAATTTGTATTTGGTAAGTTTTTGGCTTGTTGTCCACTACGACCATTCCTCGACGTACATTGGTCAAATCCAGGATAAATATAGTTGATCAGGCTATATTTATTCTCGATCTGATTACATACCCCGAGGCCCAATCGTAGTGTCGCAACTTGCCTTAATACGTTTTTAGAAAACTTGTCATGATACGAGACTAATACATGCGAGTAAAAATGTATTTTATTTTTAAAAGGAAATATATTGTTCATGAAAATGTTTTGTCATAGGGTTTTTGGTCCCCTTTGCATTTATAGTTTGTATATCTTATGTGGTTCGATATACTTAGTTCACTATAAACAATGCTCTGATACCAATCTGTCACACCCCCAAACCAGAATGGCGGAAACATTCGGGGGTGGATGACTTCACGTAGTATCACAACAATTGAATATTGTAAAGAAAGTAACACAACCATCATATATATAATAAAAACGTATATTGTTGCGTTATACATATTTGCAAAATAATATTACAATATGATGATAGAAATGTTTAATGATAAACGTCCTTAGCGTTCATTCTTCAAAAGCTGGTGGTTACCTGTATTACTGATTCTCTGAGAAATACAAGTGGTTTCGAAAAAGTGTCAACAATTAAGTTGGTGAGTTCATAAGTGTTTTGTATTGAAAAAGTATGTCCTTTTGGTAGTAAATCGATGAACGAGGTTTTCAGAAAATCCAATATTTTCTATAAATGGTTTGAAAAGTTCCCAGAGTTGGAGTGCGTTAGTATGTTTCATACTTGAATAATAATGATAAACTTTGTGCTAAAAATAATGTGGAAAACTGAATGCATATATGAATCTCGTAAATCAAACTTGTTTTTATACTTTTATGTGAGTTTTATAACCATACTATTGACACTGACTGCCTGTAACAACATTCTTCAAGTGTTGTAGTGTTATGACATTTGTCACCCCAGACCTGCCGGTCTAACTATAGCTAATAGTTTAGGTGCGGGGTTGTCAATCCCGTATAGATCTATACACAAGTATCATGCTCTCCCTCCAAGAGATTATGGTATATAATACAGGACTTGAAATGCATACATATGAGTACGTTGAAGTTTGAATATCTCACATTGCTTGGTATAAATAGATTTACGATAAGAAAGACTTTACTTCATTTGAAAGTATTTCGTTTGTCAAGATGTATATGTAAAATGTATGAATAACTTGCTAACTATACTCATTATAGTTTCTCAAAAAGTATGTTTCCATTTATTAAAAATAACTTGGTGATATAATAGCCCTTTAAACATAAAGATGTTTGTATCAATACTCTATAAGATAGATATTACATTTACGTTTATAAAATGATACTTTGACTTGTAATGTACTTGTATTCCCCCCTAAAACATGAAAAGAATTGAAAGGTAGGGGTATGAACTCACTCGTTTGGTTTAAAGAGAAAGAGGCTAGAGTTGAGCATAACTTCGTCCGCGGAAAGCTGCGTCTTCGGGCTCTTCGGGGATCTCGGTAGCGTAGATCTTTCGTCAGGGCTCGGGTGCGGAAACCGAGGGCGTCGGGACAACTTTTGGAGCTTGAAAGTATGAAAGAGTATGTGGGAGTTTGAGATGGTGTGCCAAAACCCGTAGCTCATTCCCTCTATTTATAGTGTTGGAAAGTCACGTACGCTGGGCGTACCACCGGAGTACGCTGGGCGTACGCGTTACGCTGGGCGTACTTCGGTTACGCTGGGCGTAACTTTGCGTCATGGCTTACGACTCGAGTCTAGCTAGGCGTAGAGCTGCAGCCGATGGGACTCGACCCTGCTCCTAAGTACGCTGGGCGTACTCCTGTATTACGCTGGGCGTAATCCCGGCTTCCGTCTTCTAAATTCCGTAACTTTCACGTACGGGCTCCGTTTTTCGCGTTCTTTATATCCACGTGTAGGTGAGATTATAATATACAATTTTCATTTAGACTCCGTCGGCTAGTTTTGACTTTATTTTTTTTTGGTATATTTTTAATAGGCCGGGACTCCTAAAAGTCCGTTAAAAATTCATAGTTTCTTTATTCGACGTCGGTTTTCGTTTGTCTTTTTATCATTTTACTCCTATTGTGGAGATCTTCAACTCTCATTTAGGTTACGTTAGCTAAATAACACTCGATCTTCAATTCGAGTTTTTAGCCCTCTACTATTGTTACGAAACTTTGGAAATTCGTAACTTCTTCATACGAGGTCCAATTTGGGCGATCTTTTTATGCATGTTTATAGTTTAACGAACTCTGCATCTTTTGTTTAGATACTTAAGGCAAAAATGCATTTTTATTGAAATTTCACTTTTTACGTTAAATAGCGTTTTAACGGTGTGTCGTAAATATACGATTGATTATAATTTCTTCAATATAACCCAGTTTTGAACGTTCTTTACATTTTTGGAAACCTTGGCACGATATCTAATATTTGATGCATCCCAACTTAGATATTTGAACACTTTATTTTTGAGGTTAATTTAGTTGATTCCAAATAGTTTTCGTTGTATTTGACATTTGAGCGTTACACTGATTTTGGAAAAATATAGGGTTGTCACACATACTCCGCTAAATGACTGGAACAACAACAACAACATCGAGGCCTCTCTACTATTTCATCTACCTATGTTTTACCCAACATATTTGTAGATAAAAATATATATATATACAATTTAAAACTTGTATAAAACATCCATTCAACATCCATCTCAAATAAACAAACAATATATATATACATATAACACATATTTTATAGAAAATACTTCATATTTATGTGTAACATGAAAGGGACTATACACTCAACTGATAAGACGATGGATGTATATTTCTGACTTACGGAGTAGTTGAATAATTTCCACGATAATCTATTCTCTTTAAAACACTAGCTCTATTTTCTCTAAAATAACAATTATATGGTACGATCAAAACTTAAAGATGATTCTCCTATTTATACTAAAATATAAACCGACTCTTGAATGGCTCCATACAATTCTTAAACGTTGGTCATTCATATAAATTACACGTATACCATTAATAATCAATTGGAGGGTATGGATATCTTAATTTGATGGACACGTATCACCTACAAACTGCATTCCTTTATCTACATGGTACATGTATCATTTCTTTTTATTTTAATATATCTCTCATATTGGCCAATAGTCCATGTACACGTTATTTAGGGGATTTCTCTCTATTTATTTTTATTTGGATGTAAAATATTTATAAATAATTGATTAGAGTGATATTACATAAAACGTCTATTTTGTTACAATTACATAAGTTGATCTTATATATATATATATATATATATATATATATATATATATATATATATATATATATATATATATAGGGAAAATGACATAAATGCCCTACGAACTTTCTAGGGTTTACCCGTTGAGTCATTAAAGTTTTTGCCGGGCTTTATGGGTCTCTGAACTAGGATATGACCTGCTCCTTTGGTCCCTGTCAACCTATAATAGTTGGTTTGGTGACTTTTTAGAACAAAAAGACTCACATTACGTTGAGTATTTCCCTATTACGTTGAGTATTTCCCTATTAAGATAAACAACAATAATAACAACAATCCTCCTCCTCCTCTACCAACTCAAAAATGTGGTTTCTAGACACTAATGTTCCCAAACATGGAGAGAATTCTACCCTATATGAAGTTACTGCCTACAACAAACATTACGTTGAATCGACCAAAGTGGCTTGCCTTATGTGAGCAACCATGGCTTCTGGTCTCCAGAAGAACTTTGAAACTTGGGGCGCTTATGACATAAATCAATAGCTTGAGGAAATGTTCCAAGAGTAATCTAGGAAAGAATGACTTAAGATCGTCAAGTCCCTCATGGCATTTAAACAACATGAGGGTCTTGAACTTGCTTAGTATGTACGCACGTCGAAAAGATGAAGTCTTACATAGATAGACTTACGAATCTAGGCGTCGGGCCTCCTAAGGAGTTGAGCATTGAAATGGTCTTAAACTTGCTTAGTAGTTAATATTTGTAGTTTATCTTGAATATCAATATGAACAACCTCAATTAGTCCTTGATAGAGTTGCATGGGATGCTCAAGACAACTAAATCGAGCATGAAGAGACCCAAAAAATCCAACCCTAGTTCTTCAGTCTTGGCCATTGATCATGGTTATGATAAAAGGAAACATGTTTCTCATCCCACAGGTAAGGGAAAGGCTAAGGTTGGACAGTCTGACCATGGCCCTAAGAGAAAAGTCCAAGCTGAGATAGCTCCTTCTGTTGATCCAAATAAGGTCATTTGTTTTTACTACCAGTCCAAGGGACACTGGAAGCGTAGTTGCGCTAAATACCTACAGGACTTCAAGTTGGCACCTCAGGTGTCTTTATGATAGAACTCCATAGAACATCTACTTCTAACTATTGGATTCTTGATACAGGATGTGGTACTCACATTTTCTCTTATGTGTAAGGACTAAAACAAAGTAGGAAGTTGATGCATGGGGAGTTCAACCTGAATCATGGGAAATAGGCACAAGTCATTTGTTACAAGGATTGAGAACTATGAGCTCATGCTTGGTGGTGATGTTTATCTTAGTTTATTAAATTGTTTCTTTTCGACTGATATGAATGAAACTTTATTATTTTCATGTATAAGGATGGCTGTCATTTTACTTTCGACAATAATAATGGTGACTTTTTTGGTTTATAAGAATGGTTGTTTTAAATTGAAAGATAGTCCTTGTAAAGGTGTGTATGAAAGTGTTGTTTGCATAGGTGAAGTTGATAAACTATTACTTAATGTTGGTTCTTCTAATAGTGAATAAGATGAATCATTATTGTGGCATTGTCGACTTGGCCATATAAATAAGAAGCGCATTGCCAAGCTCCAATCGGATGGGATCTAGGAATCATACGACCTCAAGTCAGATGATGTACGTCAATCTTGATCACATGGCAAGATGACAAAGGATCCATTCACAAGTCACTGTAAAAGAGGCAAGGATTTGTTGGATCTCATCCACACAGATGTTTGTGGACCATTAAAATCTTCCACGAGACATGGTGAAAGATACTTTGTGACTTTCCCTGACGATTTTAGCAGATATGGATATGTCTATTTAATTAATCACAAGTCAGAAACCTTTGAAGTGATTAAAGAGTATCCAAATGAAGTGGAGATCCAATTACGCAGAAAGATCAAGATGCTCGAATTAGATAGGGGTCGAGAATATTTAAGTCTTGAATTCTACGACCATCTTAAGAATTATGGAATAGATTCACAATTGTCCCCTCCTAGAACAACAAAGTTAAATGGCATGGATGGGAGAAGAAATCAAGCACTATTAGATATTATTCGATCTATTATGAGTCGAGCTACACTTTCGATATCTTTTTGGGGGTACGACTTATACACTAGCGCCTACATCCGAGACCTTATACCTACTAAGAAGTTTGCTAAAACACCCCCTGAGATGTGGAGTGGGACACGTCCTTCTCTAGAACATATAAAAGTGTAGGGAAGCGAGTCATTTTTTCATCATAAGGTGAATGATAATCTTGATCCCAGATCAAAGAAGTGTTACTTCATTGGTGTCACACCCCGAAACCGATGGCGGAAACGTTCCGGGGAGGAGGACGTCATGTAGTATCGCAACCAATGTACATAGTAAGCATAGTAAACACAACCATTACATTGCATATAAATATTTACATTGTCTGAAAACAAAAAGCTACAAGTGTTATACATATATATCATATGAACAAAAGCTAAGACGAGTCTTCTATATGCTCCGTCTTCTCCAAAAGATCGCGGGGTACCTGTCTAATGCGGACCTAAGAATACAAGCAGTTTGAAAATCAGCATAAAGCTGGTGAGTTCATAAGTGGTTTGTTTCTGAAAATGAACAAGTTTCCTTTGGCTTTCTGTAAAAGTTATGAATCCAAGAAAATCCCATATTTTCTTATAAGTAAAGTTTAGTTATCCGTTAGTTACACGGTCTAGTTAAGAACAGTTCAGTTATCCCAGGAGAAACCCTTATTTTCCTTAAAAGTTTGTGGTTGGTTATCGAATCTGAATGTAATATACAAGTATCTACCATACTTAATGTGTTTGTGTCAAGTTTCCTGAAAGTCTGGTTATCCTTGAAAAGTACATTAGTTTTAACACGTACATAAAACTTATAAGTAAGTAGAAAAGTTTTCATAATCTAGATTGCGAGTTCCATAACAACACTATAGACTAGATAAGGCTCAGAACGGGGCTAGTATCGCTTTATGACTTTTGTCACCCTTGAACCTTTCGTTTCGACTGTAGCTAGCAGCAAGGTGCGGGGTAGTCAATCCCGTATAGATCTATACACCCAAGTCACATTCTCCCTCTAAGAGATTCTGGTTATAGGGGTAGTCCTACACTCTCGTATCTAGGGGGAGTGTTACCAAGGACGTGTCTCCAATCTTAAGATTAATGAATTTTAAAAGTTGTCCTTCACTCTCGTATCTAGGGGGAGTGCTATCAAGGACGAGTCTAAAGTTCTAAGTTTTAATGTTATTAGTCCTTCACTCTCGTATCTAGGGGGAGTGTTACCATGGACGGTTCTAATATTCTAAGTTTAATGTTATTAGTCCTTCACTCTCGTATCTAGGGGAAGTTTATCAAGGACGTTTTTAAAGTTCTAAGGTTCATACTTTTAACAATAATAATGTGGAAAGTCATTGGTGAAATGTAAAATATAACATTTTATAATAAGATTTGCAATCAGTTTGAAAACTAACTCTGCAAGTCAAACAGTTGGTTAATACGGTTTCGATTGTTAAAAACATACGGAATATGAAACAATTCAATTGAAATAATAAGTTTGAGTACAAGATATTCTTGTACTTTTGCTTTCATTCCCCCTAAAAACATTGAAAAACACAGAAAAGGTGTAGGGGTATGAACTCATCGGACGAGAAATGTGTCGGTTGGATGCTAAGTGTCAGGTCGGGGATTGAGTAAACGCGAGGTTCCTATGTAATATGAAGAGATACATAATTGTACCTAATTAGACTCTTAACTACTAATTAGATAAGAATATACACTCTGAGGTGCGAAAACACTTCATATCAAAAGTTTAGAATGATCCGGGTTGCATCTAAAGGTGTGTAGGGCCTAGATAAGGAGTTTACTCTTCAAGAGTAAGCCCTTAGGAGAGTTTACGGTCCAAAGACCATATCCCTATGAGTTTGCGGCCATAAACTCATGGGTGGTGTGTTTTTGGATGATTAAGGGTCTTACAATGCACAAAGGAAGGTTCTAGGGTTGAATCAAAGGCTTAGGAAGTGATCGGGACTTGAATTGACCTTGGAAAGGAGTTTACGGTTTATGAAGATGTTCTTGGTGAGTTTACTACCTTAAACACATGAGTTTACATAAGTAAACTCATGTTTGTCCATGAATCATGTGTTTTGGTGGTTGTAGGCTAAGCATACAAAGTTCTAGGTCCAATTCTAAGCCATACAAGGTGTTAAGGGCACTTTAACACCCTTTGGAGGTGTTTATGGTCTAAGAAGGGGTGTTTACGGTCCAAGAATGTTCTTGGGCTGTAAACTCAAGTGTGACTCATTTGTGTATGTTTTGGTGCATCTCATGAAGGAATATAAGGTTCTAGGCACTCATGGAAGCTCATGGAAGCTTTTGGAGGTGTTTAAGGGGCAATTTAACACCTTAAAAGGTGTTTATGGTCCTTGAATATGTGTTTTCGGTCCAAGAATGTTCTTGGGCCGTAAACTCATGTTTACTACCCAAATCATATGATTTTGGTGTTCAAATCTCGTACATGCAAGTCCTTAAGCCATATCTATGCACTAGAAGGGACTTGGAAGGGTTTTGGGGCTTCAAAACCCCTTTAAGGGAGTTTACAATTTTGGGAGATGTTCCCAAACCGTAAACACAAGTTTTTGATGGTTTTGGGTAGTTTAAACATAGATTTGCATGCTAAACAAGCTTAGAAACATGCTAGGATAGATTAGTTACCAATTTGAAGCTTGAAAGGGGTGTTTTTGGATCAAACTTGAGTTTTAGAGAGAGAGAGTAGTGAGAGCAAGTGTTTTAAGAGAGTGAAAACGCTTCAAAATGTGGTCACTCAATCCCTTATATAGGGGTTGAGTTTATGGTCCGGTGGAAATCTACCCGATACTGACGTTAAACGAGGCTTTTGGTCGTACCCGATTAATTGTCGTTATTACAACTTAGTCGTAACTAAAAATTTTCCAAATAAATAACGAGGGTATTTTCACGCGTTTCTAATGGGTTTGGACACCCATGAGGTCAAAATAAAAGTCTTAATTTAAATGACCTAATCCAAAATGTTAACGGAAAAAAATTGAAATACAAACGGTTTTACTGACGGAATAAATTAAGGGTTGTCACATTATCCCCCCGTTAGAGGGAATTTCGTCCTGAAATTCAAAATCAAGACACAAATCATGGAATTGGGAAATAGATGCGGATATTTCTGCTTCATTGATCTTCACGTTCCCAAGTGAATTCGGGTCCTCGCTTGGCATTCCATCGAACCTTCATTTATTGGGATACGGCTTTGTTTCGTACGTTTAATCTCTCGATCTATGATTTCAATTGGTTCTTCCATGAGGTTCAGAATTTCGTTGATTTCGGTCTCATCAAAGGGATTACTAGGGTTTCATCAGATAGGCACTTCCTAAGAATAGAGACGTGGAATACCGGATGGATGCTGCTAAGTTCTGAAGGTAGTTGGAGTTTGTAGGCTACGGGATCGATCCTAACGAGGATTTCGAAAGGTCCTATGTTCCTCAGGTTAAGTTTTACGCGCTTTCCAAAGCGTATCATGCCTTTCTGGGGTAAGACTTTCAACAAGACACAATTTCCAACAAAAGGGTACACCTTTCTGTGTCGAAGTGGTTAGGGGTTAGGCGATTCTGGATGAATTTTGGATGAACCTGCGATAGTAGCCAGCGAGACCCAAGAATTGACGGATTTCTGTGGGTGTCTTCGATGCCGACTAATTCTCTATCGTCTGGATTTTGGATGGGTCCACGTGTATGACTTCCTCGCTTACCACGTGACCAAGGAAAGTGGTTAGACCGAAGGGCATCACTAAGATCTCGTAGTGATCATATCGAGCCCTGAATGCCGTCTTGGAAACATCATTCTCGTGAACTCGTATCTGATGGTACCCTTATCTAAGGTCTATCTTCGAGGAGTAACTGGCTCCCTGAAGTTGATCGAAGAGGTCATCTATTCGAGGAAGAGGATATCGGTTTTTGACGGTTTATTTGTTCAACTCGCGGTAGTCGATACACATCCGGAAGGAACAAACAATACTGGGGTTCCTCAGGGTGAGGAACTCAGTCTGATGAACCCTTTGCGGAGTAGCTCATTAAGCTGACTGGATAACTCTTGCATTTCTGCTGGCGCTAAACGATAGGAAGATTTGGCTACAGGATTTGTTCCAGGAATTAGGTCGATGCGAAACTCGATTTGACGTTCGGGAGAAATTCCTAGGAGTTCTTCGGAAAAGACATCAGGAAAATTGCAGACTTCGGGGATGCTCTCGAGGTCTTTAACTTCCTGTTTCTTGTTGATCACATAGGCTGGGAATTCATGGCACTCCTTTCGGGGAAGCTTTTGAGCTTTGATGCACTAAATGATGCTAAGGCTGAAACTAAGTTTATCGTCGTAGGTTATGAGGGTTTGACCAGAGGGAAGATTGAGATGGATAGATTTCTCGTAACAAAGGATATCAGCACGATTGAGGCTCAACCAATCCATGCCAATGATAACATCAAGCTCGTTATTGAAAAACAGGCATAAGATCGATGGGAAAAGAATGATCGCCGAGGGTAAGGGTACAACCTATGAATATATCGCTAATGTTCTCTTTCTCACCGTTAGCTATCTCGACGTTAAATGATTCGGTTAATAATTGAGGACTATGATTATAAGTTGTTTAAATGAATGGATAACATATTTTCTTTCAACACTAGAATCGAAAAGGATTGCAAGCATAATCTTCATTTCTTTTTCCTTCGAATGAGAATTCTTCGATGCTCACGGATGAAGCCTTGGCTCAGAAGATCTTCAATACAGTCTCCACGAGTCTCATCTATGCCTGAAATCACTTTTCAAGACAAAACAAAACTAAAAGAAAAATTAGCACACAAAAAAATATTTTTGGATTTTGATATTTTCTGGAAAAATAAAAACAGAAACAATTTTTTTTTGGATTTTCTGATTTTTCTTAACAAGAAATAACACTATTTTTGGATTTTTAATTTTCTGATTTTTCTAACTTTAAGAATGATTTGGGATCAAAGCTTTTAGACAGCCTTTATCCGCTTGTCGGTAGCTTCTATCTTCACGTCTTTGTCTGGTCGATCGTCGGTATTGTTGTCCACTTAAACACGAAAAATTGTGAAAAAATATGTGACAAGACAATGTGATCCTAAGTTCCTAGATATTATATCTGATCCTAAGTTTCTAGATACTATATCTTAAGGACCATTCAGCTGACGACGACCAGGTATATTGTTGTCCACCTAAATTGAGCAACGAGATCTATAGACAATCTTTGAGTGTTCAATTTTAATTGTACTGGAACATGTTTCCCGCTTCCAGATATGCCCCGGTAATCAAGGACTTCCAGAGTACTCCTTACATTGGATGAGCAGACCATAATTAGGGGAGAAGATAGATTCAGAGTATTATCACTTATAGTGCATATGCTGTGTACCAGGTCGGATTGTTAGTCATGCAAAGGAGACAGCATATGACTAACAGATAAGAGGAATTTCATATATATATATATATATATATATATATATATATATATATATATATAATATAATATGCAGAGAAATAGAGTTGTATATGTTACAACCCAGGTCAGATCTCTTCCAATCACGCAGAGGAGGTAACATATGACTAACAAACAGAAAGAAAATGATTTTCTACAGACCTAATTTATCGGAATTTACCAGTTGCCTCATCAATACTGGAATTAAGGACAGAATCCGCACATGGAGGAAAAGTTAAACCACGGTTCCAGATACGGGTTCATTTAATGTGACGAGTAGATTCCCATATATATCTCCCTGCTCAACCTATCCAAGCGTCGTATTGTCGGGCTAAACGGATCTAACTAGGTCAAGATTTTTCAAGTCTATAGATTCCTTAAGTTCATCTGCACCTAGTCAAGTCTGTTAAATTCTTCGTGCCTACCGACGCATCAAACCAGAGCATAGACCCTTCAACTTTGGGTACGTTACGCAGACTCATATTGCCCGATATCACTCACTTCCCAAAACATCTCCCTCAAGCACATTTCATAACCAACATATTATTATTTTGATTTTCTAATTTTTTTTTATTTTTTTAAAATTTTCTAATTTTTTTTGTTTTTATTTCTCCCCCTGAATTTGTGCATAGGAGAGAAACGAAAGTAAATGCACAAATTTAAACTATCCTAAAACAAAAATTAGTCTTTAAAGCGAATCAGCTTAAAATAAACTCAGGAGTATAGAGAAGAAAACTCAAACCGTAAGTCGCGGATTGAATTTGCATCTAGAAGGTCTGAGAACAGCACGCGTAATCTCAGAACAGATCCAAAAATTCTTCATGTCATTAAGCACAAACCCCGTGAGTGATCACTTCCTTTCTTCCCTTCCCGCAAAGGACACATTCTCCCAAACAAATGTCTGAATGTTGTACAGTTGATAGATGTCCCCTATCAAGTGCCAGGAACAGCCACTACCAACAAACCAAAGTCTGATGATATGCCTCCGTAGCTGCTCCGACATAGAGCGGGATCAGTTGGTCTTTGGAACCCAGTCCATTTTGAAACTGGGTTGACCTTTGTCATCCTTGCATGGTACTCTCTCCCATGACTTGTCCTGCTTATCACAAATAGAAGATGTAAAAATATTAGAAGCATTAGATGATTTGGGAGATTGAGCCTTCGGAACCCATTTGTAGTTGGGTTTAACCTATTTCTTTTCCGGTCTGATGGGTGGCTACTTGTTTTTGATCTAGATGTCGGCCGTTGAGATGACTTTGATTTTGACTTCATGGGAGTATCTCTTGGATTTGGCTTCTTGGCCGACATTCCCTTCTTGACCTTGGGATTTGATTTCTTGGCCTTGGGAGTTGAACTCTTGCCCTTTGTGGCATTCCAGTCGTCATTGTCCGAACGTGGCCTCGAAGGGTTTCTTTTGTAGAATCTCCCACTTTGCGCGTTTTGCCAGCCTTGTGCATAGTAGGGAACGTATGCTCAATTAGACAATTTCTGGCAATGTGTCCAGGTGTTCCACATTGAAAACATGTCTTTTTCTTCACTGTGGAGTTGTTTCTTCCTGCCCCTGGTGGCGTGTCCATGCCTTGTCTCTTGTTGTTCCCACATGCACACTTGCAACAAGAACTCTGTTGCGTTGGAATTGGTGGCCTGTATTTCTTAACGGCAGGTTGATTAGAAGCAGTTGAGTTCGAAGCAACAGGTTCAGAGTTCAAGGAGATGTTGGTTTGTTCAATGATGTTCTCCTTGTTCTCATCCTCTGCTATTTTACCTGCACATAAAGTAGAAGCATTATTATCTTCAACTTGAATACCTCCTGACACAAATCCAACTAGTTTGCCATATCGAAGATGTGCCTCCCTGCCAATTTTGTCCTGTGTCATAGGGATGGATGTGTAGTTATGATTGAAAGGTGGAGGAACACTATCATACCCTAGACCCTTGTTTTGATTTTCTTTGAATTTTAATTGGGTTTCATATAAGGACTCGACTGTCTTACTTGACGCAGTGTAATTTTTGAAACTAACATCTGTTTTTCCACACTTTATTTTCAAAGCGTCAAGTTCTTCAGTTACAGCATCAAGTTTTTTCTTAATGTGATCATAATTTTCACACTTGTTGCTGTAATCTTCTTGTAATTTCCAAAAATCCTTGATTTTTGTTTCTAATTGAGCTTTTAACGGTTTCTGTCCTTTCCTAAGAGTATAGCCTTCGTATTTGAGGTCCTCATTTTCTCTTTTTAATAAATCAATTTGTTCGCGAAGAAATTTAATCTTAGCTTTACAAGATGGAGTACATGAAACTTCATTTACCGGAATTGATATGGAACTCATTTTTTAATTTTTTTTTTATATTTTTAATTGCCCTTTGACTTAAAAAACGAGAAAGTCAACCTTAAAAGTTAAATTTAATAAGTCAAACTCAAAAGTCAAACTTGAAAAGTCAAACCGAAAAGCCAAATTTGAAAAAATTAAAAGTCAAACGAGAAAGTCAAAAGGTTAAAGTCAAAGGTCAAAATTTTAAGGTCAAAGATAAAAATAAAATCAAAAATTAAAAACAAAAATTTTTTTGGGTTGAAAAGAGAATTTAGAAATAAAAAAAAATGATTTTTAGGGTTAAAAGTGCCAATTTTTGAAAATAATAACCGAGAAGGAGAAGTTATGTTTTAAATTTCGGAGGTTTGACACAAGGAGTATTTCAGATGAGATGGTAAGGCGTTGGGGTAATGACGTTGAGGTCTAGTGTACGATCCCTAGCTCCTCAATTTCGCTTCCTTTTTTTTAATGAAAGAGCTGCTGTGCGAGGTTGCTGCTTGCGAGGCCGAGGATCCGAGGCGAGGCGAGGCTGTTGCGATGCGAGACGTGGACCGCACACAGAGACCGAGCCGCACACACCGAGGTTGCACACCGAGGCTTCTGAGCCGCACACCTTCAACCAGCCGCACTCCTTCAACCGGGCCGCACACCTTCAACAGATTCGTGAAAAAAATGACGTTTTTCACCCTTTTTGCTCCAAAACTCGATCAAAAACTCGTTTTTATGAAAAATACAAAGAAGTAACCCCCCTTATTTTTGCGAGATCTATCTTAAAACGCTATTCTCTTTTCAAAATAAGATCAAATAAGCTCCAGATCTGAAAAAATTGATTGATACAACCAAGCTCTGATACCAATTGTAAGTCCCCAAAATTGCTTGTGTATCAATCAAATCCAATTGATGGTGCGGAATCCCAATCAATTGGATGATGTCAGATCAATATAGAAGAGAAGGAGAAGAATATTAACTTGAATCTAATGTATTGATGATATGATTGATGCTCCTTACAATAGATTCTCTCTCACACACTCTTCTTCTCTCTAACTTTCTATATCTTCTCTAGCCACTTAACCGTACACTCCCACGTGCACTCCTCTATTTATATGGACCTCCATCCATACACATGTGTACAGCCGTACACACAAACCGCAAACACATACAACATTACATAAAAATATATTTTCCTAGAAAAGCAAAGTATAAACCATATTTTTGACCCAACATTGCCACAGTTGTTGCAAAACACCTCCCGACATGGGCTGGAAGTGAGGTGATGATAGTTGCACTTGTTGCACCTAGGGAGGGTACCAGCATACCTACTGGTAGGTGTTTGAGCTAAGTAACCGACGACAGAAACAGCAGCAGGGGTAGTAGCAACGTGGACTGCCACTGTTTGTTGTTTCTTCGAGGACTCCTACGAAGGCTGACTCTTCTTCTTCTTCCAAAATTTTCTTTTCTCACCACTTTTCTCTGTCGGCTCAGGAGTGGTGGTTGCTTCCTCTAGGTCATCACTATGGTTGATCAGGGTTTGCGCTAGGCATTTGGCGCTGTTGTAGGTGACTGGCTTTGCAACCAAGACATTTCCCTTGGTTGGCTGGGTCAAGCCCCAGATGAACCTCTCAATCTTTTTGCTTTCTGGGGTAACCATACCCGGACAGAGTAGCGCCAAGTCATCGAATCTTGAAGTGTAAGCGGCGATATCGGAACCCTTCATCTTCAGGTTCCAGAGTTCATGATCTAGCTTCTGCATTTCACTCCGAGGGCAGTACTTTGCAAGTAGAAGCTCCTTCATGGCCTCCCAACCCATAGCATTGGCTACAGGTAGGGTTAAGGATTTGACTCGGCCGTTCCACCAAGTCAGAACTTTATCGATGAACGTGCAGGCGGCGAACTTCACCTTGTCGGATTCTGAATAGGCACAGATTTCGAAAATTGATTCGATTTTCTCTAACCACCGAGTCAGAGTTATGATACCTCTAGTGCCGCCGAAAGATGTGGGTTTCGCGTTCATAAAGTCCTTGTAGGAACACTCCTTCCGGTGTCCCTGACTACCTTCCTGGTTTTGGGGCTAAGTACCACCTCCTGGCCCACCTGAACCACCGGGGTTCATTTGCGACATGATAGCTGCCATATCTGCAGCAACAGCTGCTTGGAACATGGCGGGATCAAATTGAGGGGAAGGTGGTGGCGGAGGAGGATTTTTGTTCTTTGAGTTGGGTCTTTTCCTCGGAGGCATCTTGATCTAAAATAGCCAGGAAAGAGAGGATCATAAGTCCTCTGAATTGAATCAAGAGATACGAAACAGGGGATATCTCTTTATGACAGATATAGGGTTCTATAAGCGATAAGCAGGAAAGAGTTATCAAAGCAGATAAACTATCGCTAAAGAAGGAACGAGTAGCAATACTTGGAATGAATTTCTACATTGTATTTGGTTTCTGGCTAAAATACTCCCATAGTATTTTATGTTTCGCTGCGACGACGACTCATTGTTTGGGTATTAGGTAAGTTTTAGGCATGCTGCACACCACAGTCACTCCCAAGCACATGTTGGCCTTGTCTCGAATGAATATAGTTGATCAAGCTATATTGACCCTAGACACGACTACATAACTGCCCAGGTTTAACCGCAACGCACAACACCCAATTACTTATGTTTTGTTCTACTCGAGGTTACGGATTCCGGCGGTAAGGTATACTTGTATACTTTTGAAAATATTTATATTTTAAAGTATACTTTTAGTTCAGAGCATTTTGGCCCCTTAGTGTTTATAGTCTTATACCATGTAAGGTTTGGTATACTAGTTCACTATAAACAAGGGCTCTGATACCAATCTGTCACACCCTGAAACCGATGGTGGAAACGTTTCGGGGAGGAGGACGTCATGTAGTATCGCAACCAATGTACATAGTAAGCGTAGTAAACACAACCATTACATTGCATAGAAATATTTACATTGTCTGAAAACAAAAAGCTACAAGTGTTATACATATATATCATATGAAAAAAAGCTAAGACGAGTCTTCTATACGCTCTGTCTTCTCCAAAAGATCGCGGGGTACCTGTCTAATGCGGACCTGAGAATACAAGCAGTTTGAAAATCAGCATAAAGCTGGTGAGTTCATAAGCGGGTTGTTTCTGAAAATGAACAAGTTTCCTTTGGCTTTCTGTAAAAGTTATGAATCCAAGAAAATCCCATATTTTCTTATAAGTAAAGTTTAGTTATCCATTAGTTACATGGTCTAGTTAAGAACATTTTAGTTATCCCAGGAAAAACCCTTATTTTCCTTAAAAGTTTGTGGTTGGTTATCGAATCTGAATGTAATGTACAAGTATCTACCATAATTAATGTGTTTGTGTCAAGTTTCCTGAAAGTCTGGTTATCCTTGAAAAAGTACATTAGTTTTAACACGTATATAAAACTTATAAGTAAGTATAAAAGTTTTCATAATCTAGATTGCGAGTTCCATAACCATACTATAGACTAGATAAGGCTCGGAACGGGGCCAATATCGCTTTATGACTTTTGTCACCCTTGAACCTTTCGGTTCGACTGTAGCTAGCAGCCAGGTGCGGGGTAGTCAATCCCGTATAGATCTATACACTCAAGTCACGTTCTCCCTCCAAGAATTTCTGGTTACAGGGGTAGTCCTACACTCTCGTATCTAGGGGGAGTGTTACCAAGGACGTGTCTCCAATCTTAAGATTAATGAATTTTAAAAGTTGTCCTTCACTCTCGTATCTAGGGGGAGTGCTATCAAGGACGAGTCTAAAGTTCTAAGTTTTAATGTTATTAGTCCTTCACTCTCGTATCTAGGGGGAGTGTTACCAAGGACGATTCTAATATTCTAAGTTTAA
This sequence comes from Lactuca serriola, assembly GCF_051521515.1. NCBI lineage: Eukaryota > Viridiplantae > Streptophyta > Magnoliopsida > Asterales > Asteraceae > Lactuca > Lactuca serriola. The sequence goes on from NC_136413.1 coordinate 140,024,923, forward strand.
TGTTATTAGTCCTTTACTCTCGTATCTAGGGGGAGTGTTATCAAGGACGTTTTTAAAGCTCTAAGGTTCATACTTTTAACAACAATAATGTGGAAAGTCATTGGTGAAATGTAAAATATAACATTTTATAATAAGATTTGCAATCAGTTTGAAAACTAACTCTGCAAGTCAAACAGTTGGTTAATACGGTTTAGATTGTTAAAAACATACGGAATATGAAACAATTCAATTGAAATAATAAGTTGGAGTGCAAGATATGCTTGCACTTTTTCTTGTATTCCCCCCATGAAAACATTGAAAAACATGGAAAAAGGTGTAGGGGTATGAACTCACCGGACGAGAAATGTGTCGGTTGGATGCTAAGTGTCAGTTCGGGGCTTGAGTACACGCGAGGTTCCTATGTAATAGGAAGAGATACATAATTGTATATAATTATACTTTGAACTACTAATTAGATAAGAATATACACTCCGGGGCGTGAAAACACTTCATATCAAAAGTTTAGAATGATCCGGGTTGCATCTAAAGGTGTGTAGGGCCTAGATAAGGAGTTTACTCTTCAAGAGTAAGCCCTTAGGGGAGTTTACAGTCCAAAGACCATATCCCCATGAGTTTGCGGCCGTAAACTCATGGGTGGTGTGTTCTTGGATGATTAAGGGTCTTACAATGCACGAAGGAAGGTTCTAGGGTTGAATTAAAGGCTTAGGAAGTGATCGGGACTTGAATCGACCTTGGAAAGGAGTTTACGGTTTATGAAGATGTTCTTGGTGATTTTACTACCTTAAACACATGAGTTTATGGAAGTAAACTCATGTTTGTCCATGAATCATGTGTTTTGGTGGTTGTAGGCTAAGCATACAAAGTTCTAGGTCCAATTCTAAGCCATACAAGGTGTTAAGGGCACTTTAACACCCTTTGGAGGTGTTTATGGTCTAAGAAGGGGTGTTTACGGTCCAAGAATGTTCTTGAGCCGTAAACTCAAGTGTTACTCATTTGTGTATGTTTTGGTGCATCTCATGAAGGAATATAAGGTTATAGGCACTCATGGAAGCTCATGGAAGCTTTTGGAGGTGTTTAAGGGGCAATTTAACACCTTAAAAGGTGTTTATGGTCCTTGAAGATGTTTTTATGGTCCAAGAATGTTCTTGGGCCATAAAATCATGTTTACTACCCAAATCATATGATTTTGGTGTTCAAATCTCGTACATGCAAGTCCTTAAGCCACATCTAAGCACTAAAAGGGACTTGGAAGGGTTTTGGGGCTTCAAAACCCCTTTAAGGGAGTTTACGGTTTTGGGAGATGTTCCCAAACCGTAAACACAAGTTTTTGATGGTTTTGAGTAGTTTAAACATAGATTTGCATGCTAAACAAGCTTAGAAACATGCTAGGATAGATTACTCACCAATTTGAAGCTTGAAAGGGGTGTTTTTAGATCAAACTCGAGTTTTAGAGAGAGAGTAGTGAGAGAAAGTGTTTTAAGAGAGTGAAAAAGCTTCAAAATGTGGTCACTCAATCCCTTATATAGGGGTTGAGTTTATGGTCCGGTGGAAATCTACCCAATACTGACGTTAAACGAGGCTTTCGGTCGTACCCGATTAATTGTCGTTATTACGACTTAGTCGTAACTAAAATTTTTCCAAATAAATAACGAGGGTATTTTCACGCGTTTCTAATGGGTTTGGACACTCATGAGGTCAAAATAATAGTCTTAATTTAAATGACCTAATCCAAAATGTTAACGAAAAAAAATTGAAATACAAACAATTTTACTGACGGAATAAATTACGGGTTGTCACAATTGGTTATCTAAAAAAATCTTTTAGATACTTGTTCTACAAGCCTTCTGAGAACAAGGTGTTTGTTCCTCGAAGGGGATTCTTCCTCGAGATTGATCTAATTTTCAAAGATGACAGTGGGAGCCATATTGACCTGGTAGAGCTTCAAGATTCAAGTGAAGAAGAACCTTTAGTGGACACTAGAAAGCAACCAGAGGTATAACATCCTATTGAGGAACCTTAACCTGAGGTAGAGCAACCTGTTGAATAAAATGATATATCTCCACCTCCATTTTGCAAATCCAATAAAGTTCATTTTCCTCCTAAGTTATATGGTTTTCATATGACCACAGAAGGAGACATATTGATATGTGATCGTACACTGGTTAATATAGATGAGATATCTAACTATGAGGAAGTGATGGCAGCCCTTGAGGCTTCAAAGTGGAAGGAAATCATGGAGAGCGAGATTCATCCCATGTATCACAACCAGGTTTGCAATTTGGTTGACCCACTCCTTGCATCAAATTTTTGGGAGAAAATAGATATTCAAGAAGAAGATCGGCATAGATGGGAATATACATACATTCAAGGATAGGCTGATTTCAAAGGGTTGTGCTCAAAATCATGGGATTGATTATGAGGAAACTTTCTCACCGGTAGCCAAGATCAAGTCTATTACGATATTACTTTCAATAACACCCTTTCATGATTATGAATAGTGGCAAACGGATGAGAAAACAGCTTTCCTTAATGGAAAACTCACGGAGGATGTGTATATGGCACAACCTGAGGGTTTCGTAGATTTAAAATATCCAAATAGAGTGTGTAAGCTTGAAAGTTCCATATATGGACTAAAACAAGCGTCTCACGACTATAACCTTTGCTTTTACAAAAAGGTCAAAGAGTCTGGATTTTCAAGAAGTGAAGATGAGTCCTACGTATATAGCAAAGCTAGTGGGGGCATTGTAGTCTTCCTAGTGTTGTATGTCGAGGACATACTCCTTATAGGAGATGATATCCCAACGTTGCAAGGTGTTAGGAAGTGGATAGGAAGTTGTTTCACTATGAATGACCTGGGAGAGGTTGCGTACACATTTGGTATAAGGGTCTATAGAGATAGATTGAAATGTCTAATAAGATTGAGCCAGAGTACATACTTGGATAAGATCTTGAAGAGGTTCAAGATTCAAGACTCTAAGAAAGGTTTTCTAGTTATGAAAAATAGCACCAAATTGAGTAAAAATCAATGTCCTAGTTCTAGTGATGAACACGATAGAATGAGTCGATCTCCACATGATTCTGCTATAGGATCGATCATGTATGCCATGACATGTACTTGACCTGACATATCGTATGCTCTAAGCATGGCGAGTCGTTTTTAGGACAACCTAGGAGATAGTCATTTAAAAATAGTAAAGAAAAATTTTGAAATATCTAAGAAGGATAACATACATGTTCTTGGTATATGGAGGGCAAAGATGAGTTGAGAGTTACAGGTTATATAGATGCAGGTTTCTAGTTAGGTAGAGATAATTCATGTTCGTAGTCAGGATGGGTATTTGTTGTAATATTTCTCCAGCTTAACTCCGTCTGTTTGAAGGATGGAACGAAGGGCCTAAGAATCACAACAAAGGAAATAAAATCATCACTCTTCGTCCAGGAGACTGTCCCAGAATGAAGCTTCGATGATCAAGTCAGTTGGACTCTTCGAGGGAAGGTGAAAAAAGGTTAAGTAAGATTTTAAGGGTGGTGTTTTTTTCGATCCCTTCTCTTGGAGGAGAAGGGTCCTTTTTGTACCGGCGGCCAAGGTGACATATCCTTGTTAGTATCTTTTATCTTTTCAAGTTTGTCAAGGATAGATGGCCTCCGATTGGTAGATCATGCTTCGTGGGTGGTTGTTTGCAATTGGTGCATGTCTTCTAGGAGTGGCGCCTTGAGCGCTATACCTGTCACTCTGGGAGGCAATTGGTACTATTTTGTATTGATGCTGACCTTAGTGCTTGGGTGCCAAGGAATAGATAGGGGATCACGAGGGCGAGGGAGAGGACGTGGCGTTAGGCATACGCCATCCTTTGCCCAAACCGTCTATCAGACTAACTCTTTTGTTATGTTTGACATATTCCTAGTGGGATATGTTATTAAGTCCCCTAGCCTAGTAGACGTTAGTGTTTTCTTAGGGTAGCTGAGTTGTTCTAGCTTAGATCTAGACATGCATTTGGTGGGGATGGCTCTTTGACAAATTCTGACATGACGGAGGTGTCAACATAGGCATTTTTCATCATCATAACCACTTGAACTTCACACCTGCATGTAAATCTTCCCCTATTTGTGTCGACGGACAATGCTTGGCCCAAATACCAGAATTGTTCCTTCTCCGAGCGGTCCCGCTTATGTTTCCTCCCTGAACATGGTGTGGAATACCCTCGAAAGGGGCTATAATTTCTCATACACTGGAAGGGAAAGTTGGAGTCCCCATTCCAATCTTCAAGGCTGGTCTGAGGTTGCCAACGATGGACTTTTTCGACAAGGTAATGCATCAATATGGCTTTCACATGGATGACTTGACTCCAAACGTTGTGAACAAGAATGTTGGTTTTGAACTCGTCTGTCGGACCCGTGGAGTTCTGCCATAGTTTTAGGCATTCAAAGCTTTCTTCAATTCTTCTACTCAGTCCAGTTCTCATACTTTTTCCCAAAGGCAGGGTGTTCATGTCTTTATCATTAACAAAAAATCTCCAAAGAAGAACTGGCAAGACCGGTGGCTCCGGGTAAATCACAACCTTGTTGATTTTGGCTGTCCTCGTTTGACTACACTTTCCGATCGGGAACCAAAACTATGGGGGTGCTAGTGCTACTGTGGCACAAGCATTGAAGACCATTTGGATCAATGGAGAGTATTGGGAGGATTACATGTTGGTTGCAGTTGGGATGAGCGCAACTTGTAGGGCTCAGGGGATGATGCCTTAGTTCTATGGTGAGAAGGACACTAAGTACCTCTCCTTCCCCCACCCCTTAGATTGTTGTTTTCTTGTGTGTTTTGCGAAATTTGTCAGCTTGTTTCTCATTTGCAGGTCATGAGAGGATCCTTACCTTTGAGATGGTGATGAGGGGCCACTTTCAGGGCACCTGCCAATACCGGGAAGTGCCCTTTGTTGAGACAATCCCTCCACCGGTCATCCCGACCGTGCCTTGGCTCTTGTCGTCCCTCTTGTTGCTTCTCCGCCCAGGTATGATTCTCCTGTTGGTTAGGCATTGATTAAAGTGTCTGTTGGTGGTGTTTCTCATGAGGACCCTTTGCCTTCTAATACAGAAGAGGAGGATACATCGACCGTAATGACTCAACATAGCACCTGTGTGGACTCCAAATAATGGATTTCCTAGCTGGATTTTTCGCTTGCAGATTCTGCTGAGGTCAGCTCCTCGGGTCTACGCCTTCTTAAGAGACAGAACATGGATATCCTTTTAGGGGGGATACTGTAGTGGTTGACATCCTTGATGATGACACTCCAAAACAGTAAAAGGAGATGGGAGAAGAGGAAATTAAACTGCCCCGTGAACCTAAAGAGGATCCAGTAGAAACTGTTGCCTCAGACATTATTCGCGAAGGTGCTCCAAACTCACCAGTCCTACTTCTGACTGGGGAGGGTACTACCGTATATGTGCCAGGATGGGGGATAACCCGGGAATATTGACTTTCCCAAAATGCGACGACATATGATTGGGGTTCCCTTGCTTTTCCTCCTGCTACCATCGAGGATTTGGAGCTTCTCTCTAACTCACATTTTTCGAACAATCATTTATATTCAGCTGCACAAGTTGGTTCATACATGGTGGTGACTGCCTCTCGCCTTCATCAGAGCGGTTATAGTTCGAGTGAGCTTGCTTCGATTAAAGCTAAGCAAGATGAAATGAAAGCGGGGTTGCTGGAATTAGAGGGGAGAAGCGATTGTTCAAGGGGCGCTAGGATCTTTAGCGGGGGAGAAGGTGTCCTTGGAGGACAAGGTGGTTGCTTTAGATGTGTCGATGGAACGCTTTTCTCAACGGATCGAGGTTTTAGTAAAGGAGAAGAAGGTGTTGGAGAGCCAGGCAGATTGTGTTAATAAGTGGTTTGAGGAGGAGATTACAAGTAGAAAAGTTGTAGAGGAAGATTTAGGGTGGTTGTTTCAGAAGGGCATTGTACAGGAGGTAGATAAGGTTGTCGAGAGTGCTGACTTTGCATTGGGGGTTAAGCGGATGAAGTTGGTGTGTGTAGCTGGCAATGTGGAGAATGGAAAACAGGCGATTCGGGAGTAGTTTGCCGTTGGAAAGATTGTCTCCGGGGAACCGAACGTTACTGTGGAGCATTCTCAGGCGATGCATGGTGTTGTAAAGTCATTTATGGAGACATAATTTGCCTCTTACCTTCTCTTAGATGAGCTGGACATAGGAGGCCTTCGCCAATTGTTTGATGATCCTGACACAAAAGAGGGTCAGCCTGAAGGTGGCTCTTTTTACGCTGGACCTTCCTCCACCCCTCAGTAAGTGATGGCTGTTTTTCCTTTTTTATTGTTTGATTTTTAAGATGGTATTTGTATTTCCATGGTGTTTGTTGAACAATGTTTGAAACAATGTCTGGCTTTCTTCCTTAGGCCTGTGTGGTCATTTCCAAATCATGGGGGTTTTCCGGGTTAGATAATTTGTTCTCTTTGTTTCTTGTGTGATAGTTTGCTTTTTTTTTTTATCGTGTTTCTCATTTGTTTGTTGTCTTGGATGGTTTGTGTTGGCCATCCATAGTTTGGATTCTATCCAGAGGTTAGTGTTGGCCTATGGAGGTCTCGGTCATGGTTATTGTTTTCTTGACAAGTTTTTAGGGCCCAGAGCATCTGTTTTGACAAACTCAACGCTCGCTCTTGGGTCAGTCTTTGTGAGTCGAGGCTTTAGCTAGTCTTTAGGTGCGAACTCTGGTTCATTCGTTCCATTAAGGTGTCTTTTCTAGCTAAAAGCCTTCTCTTTGGGGCTTTGCTCTAAGCCAGGGGCCAAGGGGAGTTGTACTCCGACTCTTTTCATCTAACCGAGACCGAGATTGTCACCTTGGGGTCTAAGAGCTCAGGTATTATGCATTTCAAGGGAAAGGTTATGATCCTTTAAGACCTTTTACTTGTCGTGATCAAGAGTTGTAGCTCTCCCGACGTCGTCGACATGTTTATTAGGGAGAAGTGATGAGCCCTTGAGGCCTATGATTGTGTTTTTCTCACTGGTTGTGTATTGGGTGGTCCGGTTGATCAGGCTGTCTTTATTTTCCATTTGTACGAAAGCATGTCGATACTCGTTCATTACAAATTGTCTTTTCATTGAATATTTTTTGGTGTCTTGGAGACATCTACATCGTTAGATCAATATTGGGAGTCCGATAGTTTTAGCTATTTTAGGTCTAACTCTTGGAATGACTAATTGGGGTGTGATTATCCGTCAGAAGTTTGATCACTTGGACCTTTCCCTTGATTCCCCTGAAGTTAAGACTAATGACTTAGGCTCTGGGGCTCCCAAGTCATAGGGACACGTTCTTATTCTTGGTCTTTCGACGGCTCCTGCCTACGAGCTCTCCAGCGTTCGTGTTCGAGCTGTGATTGGATGTTTTTGGGATGGTCGTCTTTCGGAAGACGATCTTCAAATTCCTCCATTTTCCTGCTTTAGTTGCATGGTTATCACCTTTGGGTGGTTTTACCTCCTTCTGCATGACTTTTTCATTGATAGCTCTATTTTTTGCGAGGTTATTGACTAGATGTCATCCTGGGGGAAGCCTCTGCCAGTTGTGGACTCTTACAATTGTAGTGAGCCTCCTTTCCTCGTCTTCTTTTTTAGGGCAGTTTCCTACCCTTGCTGCTCTAGCACTGGCGATTCCTTGGTTGTGTTTCCCGTTGAGCTTCCTAACTTCACGCGTGTGTTTCCTCGTTTCCTCCTTTACCATGATCGGTGCCCTTTTTGCACGAAGACATGTGGGTATGCTCAGTGATTTCTAGCCTCTCTTGGTGTTCATGTTGACAATCATCAATGTTTCTAGAGTGGTGATGTTGTTACTATCGCGCCCTTCTCCCCCAAGTTGTTCGTTTGTGATTGGCATCCTTTCCTCCTGTCTTGGGTGTGGTTATTTGTTTTTTTGCGCTTAACCGTATGGGTGGTAATTGCTTTTGTGCGTTGCTTTCTTGGGATGTGTAACATCCGGATTCTCAGGTATCTTATTTTAAGTATTTATCTTGAGTTTTAGGGAGGGACTCGGCGAGCAGGCGCTCAGACTCGCCGAGTAGGATCACGATTTCTTGTCCGGCTTAATGATCGGACTCGACGAGTCGATGAGTGGACTCGGAGAGTCCGCTCTATAAAGTGAAACCCTAAATCTCAGGGTCTAAGCCCTATTTAAAGGCCCTTATGGCCGTCATTTGCGGCCACTACTCCCCTGTGAAAACCCTAGAGAGCAAAGAGAGCTTAGAGAGCATTTTGGAGGCTAATTCTTCATCCTTTGGTGTGGTCTTGCAAGAAGGAGTGGAAAAATCCAAGCTAGATCGATTGTGGAGCTTGGATCTATGTTGTTCACACCGAGATTCACGTTTTGAGGTACAAGATCCTTTCCTATTTCGTGTATTTGATAGAATTCTTGAATCTAGGGTTTCCTTTGCACAATTTTGAGTTAGATTGTGAAGCATATGAGGTCCCTTTAGGTATAGATGATAGATCTGGACCTTGAGTGGTCGAAAAGATCCTAAGCTTCCAGCTTTATGAGGTTTCCTGTGAGCCTTGAGAGTAGAACCCCATTTTAAAGGTTATTTCTCCATTTTTGGTCTTATAAGCATTGCATGAATGTAAAGTTTGAACCTTTACGTGAATTTCGAGTGTTAGAAGGTTAGATCTATTGGTTAGTGAAGCAGATCTGACCTCAAAAGATTGTTTGAGTGTTTTCATGGGAGGAACTCGTCGAGCCCATAAGGACTCAACGAGTCGAGTTGGGTTGCCCCGTGATTCGCGACCTGTGATAACCCGTTGAGTGTAGGGTTGATTCAACGAGTCGAGTGAGGACCAGGGGCGAAGAGGATATGCATGGACTCGCCAATTCACACGAGTGCACTCGACGAGTCTGGTCAAAGTTTAACCGTTGACTTTTGTTGGCTTTTAGGGTTTGGTCAATGTTAGGGACTTTGAGCCATGAGAGGGGTAAAATGGTCTTTTACCCTTCTGAGAGTGCTAAGAGAGGCATTAGTCTAGCCTTAAGGGTTGTATTGATTAGAGTGCTTATTCCACGTGATTAGGCGGGGGCTAGACCAGATTTTACCGAGTTCGAGATTTATCGAGTTACTCAAGGTGAGTCTTCTCATTATACTTTACCTAGAGTGGTAATTAGAGTTATATGACAGAGTATCTTGTATGTTATTTATGTGATTGTGATACATTGCATTGTTTCTATGTGATTCATGCCATATATGTTCCAGAGTTACATAGTTAGAACCGGAAGGTTCACAGAGTTAGGACTAGAGGGTCCATAGAGTTAGGACCGGAGGGTCCATAGAGTTATAGCCTTGAGTGGCTCTTATGTGTGATATATGAAATTTTGGATAACTCACTAAGCATTTATGCTTACAGTGTTGTGTTATGTGTTTCAGGTACCAGTGAGGATCACGGGAAGGCGTCGACATGATCAGTACACACATGAGGAGTTTTTATACATTATGATCTTGGGGTTGTGTTTCTATGGATGGATATGTGATACAATGACATTTTTATAATATTTACGAATGAAAGTATGTTTTGAAAATGTGAAAAATTGTTTGAAATTTTTTGGTGTTACAAGTTAGTATCAGATCCTTGGTTTGAGGGATTCGGGCGCACCTTCGGGCATATCTGAACTCAAACTGAGGATTTGAGAGATTTTCAAAATAAAAATCACAAATTTTTTTTCAAGGAGTAAAAAAGTTTTGAAAAGAGCAAAGCAGAGTAGTGTGTACGATCAGCCAGCGCCCGAACGGTGATTTCCCAAAATACCCTTATATTATGTGTTGTGAGATATCAGATAATATGTTATGCATGCTAGAGTAGGCTAGGTATTCTTATTAGGACTAGAGTGGCCTGATTTGTGATGCCTTAGCCTAGGGGTTTTGCTGCTAGAAGATGCTTGAGAGTGAGTAGATAGGAGCGAGGAGCTTATAAGAGATCTGCTAGAGAGTAGACTATGCATAGTGAGAGTAGAGTACTTGGGATTTGGGATCCTAGGAGGAGGACTTGGGGTTAATACTGATGTGGTGTGGACAGTAGTATTGGGCCCGTACTACCAAAGACACCGGATCAGTGTGCAGCCCAAGTAAGAATCCTTAGGGTACCAGGGATCGAGTAGGAATGGGATATCGAGTGTGTGTACACTCGAGCGAGTCTATGATATTTTGTGTTGTATTTCAGAGAGACATCATGGTTGGGACATGCCACACCCCTGAGAGCAGTGGTGTTAGTGATGAGGAGATCCGCAGGTTGATTCATGAGGAGGTGGCTGCTGCCATCCGAGCTGAGATACCGTATATGCTTGGGTCTATCAAGACCACTCTGATCGAGACTTTTGACGAGCATTACGCTGCTCTTTCTGATGTTGCTGTTGCTGTGGCCACCGTAGTCGTCGCTGCTGCAAGGCCACATGGGGGTGACTCGTTGCTGTACCGAGAGTTCAGCAACACGAAGCCACCAGAGTTTGACGAGATGCAGGATCCGATCACTGCGATGAGATGGATTTCTGATATTGAGGGATGCTTCTATACGTGTTCTTGTCTGGAGCATCTGAGAGTCCGGTTCGCGCTGAACCAGATTCGCTTGGGAGCGAAGGACTGGTGGAAGTTTGTGACAACGCACTATTCTTCTGTAGAGCTTGCTGCGGTGACCTGGGAGAGGTTCACAGCTATGTTTCGTGAAGAGTACGTTCCCCCGGTGGAAAGGGAGCGTTTGGCCCAGGAGTTCTTGACCCTCAAGCAAGGTACTGAGTCTGTTACAGTGATCACTAGGATGTTCCATGAGAGGGCAATGTTTTGCCCTGAGCATGTGTTTTCCGAGTAGGCACGCATGAGTCGGTATTTGAGCATTCTGAGGAGAGACATACGCGAGTTCATGGCGAACTCGTCATACTGGACATTTACCGAGCTTCAGGAAAATGCCTGGAAGAGGGAGATTGAGCTCGAGACTCAGTCCAGGGAGGAGGCGGAGTCTCAGGGGAGGGATCGGCGACCGGCACAGTCCCAGCCGACAGCCAAGCGGGCCAAGCCCGCCGATTCGAGATTAGGGAATCAGAAGGGCCGAACTTGTGGTAAGTGCGGAAAGAGTCATGAGGGGGTTTGCAGAGCAGGGTCTTGCTACAAGTGTGGCAAGGAGGGGCACATGGCCAAAGTTTGCCCCAAGGGGTTTACAGTCTATTTTCACTTCAACCAGACCGGACACCGGAAGGACGAGTGTCCGCAGTTGCGGGGGTCAGCACATGGCGCATCGCAGAAGGCCTGCCCCTGCTGCCGTTCGAGCTACAGAGAGTTGGCCAAAGAAGGCCGAGGCGCCAAAGGCTCGTAGGAGAACCTTCTAGTTGACAGCGGGGGAGGTCCGTGCAGCGCCCGATGTTTTGACTGGTATGTATTCTTTCATCTATTTATTTTGAGTTTGTGGTATTATGCTTATATTATGATGTGCATAGGTACATTTTCTTGTGAATTCTGTACCTGCTTTGGTGTTATTTGACTCGGGTGCGAGTTGGTCTTTTGTGTCGTTAGCCTTGATTCAGCACATCAGTATCTGTCGGGAGGCGTTGAGTCAACCTTTGCGAGTTTCCATAGCTGCAGAGAGAGCGGTGTATGCCACTGATGTGATTCAAGGATGTGTACTCGAGATATTCCAAATTGAGTTTCCGATTGATTTGGTCCCGATTGTGATGGGAAATGTATGTGTCATCGTGGGTATGGACTGGTTGAGCAGGTTTGGAGCGGTTATCGACTGCAAGCGACAACTGGTGACCATACAAGACCCTAGTGGGGGAGTTCTTACAGTTTATGGCGAGGGTACCCATTATGGGTCAACATTTTGTTCGGTCGCTAGAGCGAGGCAGAGCCTACAACAGGGCTGTAGCGGGTTTGTGGCTTATGTGGTGGATACGAGAGTAGATGCAGAGAGACCGAGGTCGGCCGATGAGGTCTCGATAGTGCGTGAGTTCCCAAAAATTTTTCTTGAGGAGTTGCCAGGAGTGCCTCCCGAGAGGCAGGTAGAGTTCCGTATCGATTTGGTCCTGGGGGAAGCGCCTATCGCCAAGGTGCCCTATCGCCTTGCGCCACCAGAGATGCAGGAGTTATCCTCACAGCTGAAGGAGCTGCTGGGGAAGGGGTTTATTGGGCCGAGTAGCTCACCGTGGGGAGCGCTGATCCTTTTTGTCAAGAAAAAGGATGGTTCACACCGGATGTGCATTAATTACCGGGAGTTGAACAAGCTGACGGTCAAGAACCGTTACCCCTTACCGAGGATCGGCGATTTGTTCGATCAGTTGCAAGGAGCGTCTTGGTTCTCCAAGATTTATTTGAGGTCTGGATATCATCAGATGAGAGTGCGTGAGGGGGATATCCAGAATACAGCGTTCAAGACTCGTTATGGGCATTACGAGTTCGTGGTGATGCCTTTTGGGCTCACTAATGCACTGACGACATTCATGGATCTCATGAATAGGGTGTGCAGGCCGATGTTGGATCGTTCGGTGATCGTGTTCATTGATGACATATTGGTATATTCAAGGTCCAGAGAGCAGCATGAGAAGCATTTGAGGGAGATCCTCAGATTTCTGAGATCGGAGAGGCTTTACGCCAAATTCTCCAAGTGCGATTTCTGGTTACAAGAGGTCCAGTTCTTAGGACACCTCGTCAACCAAAATGGGATATTGGTCGATCCGGCCAAGTTGAGGATGTGATGAGTTGGGAGGTGCCGAGATCCCCTTCAGAGATCAGGAGTTTCCTGGGGTTGGCCGGTTATTATCAGAGATTTATCAAGGATTTCTCCAGGATTGCTGTTCCTCTCACCAGGTTGACCCGGAAGGGCGTGGCTTTCAGTTGGGGCCCGGAGCAGCAGGCCTCATTCGAGACACTTCGCCAGAGATTATGTGAAGCCCCAGTGTTAGCCCTTCCGTAGGGGATGGAGGATTTTGTGGTATATTGTGACGCGTTGATATCGGGATTGGGTGCAGTGCTGATGCAGAGAGGACATGTGATAGCATACGCATCGAGGCAACTGAAGCCTCATGAGACGAGGTATCCTACTCACGATTTGGAGTTGGGGGCCGTGGAGTTCTCCCTCAAGATCTGGCGTCACTATTTGTATGGGGTTCGGTGTACCATATACATGGACCATAAGAGCTTAAAGTATCTGATGGATCAGCCCAACCTGAACATGCGCCAGAGGAGATGGTTGGATGTGGTAAAGGATTATGAGTGCGAGATCCTGTACCACCCGGTCAAAGCTAACGTTGTAGCCGATGCCTCGAGTCGTAGGGAGGAGAGTACCCCGATACGGGATGTTTGTATGAGGTTGACAGTGATGACTCCGGTGTTGGACACCATTCGGGAGGCCCAGGTAGAGGCCATGAGACCATAGAACCGCAAGAGAGAGTGGGTGATCGGGCAAGTATCTGAGTTCATTGCTAATAGCCGAGGACTTATGACCTTACAGGGCCGGATTTGGGTGTTATTTGAGGGCGGGGCACGTACCATTTTGATGGAGGAGGCACACAGGTCGAGGTTTTTGATCCATCCTGGGGCCACTAAGATGTATTTGGATCTGAAGAAAGATTATTGGTGGCCCTGTATGAAGAGGGATGTAGCATGGTTTGTTGAGAGGTGCTTGACCTGTCGCAGGGTTAAGGCCGAGCACCAGCGTCCACATGGCAAGTTGTAGCCACTTGAGGTTCCCCAATGGAAGTGGGAACAGATTCCTATGGATTTCATCACCAAATTGCCGAGGACCGCAAAGGGTGTCGATTCAATTTGGGTGATCGTCTACCGGCTGACGAAGAGCGCTCACTTTCTTGCTATCAGTGAGAGCTCTTTTGCAGAGAGGCTGGCAGAGTTGTATGTGAGGGAGGTGGTATTGCGGCATGGAGTGCCGATCTTGATTGTGTCAGATCGGGATGTATGTTTCACTTCCATGTTCTAGAAGAAGTTCCACGAGGAGTTGGGCACGAGGATGCATTTCAACACCGCTTACCACCCACAGATGGACGGACAGAGTGAGCGGACGATTCAGACGCTCGAGGACATGCTTCGGGCATGTGTGTTGGACTTCGGAGGGAGTTGGGATACGTATTTTCCGTTGGCTGAGTTTTCATATAACAACAGTCAGCATTCGAGTATTGGTATGCCTCCCTTCGAGTTGTTGTATGGGAGGAGGTGTCGGACACACATCTGTTGGGGAGAGGTAAGGTAGCGAGTGATGGGCAGCACTGAGATAGTGCTTCAGACGACATAACAGATACAACAGGTCAAACAAAGGTTGTTGACAGCTCAGAATCGCCAGAAGAGTTACGCGGATAGGCGAGGATCCGAGCTCGAGTTTCAGGTTGGAGACTTCGTACTCCTAAAAGCGTCTCCTTGGAAAGGAGTGATTTGATTCAAGAAGAGGGGAAAGCTGGGACCCGGTATATTGGTCCATTCAGGGTGACTGCACGGGTGGGCAGGGTAGCATATCGGTTGGAGCTACCTGCGGAGTTGAGTCAGATACATGATACCTTCCATGTGTCTCAGCTGAGGAAGTGTATAGCCGACGAGTCGGCGGTGGTACCATTGGAGGATATTCAGGTGGATGCGATCCTGAATTATGTTGAGAGGCCAGTCCCGGTGTTGGATCGGAAGATCAACGTTTTGAGAAACAAGGAAGTGCCATTGGTTCTGGTTTAGTGGTGGCATCGAAAAGGGTCCGAGCTTACCTGGGAGCCGGAGGCGGAGATGCGGAAGCTTCAGCCAGAGTTGTTTGTAGAATGAGACTTCGAGCGCGAATTCTGATTCTAGTGGGGGGGAATTATAACATCCGGATTCCCAGGTATCTTATTTTAAGTATTTATCTTGAGTTTTAGGGAGGGACTCGGCGAGTAGGCGCTCAGACTCGCTGAGTAGGATCGCGATTTCTTGTCTGGATTAATGATCGGACTCGACGATTCGATGTGTGGACTCGGCGAGTCCGCGCTGTAAAGTGAAACCCTAAATCTCAGGGCTTGAGCCCTATTTAAAGGCCCTTATGGCCGTCATTTGCGGCTACTACTCCCCTGTGAAAACCCTAGAGAGAAAAGAGAGCTTAGAGAGCATTTTGGAGGCTAATTCTTCATCCTTTGGTGAGATCTTGCAAGAAGGAGTGGGAAAATCCAAGCTAGATCGATTGTGGAGCTTGGATCTGTGTTGTTCATATTGAGATTCACGTTTTGAGGTACAAGATCCTTCCCATTTCGTGTATTTGATAGATTCCTTGAATCTAGGGTTTCCTTTGCACAATTTTGAGTTAGATTGTGAAGCATATGAGGTCCCTTTGGGTATAGATGATAGATCCGGACCTTGAGAGGTCCAAAATGTCCCAAGCTTCCAACTTTATGAGGTTTCATGTGAGCCTTGAGAGTAGAACCCCAGTTTAAAGGTTATTTCTCCATTTTTGGTCTTATAAGCATTGCATGAACATAAGGTTTGAACATTTACGTGACTTTCGAGTGTTAGAAGGTTAGATTTACTGGTTGGTGAAGCAGATCTGACCTCAAAAGGTTGTTTGAGTGTTTTCATGGAAGGAACTTGCCGAGCCCATAAGGTACTCGACGAGTCGAGTCGGGTTGCCCCACGATTCGTGACCTGTGATAACCTGTTGAGTGTTGGGTTGAATCAGCGAGTCGAGTGAGGACCAGGGGCGAAGAGGACATGCATGGACTCGCCGATTCACACGAGTGCACTCGACGAGTCTGGTCAAAGTTTGACCGTTGACTTTTGTTGGCTTTTAGGGTTTGGTCAATGTTAGGGACTTTGAGCCAGTAGAAGGGTAAAATGGTCTTTTACCCTTCTGAGAGTGATAAGTGAGGGATTAGTCTAGCCTTAAGGGTTGTATTGATTAGAGTGCTTATTCCATGTGATTAGGCGGGGGCTAGACCAGATTTTACCGAGTTCGAGATTTACCGAGTTACTCGAGGTGAGTCTTCTCATTATACTTTACCTAGAGTGGTAATTAGAGTTATATGACAGAGTATCTTGTATGTTATTTATGTGATTGTGATACATTGCATTGTTTCTATGTGATTCATGCCATATATGTTCCAGAGTTACATAGTTAGAACCGGAAGGTTCACAGAGTTAGGACTAGAGGGTCCATAGAGTTAGGACCGGAGGGTCCATAGAGTTATAGCCTTGAGTGGCTCTTATGTGTGATATGTGGAATTTTGGATAACTCACTAAGCATTTATGCTTACAGTGTTGTGTTATGTATTTCAGGTACCAGTGAGGATCACGGGAAGGCGTCGACATGATCAGTACACACATGAGGAGTTTTATACATTATGATCTTGGGGTTGTGTTTCTATGGATGGATATGTGACACAATGACATTTTTATAATATTTACGAATGAAAGTATGTTTTGAAAATGTGAAAAATTGTTTGAAATTTTTTGGCCTTACAGGATGTGTGCGGTAGCCCAAGTGGCGATAGCAAGAAGTGGTTTTGCCCGTGTGTTTAGGGTTGTTACTGTTGCTGAACCGCTGGTTGTTCTAAACTTTACCGTACCATGTATTGTTGATAAGATGGCCTATAGCCGGAAGAAGGCAGTTCGTCGTAGGATCATATCGTCTTTTGACATGTGTTTAACTATCGAGAACTCGATTATCCTTGTTACCGATTCCTTTCCATCGTAGATAAGGAGTGTCAACGAGTGGTTTATGGTCCCGAGCGGGCATAGCTTGTGTCCTGTGAAATCAAAGATTGGGGCTCGGGTTGGGGGTTTTAGGCTCCTCTTCCAGCAATGCAGGAGTCGTTTGAAACAGTGCTCGTAGAGGACATCGATGATGCTACCTCCGTTAACCAAGGCTTTCCAGATCTGATGTTGTTGCATGAGGGTGGGGATTATGATTGGGTATGTGGGGTCCCAGTCGGGCGCTCATGGGTCTTCTGGTGAGAAACTTATGTTGAGAGTATCGTAGGGTGAGTCGTCGATGCCATTGGCTGGCAGCTGACCCCTGACTCTGTTCTTGGGCCTTATAACTGCAAAGATTTCCTCCTTTTTGATTGGTTGTTTATTCGCCTCTTTTTGGGTTCTCCCGTCTTTCCGCTCGGCTTCAAACTTTGATCGTAGAGTCTTTGAAATTTCCGTTAAGTATCCACTGAGTTTCTTGTCTTCTACTTCTCTTTTTAGGATCACGCACTCTCTAGTTTCGTGCATGTTGCTCTTGTGGTATTCGCGCTATTTGCTTTTCTCTTTTTCTGTCTACTGAGGGGTTTTTCTACCTCATGTACTTCCATCTTATGGCTCCTGGGCTCGTCTTTGATGAATGGGCGGAATCTACGAGATGATTGTCTCGAATGTCTGCTATGTTTATCATGGCTTCCATCATTTCTCTCCTTGTGGCTATCACGGTAGTGGGAGCCAACTGATTCTTGTTTGAGGTAAGCGTTCGCTACAACTTTTAGATTAGCTTGTTTGCGTTCTTCTTCCTCGATTTTCCTGAGGTATTTTTCGACCCTGTATTTGAGCTTGTCCCTAGATTTTGGCACTGTTCCTTGTATTTTCCTTAATAGGGGGCCTGGGAGTAGCTCCTGGGCGAAGGCGGCCGTGACTAGAATTTCCTTGTAACTGGGGACGCTCAGTGTTACGAGGGTAAACCGGTCATAGTATGCTTGGATGGATTCTCCTTCTTTTTGCTTGCATGCCATGATAGAGTTGGAATCTCCTTTGACTTTCCTTAACTGCATGAAGTTGTGGAGGAAAAGATACCTCAGCTGTTCAAAGGTGGAGATACTTCCCGGACGTAGCGCCTTAAACCATTTGCTAGCGTTTCCTGATAGCGTGATCGGGAAGTAGGTGTAGGTAAATGTTTTGTGCATCCGAAGGGATGTCATCGTCCACTCGTAGGTGTCTACGTGTTCGTCAGGATCTATCGTGTTGTCATACCTTAGGATGTTTGGTATCATTGCGGAATGTGGTATTTCATACCGTAATTGCTCTTAGCAGAATGTCAAGCTAATACTAGTTACGGGGCTGTTCATGTGTGGGTAGTTGGGTGCTCTGCTGACCATCACCTATTGTACGTGGTATGGGCTATTGTACCATTAGCTATACTCGTAATAGTACCCGTGGTTGTAAATGGTTTCTTGAGACATATACGATGCATGTGTGGAGTATGCGTGCATTGGCTAATTCACTTGTGAGCTCAACTTCATTGGCCTCGTAGTGTGTGAGTTCATCCTCTGCGTTGGTGTGCCTTGAAATTTGTGGGTTTGTGGCTGCTTTAAGGGTACAAGCCTTGGTAGTGGTATGAATACGGGTTGAATGGTGGTTGTTGTGCAAAAAGTGGGATATGGCCATCGGGGAAGACTGATGACCTACAGGTGGTGCGGCTGATAGAATGGTGCTAGGAGACCAGGCGCTGGTCCCCACTTGTCGCGTCGATGAATATGGTCGATTTCTTGTTTGTTGAGATTGGTTGGTCGACGCTCTTTGAGGCGCTGTGGTGGTAGTCGTGGTTGGATGCTCTGTTGTGACGGGTGCTGGTCGCCATAGATTAGCGATGAACTCCACCGCGGAGCCGACTGGCGGCATCATCGACGTTTGTATGAGTGGTTGCCTTTCGAGTGTCAACGGACCTCTTTTGTCGAGGGACGGAATTGGTCTAACTGGGCTAGCATCGTCACCTTCCTACCATATCAGTCCTTTATCCGCCATTTTCGGCGCCTGATGTTGTGAAGCGGGTTGTGTCGTACTGGGTTCATGTCCGGATGGCGCCAACTCTTATGATATGTCTCTAGTTTTATTCCATCTCTTTGAAGGATGGAATGAAGGGCCTAAGAATCACAATAAATGAAACAAAATCGTCACTCTTCGTCTGGGAGGCAGTCCCGGAAAGAAGCTCCGACAATCAAGTCAGTTGGTCTCTTGGAGAGAATGTGAAAAAGGGTTATGTAAGAGTTTAAGGGTGGTGTTTTTTTATCCCTTCTCTTGGAGGATAAGGGACCTTTTTATACCTGTGGCCAAGGGGATAAATCCCCAATAATATCTTCTACATTTTCAGGTTTGGCAGGGATAGAAGGCCTCCAATTGGTAGATCGTGCTCCGTGGGTGGTTGTTTGCTATTGGTGTAGGTTTGCTAGGAGCGGCGCCTTGAATGCTACACATATCGCTCTGGGAGGCAATTGGTACTATTTCGTATTGATGTTAACCTTTGCACTTGGGCGTTGAGGAACGAATACGGGATCGCGAGGGAGAGGGCAAGAACGCGGTGTTAGGCATATGCTGTCCTTTGCCCAAACTGTCCATTAGACTAATGGTTACGTTATGTTTGGCGTATTCCTGGCGAGATACATTATCAGGATTCTTGCTTAATGAAGGAGCAGTCACTTGGAAGAGTTCCAAGAAGAAGACGGTGGCAGCATCCAAGTGCGAGTCATAGTATATAACGGCTAGTGAGGTTGTAAAAGAAGTTACATAGTTGAAGAATTTCATTGGTGATCTTGGTGTCGTTTCGAGCATCAAGGATCCTTTGGGAATCTTCTGTGACAATGAGGGTGTAGTCGCACTGACTAAAGAACCCAAGGACCATGGTAACTCAAGACATATACTTAGGAAATTACACTACGTAAGACATTGAGAAGAGGATGGCGACATTATGGTGAACAAAGTGTTGTCAATGGAAAATCCAGCCGATTCGTTCACAAATCCATTATCGAGGATCAATCATGATAGTCATACTAGATCTAGAGGCATTAGATTTGTTGATGATATGGTGTAGTTGTTTAGTTTAACAATCTTTGAAACATTTAGCAGTATGAATTGTAACCAAATTGATGTTTATTTTGTGGAGACTTAATAAAGTGCTAGTAATGTTATCATTCCTGATAATTTAATACTGTGTTTCACCTTTTCATGTTCAAAAACCACTTCCTTAGTATTAATTTTCTCAAACCTCCACAGCCGGTCATAATCTAGGAAGTAAGTAGTGATTCAAGACTATCATGAGTATTGGTAGATTGACCATAGTGATTGGGCATAACATAGGGATTGTGCCAACACAGATGAGTACTTAATGGAGATTTAAGTATTGGAACGACCCGTACTTATATATTACTTTATGGATATATATAGTCACGAGTAATTTATGATGATAATATCTTCTATTCTTCAAACTGAGATACATGTGCGTTTTTTCTCTATGATTTTATTATGTATTGGTGTACTCCAACACCATCCATAACTGGTAGCAATAATGCATATATCCATGTATGATATGATGAAATATAAAAAACTATGTAGTCAAAGTTTATTTATCCCTTCTGCCTTAACAGGAGAAGCGATATATATGGGCCCCTTCATGATTTGGTGTTGACATCATTAATACTTATCTGGGTCTTGACTGAAATTATTGTGTTTAATTTAGTTGTCAAATGTAGTCATCACAAGTCTAATGTTTCCTGCATGGCTGTAATCCAATCAACATGTTTTAATGCTTCTTTGATGGATTTGGGTTCAACCATTGAGATAAATGCCAAGAAATGACATTCATTTTGAACACTTGTGGCAGATCGAGTTTGTACACCAGCGTTTGGATTTCCAATAACTTGGTTCGAAGGATGATCGTGGTCCATATATGTAATCTCGGAAGCTCTTGTACAGCAAAAGATCCAATGTCAACAATGGGATTATGTTGCTCCACCTGAACTGTTTGAACTTGTGGATGATGCTCCCTTTGAACTTCTGTACCGGATAGGTTGATATCTTCATCAGATGGGAAATCAAAGAAATTTGCATCGTCATTGTTTTTTATCAGATTAGAGTCAAATTTGGAAGTTGCATCTTGGAATCCATCCATATTTGATTCAAGGGAAGGTTGACCATTCTCCCCCTCAACCTACAAAGGTTGAAATTGTTCAGAATCAAATGGAGGAATGGTTGGAGTAGGAACTGAAACAGTTTGAGAAATAGGAGCTGTAGAGGATGAGGTTTTCCTTGATCGAGATTCCGAATCAAGAGTTGTTTATGAGGGTCCAAAAAGGGTTTCAAAGTCAACTTCATGAACTATTTAAGGGTTCGTACAATGTGGTGAAGGAGCATCAGGCTCTAAAATGTGAGTTGTAATATGGGTTGGACATGAATTCTGAACAAAATTGTCATCAAAGGTGACATCAAAGCTCTCTTCTATAACTCGAGTACGTCGATTAAGAACTCTATAAGCTTTTGATTTTTCAGAGTAACCAAGAAAAATGGGTTCATCAGCTTTGGTTTGAAACTTTGTAAGCTGATCACAGTTGTTTATGATCAAGCATCGACATCCAAAAATATGAAGAAAGGAAATACATGGATTTTTACCGTTCATTGCTTCGCACGGTGTCATGTTGAAGCTTCGATTGATAATACTCCTATTTTGATTGAAGCATGTAGTTGAGACAGCTTCAGCCCAAAGATAGAGTGGAAGATTGGCAAAGTTATGCATGGATCGCGCAACTTCAACAAGTGTTCTGTTGCTTCATTCGACTACACCATTCTGTTGTGGAGTGTATGGAGTAGAGAAGTTGTGGTCAATACCCTTCTCGGTAAGAAAATTCTCTATAGAGGCATTGGTGAATTTCAAACCATTATCACTTCGTATTCGCATTACCGGAAATTTGATGAGAACTTCAATTGCTTTGATGAAGTTGATGAGTTCGGAGGTGGTTTCTGATTTGAGCCTTAGGAAGAAGACCCAAGTGAACCTACTAAAATCATCCACAATCACAAGATTGTATTTTTTGTGATGTAGACTCTCTACCGTTGAGGGTCCACACAAGTCAATATGCAGAACTTCTAACGGATATGAGATGGATTTTTCAATGATAACAAGATGAACCTTCTTTGATTGCTTTCCACACTCACATGCACCACATAAATGATCATTCTCGAACTTGAGGAGTGGCAAACCTCTTACCATTTAACCAGAAACAAGATCATTCATATATCAGAATTTTAGATGAGCAAGCCTTCTATGCCTAACCAGCTGACGTCGGGGACAACTTTTGAAAGTATTTAAAGTTGGGGCTTGCCAATGATCATGTTCATGTCAATAGGATACATGTTTTTGTTGTGGTTTGACTTGATTAAACAGTCCTTCCGGTCATCTATCATGACATATGTGACAACCCAAGTGTTCCCGTTACATTTTCCCCGTTACCGTTAATGGAATATTCCACTGTATAAAAGTTCCATTAGTTAGAGGGCGTTAATTTAATAAACATTCCATTTGTTTATAATTAATATGCTGTTAAGTCGTGATAAAAGGGAATAAAAACACATGACACACATTTCCATTAAATTGGAAAATGTCAAGTTTTATTATTACGACCACTAAATCGGGTGCGACCAAAAGCCCCGTTTAACGGCAGTATCGGGTAAAATTCCACTGAGCCCCGACTGTGAAACCTATATAAGGGTGAGTGGAGTCCATTGGAGACTTTTTACACAGTCTCTCTATACTCTCTCTCTAGACCCGTTTTCGCCCCGAATCCGCAACCAAATGCTTCCAAATTGTAAGTCTGCTTACCCTAGCTTATTCTAAACATAGTGATTCATGTTTATAGCCCAAAAATCATCCAAGAAGGCATGGGATAAGGAGTTTACGGCCCAGGAACACTCTACGGCCGTAAACCCTTAAAATGGTGCCAAACATGCCTTTAAACTTGCCCTTAAGCTTGGAAACTAATTAGGGATCTAGCCTAGGAGTGTTTAAACATTAAAACTCATGGATTTAGGGGAAAAAGGAGATTTTACGGCCCAATCACAAGCTTAGGCCGTAAACACCTCAAAATCTTGCATTAAGGCCCCAAAAACACTCCCAAACCTCCCTAGGGCTTAACACATAAATTGGGGACTTAGTACTTTGGGTTTAGACCACTTAAACACATCAAAATGAAGGACAAAAAGGAGTTTACGGCCCAGGTCTATACCAAGGCCGTAAACTCCCCAAAACATGCCCAAAATGTGGTTTTTGCCCCCCCCCCCAAATGACCATAGGCTATTTCTATAAAATGCTAGGAAGGATTTAAGGACTTAAACACAAGGAAATATGGGGTGACTTGGAGTTTACGGCCCAAGCATTTATCTAGGCCGTAAACTCCCCAAAACCCACTCAAATGTTGGTTCTAATCCCCCAAATTAGCACCAAACTTCATAAGAAAATTCTAGAAAGGCAATAGGGGCTTTAAACTTCCCAAAACTCTAAGGATTAGAGTTTATGGCCGTAAACTCCCTTAGGAGTGGTCCCTTGGCCGTAAACTCATAGAACATGCCCTTAGAGGCCTCAAACCCACTCATGCCTTTTGGGAAAAGTGCTTAGAATAAATCAATGAGCAAGCTAGAAGCATAAAACACCCAAGAATATGACCTTGGGAGTTTACGGCCGTAAAATCCCTTAGGTTGGGCTGTAAACTCCAAGATTGGTCCATGTTAATGCTTTAAATCCATTCACACACTTGATATTTGAGTTTAGCAAAGTTCCAAAACTGATAAGAGACCCTTAGCACCCTTAAACGCTACCTGGGACCCCAAACACTCAACCAAAAGTGTTTTCCGCTCCTTTGAGCGTGTATAATTGTTTAATTAGTATTAAATATACTAATTGTATGTGAACATATGTTATCATATGTTAAATAGGTCATTGTGTGTGTTCAAGTCCTTGCGTGACACCGAACGCCCAAACGGCACTTTCGTCGGACCTACTTACACCAGGTGAGTTCATACCCATGAATGAACCTTTTTAAATGCTTTTAAATGTTTTATTGGGGGGGGGGGGGAATACAAGTTAAACATGCCAGTTATCATATCAATCACATGTGATTGATAACCCGCATGCACAAGATTTTACCACTAAACACTGTTTTACCGAGTAGACACTATAAATGGCTTTCAAAAAGAGTTTTTCAATTGTTCAAATTCTTACTTTTATTGCTTAACAAAGATTCATTTTCAAACTGATTTATAAAAGATTCCCAAAGATTTCTAAAGGTTTTCACACTTATTTTATCAAAGAATACAAATGCGATTTCCCTGAGTAATAAAGTTTTCAAAGGTTTTCATGAATACTTTTAATTGTTAGTTACTGCTGCTTCACTTATACTTATTTTATACTCCTACTCTGTAACGCTTTCACTTATACCTGAAGTCACTTATACCTGATGACGCTTATACTTATTCACGCTCTTACTTAGTGATACGAGTCTACTTCGCTTATACTTGAGATCGACTCTACTTCACTTATACTCGATACGCTCTTACTTCACTTGTTGCCAGCTCCACTTCGCGATACGCTTATACTTATTCGACACTTATACTTCACTTGTGACCACTCTTACTTCACTTGTTAGACACTCCTACTTCACGAGAATCACTTTTACTTGATACCCACTCAAGCATAGTTAGATGTATGTCTGTGCTTGTATAGATGCATATAAATAATGGTTGAAAGACTTAGGAAGGCTTGTCCGCCCTATTTCCTTTTCTTCGTAGAGATGTGGTCTGGTGGGATCGGATGTCCATCCAAAGGTCGTTTGATTCATTAGTTATATATATATATTATGTACACAAGCATGGACATACGGGTTTACTTCAGTCAATTCAGTTAAGAGTCTCTACCTCAAGTCTACACTTACATTAGAAACCCACTATTGGGAAGTCTCTACCTCTAGTTCTGCACTTTCATTAGAAATCCACTATTTGGGATGCATCTTCAGGACACGGCCTTCTCCGTCGTCTAGTTGGTAACCAGAGTATCCTGTAGGGAGAGCGGACATTGTGTGTATAGATCTATACGGGATTGACACCCCTGCACCCTGACTGCTAGCTACAGTCCACGACTCACCAAGCCAAGGGGTGACAAATGTCACATTATATAGACGCTTGTAGGGCGTCTGGTACTCTAGTGTCGGTTAGTATGGTAACGAGTATCCCGGGTTACCTTATAATTCATGGCTTTAAGGTAACGGTATTTCGCCGGCTATATACACTGTATGCTGGTAACTCATTTTCAGAGTCACACTGTTTTGACCTCACAAGACGTATCCTTCATTTGATGCTGTCTGGGGTCTGTCTCCACTGTATTCACAGAATCCACTGTATTCACTGTGTTCAATATTTTAGACCTCGCTAGACGTATTTTTCGTTTGATATTGTCTGCGGTCTGTATTCATTGTTGTAGACCTTACTAGTTGTACCTTTCATTTGGTACCTTCTGGGGTCTGTGTCTCCACTTGTTAGACTGAACCAGGCGTGTCGTTCGTTTGATACTTTCCTGGAGTCTATGGTTCCTTGCCTTAGTCAGCAGCCCTCACTGCTGAGGCATATGTTATTTCCCTGTCGTCCCTTGCTTCTTTAATAATCGAATTCAGTATTTTGATAATGATAACAATTAAGGGAAAACCACTTTTTACCACATAACACTGACCAGTCTTGGTAGAAGGCTGCTTTGATTAAATAAAATATAGGATTTTCTGGAAAGAACTCTAATACACTTAAACTATTACTTTATAAAGTTATTTGAATGAAATGTCACTAAATGCTTATGAACTCACCAGCATTTGTAAAAATGCTGATACTCGCTTTTCAAATAACTTGTATTCTCAGGTTAGCATTAGACAGGTACATCCCGAAGCTGTTGATGAAGATAGCTTAGTACCGCGTTGTATTTATTCTATTACTTGTATACTTTGATACTATGAAATGTAACCATGTAAAATTATTACTATTAATGCAATGTTTTGTTGTACTTTGATTACTATATGCATGTGTTGTGATACTTGACATGACGTCATCCACCCCAGAACGTTTCCGACGTTCCGGTTTTGGGGTGTGACAGATTGGTATCAGAGCATTGTTTATAGTGAGCTAAGTATATCAATTCATAAAAGATATACAACCTATAAATACAATGAGATAAAACACTCTGACCAAGAATGATACTTTAAAATATAACCATATTTTACCAAAGTATAATAACATCCAGAATCTAAACACTAGAACACAAGTATCACAAGGAGAACAATAATAAAAGTCTTCGAATGTTGAGCACTACAGTCAAACCTGGGCAGTTATGTAATCGTAAGCTGGGATAAATGTAACCTGATCAACTACATTTATCCGAGATGCGATGAACGTGTGCTCGGGAGTGGTAGTGGTGTGCAACAGGTCTGAAACTTACCAACTAGGATTTCTAGAGCCAAACATAAAGTTAAAATACTATGGGAGTATTTTAGAACGCTAAAAGATTCACACTAATCCCAGAAGTCATATTCAGGAGATAAGAAAACAAACAAGAGTTAAAATACCATATGGGTATTTTAGGAAACATAAACAACCTTGCGTGAATAACTAAAAAGATCCTTGTTGATATACCTATAACTACAGAGGGTGTACTCCCAAGGTTATATATAATAAGGATCCCATAGACTAAGAATGTGTGGTTTTGCCCTATTTCCTTTTCCTTGTTTCGATGTGGATCTAGAGTAGTATCACATATTCGAAGGCCTATCGGATCTAAGCTATATATGATTTGTATACCCTGTGTAATCGTAGCAGGACTCGATATGGATCATACAGTGAAATGTTAATAATCCCTTAGGATTCTTTAGACATTTCCATTCTCGCGCGAACCCTGTAGAAAACCCTACCCACACCAGTGCTTGACAGAAGAGTTGAATTCGACCCCGAAGAGATTCATTGAGAAGATTTCCTGTTCGGAAATAAATGAACTGGGTCGAGACTATTGAATGCACCAAGTGCCCATATCCTTTTAGGGACAGTGGTGAGAGATTCGCCTAAACTTCGGAGATTCCCAGTCATCCATCATGAAGTGATGACACCCACAGGTTGAATCAGAAGGAAGGTGGAATAGAAATTCAATATGTCCATACAAGAAGATGGGCCTAGGAAACTACCCAAAGGAAACCAACGCCGATTCCAGTCAAAGATAGGAGGCAGACCGAGGGAACCAGTACATGGAACCCGGGAATTGTCTTTTCCTCGTGTGCGTCACGCTAATACACCCATAAAATAATACAATTTAGTGAGTTAGTGGCTGCACTACTCACGCTATGTGTTAGGTAAATCGTCGTTTCCCGTTGCCAGATACACGATTAGGGTGGATCCCCGCATCTCTATTGAGAGAATTTTAGCTATCTGCCCTTGTGAGCCTCTCTTTCCGCGATTTCGTTCCGAACCGTTCTCAAATCTCTCCAGGCCGGAGAGTGAAACCTTTCCCAGTATAAAGGTAACTTAGTAGGAACGACTCGCATCTTATGGCCTTTTTCGATACTCATACACCTACCTTGATTACCAGGACTACATCACAGGGATGTAGGTCGACACTCAGACAACCAGTACCCGAGGCACGGGAAAAGTTTATGGCTAATACGTTCAGGACAGAAATGTCCAAGGTTAGCCATCGTCTCTGATTACCTTGTATTCCTTTCCGTGTAGGAAAAGCCATGCCACCGAAGAAGCTTAACCAATCTGCAAGCAAGAAACCTGCCCTCTTATTCGATGAAGCTACGTTCCAAGCTGCAGTCTCAGCAACCGTAGCAGCTGTCATGACTCACCTGAATGCTAACACCGCAAATGTTAGCAAGGGCCCTCTCGGGAATTCTGATCCTGGCGATGGACAGCAGCAACCAACACTTCCATACTCAGCCACCCAAGAACCTCCACTGAACCTACTAAAGAGAAAACTCAAGATAGAGGAGGGAAGTACCTCGGCTCAAGGACCTTCCGAAGGGCAACGAGCTGAGACAGTCTATACCCCTATCAATCCTTCCCTCCGAACCTCAAGAAGACCATACCTAGGAGACCTTCCCCACTGCAGCAAGTGCAGCTACCATCATCATGGTGCCTGCCGGGAACTCTTATGTGCTAGGTGCAACATGAAGGGGCATACTGCTCGCGTCTGCAGAACCCCGGTTGAGTTCATTACATCAACCACCAATGTGGCGACCCGTACAGCTTGCCACCTATGTGGTAAAATGGGACACTTCAAGAAGGACTGCCCAACCGAAGAGAAAGACAAAGACACAGAAGGAGCCTAACTCTACTGCTTAGGGAGAAGTGGCAAGGAACTCGTTAGATTTTGGTACGTCTCTCGATCTCGGATAACTAAAATAAGAACAATAAAAGACTAATTCAAATGTAAATTCTTCCCAGTAAGGCGAAAGTCGCAGCACTGTTATAAAATTTAAAATTCATTAGGTAAAACTATAATGGCTAAACATATACGTTACGACCATGTATATTTAAGATGGACAGACCTAGAGTGAGCGAATGCCGCCTGATTTCCTGTTCCTCGTTTGGTTGTGGATTTAGGGTGGGGTCGCTCAGTCAAAAGTCCTCCCCACCTTAAATATACATGACTAGTATATGTGAGGCGATTATAGAAATGCCTTGTAAAAATTCATTCATGAAAAGATACTCTATTTGGAAACACTTAGAACTCCCTATAGTTCCGCGTCGACTCTATCGGTCCAAGTATCCGCGGTAGTGATACATAGGACGAAACCCAAGACGCCTAGAACTAGCGTGCCTGTTTGGCACCTGACTCTATCGATCTTCATTATATAAATTGTCGGAATGTGCCAACTTCGACGACTCTATTGATCATGGTTTGACTTCGCGCAACCATGTGTACATTCTTAGTGCTGTGAGCTTTCTCCATAGCCATATCGGCAAATAAAGGTTCCTCCGAACCCGAACCTAACACAAATAATCACATCTAATGCAATCCGTCAATCGTCCCTCTTACCTCAAACCTTCCGAAGTACCTAAGTGAGGGTACCCCGCGCCGTCGACCGACCCCTCGTAGTCAGATGAACACCGAAGCGAAGGACACTGCAGATACTTTAGAAGGCGACAACCAACCGGAGCATACTCCGTAGATTCCCCCGGGAGACCCGTCGCACCTCGCACATCAGGTTCGTGAACCCAGAGAATAGAACTCATGAGGCTGACCACTATAACCAGGTACACTGCTGGCATCCATCAAGTATTGGCGGTTAAGCCAAGCATGAGCTCTACCACGAACCTCTTCGCAAAACACTTTCACCCTAATCCATAAAATAGAAGCCGGAGGCAAGAGAACCACTACGGGTTGAGCTGTCAAAGTTCCGAGTGAGAAGACTCTATACTCACTAGATTCGACCTAGACCGAGAAAACCCAGAACCTTCAGAGGAGTAGTTGCAGTATATGCTCGCACTGCTTAGGCACTTCGTCCACCGCGTTATAGACGAGTGGTGCCTATCATCCTCCACACCCTCACATGGAGGAAATCGTCGTCGCCCTGTAGACGATGAAATACATTCTCCGAAGTGAACACTAGGATACCGAGAACCACAGGATAACCTTCGCAACCAAGAATATTTGGTCAAAAGTGCGAAAGTAGCTTTGTTAAACCTCGTGACCCAGATCCCGTAGAGGTCGTAGACTTGACACCAGCCCTGGCGTTAGTCGAGGGGTTATGCAGGAATATACGCTTTCCGCACTAGAATAAACCAAGTCTTGGAGAACCCTTGGACTATTAGGTGTTCCACGAATACTATCTTGCGCAGGGATAGTAGAGCCACCTCCCGAGATAGTCCAACACTCGTCTGGTAAAACCCTATCTCCCCGATCCTCAGGGTTTCCGTATCTCAAGCGTCGTTAGTGCAGGTCCATTTTGCACAAGCTTGGGATAGACACTCTATAGCAAACCGATGACCATAGTCACGCAACCCACTCGGCGATCTAGAAAGTCTCTATCAGCCAATTGATGGGAAACACGAAACCAAAGACAACCCGAGCTTCCTAAGAACCAACTTGAAGGACCACACTCACACAGTACGAGTGAGAACGTTAGGGACTTCGGAATGGTGATCACGCCAGTGATGATCTTGCCATAGAAGTACACTATGTTCTAAGTACTGAAAAGCTCTACCCTTCCGAGAGCTTAGGACCGTATGAGGACTCTCATGGAGATTTGGTCCAACCCTATTCAGACCGCTACTACTTTCGGATATACCACAAGACTCACACTCGATCGATCCAATTCTTAGACGTGAGATGCAATTGCCCGACATCACTCTTCGTACCCCACTCATCTAGATAGAATCCGTGGAAAAACTCTAACCTCATGAACACACCCGGCGGAACCCACTAGTTACTCGAGACGGAAACCGCATCCCGTATGTAAGGGTCTGTTGGGATGGCAAACACAGACTAGAATTCACTTGGGAATGCGAGGACAACCGTATAGGGAGTATTTCCTTACCTCTGCTTGGCCATTCATACCTACTTCCTTGCCTAGACCTGAATTTCGGGACAAAATTCCCTCTAACGGGGGGATGATGTGACAACCCAAGTGTTCTCGTTACATTTTCCCCGTTACCGTTAACGGAATATTCCAATGTATAAAAGTTCCGTTAGTTAGAGGGCGTTAATTTAATAAACATTCCATTTGTTTATAATTAATATGCCGTTAAGTCGTGATAAAAGGGAATAAAAACACATGACACACATTTCCATTAAATTGGAAAATGTCAAGTTTTATTATTACGACCACTAAATCGAGTGCGACCAAAAGCCCCGTTTAACGGCAGTATCGGGTAAAATTCCACTGAGCCCCGACTGTGAAACCTATATAAGGGTGAGTGGAGTCCATTGGAGACTTTTTACACTCTCTCTCTAGACCAGTTTTCGCCCCGAATCCGCAACCAAACGCTTCCAAATTGTAAGTCCGCTTACCCTAGCTTATTCTAAACATAGTGATTCATGTTTATAGCCCAAAAATCATCCAAGAAGGCATGGGATAAGGAGTTTACGGCCCAGGAACACTCTACGACCGTAAACCCTTAAAATGGTGCCAAACATGCCTTTAAACTTGCCCTTAAGCTTGGAAACTAATTAGGGATCTAGCCTAGGAGTGTTTAAACATTAAAACTCATGTATTTAGGGAAAAAGGAGAGTTTACGGCCCAAGCACAAGCTTAGGCCGTAAACACCTCAAAATCTTGCATTAAGGCCCCAAAAACACTCCCAAACCTCCCTAGGGTTTAACACATAAATTGGGGACTTAGTACTTTGGGTTTAGACCACTTAAACACATCAAAAAGAAGGACAAGAAGGAGTTTATGGCCCAGGTCTATACCAAGGGCGTAAACTCCCCAAAACATGCCCAAAATGTGGTTTTTGCCCCCCCCCCCCCAAATGACCATAGGCTATTTCTATAAAATGCTAGGAAGGATTTAAGGACTTAAACACAAGGAAATATGGGGTGACTTGGAGTTTACGGCCCAAGCATTTATCTAGGCCGTAAACTCCCCAAAACCCACTCAAATGTTGGTTCTAATCCCCCAAATTAGCACCAAACTTCATAAGAAAATTCTAGAAAGGCAATAGGAGCTTTAAACTTCCCAAAACTCTAAGGATTAGAGTTTATGGCCGTAAACTCCCTTAGGAGTGGTCCCTTGGCCGTAAACTCATAGAACATGCCCTTAGAGGCCTCAAACCCACTCATGCCTTTTGGGAAAAGTGCTTAGAATAAATCAATGAGCAAGCTAGAAGCATAAAACACCCAAGAATATGACCTTGGGAGTTTACGGCCGTAAACTCCCTTAGGTTGGGCTGTAAACTCCAAGATTGGTCCATGTTAATGCTTTAAATCCATTCACACACTTGATATTTGAGTTTAGCAAAGTTCCAAAACTGATAAGAGACCCTTAGCACCCTTAAACGCTACCTGGGACCCCAAACACTCAACCAAAAGTGTTTTCCGCTCCTTTGAGCGTGTATAATTGTTTAATTAGTATTAAATATACTAATTGTATGTGAACATATGTTATCATATGTTAAATAGGTCATTGTGTGTGTTCAAGTCCTTGCGTGACACCGAACGCCCAAACGGCACTTTCGTCGGACCTACTTACACCAGGTGAGTTCATACCCATGAATGAACCTTTTTAAATGCTTTTAAATGTTTTATAGGGGGGGAATACAAGTTAAACATGCCAGTTATCATATCAATCACATGTGATTGATAACCCGCATGCACAAGATTTTACCACTAAACACTGTTTTACCGAGTAGGACACTATAAATGGCTTTCAAAAAGAGTTTTTCAATTGTTCAAATTCTTACTTTTATTGCTTAACAAAGATTCATTTTCAAACTGATTTATAAAAGATTCCCAAAGATTTCTAAAGGTTTTCACACTTATTTTATCAAAGAATACAAATGCGATTTCCCTGAGTAATAAAGTTTTCAAAGGTTTTCATGAATACTTTTAATTGTTAGTTACTGCTGCTTCACTTATACTTATTTTATACTCCTACTCTGTAACGCTTTCACTTATACCTGAAGTCACTTATACCTGATGACGCTTATACTTATTCATGCTCTTACTTAGTGATACGAGTCTACTTCGCTTATACTTGAGATCGACTCTACTTCACTTATACTCGATACGCTCTTACTTCACTTGTTGCCATCTCCACTTTGCGATACGCTTATACTTATTCGACACTTATACTTCACTTGCGACCACTCTTACTTCACTTGTTAGACACTCATACTTCACGAGAATCACTTTTACTTGATACCCACTCAAGCATAGTTAGATGTATGTCTGTGCTTGTATAGATGCATATAAATAATGGTTGAAAGACTTAGGAAGGCTTGTCCGCCCTATTTCCTTTTCTTCGTAGAGATGTGGTCTGGTGGGATCGGATGTCCATCCAAAGGTCGTTTGATTCATTAGTTATATATATTATGTACACAAGCATGGACATACGGGTTTACTTCAGTCAGTTCAGTTAAGAGTCTCTACCTCAAGTCTACAATTACATTAGAAACCCACTATTGGGAAGTCTCTACCTCTAGTTCTGCACTTTCATTAGAAATCCACTATTTGGGATGCATCTTCAGGACACGGCCTTCTCCGTCGTCTAGTTGGTAACCAGAGTCTCCTGTAGGGAGAGCGGACATTGTGTGTATAGATCTATACGGGATTGACACCCCCGCACCCTGACTGCTAGCTACAGTCCACGGCTCACCAAGCCAAGGGGTGACAAATGCCACATTATATAGACGCTTGTAGGGCGTCTGGTACTCTAGTGTCGGTTAGTATGGTTACGAGTATCCCGGGTTACCTTATAATTCATGGCTTTAAGGTAACGGTATTTCGCCAGCTATATACACTGTATGCTGGTAACTCATTTTCAGAGTCACACTGTTTTGACCTTACAAGACGTATCCTTCATTTGATGCTGTCTGGGGTCTGTCTCCACTGTATTCACAGAATCCACTGTATTCACTGTGTTCAATATTTTAGACCTCGCTAGACGTATTTTTCGTTTGATATTGTCTGCGGTCTGTATTCATTGTTGTAGACCTTACTAGTTGTACCTTTCATTTGGTACCTTCTGGGGTCTGTGTCTCCACTTGTTAGACTGAACCAGGCGTGTCGTTCGTTTGATACTTTCCTGGAGTCTATGGTTCCTTGCCTTAGTCAGCAGCCCTCACTGCTGAGGCATATGTTATTTCCCTGTCGTCCCTTGCTTCTTTAATAATCGAATTCAGTATTTTGATAATGATAGCAATTAAGGGAAAACCACTTTTTACCACATAACACTGACCAGTCTTGGTAGAAGGCTGCTTTGATTAAAGAAAATATAGGATTTTCTGGAAAGAACTCTAATACACTGTAAACACTTAAACTATTACTTTATAAAGTTATTTGAATGAAATGTCACTAAATGCTTATGAACTCACCAGCATTTGTAAAAATGCTGATACTCGCTTTTCAAATAACTTGTATTCTCAGGTTAGCATTAGACAGGTACATCCCGGAGCTGTTGATGAAGATAGCTTAGTACCGCGTTGTATTTATTCTATTACTTGTATACTTTGATACTATGAAATGTAACCATGTAAAATTATTACTATTAATGCAATGTTTTGTTGTACTTTGATTACTATATGTATGTGTTGTGATACTTGACATGACGTCATCCACCCCAGAACGTTTCCGCCATTCCGGTTTTGGGGTGTGACAACATAGTTGTGTTTCTTGCAGAATTCAACTCGTCGATTCGCATCAGTGAGTTGAGCCACACTTATGAGATTATGCTTTAAATCAGCTACATATGCCACGTTAGAAATATAGAAGTTGCCATTTGTAAGGATGCCATAACCTATGATCTGAGAGTTGGAGTTGTTGACATACGTCACGTAGCTAGCATTTGGTGAAAGTTTGAGATCTCGCAGAAAGTCCTTCTGCCTTGTCATGTGCATGGAGCAAGCACTATCAATATACCATATTGTTTTTTGCTTCGAAGCACAAAGTGCCTGCAAAATTAGTGAGTTGTGGAATTTTTAGGCTCCGAGTTAGGTTTTGGGACAAAGGCATGACTTTTGGACTTTGGTCTTGACTTTTGAGCAACAGATGTTTTGGAAGGTTTGTTCCGGGATTCTTTTGGAAACAAACAGAAGGCCATGGTTCTTTCATCTATCCAATAATCATACTAAATAACATGAGGGTTCGAAACAACCTTTCTCGGACAAGGAGCTTCCAGAACAGTAGGAATCAATGTGTCTCTCAGAATTGCAGTTTCATTTTTGAGATTTTTTGCTTTCTATACAAGATTTTGTTTTGAAGATTTTTGTGAAACTGTTTTCATAAAAGATCTTATTTTGTTTGATGATACACTTGATTTTGAAAGCTGTTCAGGTTTGAAAATTGTACCATTAGATTTGGCTATAAAAACAGATGAAATAGTTCGATGAGAGTTAGTTCTGACTGATATGGCGTGTACAATGGGTTTTTTCAGGGTAGTACCGACTACTTTCTTATGTTCTACTGGAGTAGGAGGATTAGAAGGCATTTTGAGAATCTTAGTGGGTGCAAAGGTGCTATGACTCCTAGTTGGTGGAATGGCAGTCCGAGATACACTCTTTTTGGATTTTCAAGGAATCGTGAATTTTGTCTCAACTTAATTTTCTTTTTAGAGCATTTTTGGCTTCTATCTTAGGATCAAAAACATCTTTCCTATTCAACATGGGTTTATTTTGGATTTGAAAGAAGACTTGGAAGTTTGACCAATAGAGGGGTTGTCAAACACAGATTTGATTGGTACAAGTTTGGTTTTGGAGACCACTTGTGAATCAGACTCATGTGAATTGGATGAATTATCAACGTCACTATCTAATGATTCCCATACAAACTCAAAAGTATCAGGTTTAGTTGTCTCTGAAATGATTTCTTCAACAACACAGTTGTTAGGAGGACTATGTTTCGGAGTTTAAACAACAGTGCTTGGAATGCTAAAGTGAGATTATGAGGTTCGATTCAGATCCAGGTTTGTCAGAGGCAGAAGAGGCATGGAACCGGGACACTTGACAACTGTAGGTTGAAACTCTGGAATCAGTAATGCAAATTGGTCAGAAGTCTCAGGAAGAGGTGACAAAGATGAGACAGGGGTGTCCGAATGTTTGATGTTCGGAACGTCTCCCATAAAAAGTTAGGTTTTGCGACTCCTTCATGGGACGAGCAATAGGTTTCGGAAACTCGCTTTCGAGACTAGGAGCTTTTGACCAAGGATGACGAAAATTGTGAGTCATCCATTCGTTTGTTCAAGAATATCAATGGAATTATGTAAAGCATCTATTTCAGCATTAAGACATTTGTTGTTAGAAATTAAAACATTTCTTTCAGAATAAGTGATTTCATATTTTTCTTTAAGAATGATACATTCATCTTATGACATTACAGGCTCTCGTTCTAAAGACTCTATTTTCAACTTCTTATCCTCGAAACGTAACTAAGACAACTTAATTCACTATCCTTCTTCTCACTGACTTCTATGGTTGACTTATAAGCTTTGTAAATGAAGTTCATATCTGATTGGATCTGAGTTAGATAAGGTTCACAAAGAGATAAATCAAAATTATTGTCTGTAATCATAAATTTTACCTGTTGAACGATGCTTCTCCCAAGTTGATCGTTGGTAGCCATGTAGCAGTAGTTAGGTTTAGCATCTTCAAAATCTTCCTCCGATCCAGATGACCAGTGTCCTTCATCACATTCAATTGTTTACCTAGCCACTAGACACATGTTTCTACTAATACTTATGTCATCATCATCTCCAGAAGACCAATACCCTTCCATATCTCTTGATACAGTGGTAACAAAGGCTTTTTCACTCTCTGTCAATTCTTGAGCTCGACGTGCATAGTAAGCACAGTCCTTGATCTTTGGTTTCTGTGGGACTTCAGCTAAACAATCTTTGGAAAAATGGTTCGCATGACCACATTTGTGACATACAATCTTGGGTTTGTCAGACTTCGGAGTTTGTGAAGATTCTGAGGTGTAATTTGGTGTATGAAGGTTAGGTTTGTAAGCTGGTGGGTTTTCTGAAGGTTTTTTTGAATGATTGAGGGTTTTTTTGATGAGGAGCCTGAAACGGTTATGATACGGATTGTTAAAAGTACGATTGTATTTCATGGAAAGCGAAGCAAACTCTTGATGGAAATAGAGTTTGGAGTCCATATCTTCAGGGTTAAGGTAACCATTTAATTGATAGTTGTTGTTGGGGGAGATGGTATGGTTGGAGGTGAGGGTTAAATAGGTGGGATATATGGAACAACATCTGTGAAGGGGTCTAAGACAACAGTGTTCGGAATCTTAGGATCGTAAGAACTAACAATAGCTAACAGACCTCCTGTGAGTTCTTGTAGAGTTTGTGCAACATTTGATTCATGACCTTGAAGCTCATCGAATAGTTGGTAGAGCTTCAGCTTTTTCAGAGATCATTACTCTAAAGACACAATTTCATATTTCCCTAGCCCTTTCTGAGACTTTTAATGAACTTAAGGTTGTATTCAAGTTGAGTTCAGAATATCCCACGAGTTGTCATGTTGTTGACAATGATTTGGTATTTGTTTGAAGCTGAGGCAACAGATTCACTAGGAGTTGTAGTGAAGGTGTCGAACTCTTTGAAAATGGAGGTAAGATGCTTATCCTTCATGTTCTCTGATCCTAAAGCAGGTCTTGAAGTGTGTCCCAAACCTCTTTAGCAGATTTGAACAGTTTAATGTGCTCAAAAAGAGAAGGTGGAACACTAAATATCATTTCTAAAAAGGCAACTTGATCTGCATGCAACTTTTCGATGTCATCAGTAGTGAGAGGTGCCTGACACTGTTCATCTTGTCTCATGAGAGTTGCAGCAACATCTCTAACAATTGTTTGAACTGGGACATATGGACCTTCTTTAACAGATCTCCAGATAGCTTCACCTTTTTCTTTACCAAATAAAAATCTTTCCATTCTGACTTTCCAGTGATCATACTCTTTAACAACTACCAGTGGGGCACGTGTAGGGCAACCCATGCTATTTGGTATTTGTATTGAGTACATTCGTTAAGAATTAGAAGCAGTCATTGAAATTAAGATATCTTGAGCAAAAGTGGTATATAGAAGAACCTTTATCCTGAACACAGAAATGATCGAAATACCAAGGTAATCTCAAATCAACTATAATTTGTTCTTATGGATTCAAACGAAAACCACTCAAGCTCTGATACCAATTGTGAGAACAAGAATTTGGTTGCGCAGGGACAAGGTTTGAAAACTCAAACCTTGAGTTAATGGATAAGATCAATGTCCGCTTCTGATTAAGTGTTCCAGTCAAGTTTGGCTAGAACATTTAATACTGAAGATGTGAATCAACAAAGTACTTCAAGTATTAATATGGAACTATGATCAAAGTAAAGGCATTAAATGAACACGAATAATGTTTGAAAGAGTTTGATTTGAGAGAAAATTGAAAGTGAGATGAAGTGAAAATATGCTATCTTTGGAAGAACAATCTGTCTACTGTTGTCATTAATCACTCCTTATATATGAGAATGAGGTACAACGTACAAACCAAAATACATACAAAGGACTGGAAAAACGAGTTACTTCTGACACTCTGATTATCCCACTTGACAAAAAGACTAAGTCATGTCTAACGTTTCATCAAGTAAAAGACAAGAATAATAAATGCTTAGACGGATACACTATCCCGGACCATCTCTCCATCTCATGCCACGAACTCTACTCCATACTTTAACTTCCATCTCTAACCATACATTTATCTCATACCTCAACACACTTCAGACTCATTACTGACATTGGAACTCCAAGGGTTACAGATTGCTAGAGGTTCACTTTCAGGTTTCAACATGGTCGGGTTTGGGTTCCAGTTTCTGGAGGGATCAGGCAGGTGGTGTTAGAGGAGGCTTATAACTCTCGTTTTTCTATACATCCAGGGAGGTACCAAGATGTATCGGGATTTGAGATTGAGTTATTGGTGGTCGTGTGTGAAGAGGGAGATCAATTGGTATGTTGAGAGATGCTTGACCTGTAGGATGGTCAAGGCTGAGCATTAGAGGACGCATGGCAAGCTACAGCCTCTAGAGGTTCACATGTGGAAATGGGAGTATATCATAATGGATTTTATCACTAATTTGTTGAAGATAGCAAAGGGATTTGATGCTATATGGGTCATCGTGGATCACTTAACCAAGAGTGCCTACTTTTTGGCTAGTTTTTCATCATGGGGTGCCGCTCTCCAATGTTTCAGACTGTGATGTTCGGTTCACTTCCCGTTTCTGGTAGAATTTCCATGAGGAACTGGGCACGAGGTTGCATTCACCACATACCATCCGCAGACTGATGGACAGAGTGAGCGGACCATACAGACCCTTGAGGATATGTTGCAGGTCTGTATTATTGATTTTGGTGGGATTTGGGATTCCTTCCTGTGTCTTGCGGAGTTCTCCTACTCCTACAACAACATTTATCACTCCAGTATTGGTGCTCCGCCTTTTGAGCTCTTGTATGGTCGAAGATGTCATACCCCGGTTTGTTGGGGGGAGGTCGGTCATAGGGTTATGAGAAGGACCGAAGTAGTCCTTCAGACCATGGAGATTATCCAAAAAATCAGGCAGAGACTACAGACAGCTCAGAGTCGGCAGAAAAGTTACGCCGATCGGCGTCGGTGCAAGTTGGAATTTCAGTTCAGTCATATGGTATTATTGAAGGTCTCGCCTTAGAAAGGCGTGATACGATTTAGGAAGAGGGAGAAGTTGGGTCCCCAGTATATTGGGCCTTTTCTAGTGATTTCCAGGGTTGGCAAGTTTGCTAATAGGTTGAATCTACCCGAGGAGATCAGTCAGATTCACAACACTTTCCATGTATCGCAACTGCGAAAGTGCGTATTAGATGAGGATACAATGGTTTCCTTGGACGATATTAAGGTGGATGAGCACCTGAACTATGTTGAGAGGCCGATGGCTATTCTAGAAAGGAAGATGAAGGTCTTTCGCAACAAGAAGACACATTTGGTAAAGCTGTAGTGGCAGCATTAGAGAGCCTCTGAGTGGACCTGGGAGCCAGAGGATGAAATACGGGAACATTACCCGGAGTTGTTCGCAGTAGTTGACTTCGATGACGAAGTCTGACTTAAGTGGGGGAGAATTGTAACACTCGGATCAGGTGTATATTATCTTCCATATTCTAAGTTAAAAGTTTCCCTTTTTTCCCTTCTCACGATGTGAGGAATGCCTTCTCATGTCATGAAGAGTAATTAAGACATATGCATCATTTTAAGGCTCATGACGTGAGCAATCTAATGCTTACGACGTGACAGCTGTTGGTGATCAAAAACCCTAAGTTTTTAGTATTTATAGGAATGAGAGGGCTAGGGTTTCTCACCCTTATCCTTCCTCACTCTCTAGACCTCCATAAACTCTAATATTCCTCATACTTAAGATCCTTTATCATTTGGGTGCATTTTTTTAGCCTGTGGGAAGTAGAAAAGAAGAAGGAAGTGCTCTAGTATTGGTGTGGGCAAAGAATCAACATCATCATCATCTTTTCCTGCTTTTGGACCCTTATAAGTATCAAAGGCTCCAACTTTATTGCTTATAATGGATAGATCTTGAGTTTTGTCCATTTTTTTTGATGTTATTGCATGATTGAGTGGAGTAGATCCATAAAGTTGGCAAGTTTATGGATTCTAAGAGTCCTAAGAGCATTATAGTGTTCGCATCTGGAAGTTGGTTTAGATTTGAGGCATGTATGCAAGTTTGAGGCTCATTTATTCCCTTTTTCACCTAGAAAATGGATGCTCATGTTTGGTGCATGCATGGCCATAAAGAAAACATTTTTATGGACCTTAGGGGCCCCTTTAGCCTCTGGATGAAGTGGAATCGAAGACCTAATGGATAACTAATCACATGTATTGTCCTTAACAAAGGAAGCTTATGGGTAAGGAACTTGTTGTGGCCAGTAGGTCTCTTTTTGGTAACTCTAAGGATTTGGATGAGGGTGTTAAACCACCCTTTTTCGCATCAGTTTTAGGAAGCATGGTTAGCCCATGATATATGTTTGTTATCTTTGGTTGAGTTGGGAAATGGTTTATTGGTCTTAGAGTTCTTTGAGGTTATTCGAAGGTTTCAGGCAGTATAAGTTGAGGGTACATTTGATGCTTCAAACCTTAGTCAAATTCAGTGAAGTTTGTATCTTGGTCTCTATGTAGGTGTTCTCTCAAGTTGTTGGTATGGAATTGTTGTTCCTAGTGGGTTTGAGATAACAACTAGCCTTAATTATTGAAAAATTAGATATCAGAGCAACATTGTGCAGTTTTTCAGGTATCATCGTGGTTACGCAAAGTTTGGTTTTGGCAAGTCGTGTCGGTTGGGTTGGTATTTGGGTTGACTTGACCAAGATTTTGGCAACATTTCTTGATAATTTTGGGGTTCTTCTCCTAGATTGAAAGTTTTATTGTTCTTTTACTAGTTGATGGGATCTGTTCATCATCTTCAAGGTGTGGGATCTTGTTGTGGTTGTTAGGAGAATGCGATCAGTAGCCTTTAAGGTTCGTTGTTTCGTTCCATTTGTTGGTATGCCACCTTTTAGGTAAGGTCACTACTAGGAAGGAACATAGTCTACCGGGGAGTATTGTTTTTCCTTTTAGAGGTTGTGAAATGTTGTGATTTCAAGTTGGAACAAAAGTTCGATTGACTAGCTTGTTCTGGTGGTGTGCGGTTATGTTTCGTTTGACGATGTGTCAGTAGTAGTGGGATTGTAGAAGAGTACATGTATCAGAATGGTATGGCTCATGTATTTTGGTAGAATGTTGAGTGAGATGTTGATTGGGTTCCTATCGGTCAGTGGAACGGGGGCATTATGTTCTTAGGCATGTTAGATGCAGGTCAGTGGTCTTCATGTATGTGGTTAGAACGGTGAGGAGCCGTGAACATCTCATTCTAATGGCTTGAGGGCATCACGAAATGTTGTAAGCCATCACAGGGTTCACTTTTTTGAATAATTTTGGTAATTGGGTAGTGGAGACCTGCATGTTGATTTGTTAATTGTGTGGCAATGGAGAGTGTTTGAGTAATATAGTGTTGCCATTGGTGTTCCTAAAGCATAGCCAACCTCGCCAGCCGGCGCAAACTCTACTAGAAACATGGTCGCAAAATCAGGCTAGATCATAGCCTCAGTAATCGATTCTCCTAAAGCATAGACAACCTCCTCACACGAGCCATGAACTCACTCCCTCAAACACCTGACATCGAACCTCACCTATGACCCCTTGGGGGAAAAGCTCATCCTCTTGGCACACTCCATGTAAGCTATCCATCGCCTGAAAATAATGGGGCCTTTCACCCCAAAGAACTTTGGTTTCCCACATCCTTGGAAATCCTTAAACGTGATGGTATGGGCTATGTACTGACCAACATACATCTAAGCTTCAAAGATATGAAAGTGCTCTTCCATGATCTTAACAATCTTTGCCTTGATTTTTCTCAAACATCACATGGGTCGCATCAAGGATTCCTAACATAATCTTTGACGCAATAAACTCACGTAATCCCTCATCAATTAGTTTGGCACCAAAGCCCGAAAAGAACCAGATCATGAACCTCCTGCTCCACCGTGAGTCATCACCATACTGAAACACAACATGCAAACAATCAGAATATACATGAAGAAGTTCACACACTAGAAGTTTCTCAGAATCATCATGAGTTTCCTTGACTCGAGTACATATCATGTGCTTTCAGTAGTACAGTCCTAATACTACATACCACACCTATTTGTACCTTCCTCAAGAATTAACCTAAATCCTCTAAGTCACATCTTCAATAACTTCCTAGAAACTCCTCTAAATAGTACATACAACAAGTGACTATATGTTCCTAGGCTCTGCTAAGAATTCTACCCTTCCCCTCCCAGTTTGTGATATTAGCTGCTAAAGAAACTTCCACCAACATCCCTAAGCTACCTCATGAATATAATAACATACCACAAATATTAAACAATCCTTTGATTGTGAAGTCTCACACTACAACGGCTGGACTCAAACAAGAGTTACGCAGTAGAGCTTAACCTAACACCCTAAGATTGTTTAATACGTGTAGTATTCAACTTATTGTGTACACTCAATAGTTAATGGACATCAGTGAAGGTCTCCCAATGCACGAAGCAAGCAACATTCGAGCATTGATGCCGAAAATTAGTCACGACATAATTAGGCACTCCTATCTCAGAAACTCATGAAGAACTCTAATCACTAGCATGCTTCACTACCAGCTCACATAAAAGGCATAAAGAAATCTCTCCTAACCAAGCATTCTATCATGAAATACCGAGCATATCCTTAACCCTAATCTATCATGAAAAACTGAGAAGATCCTTAACCCAAATCCCTCAAACCAAGGCTCTAATACCAACGTAACGACCCAAAAATTCATGGTAAAAAAATTATTTTTAGAGAACCCACAAACCAACATTCATTTGTTTCCAAATAAAATATGATCATAATTTGATAATGTATCATCAAATAACAATAACAAATCAAAAGATAATGTAGTAATAAACTCTAAGGTGTACAATGTGATCATGCCAAGCTCTTTTTTTTGAACCGTAAGTACCTAAAAACAATTTAAACACAAACCATAAGCACAAAGCTTAGTGAGTTCCCCTAAAATACCATATATCAAACAAGAACCGGTCCCACCCAATATACATGCTTTGGGCCTCGCCTATGTCATTCAGGCCCCACCCATATAATCTGGCCCCACCCATATAAAACATACATAATCGGGCCCCACCCATATAATCGGGCCTTGCCCATATACAACATACATATACATGAAAGAGTCACAAAGAAATGTAGCATCCTACAAACATATTCTAGTGGATCGAAATTGGTTTCTTAGACCCACGAGTACAGCGAAGAGAATCATCTCACAATCTAAATCAACAACAACTCTCATATCATTTATGGTTACTAATCACAAACTAATTAACCATACAAGGTGAACCTTTATTATACCTTCTAAATCTAGCAATTTGGTCAAAAGTTAACAAGGTCAAAATCAAAGTCAAAGTCATAACAGTCGACCTCCACGTCGTGGACATCCATTGGCTATGTAGTGGCCCACAGGTCTAAACCCGATCAAAATGCAAGTCAAACAGGTCCATATGGCCTCATCCGATCTCCACTTAATGGACCCTAATGGCCATGTTGTGGTAGCAAACAAACAAAATTATCGTGGCTATCCTACATCCCCCCATCCTGGTAGACACCCGCCACACCGTGGCGACATTGAAATGGCGTGCTTAAGTCATTCAATCCTTAATCCATTAAGCCTTTAACCCATCTTCTCCAAAATGCTTCTAGGTCCCCTAAAGTTCCTTAAAAATCCAAATTTTATAGACATGCATGCCTCATGAATGTCCTTTCCCAACTAAGGTCAAAAGTTGGAAAATAGGACATAATGCTCAAGCGTGATTCACAAATGACCACAAGGTTCTAGATCTACAAGATATAATACTCAAGGGATACAAAGGAGTCATAAAATTGCTAACTTTATCTCTTCTAACCTACCAAAGACAAACAAGAGTCCAAAATGTGCCAAAACCTCTAGATATATGATAATAACACTATCAAGCATGGAACTAGGAAAATCACCAAAGGTCCAGAGAGTAAACAAAAATGGTGGAGGTAGATTGATTGTTGATTCTTACACTATACTTCCTTCTTCTTCCTTCAAATATCATAAAAGAACCAAGAAAATAAACTCACTACATGCAAATGAGGCTAGGGTTAGGGTTTCTGAGGCTGGGAGAGTAATGGAGGTTGAAAGATCATGAAACCCTAGCCATCATGTCCTTTAAATATGTCCCAAGACCCAAGAATCAGGGTTTTCTCCAAAAGCAGTTTCCATACCGTGGCAATACATGGCCACATCATGCCGGTCATTAAAACCCCATGATAAAAAGATACCAACACGCCGTGGGGAAGCCTTCACC
The DNA here is from genome assembly GCF_051521515.1 of Lactuca serriola. NCBI lineage: Eukaryota > Viridiplantae > Streptophyta > Magnoliopsida > Asterales > Asteraceae > Lactuca > Lactuca serriola. Next base: position 140,069,299 of record NC_136413.1, read on the forward strand.
ATGCCGTGGCCACCTAAAACGCAAATAAAAAATTAGGAATTATTTTATACCTTAAACGAATCTTACATTTTAAAACATGAAAATTTTAGATGGCGACGACATGGCATTGGGTGGGCCACAATGTGGCATTAGATGAGGAAGAACGTACATCTACGCAACACTACACCGTAAATTTCAAAACAATTTTTCGCATAATTTAAAAACATATTCATTTAATTTTCATAAACATCAGTGTTTAAAACTCCAATCAATGTCATACAACGAATCCCAAGATCACATATCATAAAAATCCCATGTGTGTGTACTGATCAAGCCGGCGCCTTCCCACGGTCATCACTAGTACCTGAAACAATAAACACCAGCACTGTAAGCACAAAGCTTAGTGAGTTCCCCAAAATACCACACATAACACATATTAGCCACTCGAGGCTATAACTCTGTGGGTCCGTAGACCCTACTCTGTGAACCCTCTGGTTCAAACTCTGGGAACCTTCCGGTTCCAACTCTATAAACATGCACATCATAAATCACATAGAAATAATGCAGTACAACACATAACATACATATAGCATACAAACACTCTGTTACATAACTCTGGTTACCTACTCAAGGTAAAGTATAGTGAGAAGACTCACCTCGTGTATCTCGATAACTCGCGAATCCCGAAAATCACTCGCGCTCGATCCTCCGAGCTATAATCCTCCTATAACATCATATACCTCTAATTAACACTTTCACAACTAAATTTGACTACCCCAATCAAGTCAACACTGGTCAACTCTGGTCAACGGTCAACGGTCAACTTTGACCGGACTCGGCGAGTGCACTAGAGCGACTCGGCGAGTCTATACGTGTTCACTGACTCCCGAGGATCCTCTCTTGACACGTCGAGTACTTCCCTGACTCGACGAGTTCCACCTGGCATGAGTCGTGGGGCCACCACGACTCAACTCGCCGAGTCTCAAGAACAACTCGGCGAGTTCCAACTTGACTCAGTCCACCTGTCAACCCTCTCTGACTCTCCCTGACTCACTGAGTCAACCCATAACTCGGTAAGACCACTCGCTGAGTGGTTAAAGGCAATCTTCAAGCTACTCGTCGAGTCTGTTCTTCGGACTTGGCGAGTCTAAGCCATGCATGAACTCAAACTCACTCCTGAGGTCAGATCCGCTCCAATAACTCATAGATCCAGTCCTTCCAAGCACATTTATCATGTAAAGTTACAATCATGGTTACCATGCAACGCTTATAAGGCTTCTTTTGGTGAAATGACATCTAAAATGGTAACCTAAGTCCCCAACTCAAAAGGATAGGCATAAAGCAGGGCATTTGGGACTCTCTGGACCTACTAAGATCCAGATCAAGGTACCAATTCCCAAAGGGACCTCTCACACTCAAATTACAAGGCATACAAGGCATGAAGAAACCCTAGATTTGACCATATACATAAAAACACGAGAATAAGTTCTGAATAATACCTCAAATAGCTTCCTCTACCAAAATGGAAGTAGATCCAAGCTCCCCAAGCTTCCTAGTTTGGCCTTCCTCTTCCCTTCTTGCTAACACACACAAAGATGAAGAATAATGGCCTCTTTTCTCACTCACAAGGACTCACAGGTGCTCTGGTGCTCTCAAGGTCGAAGGTAGCCGCAATGAAGGGTTATAAGGCCCTTGAAATAGGGCTCAGGGCCGGGAAATTAGGGTTTCATTAAACAGCGTGGACTCGCCGAGTCCGGACGCGAACCCGCGTCCAAATCCACGATCCTACTCGGCGAGTCTAGGCTCTAACTCGCCGAGTCTCCTCACAATTTACCAAAAATAAATAAATGATTAATACCTGGGAATCCGGGCTGTTACAGAATTAGTATTGGAGCATTGGTCTGGCTTGTAAGTCTCACTATCATCTTCTTGGTTACTTTACAGAATTAGTATTGGAGCATTGCTCTGGTGCTCTCAAGGTCGAAGGTAGCCGCAATGAAGGGTTATAAGGCCCTTGAAATAGGGCTCAGGGCCGGGAAATTAGGGTTTCATTAAGTAGCGTGGACTCACCGAGTCCGGACGCGAACCCGCGTCCAAATCCGCGATCCTACTCGGCGAGTCTAGGCTCGAACTCGCCGAGTCTCCTCACAATTTACCAAAAATAAATAAATGAATAATACTTGGGAATCCGGGCTGTTACAATTCTCCCCCACTAGAACTAGACTTCGCCCTCGAAGTGTCACTCTGCAAATAACTCTGGATGCTGCTCACGCATCTCACGCTCCGATTCCCAAGTCATCTCGGACCCCTTCCGATGCTGCCACTGAACCAAAACCAGGGGTACCTCCTTGTTCCTCAGAACCTTGATTTTCCGATCTCTGATTGCCACTGGTCTCTCAGCATAATTCAGGCTCGTATCCACCTAAATATCCTCTAATGGAACCACTGCCGACTCATCGGCTATACACTTCCTCAGCTGTGACACATGAAAAGTGTCATGAATCTGCCCCAACTCTGCTGGCAAATCCAAACGATAGGCTACCCGACCTACCCTCGCGATCACTCGGAAAGGACCAATATATCGGGGCCCCAACTTGCCCCTCTTCCTGAATCGAATCACTCATTTCCAAGGAGAGACCTTCAGGAGCACAAGGTCGCCGACCTGAAACTCAAGCTCGGACCGGCGTCTGTCTGCATAGCTCTTCTGACGACTCTGAGTGGTCAACAACCTTTGTCTGACCTGCTGGATCTGCTCTGTCGTCTGAAGCACGATCTCTGTACTGCCCATCACACGATGACCAACCTCTCCCCAACAAATGGGGGTCCGACACCTCCTCCCATACAACAGCTCAAAGGGCGGCATACCAATGCTCGAATGATGACTGTTGTTGTAGGAAAACTCTGCCAAGGGAAAGTACGCATCCCAACTACCCCCGAAATCCAATACACATGCCCGTAGCATGTCCTCGAGCGTCTAATTCGTCCGCTCACTCTGACCGTCTGTCTGAGGATGATATGCGGTACTAAAATGCAGCCTAGTACCCAACTCCTCATGAAACTTCTTCCAGAACCTGGAAGTGAAACGCACATCTCGGTCTGAAACAATCGAGATCGGCACCCCATGACGAGATACCACTTCCCTCACGTACACCTCTGCCAATTTCTCTATTGAAGAACTCTCGCTGATAGCAAGAAAGTGAGCGCTCTTCGTCAACCTGTCCACAATCACCCAAATTGCATCAACTCCCCTGGCAGTCCTTGGCAATTTGGTGATAAAATCCATGGTGATCTGTTCCCACTTCCATTTAGGAATCTCCAACGGCTGCAACTTACCATGCGGCCTCTAGTGCTCGGCCTTAACCCTACGGCAGGTCAAGCACCTCTCAACATACCACACAACATCCCTCTTCATACAGGGCCACCAATACTCCTTCCTCAGGTCCAAATACATCTTAGTGGCCCCAAGATGGATCGAAAATTTCGACCGATGAGCCTCTTCCATCAAAATTGTACGCGTTCCTCCCACAAACGGCACCCAGATACGCCCCTGAAATGTCATAAGCCCCCGACCATCGGTAACGAAATCTGAAACCAAACCAACAAACCGCTCTTTCTTCTACACCTCAGGTTGCACAGCCTCGACTTGTGCCCCACGAATGGCGTCCAACATTGGGGCTACCACGGTCAATCTCAAACATACATCCCGCAGCGGGGTGCTTTCCGCCCTGCGGCTCAGTGCATCAGCTACAACATTAGCCTTGATTGGGTGGTACAGTATCTCACAATCATAATCCTTGACCACATCCAACTACCTTCTTTGTCGCATATTTAGGTTGGGCTGATCCATCAAATATTTCAAACTCTTATGGTCCGTGTATATCGTCCACTGAACCCCATACAGGTAGTAACGCCAAATCTTGAGGGCGAACACCACTGCCCCCAACTCTAGATCATAGGTGGGATATCTCATCTCATGAGGCTTCAGCTGCCTCGATGCATATGCTATCACATGCCCTCTCTGCATCAGCACCGCCCCCAACCCCAAAATCGATGCGTCACAGTATACCACAAAGTCCTCCATCCCTTCCAGGAGGGCTAACACCGGGGCTTCGCATAACCTTTGGCGAAGTGTCTCAAAGGAGGCCTGCTGCCCGGGGCCCCATGAAAAAGCAACACCCTTCCGGGTCAACCTAGTGAGTGGCACTGCGATTTTAGAGAAATCCTTGATAAATCTCTGATAATACCCCGCCAACCCTAGGAAACTCCTGATCTCGGAGGGTGACCTCGACACCTCCCAACTCATCACCGCCTCAACTTTGGCCGGGTCGACCAATATCCCTTTCTGGTTAACGAGATGTCTTAAGAACTGGACTTCCCGCAACCAGAAATCACACTTGGAGAATTTGGCATAAAGCCTCTCCGATCTCAGAACTCCGAGAACCTCTCTCAAATGCTCCTCATGCTGCTCCCTAGATCTCGAATATACCAGAATGTCGTCGATAAATACAATCACCGACCGATCCAGCATCGGCCTGCACACTCGGTTCATGAGATCTATGAACACCGCCGGGGCATTGGTAAGCCCAAAAGGCATCACCACAAACTCGTAATGCCCATAACGCGTCCTGAACGCTATCTTCTGGACGTCCTCATCTCGCACCCTCACCTGATGATATCCAGATCTCAAATCGATCTTGAAGAACCAAGACGCTCCCTGCAACTGATCGAACAAATCGTCGATCCTCGGCAACGGGTAACGGTTCTTGACCGTCAGCTTGTTCAACTCCCGGTAATCAATGCACATCTGGTGTGAACCATCCTTCTTCTTGACAAACAGGATAGGAGCTCCCCACGGCGAGCTGGTCGGTCGAATAAACCCCTTCCCCAGCAGCTCCTGAAGTTGCGAGGATAACTCTTGCATCTCTGGAGGTGCAAGACGATAAGGCACCTTAGCGATAGGCGTGGCCCCCGGAACCAAATCGATACTGAACTCCACTTGCCTCACAGGAGGCACACCCGGCAACTCCTCAGGAAATACATCAGGGAACTCACGCACTACCGGAACCTCCTCAACCGACCTCGGTCTCTCAGAATCCACCCGCGTATCCATAACATACGCCACAAAACCCTTACAACCCTACTGTAGACACTGCCTTGCCCTAACGGCCGAACAAAACGCTGATCCCGAACGTGTACCCTCGCCGTACACCGTGAGAACTCCCCCACTAGGGTCTCGTATGGTCACCACCTGTCGCTCGCAGTCGATAACCGCACCGAATCTGCTCAACCAGTCCATGCTCACAATGACACAGACATCACCCATCGCAATAGGAACCAGATCAATCGGGAACTCAACACCAAAAATCTCGACTACGCACCCTCGGAGAACCTCCGTGGCATATATCACCCTCTCGTCAACTATGGAAACTCTCAGAGGCCGACTCAACGCCTCACAACGAACACTGATATGCTGACTAAAAGCCAAAGATACAAAAGACCAACTCTCACCCGAGTCAAATAACACCAAGGCGGGTACATAATTCACAAGAAAAGTACCTACGCATAACATAATATAAGCATAATATCACAACATCAAAATAAATACACGAAAGAATACATACCAACCACGACATCGGGTGCTGCGCGGACCTCCTCCGCGGTCAGCTGAAAAGCTCTCCCTCGTGCTCTCGGCGCCTCGGCCTTCACTGGCCAACTCTCGGTAGCTTTGATGGCGGCAGGGGCAGATCCCTGAGGTGCTCCCTGAGATGACCCTCGCAATTGCAGACACTCTGCCTTCCGGTGTCCGGTCTGGTTGCAGTGAAAGCACACCGCAAACCCCTTGGGGCAGTCCTTGGCCATGTGCCCCTCCTTGCCACACTTGTAGCAAGATCCCGCTCTACAGACTCCATCATGACCCTTGCCACACTTCCCACAAGTGCGGCCCTTCTGGCTCCCTGGTTTGGGATCAACGGGCTTGGCCCGCTTGGCTGCCGGCTGAGACTGTGCCGGTCGCCGATCCCTCCCCTAAGACTCCGCCTCCTCCCTGGACTGAGTCTCTAGCTTAATCTCCCTCTTCCGGGCATTTGCCTGAAGCTCGGAAAATGTCCGGTACGAGGAGTTCGCCGCGAACTCCCAAATGTCTCGCCTCAAGATACTCAAATATCGACTCATACGTGCCTGCTCCGTGGACACGTGCTCAGGGCAGAACATCGCCCTCTCATGGAACATCCTGGTAATCGCCGTAACAGACTCAGTACCCTGCTTGAGGGTCAGAAACTCATGGGCCAAATGCTCCCTCTCCACCTGGGGAATGTACTCATCTCGGAACATGGCAGTGAACCTCTCCCAGGTCACCGCCGCAAGCTCAGTAGGCGTAAAGTGCGCCGTCACAAACTTCCACCAGTCCTTCGCTCCCAAGCAAAGCTGGTTCAGCACGAACCGAACTTTCAAATGCTCCGGAGTTGAGCAAGTGAAGAAACACCCCTCTACATCAGAAGTCCATCTCATAGCCGCCACCGGGTCCTGGGTCCCATCAAACTCTGGTGGTTTTGTGTTGCTGAACTCTCGGAACAGCAACGCATCACCACCCTGCGGCCTCGCGACAACAATAGCTGCGGTAGCCGCTGCAACAACAGCCTCAGAAAGAGCGGCATAACACTCATCGAAGGTCTCAATCAACGTGGTCTTAATAGACCCGAACATCTCTGGTATCTCTGCCCTGATGGCCGCAACCACCTCCTCATGGATGATCCGGCGGATCTCCTCATCACTGGTCTCACTGCTCTCAGGCATCATACGTGTCCTCACCATGATCTACCTCTGAAATACAACATACGATAAATTAGAATCCATTCGAGCATACTCACACTCGACAACTCTTCCATCTTGATCCTTGGTACTCCAAATATTCCTACTTGGGCTGAACACTGCTCCGGTGCTCTCAGTAGTACGGGCCCAATACTACTGTCCGCATCGTATCAGAATACACCCCAAGTCCTCTTCTTCGGATCCCAAATTCCAAGTACTCTAACATGCATAATCCATTCTCTAACAGATCTCTCATAAGCCCCTCGCTGCTACCTACTCACTCTCAAGTATCTCATAGCAGCTCACCTCTCCCTAGGCTAAGGCATCACAAATCAGGCCACTCTAGTCCTAATAGAAGTACCTAACCTACTCTAGCATGAGAATACATCATATCAATATCAATATCACATAACATGAGGGTATTTTGGGAAATCACCGTTCGGGCGCGGACTGATCGTACACACAACTCTGCTCTGCGTTCTTCCAAAAATCTTTTATTCTTTTTGAAAATACTTCTCAAATCCTCAGTTTGAGTTCAAATACGCCCGAAGGTGTACTCGAATCCCTCAAACCAAGGCTCTGATACCAACTTGTAACACCGTAAATTTCAAAACAATTTTTCGCATAATTTAAAAACATATTCATTTAATTTTCATAAACATCAGTGTTTAAAACTCCAATCAATGTCATACAACGAATCCCAAGATCACATATCATAAAAATCCCATGTGTGTGTACTGATCAAGCCGGCGCCTTCCCACGGTCATCACTAGTACCTGAAACAATAAACACCAGCACTGTAAGCACAAAGCTTAGTGAGTTCCCCAAAATACCACACATAACACATATTAGCCACTCGAGGCTATAACTCTGTGGGTCCGTAGACCCTACTCTGTGAACCCTCTGGTTCAAACTCTGGGAACCTTCAGGTTCCAACTCTATAAACATGCACATCATAAATCACATAGAAATAATGCAGTACAAACACATAACATACATATAGCATACAAATACTCTGTTACATAACTCTGGTTACCTACTCAAGGTAAAGTATAGTAAGAAGACTCACCTCGTGTATCTCGATAACTTGCGAATCCCGGAAATCACTCGCGCTCGATCCTCCGAGCTATAATCCTCCTATAACATCATATACCTCTAATTAACACTTTCACAACTAAAGTTGACTACCCCTATCAAGTCAACACTGGTCAACTCTGGTCAACGGTCAACTTGGACCGGACTCGGCGAGTGCACTAGAGCGACTCGGCGAGTCTATACGTGTTCACTGACTCCCTAGGATCATCTCTTGACACGTCGAGTACTTCCCTGACTCGACGAGTTCCACCTGGCATGAATCGCGAGGCCACCACGACTCAACTCGCCGAGTCTCAAGAACAACTCGGCGAGTTCCAGCTTGACTCAGTCTACCTGTCAACCCTCTCTGACTCTCCCTGACTCACTGAGTCAACCCATAACTCGGTAAGACCACTCGCTGAGTGGTTAAAGGCAATCTTCAAGCTACTCGCCGAGTCTGTTCTTCGGACTCGGCGAGTCTAAGCCATGCATGAACTCAAACTCACTCCTGAGGTCAGATCCGCTCCAATAACTCATATATCTAGTCCTTCCAAGCACATTTATCACGTAAAGTTACAATCATGGCTACCATGCAACGCTTATAAGGCTTCTTTTGGTGAAATGACATATAAAATGGTAACCTAAGTCCCCAACTCAAAAGGATAGGCACAAAGCAGGGCATTTGGGACTCTCTGGACCTACTAAGATCCAGATTAAGGCACCAATTCCCAAAGGGACCTCTCACACTCAAATTACAAGGCATACAAGGCATGAAGAAACCCTAGATTTGACCATATACATAAAAACATGAGAATAAGCTCTAAATAATACCTCAAATAGCTTCCTCTTCCAAAATGGAAGTAGATCCAAGCTCCCCAAGCTTCCTAGTTTGGCCTTCCTCTTCCCTTCTTGCTAACACACATAAAGATGAAGAATAATGGCCTCTTTTCTCACTCACAAGGACTCACAGGTGCTCTGGTGCTCTCAAGGTCGAAGGTAGCCGCAATGAAAGGTTATAAGGCCCTTGAAATAGGGCTTAGGGTCGGGAAATTAGGGTTTCATTAAACAGCGTGGACTCGCCGAGTCCGGACGCGAACCCGCGTCCAAATCCGCGATCCTACTCGGCGAATCTAGGCTCTAACTCACCGAGTCTCCTCACAATTTACCAAAAATAAATAAATGAATAATACCTGGGAATCCGGGCTGTTACAAAATTAGTATTGGAGCATTGGTCTGGCTTGTAAGTCTCACCATCTTCTTCTTGGTTACTTTATGGACCATTATAAGTATCCAAGACTCAAGCTTTATGTTATGAGCATGTTAGATCTATGTTTTTACCTACCTTTCTCCATGTTGACTTTGGTAGTATGCTTGAAATCCATAAAGTTAGTAAGTTTATGGATTGTTGAGGTCTCTTAGTGGACTTACGTTCCAGATCTAATGTTTGATGCCATTTTGGGTTTCATGCGTGTGATCTTTGGTGGTGTTTCTTCATTTTCACCTAATGTTGAGGGTTAGGCTTGCATTTGACATGCAAGAGTAAAAACCACCGATCTTTGTGATGTATTACGCCTCAGGAAGGGTTATGAAAAGTTTGAAGGAAGGACTGAACAAATTACGAGCTAAATTTGTTAAGCTGATGGAACCCTAGTTCCCATAACATGGTGTTTGAATGGCCATGATGTGGCTACCGGGGAGGGTGCCGATGGTTTTGTCTTTTAGTGCCCACGACGTGGCCTATGGGTGGCGACAACGTGGAGACCTCCTGAGGTTGACTTTTGACCATGGTTGACTGTTGATCAAACTAAGAGTTTTGGAGTGTAGACTAAGAGGGTACTCCGTATTGTTGTTAGGAGTCTCATTGTACCTGTCTACCCGATGTGTGAGTTGTTAGGTGTTACATGCTATTCATGAGGTGAGTCTTCTCAATACACTTGAATGTGTGCTAGTATATCCTTGCTGACCAACTGGGTCTTATCTTGTTGATTACTATTATATGTGAACCCAGTTGTTGTTAACTCCTAGATCAATGTGAATCTATGGGACTGTTGATAATCCCTAGGGTTCCTGATAACTCGTAAGGTGTATTATTAATATATAGGGAATGCTATTAGCCTACTCAGACCAATGATAGTCCCCATGGTTGCTGATAAATTGTAGTTGATTATTATGATGTGGTGTATACGATATTTTGTGGAACTCATTAAACGTTGTGCTTACAGTAGTGGATTAATTATGTTGCAGGTACTTACAGGATTGTGAATGTGGGACTGTACACATACACACCAGATTTAGGATTGAGATTTCACATTGTTTTCTTATAAACTCTGATATCTTAATATTGGTTTATGAACAAATGGGTTGCCCTAAATGTAATTTCATTAAATGGATGGTTTGTTTATTTTAGAAATGAAAAAAATAGCCTAGGATTTTGGGATGTTACAATAATCATCTATGAAAGATACATAATAGATCAAGCCACCCTTTGTGGAAACTAGTGCAGGACCACACACATCAAAATGAATAATATCATAATGAACAATATAACAAGACATACTTTTACCGATAGGTAATGTTGAGAATTTTGCTAGTTTACAACCACTACAATCAAAAATATCACAAGTGTTAAAATGACTCAAGACACCAATAGAAGCTAGAAAACGTAAACGTGATACATATACATGTCCCAAACGTGAATGTTAAAGAAAATACTGAGACGAAAAAGGACTCAAACGTAAAGAATACAAATCAATCTTAGAGGCAGCAACATCAGACACTTTGAGAACCTCCAATGTATAAAGTTCTCCCACCCTACGGTCGATCCCAATCACCTTCTGGGTGTGTTGGTCCTATATAGCACAGACGAAATCAGAAAAGAACACCCAATTACTAGAATTACATAACTGTTGACCGAAGCAAGATTCAAAGTGAGTTTGGAAACGTAATAAACATTAGGTAGAGAAATGTGATGGATCGAAATAGACCTAACACCCTCAACTATCATAGATGTATCACTAGCAGACATAACAGAGATAGATGACATACGTGACAAAGAAATAAATGATGAAACATAAGGAGATAGGTGATAGGTTGCACCGGAATCTAAAATCCACAAAGATGAAGCTTTACTTAAGGTACCAGATGATGTAGGACCAGAATAAGACAAATTCAAACAGGGCAATAGGATTGGAGACCAAATACTGTCTGAAGCTGTCAAAAATCTTAGGATCCAACGTAGAAGTTTACATGTTGCCAACAGACTCAGTGTCAAATGATAGAGCAACAACAGTAGTAGTGAGCTATCGAGGGCGAGGTATCCATGCAGGAGCACCATAGGAATGTGGCTGAAACTTCTATTGACAAGACCTATGTTGTATTCGCAACTGAAGCTGACAAGATTTACCATTGTTAACTAACAATGGTCACTAAGCTTTCCAATGATTTTTCTTTTTGTAGAAGGCACACTCATCATAAGCAACCCTTAGAGTTTCTCGAGACTAATTAGTGGAAACAACAAGCACAACATGAGTGGAAGTAGGAGTAGATGTTGCTTTAGACCCTTTATCCGCATGAGAATTGATATGAGTTTCTTCAACAATCAACTCATGAAAAATAGAGTCCACTTAGGGAAGGGGGACGATGAAGAATCGTTCCACATATGCCTTCAAAATCAAAATGTAACTCCATCAAAAACTGAACCAAATGTTGTTCTTCCCTCGTAGCAATATAAGGCTTAAAATCTTTTAACTCTTTAGATTCAGTAAGAGCCAATTGATCCCACAAATTAGACATAGCATCATAGAAATATTGAATATGCATGTCATTTTGTTGAAGGGAATGAATGTCATATTCTAACTAATACTGTTTAGCAAAATTTGGACTGAGTATACAGTCTCTCCAAATCATTCCAAACTTACCAATGGACTTTGTAACATAATTATTAATCCAAGTAATAACCTTGGAGTTATCAATTTCCTAAGTATCAACCAACAAATCGAAATTCTCAACTTGAGGCACTGAAGGTTTAGTTTTACCCCATTGACATAGACCCACATTTTCTTCTCACAAAGGAAGTTTTTCATAACATAGCTCCAATACGTGTAATTTTTCCCATCTAATCGTATACCTATTGACTAAAGGGAATCATCATTTCCAGTCATGTTGATAACAGATTGATAACCACAACAAGAACAACTACAATAATCGACAAGCAATCAGAGAACAATAACAAAAAAAAAACAACGAAAGCAACAAATCGAACAAATAGAAATCGAACCAACAGAAGAGGCAAACGAACAACAACATCAAACAAATAGCAACAGTAAACCTAGAAAACATATCAAATATCAACTCTAATACTATGAAGATTGAACAATATTTCATATTTGAAAGAGAGAAAAGCTAGTTCTTCATTGGAAAGTGTTAGAAAAGCTACAAACCAAATGGAAGATGAAAAATACAAGGGGAACTAAACCCGAAAGGGTTAAATTGAAAAAACTAAACAAGTTGGCTAACATGAAAACAAACAACTGGGCTAACATGAAAACTATGGGCTAACGACCATTACTTATGCTACACAATAGGCCTCATTGATTTAATTTGTGTATTTTTCTATTCCCTGTTTAAAGAGTTTTTTACTCTCCCGTTGCTAATATTAGTTGGGTCTTTCTACACATAATGAGAGATTAAATATCCTCTACTTTTCTTATCCTAAAAATAATGATATATGTGAATTCCATTAAATTTCTCGATCCACTTTTTTATTTTCACATTTGTTTTGATTTAGCAAGTAAAAAATTTGATAGGAAACAAAAATACAAGGGTATATTAAAAATTTAAAATCATCAAATCAAAGCCCAATTAGACTCCTTACGAGCTCTTTAAAATAAGTTCGCCTCACGTAATTATTTTATCAGTTATAATAAGAAGAAATTCCAAAAATAAACATTCCAAAAATCAAACAGACTAGTCGAACAAGAATGAGTCAATCAAAGATTCACTCATTTTGTCAAATTTTTTTTCCTATTTTCATCAGACTTTTAACAAACAAATCGAAAATAAAAAATGAATAGAATAATCGACAGTTATCATATGGAATGAAGTAAATTTAAAACCGAGACTCTACGAAAATAAAAATAAAAATTAAATGAATTAAAAAACAAAGACTTGGCAATGGTTTACCCGAGAAAAAGGAAACAGAAATAGTCAAAAAAAAATGGCATCATATTATGACGTCATTTGTACCACCATGCATGCATTTGCAATATAAACCTTACAATTGTAGCATTTAAATTTATTAAATTTAATCAACAATGATTAATTAATTAACCACCAATATGTACCCAATTAGTTCTACTGGGAATTTCATCATATACAACCGACAACTGATAATACCCTGGTGGCGCCACCTCAGCCGTCGCCGGTACTGAACACACGACAACATAATTCTCGGTAAATCTCCGCCGTATCTCCGCCATCTCCAAAATCAACACCCTTTGGTTCATGGAAAAAGAATGAGTAGTAAACGACGGCGCCACCATAGTCACGTACACCTTTCCACTTTCCAACTCCTTCCCATTTCCCCTCCACCGGAAATTAACCGCAATTTTCTGTTCGTAAACCAGATTCACTCCCGGTTTAATTCCGGTGATGTTGGGTCGTAATTTTGGGCCGAGTAAATACGGCGGAGAGAAAGCTTCAACACTAAGCTCCGTCGGGAACATCGCCGAGAAATTATAGTTGGCGTTCGGATTACTCCCGCCGACAATAACACGGCCATCGGAGAGCAAATGAGCACTGGAATGATACATCCGGGGAATCGTCGTTGGGTTCATGGTGTTGAATTTTCTTGAAAAGGGTTCGTATAAAACAGGGTGAAGTACAGGTTCTCTCGCCATATCCCACCCAGCGGCGCCACTTGCAGCGCCGTTTATAATCAAAACCTCACCTGTTGGTAACAATAACATGTCCCCCATTATTCGTCTGATCGGCATTTCTGTCATTTCCCATTGTGGATCATCATCGTTTAATCTCAGCCGTCCACAGCTCTTCGTCGCCGGCACAAATACATTACCAATAGCTTGATCAATGGCGTCCGGGACTGTTCCACCGCAAACAAAAACCTCCGCCACCGGAGGACTGGTTTTGGTGCTACCGGAAAGATTCAATGGAAGCAAAACAGATGAACCAGTGCTCGGATAGTTACGAGATACTCCACCGGGTATCACCGGATACTTCCTCACCACCTTGTTGTGAACGTAATCAAGTAATATTGCACGATCGTTGGCAAAAATGAAGAGGTTTCCGTCGGGGTTGAGATGGGTAAACGGGTAGAGATTGTTTTGGAACTGGTCGGATCTTAACGTTTCTTCAAGAAATGGAAGTTGGTATTCTTTGAAGTCTTTACCTGAATTCGAGCTTTTTGGAATGAACTCATAAGTAAACTGCCGTCTACCTCCGACAATGATCACTTTTCCGTCCGGCAACAACTGGTTTGAAGCATACCATCTCGGGGAAACCAACCCATTTCGAGTTTCGACCCAATCACAATCTTCACAAGGACTAATCGTCCGAATAACCCTTTCGCCGTCGTTATTCCCACCGGACTGAATCAATACGCCGTCGGGCAACAAGGAACCGGAAGAACACCAGGTGTCGGACAAAATGGTGAGTGGACGAACCCCACGTTTTGAAGGATAGAATTCAACGGAATGCGCGTAACAATCCAGAATTGGAGGACATTTCTCTGCTGGAAAGGTGATGTTTGAAGGTCCGAAGTCAGTTCGATCAAAGGTGATGATACGATCATTCGGTAAGAGTGCCATATGCATGGCGGAAACACCAATGCTCTTCTTCAAAAGCTTCCATTTTCCTTTTGTTGGATCCTGCAATGATAATGATGAAGGAACTGTTAAGAGCAATAATAGTAAGACGACTGACGCCATTAATTACGATGGAGTTTGGAGAATGGAGAAGGGATCGAGGATGAGTGAGGATAGTAATTGAGATATATATAGAGAAGGATTGTCTAGAAAAGTCAAATGGTTTGTTGGTTTTGCAATGAAAGCTCTTAAAGCCACTTCGATCAGATGTTTTGGCCGATTCTTGAAATTATTGGACCATGCAACTAAATTTCACTACTGGCACTTTAATGGTCAAGTTTCATCATCAACTTTCTGCATGTTAAATTTTCACTACCCGTCACTTTAATGCAGGGGTCTTTAATGATAAGGGTCGTAGCAGTTAATGACACGACACGATAAAAATATATAGCATGAAACAAAATTGAAACGTAACTGAATTCAAATTTGTATTTGTGCCGTCACCTTTAAAATAAAAAAAAAAAAAAAAAAAACTCGAGTTGTGTTCGTTTTAAAATTCGACACGAAACTAACACAATTTAGCATTTCATTGTTGTGTTTATCTTGTTTGTCAGTGTTATGTATAATTATAATTAAATAAACTAATTTTTATTTTATTTAACCTTTGTTGTGTTATGTCGTGTTAGTTGTTTTTTAGTTGGTTCGTTACATGTTAGTTAAAAAAACACGATATCAAGTCGTGTCATTTCGTTTTACAAAAAAATATTGTCATTTTGTGTTGTGTCAGATAAAAACACGAGACAATTGTTCGATTTATCGCCCACTTGCGGGTCAAATTTCACTATTAGTACTTGCTGCGTCTCAACTAGATTTAAGCTCAAAAAAATGACAGAGCTTTTTTGTTGTGTATAACATGCATTAAATGTGTTTATATGCACATTAATACTTTTAATTTTTTGTGTTTTTTTTTTTTGAAGTTTTCGAGTTATAATTCTTTTAAATGGTATTCATAGTCACTTTGCATTGGTTTTGAAAAAATTATATATATTTCAAAAAAAAAAAAGTTCGTCAAATTGTTTTTAGCATAGATGCAACTTAGGCAAAGTATTTTGAGTCAAATGGTGGCGTTGGTTTCGAATATATATATATATATATATATATATATATATATATATATATATATATATATATATATATATATATATATATATATATATATATATGTATGAACGACTGACATTTTCATATATTCACATATTCTAGCAAATTGCTAGAATATTAAAAAAAAATTAAAAATTACAAAGGGGAGTTAAACCGAGAATTCCACACTACATCGAAATTGGAAGCTCGGTTTTTAAGCCAAGAAAACGAACTTAACACGATAATATCATGTAAAGATTTTTTCCTAATTTTACTCCCATCAAAGACCACCGAATTCGTGTACGTCCATAACATCCAACATTTAGTTAACTGTAACGTCCCGAATATACTACGTAAAAATTTTTAATTTTTAAGTCAACCAAAACCATAAATCATTCATTTCGAAACCAATCAAAGTGTGACAATGTAGAAAATAGTTATCATAGTAGAATTTAAAATCATAGAATGCAGAACACTAGTGGATGTTGTGCGATCATAGCGGGCTCTTCTGTGACAACCCGAAATTTCTATCTTGTACAGTTATTCAAATCAATCAAGGTCAGACTCGTTTTTGCTATCTTCTAGCATTGTTTAGAGTCAGTTAGAGTGTTCTAAGCCTAGTACCTTCAAAGTTAGGGTTTAGAATTGGGTTATACAAGTTCACCACTTCCCAAAATGGCCAAACACTCCAACACGAGGAGTGTACGGCCGTACACTCTCATGTATATATATGAGACTTAGACTTCATTTACCTCTTTTCACAATCCTAAGCCAATAAATCAACTTCTCTCTCAAGTATCATCCGATTTTTCATCTAGATCTTCAAGTGTTCTTCAAGAACACCAAGAACACCTACTAAATTCTTGGACCTCAAACACCCCTAAAGGCTTCTATATCGATCCGTGTGTGCTCAAGTACATATCACAATAATTGTATACATTGAAACACAAGTACATAAGCAACCATCATATCATATGATTATATATGTTACATGACCCAAATGTTACTTAGTATCAAAATACATTACAAGGTTTGCATGTTATCAAATACAGTAGTTTTTGTAATGATATTTGGTGTCTTGTCTTCAAAAGTAGCTCCACTGACCTGAGCTTAATTGTTTCCTGAGATTACATGTCGTTTTAAAAGTCAACATAAAGTTGGTGAGTTCATAAGAATTCAGTTGTAGAAAAATTCGATATTTTTCCTTGTGTAAAAATCGTATCCTTGTAAAATGTTTTATATTTGTACGCCTTTGGTGTAAAAGAAGAATGTATGTGTGTAGTATGTATCCAAAAGCATTTATAAAATAAAAGTTCTCATAACTTCTAAGCTTATAAAAAGTGTGACTTGTCATGTGATTTATATTATCTAAAAATCGAGTGTATAAGTAAATAACCATACTTATAAATGTAGTATATAAGTAAATAACTATACTTATAAATATTGTGTATAAGTAAATAATCATACTTATAAATGTTGTGTATAAGTAAATATTCATACTTATAAATGTAGTGTATAATTAAATAACCATACTTATAAATGTAGTGTATAAGTGAATATGCTTACTTATTAATGTAGTGTATAAATAAATAACCATACTTAAAAATGCAGTGTTTGTTCCCAGAAAATCTAATATTTCCTTTAGAATGAGTTGTAGTCTTAAAACCCTTAAGACCAAAAATGTATAAGTATTTATATACTTAAAGTAGTGTTACGTAGTTTTATTCTTATATAAAACCATTTGAATGCATGTTACCCCGTAAACAAAATGTATCGTTGATTTCTCATGTAACTTATTACAACCATGCTAAAACCGAAGTTGGCATGCTGCGACGTTTTTCAGGCATCGAAATGTTAGACATTTGTCACCCCAAACCTGCTGGTCTAGCTGTAGCTAGCAGCTTAGGTGCAGGATTGTCAGTCTCATATAGATCTATCATCTATACACAAGTATCATGCGCTCTTATCGAGATTCTAGTTATAATTCTGGACTTTAGTGTACTCTGTTAGGTACGGTGAAGACTTTGTCTCACATAATTGTTTCAACAAGTTTACGTTTTGGGTGTAATGAAAACCCTTGTATGTGTCAATATCACTTTTCCATAGTATTAATATAGTATATAATAGTATTACCCAATGGATAATGGTATTATCCAAGGGGTAATGGTTTTATCCAATGTGTAAACACAAAGTTTTAATCTTTCAAAACTAGACTTTTGGTAAAAATGTTAGTTTGTGTTTATCGAATGTGTAATAATATTATCCAATGGATGAAGGTGTTAAAAAGATACAAACACATATTTCCCAACATCTTCATTTCTTATATCATTTGAGGACAAAGAAACAGAAGGTTTTCAAGAACATGCATCAAAAACCTCACTACAAAAACCCTATTCTACTCTCATAACAACACACTCAAACCCTAATCTACAACGATTACTAGTAAATGAGAGAACAAGATGCAACGCATCTAAATACAAAGAGCGATCAGGAAAATACAACAGATCAGCTATACGATCATTAAGATCTATCTGAAAACCCTAACTGAACAAGAACTTATCACACGAGAGGAAACGAGATGTAAAATATCTGATCTTTTTTTTTACCTAACACACTCTCTCTCTTCTTTTATACTTCCCAACCACAGAAACGGATCTAACCCGAATACCTTTTGACCCACTTCAGATCCGCGCTTCATTCCTGCACTCACTTATACATATACAAATACATACCTGGCATATACTTATACATATACACAAATAAATATGAGATTGTATTTATTCATAATATTTTCAACATCCCCCCTCAATCGAAATATTTATTTTTCACTTTTAAAAACATCAACAATACCCATTTTCTTAGTTAGAAAATCATGCTGCTTTATAGTTAAAGATTTAGTTAAGATATCTGCAGTTTGTTCAGAAGAACAAATTTTAACCAATTTTACCACTCCATTAGAATTTTTTTCCCTAATAAAATGCAAGTCAATTTCAAAATGTTTTGTCCTTTCATGAAACACAGGATTTAAAGCTAATTTAATAGTTGAATCATTATCACAAAAAACAGAAACAGGAAATAAATCTTTAATTTCTAATTCAAACAAAATCTTTAAAATCCAAATTATTTCACAGGTAATAGAGCCTAAAGCTCTATATTCAGCTTCAGTGGAGGATCTAGAAACAGTAGACTGTTTCTTACTCTTCCATGATATTAAACAGTTATTAAAATAAATCAAATATTCAGATACTGACTTTCTTGTAATCATACACTTAGCCCAGTCAGCATCTACAAACCCTTTAAGTTCAAATTTATCAGATTTGGTTATAGCCACTCCTCTTCCAGGACTATTTTTTAAGTATCTTAAAAGTCTAAAAGCAATTTTTAGATGAGATCTTTTAGGCCTATGCATGAACTGACTAAGTACCTGAACAGCATATGAAATATCTGGTCTAGTAACTGTCAAGTATATCAATTTACCTATAAGTTTCTGAAACTCAGTTTTATTGTCTAACAATGAATTTTCTTTACCAGTTTCATCAGTCTTTATCAGAAAATTTGTTTCCAAAGGAGTATTTACAGGTTTACACCCAAGCATACAATATTCATGTAATAATTCTAAACAATATGTCCTTTGAATTAGGCACAAACCATTATTAAATTTTATTACTTCAATTCCTAAAAAATATTTTAAAATTCCAAGATCTTTGATTAGAAACTGAGTTTTCATAAAATCCTTAACTTTCTGCAATTCAAATTCACAACTTCCAGTTAAAATAATATCATCTACATATACAAGCAATATAGTTAATGACCCTTCAAATTTCCTTTACAAATAATGAATAGTCACTTATACTTTGCTTGAACCCAAACAAAAACAAGGAAGAACAAAGTTTTTCATTCCACTTCCTAGGAGCTTGTTTCAAACCATATAAAGATTTAGTAAGTTTACAAACCCTAGAATCACCAATAGAAAAATATCCAGGAGGAAGAGACATATAAACATCTTCAGTTAAGTCACCATATAAAAATGCATTATTAATATCTAGTTGATATAAGGGCCAAGAATTATGTACAGATAAAGAAATAACTATTCTTACAGTCACAATTTTTGCCACAGGAGAGAAGGTTTCTTCAAAATCTATTCCTTCTCTTTGATTATACCCTTTAGCTACTAAACGAGCTTTATATCTTTCTACTTCACCATTAGACTTGTATTTACTTTTGAAAACCCACTTACAACCTATCGGTTTTCTGTTCTTAGGTAAACTTGTAATTTCCCAGGTATTATTTCTATGAAGAGCTTCCATCTCTTCATTCATAGCTTTAACCCAATTTAGATCAGTTAAAGCTTCTTTGTAGTCTTTAGGCTCAACAGTTTTATTTAAATTTGAAATAAAACATTTGGTATTATTGTCTAATAAAGAATAATTAATAGTTCTTTCAATTACATATTTATATTTACCTTCAATAATGTAATCAGAAAACTTTACAGGCATATGAGACTCACGTCTAGACCTAGAAGAACCTAAAGACTGCTCAACAGAAGGGATTAAGGGTAACTGACTACTTTCCTCAGATATGTTAGAAGAAGAAGGAATTGAACCAACAGAAGGAGGCACAACTGCCTTGCCACTACGGTTGATAGTATTATTAGGACTAACATCATCCAGGTGAATGGTTGCATCAGCACCATCCAACTGTGATTCTACTCTCAAATCATCAAGATTAATAGAATCATTTAAGTATTCATTAGTATCAAAATCATCATAGGAGAATGGATCGCTAGGTCAAAAACAGAAATTTTTTTGTCAACATTAGTTGACTTCAACTTGTAGGGAAACACAGACTCATAAAATTTCACTTCCCTGGACATAAAAGATGTATTAGTATCCAGACTAAGAAGTTTATAAGCCTTTTTATCAGATGAATATCCTAATAAAATGCACTTTTCAGCACGTTCAGAAAACTTATCAGAAATATTTTGTTTAACAGCAAAGCAAAGACAACCAAAAACTCTCAAATGATCAAAATTAGGTGTTCTTTTATAAACAAGTTCATAAGGAGATAATCCATTTAAAACTGATGTAGGCATTCTATTTATCAAAAAAACCGAAGTTAAAACAGCATCTCCCCAATATTTTATAGGAACAGCTGATTGAAATAAAAGTGACCTTGCAACATTAAGTATGTGTTTGTGCTTCCTTTCCACAACTCCATTTTGTTGTGGAGTGTAAGCACAGGAAGTCTGATGAATGATACCTCGTTCAATACAAAAATATTTCATTTGATTATTCACAAATTCAGTACCATTATCAGATCTCACAACCTTAATATTAACACTAAATTGGTTTAGTAAAATATTCACAAAAATCTTAAAGCAATCGAAAACTTCACTTTTAGATTTCAAAAGAAAAACCCAAGTAGCCCTAGAGAAATCATCCACAATAGTCAGAAAAAACTTAAACCCTTCTATAGAAGCAAGTCTATAGGGACCCCAAACATCCAAGTGAATTAATTCTCCCAACTGAGTTGAACAATGTTGACTAAGAGAGAATGACTCTCTAGTCTGTTTAGCCTTATGACAGACATCACAAGGGGGAAGAGACTCATTTCCTAGTTTCAATTTATCTTTTAAAATGTTTAAAGCCTGGTCAGCAGGATGACCAAGTCTGCTATGCCAAGTTAACTTTGAGACACAACACTTAGAATTAGTTTGATTTACTGAATTACCTGAGGGAACATGATCTAGATAATATAGCCCCCAGATTCTCTACCATTCTCCACCATCTTCTTTGATAGTGAATCCTGAATTTTACAATTATGTTCAAAGAAAGTAATTTCACATCCATTATCCTTACATAGTTTATGTACAGACAAAAGATTAACATTAAAGTCTGGCACAACAAAGACATCAAATAAAGTAAGATTAGAGGACAATTGAACATTCCTAATCTTATTTATTTGTGCAGAAGAACCATTAGGGTGTTTTACAACTAGATTAAGTCTAGACACATCCACAGTGTCTTGGAGTTGTGATTATGAGGCTATCATATGCTGATTTGCCCCAGAATCAACAATCCAACTTTGAGGTTTATTTGAACTAATACAAGAGTTAAAACAATATGTTGTTGTACCTGCCATATTTGCAGCAGCAAATACATCCTCACTAGCAGAATTCTCATTTATGAGACAAAGAAATTTTGAATACTGTTCACTTGTAAGATAATGACATTCACTACCACGAACAGACTCAGAAGAAACTACAGAACTGCTGTTTGGACCAACAGAGGAAGAATTCACAGAAACAGATTTATTTTGATTATTATTTTCATTTCTTTGTTTAAAATCTTTTGGATATCCTATCAATTTATAACACCTTTCTATTGTATGACCCTTAAGATTACAGTGCTTACACTGTAATCCTTGATTTCTGAATCTATTTTGACCTTGACCTTTTTTAAAATCAGTAACTTTACTATTAAAAACAGACACTTGAGGTTTTGAAGAAACAACAAAACTCAAAGAACCATTCTTTTGAAGAGACTCTTCTCTAGAGAGAATTGAGAAGGCAGTTTTAACATTAGGCAATGGTTCCATTAAAAGAATGTGACTTTTAACCTGATTATATACATCATCAAGACCACTTAAAAATTGCATTAATTTCATCATTTTAGAATGATCATTTAGTTTAGTTGCAGCCTCACAAACACATTCAGATAAACTAGTCAAACCATCAAATTCTTTCCATAAGGAATTAAGTTTGTTATAGTAGTCTGAAAGAGAAGAACCACTTTGTTTTAAGGTGTTTATCTGCTGATGGATATTAAAAATTACAGAACCATCAGCCTTATTATAGGTTTCAAACAACTCATCCCAAATGTCTTTAGCATTATCAGAATAAACATGACTAGCATATATTGTTTCAGATATTGATCCTAATAACCAATTACACACAACAACATTCACATGTTCCCATTTAGATTTTTTAGTTGCATCAGTTTTATCAGTAACAACAGTTCCATCAACAAAACCCAATTTATTTCTAGCTTTAAGGCCTCTAGTCATTGCACTATGCCATAATCGAAAATTTTCATTACCAGTCAATTTAATAGTTATTATAGAAGTAACTACATTATCAGAAGGATGTATATACAGGGGATCATCAAAGTCAACAGGAGAATCCTTAGGGACACTACTTCCCTCAGGAGTATCTCCAGCCATAACAGATCACAAAAAAATATACTAATCAAAGAAGAAACAAGACAAGAATATGTCAAACAAGTAAAGAACAAAACAACACTTGTGTTGGCTTAAAGTCCAGATGGTCACCACAGTTTGTCGGGGCCCAAGACAACCAAACACAAAGTGAACAAGAAAGCAGAATCAACAATGAATTTCAAACAACAATTAACTGATGTACACAAGACATCAGGTTCTCCCACATCTACTACTACAAAAAAAAGAAGAGAACAAGAAAACCTCACAGTGCATAAGGCAATTTGTTTGTTTAAAACCGACTCCCTGAACCTTTTACTCAAAGGGTTTATCGGTGATGAAATCCGACCCCAAAGAGAAGATTAGAGGGATTAATCGATAACTATGATTTGTGACTTTCAGTCTCACCACAAACTTTGCACCAGCAGGAAACTCAATCTGCAAGAACAACAAAAAGTTCTCGCAGTACCAGAATCTCATAAAAACTATGAAATAGGGTAAAAAGAAATGAAATCCTAAGGCTAAACAGAGTAAATCAAAACAAGATTAATCAAACCACAAGGACTAACCTTATGCAGAAAGACGAACAGCGACGACAACAGATCGCAACAATGAACACCAGAAGATGCGTCAAGAACAGGAACGACGAGCCTTGCGCTCTGATACCATGTTAAAAAGATACAAACACATATTTCCCAACATCTTCATTTCATATATCATTTGAGGACAAAGAAACAAAAGGTTTTCAAGAACATACATCAAAAACCTCACTACAAAAACCCTATTCAACTCTCATAACAAAACACTCAAACCCTAATCTAAAACGATTACTAGTAAATGAGAGAACAAGATGTAACGCATCTAAATACAAAGAGCGATCAGGAAAATACAACAGATCAGCTATACGATCATTAAGATCTATCTGAAAACCCTAACTGAACAAGAACTTATCACACGAGAGGAAACGGGATGTAAAATATCTGATCTTTTTTTACCTAACATACTCTCTCTCTTCTTTTATGCTTCCCAACCACAGAAACAGATCTAACCCGAATACCTTTTGACCCACTTCAGATCCGCGCTTCATTCCTACACTCACTTATACATATACAAATACATACCTGGCATATACTTATACATATACAAAAATAAATATGAGATTGTATTTATTCATAATATTTTCAACAGAAGGCATTATCCATCATACAATAAATCTACTACTAGAAACATGTGCATATAAGGGAACGAGACTTGTGTACTTTCTTTGAAAATAAGTGTATATATATATATATATATATATATATATATATATATATATATATATATATATATATATATATATATATTAGATCTAGGACCTTTACGTAAAGTTATTGTTCAAAATGTATTTTGTTTGCATGGCATGTAACCTCACCCGAAAGTGTAAAGTGAGTGAAAACTAGTAGAAAAGGGGTATAAACTCACATTTTGTGCTTTCCCTAGAAGATGGCAAGAAATGGTGAGAAAGATGAGGTATGCATCGAGCTTTTAAAGACAACACCTTCTTGATCTTCAAGATATTTGGTCTCAAGAATGAAAATGAGACAACCAAAAGATTATGGTAGGGAGAAGATAGAAATCTTGAAAATATGAAGAGAACTTACCAAAAATCCTTGCTAAACACTTGCCAAAAAGCTTGGATCAACTAGAGAGTTCTTGGAGAGTTTAGAGAGTATAGAAGTGAATGTTGTAAAATGAAAGGTGGAGCGGGGAGGTAGTAGCCGAGTTTTATAGGAGAAGATGGTGGAGCCTTTTGATTAAAATAATCAAGGTATGGTTCCTTGATTATTAAAATGAAGTATGGTGTTTTGAATTAAAAATCCATGGTAAGGCTTTTTCATTAGAATAATGAAGCATGGTCATGTGAATATTTAATCCAAGGCATGGTTGTTTTGATTTTTTATAAGAATATCATGATTAAGTTGGGATATGGTGGATTATGTAGGAAAAGAAGAGACATAATTTTTCTTCTTATAGTTTTTATAAAAACCTAGCCCTTTTTATAAAAGTTTGTCTTTTTTATAAAAGTGTGGTGGGATTTGAGAAATTGGTAAGGTCTAATAACTAATAAAAATATTTTTATTTAATATTATTAGCAATAATATTAACACCTTATAATTAAGTTGGTTTTCTCAAATTCGTTGTATAAAATGTGAGCGTTAAACGTGATAACATTTCGTTTTCTTGATGTATGACCTTTTTACAGAATAACCACCAGAGTATCAACTAAATACTTGGTCATAGACGTTTAAATTGTGTTTATGAATTTGTGAACAAGTAAACCTCGTGTTATGAACATCACCCAAATTCCCGGTAATATTTGTGTGTTTTATTGAATTACTACATTATCGTAGTTTACTGATTGCAATAAAAGTGTTTATTCGATAATGGATTTCACAATAGCATGCGTAGCATTATAATATTCGATAATACATTAGGTATGTTATGAAAATCACATTTTGCCTTTTTGGCCTAATATATGCACAATTGACTTTTGTTGACCCTTGTTCACTTTTGTTGACCAAAATTGACGGTTGTCACATCATCCCCCTGTTGAAAGGAATTTCGTCCCGAAATTAGTCTTAGATAACGGGTTCCTAGGGATTTGGGAAAAGTTGGGGATACATCTATTTAATTTGATTCTCACGCTCCCATGTGTACTTAGGTCCCCGCTTAGCGTTCCAGTAGACCCTCACTATTGGAATGCGACTTTGTTTCGTTTGTTTGACCTCCATATCCATGATTTCGACCAGTTCTTCGATGAAATTCAGACTTTCACTAACCTCTATCTCGTCTAACGGAATGACAAGGGTTTCATCGGATAAGCATCTCTTGAGGTTTGACACGTGGAATATGGGATGTATATTGCTAAGTTATTGTGGCAGTTGGAGCCCTTAGGCTACAAGACCTATCATTGCAAAGATTTCAAAAGGTTCTATATACTGTGGATTGATTTTATTTCATTTGCCAAAAGTTATCATCCCTTTCCATGGCGATACTTTTAATAGTACTTGGTCGCCAACCTGAAACTCCAAAGGCTTGTGCCTCCTGTCGGTGTAGCTCTTTTGTCGATCTTGGGATGCTTTCAGTCGTTCTCGTACCTGGACGATCTTCTTTGTTGTTTCCCGTATGATCTCTGGTCCGGTGAGGGTGCTATTGGTCGCTTGACCCTTAGCAAGTTGGGTGTCTCCAACTTCATCCCAGCATAACGATGATCTGCACATACATCCTTATAGTGCCTCAAACAGAGTGGCTTTGATGTTGATGTGCTAGTTATTATTATGAGAGAACTTAATCAGTGGTAGGTGAGCATCCCATTCTTTGCCAAAGTCCATCACACAAGCACGGAGCATATCTTCCAATGTTTGAATGGTTCGCTTACACTGACCATCTATTTGTGGGTGGTAGGCTGTACTCATATCGAGTCGGTTCCCCAAGGATTTTTGCAATGATTGCCAAAAGCGTGAAGTGAACCGGATCTCCCTATCTGAGATTATGGACAATGGCAGGGCCTGCATCCTTATGATGTCTTTGAGATACGTTCTTGTCAACTTTTCTATCTTATCCATCTCTTTGATTGGTAGGAAATGTGCAGATTTGGTTAGTCTGTCTACGATCACCTAAATGGTATCGTGTCCACCCGTAGTCTTAAGTAACTTTGTTATGAAGTCCATGGTAACCCGCTCCCACTTCCAATCGGGTATTTCTAGTTGTTGTAACAGCCCAGAGGGCTTCTGGTATTCTATTTTGACCTTAAGACAGGTTAGGCACTTACCTATGTAAATGGCAATCTCTGCTTTCATGTTTAGCCACCAATACAACCTTTTCAGGTCTTGGTACATCTTGTCTGCCCCAGGGTGAATGGTGTATTTTGTCTTGTGTGCCTCGTTTATGATCAAATCGCTAAGGCCACTAAACTTTGGCATCTAGATTCAATTCATGAAATACCGAATTTCGTCATCCTTGAGTTAAGAGTTCTTATCCATTACTCGAAGCACTTCATTCGGGGTGTTTTCTGTGTTCAGAGCCTCAAGTTGAACATTCTTGATTTGTGCAGATAGATGTGAGTGTATGGTCATCGTTAACAATTTTACTCGACGCCCAGAGTATTCCTTCCAGCTAAAGGCATCTGCTATGATGTTTGCCTTGCCCGGGTGGTAACGAATATTGCGTTTGCAATCGTTCAACAACTCATCCCATCTTCGTTGCCTCATGTTAAACTCTTTCTGGTTGAGGATGTGTTGAAGGATCTTGTCGTCGGTAAATATCGTACACTTAGTGTTGTACAGGTAGTATCTCCAAATCTTTAAGGCAAAGACTACGACTCCAAGCTCAATATCGTGGGTAGTGTAGTTGACTTCGTGTGTTTTGAGTTTCCTAGAACCATAAGAGATGACCTTTCCTCTTTGCATGAGTACGCATCCCAATCCTTGATTCGAGGCGTTGCAGTACACGACAAAGTCCTTTGTGACTTCCGGAAGGGATAGGATTGGTGCGCTACACGACGCTTGTTTCAATGTCTAAAATGCATCCTCTTGTTATCCCTCCATTCAAAACTCACCGCTTTTTGGTTAATGTTGTGAGGGGTTTAGCTATCTTGGAGAAGTTCTTGATGAATCTCCGATAGTAACCAGCAAGACCTAAGAACCGGTGTATCTCTGTCGACGTCCTTGGTGTCTTCCAGTTCTCTACTGCCTTTATCTTGGATGGGTCCACATGTATTCCTTCTTTGCTGACTACATGTCCTAAGAAGTCTACTTTCCGTAACCAGAACTCGCACTTTGAGAACTTTGCGTAAAGTTTCTGTTATCATAGCAATTCTAGTATTGATCGCAAGTGTTTCCTATGCTCCTCCTCACTTCGTGAGTATAGCAATATATCATTGATGAATACGATCACATTTTTTTCTAGGTATGGTCTACATATGCAATTCATAAGGTCCATGAATAATGCTTGAGCATTGGTCAATCCAAATGGCATTACTATAAACTCGTAGTGATCATATCGTGTTCTAAATGCCGTTTTTGGGACATCTTCTTCATGAAGTCTAAGTTTGTGGTACCCCGATATCAAATTGATCTTTGAGAAGTAGCTGGATCCCTATAATTGATCAAACATATCATCAATCTTGGGAAGCGGGTACCGATTCTTGACGCTCAGCTTGTTCAGTTCCCGATAGTCAATACATATTCTAAAGGATCCATCTTTCTTCTTTTCAAACAAAACTGGTGCTCCTAAAGAAGAGAATATCGGCCTAATAAACTCTTTATCTATTGATTCGTGTAGTTGACTAGACAACTCTTGCATTTCCGTCGGGGCCAATCTATATGGAGACTTTGCTACGGGGGCTGCTTCTAGGATTAAGTTGATTTTGAACTCGACTTGTCGTACATGTGGTAACCCTGGGATGTCTTCTGGGAACACATCAAGAAAGTCACGGACTTCTAGTATGTCCATGATTTCCTTCACCTCTTTCTTCTGGTCCACTATGTGTGCTAGAAATGCATAATACTTCTTGTGCAAGTACTTTTGTGCCTTGATTGCACGAGATGATTTGGAGGCCCTTGCTTTGTTTGTCACCGTATACCACAAGGGTTATGTTGTTTGGTAGATTGAGTCGGACGACTTTCTTATGACACATGATGTTGGCGCACTGAGTGGTTAGCCAATCCATGTCGACTATTACGTCGAAGCTCCCAATAGACATAGACATGAGATTGATTTAAAATGTGAGGTTTTCTAGGTTATAAAGTTACATTTGGCGAAAAAAAAACTTAAACCCTTAAGTTCAGATGCACCCTAGAAATGATCTATGTTTTCTCTATTGATAGCAACTAATTATGAACATCAAGAAGGCCTAGGAGAGAGGCTATGAAATTGAAATTCATATCAAATTAGGGTTACATACCTTTTTATTATTATTGTAAATAATCAAAGTAGAATCCTTCTTTAAGACCTTGGAAGAGCTAGCATCAAAGGTATGGTACCTCTAATGGCTTGTATCTAAAACCCTAGTAGAAAGAAGAGTTAAGGAGAGAGAAGGCTAGAGAAAAATTTCAGCTCTTGAGCCTCAATGGAAGCAGACGAAAAATAGGATCCATAAGGGTCCTATTTATAGCTAATGAGGAACCCTTGAAACCCTAATTGGAACAATACAATAATATATTTAAAATTGGTAATTATCCAAGCCCATAATTATCTAATAGGATTATTCTAAAACCCTAAAAGATATAGCTAAATTTCGTCCATATCTAGAAGGTTCTAGAAACCCTATTTTGTTTAACTATTGAACAATAACAGCTCACTCCCTATTCTTCAAAGTAATTCTAATTAATCCTGAAATTAATTCCAATTACTTTCTGATTAATTCCAAATTAACTATTATTATTTCCAATTAATATATTAATCATATAATATATTAATAAATCATTTTTTAATTTATTAATCATATAATATATTAACAGTTCAACCTCTTCCTCCAAAAGTCATTCTATTCAAATACTAGTTTTGAGGGCAACTTAAAAATGAATTTGTTTTTATTTCAAGAATATACCAATTTAGTTATTGGCTTAGACACCTTAATTCAACAGTATTCCACTTGGATAAGTCTATAACTACAACTGCAAGTACAGACCTTGAAATAAACAACAAGGGGGTGGTTTCCAAAGCCACTGCCAAAATCTGATTCAAATAAGCTATCGACCCTAAGATAAGTGATCAACTATTCCTTCGTTCTTCAAGACATCGTATGGACATGAGACATGGATCAGAATCAATCTCATTGTCCAAAATTCTATTTCCTAATTTCTGGATTTTTAAACACTTAATTGAACATCAAATTGAACACATCAATTAGTCGTGGATGGGCCCAACACTATATAGTCAACATCAAATCATCGATGGGCCCAATTGTATCACTTTTTTCCTGTTAAGGAAAAAGGAACGAAATGTTTTGAGTATGTAGTCCTACAATTTACATATCAAATCACACACGGAATAACCCTTTATAACATTTAGTTACGAAATGTGTTTTAGTCAACCAATGCATAAATGATCTGTAAACTATGTACTACATGTCTTTGTGTTATGAATAGTAGATGTTATCGTTTTAGAATTACTTGTGACAAGACCCATGAAGTAATTTCTATGTGTGGATTTATCCAATACTTAAAATCCCTATTTTTAAAGTACTCATGAATATTTTAGCAATTCAAATTGCAAATACAATCAATTCATGACAGTCTTAATTCACTACTTACTTCCAAAAGTATGAACGATTGTGAAAGTTTGAATAATTCAAAATTGCTCAGGAAGTGTAAACATGCTAAAAGAAACACAAGAATAAATAATTGAATAAGGGAGTACGATACTCATAAATAATTATCTATTATTCATTCACCAAATCAATTACATCTATTTTACAAGTTTCAAACATATCACAAAACTAGTAAAACTAATATCGTCTCTTATGCCTATGCTCCTAGCATGATGGTAGTGTTTGACTCTGCTCATAGCCTTTTTGAAGGATCTGCAACATTATATTCTGATGATACTCTCTTCACCAGAAGGTGTCCTTATTTTACCCGATGTTGAATGTAATGGTACTTTCTGTCTATATGCTTGGATCTACCATGATCCTTTGGTTCTTTTATTTAACCAACTGGGCCTTCATTATCACAACACAGTTCCATGGGTTCCTGAATAATTGTAATGACTTTGAGATCGCTGATAAAGCTCTTCAACCAAGCCGCTTCCTTCGAATCTTCACTCGTCGCAATGTACTTATACTTACACGTGGAATCGGCCACTGTGTCTTCTTTGGAACTTTTCCAAGTAATCGCTCCTCCATTCAATAAGAGTACCCAACAATACTACAAACAAAAGCTGTCTCGGTCTGTTTGAAAACTGGCATCACTATAACCAATTACTCTTAATGTATCACTGCTGCCAAGAACTAGGAACATCTCTTTCGTTCTTCATAGATACTTAAGAATATTCTTCACCGCAATTTATACAAATATGTAGGGGGTATGTTTTCAAGTATTATTAATGTAGCGGAAAATCAAGAATAAGATAAGAAAACAAGAATGATGAATAACTTGTGCAACAACAAAACAAGAAAAATATAGCTTTGACAAACACTCTAGACCTAGAATATGCATCCTAAAATTAAAAAAGGAGCGAGTATGCAACTCAAAAGAACAAAGTTCTCAAAATTCAATTGATTCAACAATACTTCAAAATGCTCGACATAAAGGGCTATTAATAGCCTATCAACGATTACAGAAATAAAAGGAAACAAATAGATAAAAGGAACCTATTGATAAAAAAAGGAAACTATTAACTAAAGGCTAAAAATAAGTAAAAAACGTCTCTAGAATCTTCCAGCTTTAGCTGACATCAATAGCCATGCAACTTCCTACCAAAAAGCCCTTGGAACTCCGAGATTCACAACCAAGGTTCTGAGATTCGCATCTAGTCACATTCCAAAATGGTTCTCGTTCACATCCAAAGACTCTAGAGCAGTAAGGATTGCAATAGATCACATCTTGTGACATCTAATCGTAACGTGCTTCCTTTTCAGATCTGATTCCATTTTTGCATCTAACATAACTTTTGCATCCAACACCTTTTGCATTCGCATCATTCCCCAATCCATTGGGCTCTGACAGGATTTCCCTAAAATTAACTAACCAGACTCAAAGCATAAGACACATTAGTGCGAGTACAGGTCAATACATACATGATTGATACTACAGCCAAAACATATGGGGTTCGACTCACATCAGCTATCTCATCATCAATACTTTGACTTTAAGTCGTACTCAACTTGATAGTACTATGAATGAGTAATTCCCCTTTCTTTAAATTATCCATACTGAAATGCTTTAGTATGTTATCATATATGTACTCTGGCTAAGATCAATAAGATGATTCTTTCTATCCCGATGAATTCTTATTCCTAGAATATAGGACACTTTCCCTGGATCCTTCATGGCGAAACACTTCCCAAGCCAAGACTTAATTTCTTGCAAGGTTGAAATGTCATTTCCTATAAGGAGTAAGTCATCAACCTACAAGACTAGGATATACCCCCACTAGCTTTGACATATACACATGACTCATCTTCACTTCTAGAGAACCCGAACTCTTTAACTTTCTTATGGAAGCAAAGATTCCAACTGCAAGATGCTTGTTTTAATCCATAAATGGATTTCTCAAGCTTACACACCCTATCAGGAAACTTGGTATGTACAAAACCCTCTGGCTAACTCATCTAGACGTCCTCAGATACTTTCCTATTAAGGAAAGTGGTTTTAACATTCATTTGCCAAATTTCATAATCATGAAATACAACTATAGCAAGCATAATCCTGACAGACTTTATCTTAGATACTGGTGAAAAGGTATCATCATAATCAATCCCTTGGGTTTGATTAAATCCCTTTGCATCCAGCCTAGCTTTATAGGTGTGTACTTTGCCATCCATGTCGGTCTTCTTTTTTAAGATCCATTTGCACCCGGCTATCTTTCGACCAGGTAGTGATCAACCAGGCTCCACACTTGGTTATCATACATGGACTAAATCTCACTGTCCATTGCCTCCTTCCATTTAGCATCCTCGGGGCCTGCCATAATTTCCTTGTAGTTAGTAGGTTCATCCAAATTTACTAGTGTATGATCATTGCCAAACGTGTCACCATCTGCAGTAATATGGAAACAATAGAAATTATGTGACATGATAACCCTATTGTAACGACAAAGGGGTAATGAGTTGTCGACTGACTCAAATGGAACCTCTTCCTCACGTTGAGTGCTTGTGTTTTCTGAGGTCCCTTCATTGGATGACTCTTGAATTTCTTCAAGATCAATAGCACTCCCACTGTCCTATTTGAGTATGATCTCTCCCTCTCTCTCTCTCTCTCTCTCGTGAAAGACTCCTCTTCGAGCTACGAAGACCACGTTCTCACTAGGTCTGTAGAACAAGTATCCAAAGGACTTCTATGGGTAGCCAATGAAATAACACTTCTTGGATCTTGGTTCAAGTTTGTCATGCGTCTCTCATCTTACGAGTGCTTCACAACCCCATACCTTGATATGTGCGAGTGAGGGAGCTTTCCATATCAACATCTCATGAGGTGTTTTGGCAACCTTCTGTGTTGGAACAAGATTCATGATACGAGCAACTGTCTCTAAGGCATACCCTCAGAAATGAATAGGAAGAGAAGCTTGACTCATAATAAAGCGAACCATATCTATCAAGATTCGATTATGCCTCTCAGCCACACCATTAAGTTGTTGTGTTCTGGAAAGAGTCAATTGTGAAACAATTCCACATTCCTTGAGATAGTCATGGAACTCGATACTATGATACTCACCACCTCTGTCATACTTAAGCATCTTTATCTTCCTGCCTAATTGTTTCTTCACCTCATGCTTAAACTCTTTGAACTTTTCAAAGGTTTCTGATTTATATTTGATTAAGTAGATATAACCATATCTATTATAATCATATGTAAATGTCTCGTGGTATCGATTAGCATCTCTTATGGTGGATCTAAATGGGCCACACACATTTTTATGGATTAGGTCCAACAATCCTTCACCTTTTTCACATGTTCCAGTGAGAGGTGATTTTATCATCTTTCCCAAGAAACAAGATTCACATTCATCATCTGTCCTAAAATCAAATGATTTTGACACTCCATCCTTTTGGAATTGGGCGATGTGTTTCTTGTTTATGTGCCCAAAACGACAATGCCACAAAAATGCTTTGTCCACACCATTGGACAAATCAATATGAAACACACTATTTTCAAGGTTATCAAGACAAGTCACAGTTTCATACACACCATTACAAGGTAAAGCTCCAAACATAAAAATGCCATTATGATAAGTAGAACTGGAACCAACTTCATCATCAAATGAATATCTAAAACCTTGTCTGAATAGTGCATGAAATGAAATAATGTTTCGCATCATATCTTAAGAATAACAACAATTAATCAAATTAACCCTAACACCACTACTAAGCACAAGCCCATAAGTTCTAATCCTAGTAATAGATGGAGAAGGACTATTTCCCATGATCATATTTAGCTTTCCATGCTCCACCTCCTCACTTTCACTTAGGCCCAACAAATCATAACAAATATGGAAACCACATCCTATGTCAAGTTTCAAAAATGAGAAAGTTGTGTGTTATTAACTTGAATAGTGTAAATACCTGAAGAGCACGCCTTGATCTTTCCATCTTTCAAGTCATGTAGGTATTTAGGGAAACTTCATCTCCAATGACCCTTTTCGCCACAATAGAAGCAAGTGGCCTCCTTTGGATCACTAATCGTAGGGACATCAAAGTTCCGCTTTGACTTTGACCCACTACTAGACCCTCCCGCATGGGCATTCCCTTTCCTGCCAGATTGGGAATGAACTTTCCTCTTTTTCCCTTTGCCAGATCCAATAGCCAAGACAAGAGCATTTGTTGCAGTAGAGGCATGATTTTTATTCATCCCCGACTCAGCAGTTTGCAACAAATTATGGAGCTCAGTCAACGTCGTCTCTGTGTTGTTCAAATGATAAGTGATAATGAACTGATCATAAATAGGAGGTAATGAGTTAAAGACCCGGTCAATGGCCAAATCATCATCAAATGACACATTGAGCCTATGGAGTTTCTCCACGTACCTTTCCATCTTTTGTACGTGAGGGAAAACAAATCCTCTTTCCTTAAGCTTTCACACCAGGAAAGCTTTGAGCACTTCAAAGTGCTCTTGTCTCGCCTTCTTTTGGAACTTTCTAGAGAGGTCGATATCTATATCATATGGCCATTATTCTTCGTAGAACTTGGCCAACTCAGGTGTCGTAGTGGCTACCATGATGCAAGCAACCTTTGTAGCATCATCAGAGTGTTTGTTGTATGAGGCAATTTCGTTAATAGTAGCAGTGGAATGATTAATTTTGATAAGAGGATTCTTGAGGGCATGTTCATTGCCCTAATATCGAAGAGTAATCTTCAAGTTCCTCATCTATTCCATGTAGTTAGGACCGGTGAGCTTCTCTTTCGACAAAATCGAGAGTAGAGAGAAATTTGAGTTGGAGGAGCCGACTTGAGTAGCAACGAGTTCACCGTTTCCATACACCTATATAAAGAGACACAATTTTTAGTTAGTGATATAAATCCTTAGTATTTTAAATCAAAATAAATATTCAAGGTGAGGATTCAAAATACAATTTACAATAAAGAAAAGGGATGTCGTAATCTAATTGCGAATTTATCAAGGTAGGTAATACAAATTTATCAATTTCAATCTAGCATGAAACTCCTAAATCATTTTGAGATTCATTGAATCTTATCAATGACATCTTTAGTCTCATATTATGCACTTCAAATTTGTGATTGGGATGTCGAGGATCACAAATAAGTTGTGAATAACTATGCAAACCCGTTTGACAACCTTGATGTCATTTATCATCTCAAATTAATGTGACAGTAAACCACACACGCACCATTAACAATGATAATTTTTGATTTGTCCATCACTCAACTTTATAATCCCAAAATAGTGTTTCGATTAACCACGCACGCTCCACTAACGACATATAAACAGTGATATGTGTTTTCATGGACTAGCATACACTTCACATTTTTGTCCTAAAGTAACTAGAGTTTGAGATTTATTTAAAAGATTCTAATACTTTAATAACATCATACTTTTAAGTTGTTATGTCCTATCAAATCCATACAGCTAGCGACCCTCCGCCATACAAGCGAGTGGTGGGTGAGAGTGGACACCCAATGGCAATGGCGATTATTTTATAGGTCGCTTCCTTATACCCCTTATAGTATGACTTCGTGAATGAGGCATAGTAGCGATTTGACTGACTTGTCTTATACATATAATATATTAAATTTTTTATCATATATATATATATATATATATATATATATATATATATATATATATATATATATAAGGTGTATTTTAAAACTTTTCAAAATACTAGTGTTTAAAATTAATCTTTCGAATTAAACAATTAATAATAATTAATTTAAAACTAAATAATGATTTAATCTTTTATCTTAATTAAATAATTAATCAAATAAATTTAAATCATATGATTTAACAATTAAACAATTAGTTAAATAATTTACACACATGGATTAAAAAGTTATCTACCAATTAAACATTTAATTAATTGATTCAAATTTAATCATAATCCCTTATCTTTCTAATTTTTGAAAAATTTAGGGTTTATCAGGTTTTAATTATTCAAATTTTAAATCATATTAAAATAATAATTAAGGAAACTAGAAACCATAGGGATAAGCATCTATTTTCGATAGTGTTTCAAAAAGCCCTAGCCAAGTCGAAATTTAAGCATTTAGGGTTTAATTTACATAAACCTTAATTTTGATCAATTCGTTTTAATGCATAATCAAATAGAAAACTAAGGCTCTGATATCACTGATGGTTTTCTCGGTTATAAAAACTACATGCGGCGGAAAAACACTTAAACATTTAACTTCACATGCACCTTAGAAAAGATCTATGTTTTCTCTATTAATAGAAACTAACTATAAACATCAAGAAACCCTAGGAGAGAGGCTATGAAATCGAAATTCATATCAAATTAGGGTTACATACCTTTTGATTATTATTTTAAATAGTTTAAATAGAATCCTCCTTTAAGAGCTTGGAATAGCTAGCACCAAAGGTATGGTACCTCAAATGGCTTGTACCCAAAACCCTAGTAGCAAGAAGACTTGAGGAGAGAAGAAGCTAGAGCCAAATTTTGGCACTTGAGAGTCTATGGAAGTGGACAAAAAATAGATCCATAAGGGTCCTATTTATAGCTGATGAGGAACCTTTGAAACCCGAATTTGAACAATATAATAATATATTTCAAATTGGTAAGTATCCAAGCCCATAATTATCTAATAGGATTATCCTAAATCCTTAAAAGATATAGCCAAATTTCGGCCATACCTAGAAGGTTCTAGAAATCATATTTTCTTCACCATAAGTTATGAAATTATATGGATGTGACTGATTCATCGATTCTATGTTTTAAAATCATTTTGTATTGAGTATATTTATATATATATATATATATATATATATATATATATATATATATATATAACACCTATAAAAATCATGCCAAATTTAAACTTAAAAAAAACGTTTCAAAACCATTAATCATTACAAAACTTGTTTTCAAAATAGTATAATATCATAGTATCCCAGAAACAAAGTCATAAACATGAAGAGTTGTACGATCACACCTTTGCCTTCTCGCGATCATCTGATGTACCTGAAACTGTAAGCCCAAAGGAGTTCCCCCAAAATACTGATACACTGCAACTAACACATGTACAAATAATATCATGTACTGGGTCCACAGATTTACAGACTGGACTACCCCTGGGCCCACAGTGTAAGTCTAGATTGCCTTCTGGGCTCACAACTCACATCTGGATTTCCACCGAGCCTACAATACAAGTCTGACATGCCCTACCCGACCCTCAGATCGTATCTAGAATGCTCCCGAGTCCTCAGTATGATTCTGGCATGCCCTGCCCTACCCGGCCCTCAGCTCATATCTGGAATACTGTAGGGTTTGTTTGCTACCGCACGGAGCAATATAACCTCAACCCAACCCACATAAAATGTCGACATATAACATAACTAATGCACATACAAATAATCAGGTAATAACATTGGTAGTCCTAAAGATCTACCTACTGGCATAGCATCTAGCACACATAACTAACTCATACTCAACATAATACAATTGTAGGATATCATATCCAATGGTTTGGCATTGGTGCTTTAGCCCCCTTAGTATAGTGAGGATAACTCACCTCGCAATGTCGATCTGAATTGAAGAATCGAACTCTCGAATCGCTGTCTCACCAAAATCCCGAACTTTTGGAGCTTCTAGGGTACCAAACAACTTCAGATCTACAAGCTTGACTTCCTTCTCCAACTATTTGATGCAATGCCTTCACCTTAAAGAGCTGAAAAATCTCTGAATGTTAGAATTCTTCCCCACTTGACCTAGACTTTGTCCTCAAAGTCTGCGGTGGTAAATAGATCTGGGTAATGCTCCCGCACCTCAGACACTAGCTCCCATGTCCACTCAGATCCCCTCCGATGTCACCACTGCACCTTTACCAGAGCTGTTTCCTTGTTGCGCAAAACCTTTACCTTCCTTTCCAAAATAGCCACCGGATGCTCCACATAGTTCAGGCGCTCGTCAACCTGAACGTCATCTAGGGACATTACCGCATCCTCGTCCAATATGCACTTTCGCAACTGGGAAATGTGAAAGGTGATGTGTATATGACGGAGCTCCTCTGGAAGATCCAGTCTGTATGCAACCTTGCTTACCCTGGCAATAACCCGAAATGGTATAATGCATCAGGGACCAACTTTCCCCTCTTTCTGAAGCGAATCACACCCTTCAAGGGTGAAACCTTTAGTAATACCATGTAGGCGTCTGTCGGCATAACTCTTCTGCCGACTCTGGGCGGTATGCAGTCGCTGCCTGATCTGCTGAATCTTCTCGGTAGTTTGCAAGACCACCTCTGTCCATCCCATCACTCTATGAGCAACCTCACCCTAACAGACCGGGGTGCAACATCTCCGCCCGTACAACAACTCAAAAGGTGGGACACCAATGCTGGAATGATAGTTGTTATTGTAGGCAAACTCTGCAAGGGGCAGGTAGAAATCCCAGCTCCCACCGATGTTGATGACACAATCTCTCAACATGTCCTTGAGGATCTGTATAGTCTGCTCGCTCTGGTCGTCGCTCTACGGATGATATGTTGTGCTAAAATGCAACCACATGCCCAGCTCCTCGTGGAACTTCTGCCAGAAGCGGGAGGTGAATCTAACATCTCGGTCGGAAACAATAGAGATCAGAACTCCATGGCGATCAACAATCTTGCGGACATACACGTCGGCTAACTTCTCGGCCGACGAACTCTCCCGTATGGCCAGGAAATGGGCACTCTTGGTCAACTGATACACGATGACCCATATAGCATCAAATCCCTTCGAAGTCCTTGGCAACTTGGTAATGAAGTCCATCGTGATAAGTGTTGGATAAGGCGTCTAAGTCCATAACTTATTTGGTATATACTTGACCCGACCCGGCATGGTCCATTTGGGTTGCATCTCACCCGAACTATTTATGGATAATTTTATGAGAGTTGTACACATATGTTTGTTAATATATTATAAGTTATAATATATTAATATGAAGTTATGTTATTTAATTAGTCTTAGTCTTAAATTAATTATGAATTAATTTAGAGATTAAAAGGAAGACTAATTAGATTATGGGCTATTGGTTTTATATGGTGTGGGCTAACACTCATTTGTTAATGGGCTAGGCTTATATGGAAGTCCATGGATGATCCATGGAGCTTTTAACCCATGGATCCTTGGAAAGGAAAAGACATGGGTTATTAGGGTTTCACCCTAACCATGTACACTATATAAGCATGCTTATGGTGCATGAAATGGTAACTAGTGAACTAGTGTGTGTGTGCTTGTGTGTGGCTGAAAATAAAAGTGTGTATTCTCTCTCAAAGTTTTCCAAGAGTTTGTGGTGATTTTTGATTCCATTTGAGGCATTCACACTATTGGTGCTTGGCCCTCAAACTCCTTAGGAATTGAACTCATCATCAAAAGGTATGTAATCTCATATAATTCTTTTATGTTTAAAAGTACCCCATGCCATGTTAGATAGGTTATGAACCTTGGAAAATTATTATATTGCATGTATTTAGACAAACATAGATCCAAGGTTTATTAGGGTTGCATGCACACTTAGGAAGTGTTAGATTGCTCAAAACCCAACAGTGGTATCAGAGCATAGGCTTGCTTGTTTGATACTTGATGCAAAATAGTGAAAAAAGTTGAAATTGTTGCTGTCTGGCTGATGGAATCGCCGAGTCCATGGGGGGACTCGCCGAGTTCAAGGCAAAATTCATCCTACTTGGCGAGTAGAATGATCAGAATGCAGAATTTCGACTTTTGCTGCTGGAAATGGACTAGAAACATTACCCTAAACTGTTTTGGTGTTTTAAAACTTGTTTTAGTTGGTGTAATGGTTGTTCTAATCCATTTACAATAGCATATATCAAAATTCCATGATTTTTATGTGTTCATATAATTCTTGAAATTTTGATGATCATGTTCATGTTCTTATGAATTTAGAAGATGATAGGAATTATTTGCTGAATTGTTTAGAATTAATTCTTGATCATTTATGTGTTTTAATGGAGTCCATAATTTGTCCTCAAGTTATGGATATCCAAAGGTCACTTTTCTTTAACACACATTTAAACACATAAGTTACATGAAAATGAAGAGTCTTCATTTTTATGAACATTTAATTCATAAGTTATGAAATGAAAAGTTTTGGATAGTTACAAAACTTGCCCTCAAGTTTTGGAATTTGTAAAGTTTCACACACTTTAATAAACTTTAATTCCAACCCCTAGAAGTTTTAAAAGTTAAAATTCTACCCTTATACTATTTATAACATTAATGGTTAATTATTATATATATGTATAAGAACAAGTCGTTTTACCGTTAGTAGGCCTCATTCACGAAGCCGGTCTATAAGGTGGGTATAAGGTTGTTGCCTATAAAATGGCGACTTAATGGGTGTCCACTCTCACCCACCGCTTGCTTGACTGGTGGAGGGTCGTTAGCCGAACGGGTAGGACAATGACTTTAAATTCTCATTAAAAGTATAATGATTATTATAAAGTAACTAAATATATTTTATTTAATTCCCAATCTTAGTTACTTTAGGAAAAATGTGAATTTGGTGCTAGCCCATGGAATTCACACTTTGTACCTTACCAAGTCGTTGGTGGAGCGTGTGTGGTTAACCGGCACACTAACTTGGACTAGTAAGGATCACAAAGGGTGACTTAATGTTTGTCATAGATCAATGGAGCGTGTGTGGTTAACCGGCACATTGATTAGGTGATAATATTAAGGGTACCAAGTGAATTGGTATGGTTATTCACACCTTGTTTTGTGATCCTCGGCATCCCAGTCACAAAATTTGAGAGGGCACACTCGAGATTGAAACATGCCATTGAAAAGTTCAATGAATCTCAAAAGATCTAGGAATTTCAAATCCAATTAAAACCTAATAAATTATTTCGTTTTTCATGGTGGAAATTGGTGAATCGTCATTCGCCTACCTTCAAATATTTTATAGCTTGGATTACGGCATCCCTCTTCCAAATTATAAAATATTGTGTTGGGTCCTAGCCTTAATATTCCATATTGGGTGTTATATTAAGGACTTTGAATCAACTAACTTGATTTTCTCCCATTATAGATGTCTGGTTCAGACAACTATGATCTTCCCAAATCTCTTGAAGATGGTGTCCCTCAACATCATGCTTCACTTCCTCCACCTCCTCCAATTATTCTCCCTCACCCACAAGTTCTTGAAAAGTTTAAAGTCACTCAATCCCTATTGGCAAGCATAGTCTATGTGTGCTCACGTCTTGGAGATAAAGTCACATATTGACAAGCCGGGAGAGTTGGGTGTCAAAGTCTCGTGAAAGTTGGATGCTCAATCACTTTCTTAGTAACATAGTGAGTCTCTTTGGGACTACTATGAGACGGACTATGACATGACCCTTAATGATGTTATCTATTTGCTTGGTGTTGTGGAATCAGCAATGATTTGGAACACCAGTAAAGCAAATTTGATTAAAAGAACAACTTCCCAAGTCTACATGGACATTGAAAATGGTAGTATTGGATATCTAGAAAAGGATTTCTCTTCCCAATGGAAAGGGATCGGCTATAGTCAACTCGGTTGACCAAATAGTAAAGAGAAAGGCAAATTCTGAGATAGTCTCATGTGCCATTACCAAAGGGTCCATGTGTTTTGTTGCCAAAGGAAGGGGCATTGGTTGCGAAGCTGCCCTATTCACCTGAAAGGTCATAAGGTTGATCAAGTCATGAGGTTTGACTCTACTTCGGGTAAAGTCCACTGTCTAACTCTATTAAGTTCCTATTTGGAGATTCTTATTACATAATGTGAATGGGTCACATGCTGATGTTTTAAGAATCAAAGAAAAGATAGGAAGATTAAAGTAAGTATATGTTGATTCTGATTGCGAAGGTGGGTTTCGATCGCATGGTTCGGTAATCAGAATTTTGAGCTGTTGCTTATGAGTTATAATATATTGCTTATGAATAGATAACAACAAGGTTTTCATGTGGATTGTAAGGATAAGTTTTTCCGCAAAGTTTTAAAATAAAAGAAAAAAAAGGTTTTAATTTTATTTATTTTAAAAATATCCTTACAATGGCATCTGTGGAAAATTGTTGCTTATATGTTTCCAGTAATAGCAATATTGGAAAGTGGATTTGATTCTTTCATTTGTGGTAGTGTCTGAATTTACCAAATGAAGAAAGTTTTCATCACCCAAGTTTCAATTGGACAGAAACTTGGAATCATACAAGTTGTATTGTATGATGAATGAGAATTTTCATCTTTGAAAATTAAGACTAATTCTTTGATCATATGTATATGTGAGTCAATTGAAGGACTAAGGAATTAGGTACACTGGGTTTGCGCTGGTCAAGGTCCACCACAAAGATTGATTTGTCATGATTTACTAAAGATTAGTAAATATGATTATACTTATAAGGTTAAGTATAATTCTGTAACATTGGAAAGGTTACAATGTATGACAAAACAAATGAGAAGAATCAAATTAGGCAGAAAGATAACAGTTTCTCAAATCTGAAAGGATGGGAGAGTACTTTAGTATCGTATTTCATGATCATCTTAATGATTATGAAACGATATCACAAATTCATACTCTAAGGACGTCTTAGTGCATTGTTATGGCTAAGAAGAGAGGTCATGAATTGTTGGATTGGTTAAAATCAAGAAGATGAGTCATACTTCGTTCCAAAACAATTGTTAGAGTCATATGTGACAACCTGATATTTCAACTCTTTGTAATGACCTAAAAGGGTCAAGTATTGTAACCACTTTTGAGTTAATAAAATTAACTTTCATAATAAATGTCCAAATAGTTCTATTTAAATTCCTTCTATGTTTAAATGTCTTTAAACCATGATCGTACGTAAAAAGAACGCCCAAATCCGACTTCGTATATTGAAGTTATGATTTTTCCAAGTTCAGCTTAGCAACAGACAGCTAAAAACTCGAATCGAAGATCGAGCGACTTTTGGCCGGAATGACCTAAACGAGAATCGAAGGTCTCGACAATGGTATTTCAGCGGTAAAAAGTCTGGCAAAAACCGACGTCAGATAAAGAAGTTATGAATTTTTGAAGAAATTCCTTAAAAACGATGAGTTATAAAATAAATAATAAAAATAATTTCGGAATTTGCCAACGGAGTCTAAACGAAAGTTGTAGAGCGTAGTCTCACCTACGCGTGGATATAAAGACCATCGAAAACGGAGTTCGTATGAAGAAGATATGAATTTTTGAAGTTTATTAAATAAAATTATATTTATTTAATTCAAAAATCAAGCATTATCCGAAGAGGAGTCAGCGTCCTCATCCGAGGTACGCGCTGCGTACCCCTGTACGCCCTGCGTACCCGAGGGCCTTAGCCTCTGATCGTCCACATCGCCCTATGCGAGGCTGCCGACCCGTCCGACCCGCCGTCCCATCCGACCCGCCAGACTGATCCGTCCCATCCGAAGCCGAGGCGGTCGAGGCTTCAGTCATGCATGACGTACGCGTACGCGCTGCGTACGAGCGTACGCCCCGCATACGAGGCTTCTCAGACCCCCCTATAAATAGCATGCGAAGGCTTCCGAAAAACTTGCTCATTTCTCTCCTTTCTCTCACGATATTGCCTCGTTTTCCGTGCCCGTTCAAACCCGAAGCTCTGGTCTTTTTGCTCAAGTCCCGAGGGTCAATTTTACTCCCGAGATTCCCGAGAATCCCGAGAAAAATCCGTTTCCCGAGTCGAAACTCTGCCCGGTTTTCCATCTCGCTACCTTCAAACTTTCAAGTGAGTTCATACCCCTTAATTTACCTTTTAAATGTTCTATAAATTCTTTTATATGCTTTCAAGGGGGGGGGGGGGGGATTACAAGTAAAACACACGAGTATTATCGTGTGTTACATAAAGAACTATTTTATATGCTTTTATATATCCAAATCACATGCGATTTACAAACTTTATAAGGAACTTTCATATATATATAACATATGTTAAAATAGCATTCTATCTTTTGAAATATAAATTTGTTGTAATGCATGTATAAACTAAACTTTTCTTAGATTATACTTGTCTATCTTAGACTCTACATCCAAAAATCTATGCTTTCATAACAAATGATTCCTTTTCTAGGTATTTCTAAACAAACGAGACACACTTTTAGAAAACTATAATAGGTATAGTTTTACGAACAAATTTCTAACTCTTAGGTACTAGAAACATGAATTTCAAGAAGTCACTTTCGTATACAAGAACAAACGTAACATTTTAACAAGTAGATCTGTTTTTATACCACGGTTTTGTGAGACACTAACTTCATGTACGTTCGAGTACACATTTCAAGTCCTGTATTATATACCAGAATCCCTTGGAGGGGGAGCATGGTGTTTGTGTATAGATCTATACGGGCTTGACAACCCGAGCCCTGACTGTTAGCTGCAGTCCACCGTTTGGGGTGACAAACGTCATAACATTCCAACGCCTGAAGAACGTTGTGTATAGGCATTCCGAGTCAATAGTATGGTTATAAAACTCACATGGGGTATTAAAAATGCATTGATTTACAAGGTTTT
This sequence comes from Lactuca serriola, assembly GCF_051521515.1. Lineage (NCBI taxonomy): Eukaryota > Viridiplantae > Streptophyta > Magnoliopsida > Asterales > Asteraceae > Lactuca > Lactuca serriola. The sequence continues at coordinate 140,114,215 of NC_136413.1, forward strand.
CAAACACATTGGTTATTTTACACTTACATACATTTTAGAAACAAACATTGGTCTTGAGTGAAGGCTACTTTTATACTAGTAAAAAATATAGGATTTTCTAAACACAAACAAACAAAGACAAAACATTTCATTTCATACAAACCTTGTCACTTAAATACTTATGAAACCCACCAGCTTAAATGCCGATCTACTCTTTCAAAATTACTTGTATGTCCCAGGAAATCAGTAATTTCAGGTATTCGTTATGCTTTTGATGAAGGGATGCTGCGGCGCCAGTTTAATCTCGTATTTTGACATCATATTGTAATTGGTTTTGAACATGTAACTTTTGACAAATGTAAACTTTCAATTATATATATGATGGTTGTATTGCTTTCTTTACTATGTATTCATTTGTTACGTTACCACATGAAGTCATCCGCCCCCGAACGTTTCCGCCGTTCAGGTTTGGGGGTGTGACAGATTGGTATCAGAGGAATGTTTATAGTGAACTAAGTATATCGAACCACATAAGATATACAAACTATAAATGATTAAGGGACTAATACTCTCTGACAAAACAAATTTTCTTTTTACGCTTGAGCAGCATTGCGTTCAACTTAAATTGATAGTTCATTTAAGTACAATTACATGCATACCACAATTTATTTTCATGTTATCTAACTATACAAGTATTTAGACAAGTTGACACTACGATTGAGACTCGATATATGTAATCAGATTTTGGACAAATATAGCGTGATCAACTATATTTGCCCGAGATTAGACCAACGTATATCGAGGAATGATCGTAGTAAGCAACAAGTCAAAACTTACCAAACCATTACTAGAATCAAACACAAGAATTTAAATACTATAGGAGTATTTGCTATCTAAACTAGTTTAACTTACATGTTTTGCATGTTCAACTTTATTCCATTCTTATAACCCTATTTCTCGTACAGTCAAATGGCTGGATTTCACCACCCTGGCGACCCCTACTTTCCCAACCAAGGCAACGGGGGGATGGATCGAAGATGATCCCGAAGAGGACGAGGAACCCATAGAAGTGGGTGATGACTCCGGTACCGACTCAGAGTCGGAAGTTATCGATCCACCACCCATTCAACCTCCCGTCTTCGTAAGGAACTTTCAAGGACCGACTCCCGTTTGGGGAAGTAACCTACACCATTGGAGCCAACAGCAAAACCTACGCCCTCCCTACGGCATGTGCCGGGACTTCTATGATGTTCGCGGCGGAGGTTCGGCTGATCGAGCACTCCCAGTAATGGTGGGTAAGTTAGCCAATCAGTCCTATCAGTCCGGAGTTCAAGCTAGCCGACTCCGGGATGTCAACGTGGAAGTGCAGGTTCACACTTCTGACATCCGTACGCTGGACAAGATACAAGACAATGCTCAACTCCAAACCGAAGCATTTCAAGCGCAATTGGTTGCAACCCTCGCTGAACTGAGGGAACAACAAACCGCTTTTGATAGGCGTCTAATGGAGTCGAAGCAATCAGATGCAGAGTCAAGCTCCAAGCGCAACCTGCGTCGCAAGTAGTGCTTGTCAAGGACTCAAATTTTGTTATAGCTTAGGACATCGGCTAAAAGTCTTTAAATTTCTCGAACTTTGTAATCGGAGACCCTTATAGGGGTCAAATTTTCATGATCGTTGTAGCAACTTTTATATTTATATAAGTGACACTATTATTACTATGTTAAGTATTTCGTTCAAACCTTGAAAGGTCTTTGTGAAACCAAATACTTGTTTCATACCTTTAGTCTTACAAACAACTTTCATTCTTCTATTTTAAGACTCATACTATCATCTGTTGTTGAGCTATAGCGATTTAGTTCATGAGACACATACATTTTCTATTCTATGAAATTCTTATCCTTGTCTTTTCAACCTATAGTTGAAGGATGCCTCCGCGTAGGAATCCAAGGCGAAACAACGGTGGGGAAGCACCTGTACTACCTCCACCACCTCAATTTGATGTTGTTATGTTCCAAGCAGCAGTCACCGCAGCGGTGGCAGCTGCCATGTCACAGATCAATAACTCGAGTACAAATGGCTCGGGATCTGGCACACACCCATCCAACCATGGCGAGAGTCATGGACCACCTCGAGAATGCACCTATAAGGACTTCACTAATGCCAAACCCCTGATGTTTTGTGGAACTGGTGGTGTGATGGCTCTGAGGCAGTGGATTGAAAGGACGGAGGCAGTCTTTGAAATCTGCTCCTGTCCCGAGCACAGCAAAGTCAAATTTGCAACTTTCACCCTTATTGATAAAGCTTTAACTTGGTGGAATGGCCACGTTAAAGTACTTACCCTAATCGTGGCAAACTCCATAAGCTGGGAGAGCCTGAAAGCCATGATGATGAGAGAATACTGCCCACGGGGAGAGATTCAAAAGCTCTAACACGAACTGTGGACTCTCGGAATGGTTGGTACCGACATCGCTACTTATACCAACAGATTCTGCGAGCTGGCAATCCTTTGTCCAGATATGATTGCTCCCGAGAGCAAGAAAATAGAAAGGTACATCTGGGGACTGACGCCCCAAATGCGATCAAGCGTGTTAGCTTCCAAACCTGACATCTTTGAAAGTGCTAAGGAACTGGCACAATCTCTGATTGACTATGGAGGTCATCAGAACTCAACCACTTCTGCACCAGAACCACAGAAAGGAAACAACAACAACAACAACTACAACAACAACAACAACAACAACAACAACAATAGCAGAAAGAGAGTGTGGAATAAAGGGAAGGGTGGGTCTTCCCAAGAATCCGCAAAGAAACAACTGGTTTCAGTGAATGCTGCCACTGTACCTACTACAGCTCCTACAAATACCTACCCAACAAAGCCTTATGTAGGTAACCTCCCAAAGTGCACCAAATGCAATTACCACCACCATGGACCTTGTCGGGAAATGCAGTGCGCCAACTGCAACAGGAAGGGACACACAGCCCGTTTCTGCAAGGACCCCGCAAAGCCGATCACTCAAGTTCCCGGTGCAGGTGTAGGACAGACTTGCTACGGTTGTGGCGAGGTAGGCCACTACAAGAGGAACTGTCCTAAGGCAGCAGGCACCGGCGGTGTGGGACGAGTTTTGGCAATAGGCCACGACGAAGCTGTAGCTGACCCAACTATAGTTGCTGGTACGTTTCTTCTCGATAATTCATATGCATGCATATTATTCGACAGTGGAGCGGAGAGAAGCTTCGTGAGTCAAAACTTTATTCATTTACTTAAACCTAAACCTAGCAAGTTAGAAAAATCATTCACTGTAGAGATGGCCAATGGAAAAACCGAAAACACTAACTGCATATACATGGGCTGTACGTTAACTTTAGATGGCCATTCTTTTCCAATGAATCTCATGCCGGTCCAAATTAAAAGTTTCGACGTCATAGTTGGCATGGATTGGTTGAGTCTCCTTCGCGCCGACATCATGTGCTTTGAGAAAGCAGTCCGTCTTAACCTCCCTAACAACGAAACATTAGTTATCTACGGCGACAAATCTAGTACAACCTTCGCATCATTTCGTGCATCCAAGCTCGAAAGTGCTTGCGGAAGGATTGTCAAGCATTCCTAGCGCACATCGTTGATACAAGTCAAGAACTGAAGGACATCAAGAACATCTCGGTAGTACGCGACTTTCCCAATATCTTTCCAGAAGAACTACCAGGATTACCACCGCAACGCCAAGTCGAGTTCAGAATCGACTTAGTTCCAGGAGCTACCCAAGTAGCGAAGTCGCCTTATCGTCTCGCACCAGCAGAGATGCAGGAACTTTCCAGTCAACTTAATGAACTCCTTCAAAAAGGATTCATAAGACCAAGTTTCTCACCTTGGGGAGCACCGGTCTTGTTTGTAAAGAAGAAAGACGGATCGTTCCGTATGTGCATCGACTACAGAGAGCTGAACAAACTTACTGTCAAGAACCGCTATCCTCTACCCCGTATTGACGACCTATTCGATCAACTTCAAGGAGCGAACTACTTCTCAAAGATAGATCTACGATCCGGATACCACCAATTACGAGTTCTAGAGGGGGACATTCCAAAGACAGCTTTCCGAACTCGTTATGGACACTACGAATTTGTAGTGATGCCGTTCGGATTAACCAATGCACCAGCAGTATTTATGGACCTAATGAATAGGGTATGCCGTCCTTACTTGGATCAGTTCGTCATCGTCTTTATCGATGATATACTTATCTACTCCCGAAGTGAGGAAGAGCATAGTCAGCACCTACGAAAAGTCCTAGAAACACTGCGAACGGAGAAACTCTATGCGAAGTTCTCTAAATGCGAATTTTGGATTCGAAGAGTCGAATTTTTAGGCCACGTTGTTAGCGAGAAAGGTATACACGTGGACCCCTCCAAAATTAAGGCCATTGAGAACTGGTCGGCACCAAAGACACCTACTGAAATTCGTCAATTTCTAGGTCTAGCTGGCTACTATCGCAGATTCATAAAGAACTTCTCTAGCATTGCGAAACCTCTTACTACATTAACCCAGAAAGGTGTGGCCTTTGACTGGGAAGCGAAACAAGAAAAGGCATTCCAGACACTAAAACAGGCCTTGTGTACCGCACCGATACTATCCCTCCCCGAAGGGATAGAAGACTTCGTAGTGTATTGCGATGCGTCAAATCAAGGACTTGGTTGTGTTCTTATGTAGAGAGGGAAGGTTATCGCTTATGCCTCCCGACAGCTTAAGACACACGAAGTGAACTATATGACACACAATCTCGAGTTAGGAGCAGTGGTATTTGCTCTGAAGATCTGGAGACACTACTTATACGGAACAAAGAGTACTATTTTCACCGATCACAAGAGCCTTCAACACATTTTCGATCAGAAGGAACTCAACATGCGACAATGACGATGGGTTGAGTTACTAAATGACTACGAATGCGAAATTCGTTATCATCATGGCAAGGCCAACGTAGTAGCTGACGCCCTCAGTCGAAAGGAATACACTGGTCGGAGGGTCAAATCTCTGACTATGACTATCCATTCCCACTTATCCACACAAATTAAGGAGGCACAAATGGAAGCTTTACAACCTGAAAATGTGACAGGTGAATCCCTGCGAGGAATGGAAAAGAATCTAGAGGTCAAGGGTGGCGGAGCCTACTATCTCATGGACCGAATCTGGACCCCGAAACATGGTGGTTTCAGAAACGTAGTCATGACCGAAGCTCACAACTCAAGGTATTCCGTACACCCGGGTTCAGATAAAATGTATCTGGATCTTAAGAAACTGTACTGGTGGCCTAACATGAAAGCAGAAATTGCTACCTTCGTAAGTAAATGTCTTACTTGCGCTAAGGTTAAGGTCGAGTATCAGAAACCGTCAGGATTACTACAACAACCAGAGATACCAGAATGGAAATGGGAGCGGATTACTATGGACTTCATAACCAGGTTACCCAAGACGACAAGTGGACTCGATACCATATGGGTCATTGTCGACAGATTGACCAAATCCGCGCATTTCCTACCCATCAAGGAGACTGACAAAATGGAAAAGCTTACAAGAACTTACATAAGGGAAGTAGTGCGACTGCATGGTGTTCCGATATCAATTATCTCCGATCGAGATAGTAGATTCACTTCAAGATTCTGGCAGTCACTACAAAGTTCCCTAGGGACTAGGCTAGACATGAGTACAGCCTACCACCCACAAACAGACGGACAAAGTGAGAGAACGATACAAACTTTAGAAGATATGCTGAGAGCCTGTGTGATTGACTTTGGAAAGGCATGGGATATGCATTTACCCCTTGTCGAATTTTCATACAACAATAGTTATCATACAAGCATAAAGGCTGCTCCGTTTGAAGCCCTCTATGGTCGAAAGTGCAGATCCCCTCTGTGCTGGACTGAAGTTGGCGATACCCAATTAGCTAGAGGAAGAGTTCCTGAAAGCACTCTCACTGGTCCGGAAATCATACGAGAAACGACAGAGAAGATCGTTCAGATTCGTGAACGATTGAAAGCCTCTAGAGACCGACAGAAAAGCTACGCTGACCAAAGGAGGAAACCTTTGGAATTCCAAGTAGGAGACCACGTCTTATTAAAGGTCTCACCGTGGAAAGGTTTAATACACTTTGGAAAGCGTGGGAAACTAAATCCAAGATACATAGGGCCTTTCGAGATTCTTTCCAGAATCGACCCTGTGGCTTACAGGCTTAACCTACCGCGCGAACTTAGTAACATCCATCCAACCTTCCATGTCTCAAACTTGAAGAAGTGTCTCTCCGACGAGACTCTTGTTATTCCACTCGACGAGATCGAGATCAACGAGAGCCTCAACTTTGTGGAAGAACCAGTAGAAATCATGGACCGAGAGGTCAAACAAACAAAACAACGTCGCATACCCATCGTGAAGGTTCGTTGGAACGCCAAGCGGGGACCTGAATTCACATGGGAATGCGAAGATCAGATGAAACAAAAGTACCCTCATCTCTTTCATGTTCACTAGTATCTTTACTACTTTAAATTTTGGGACGAAATTCTCTCTAACGGGGGGATGATGTAACAACCCGATATTTCAACTCTTTGTAATGACCTAAAAGGGTCAAGTATTATAACCACTTTTGAGTTAATAAAATTAACTTTCATAATAAATGTCCAAATAGTTCTATTTAAATTCCTTCTATGTTTAAATGTCTTTAAACCATGATCGTACGTAAAAAGAACGCCCAAATCCGACTTCGTATATTGAAGTTATGATTTTTCCAAGTTCAGCTTAGCAACAGACAGCTAAAAACTCGAATCGAAGATCGAGCGACTTTTGGCCGGAATGACCTAAACGAGAATCGAAGGTCTCGACAATGGTATTTCAGCGGTAAAAAGTCTGGCAAAAACCGACGTCAGATAAAGAAGTTATGAATTTTTGAAGAAATTCCTTAAAAACGATGAGTTATAAAATAAATAATAAAAATAATTTCGGAATTTGCCAACGGAGTCTAAACGAAAGTTGTAGAGCGTAGTCTCACCTACGCGTGGATATAAAGACCATCGAAAACGGAGTTCGTATGAAGAAGATATGAATTTTTGAAGTTTATTAAATAAAATTATATTTATTTAATTCAAAAATCAAGCATTATCCGAAGAGGAGTCAGCGTCCTCATCCGAGGTACGCGCTGCGTACCCCTGTACGCCCTGCGTACCCGAGGGCCTTGGCCTCTGATCGTCCACATCGCCCTATGCGAGGCTGCCGACCCGCCGTCCCATCCGACCCGCCAGACTGATCCGTCCCATCCGAAGCCGAGGCGGTCGAGGCTTCAGTCATGCATGACGTACGCGTACGCGCTGCGTACGAGCGTACGCCCCGCATACGAGGCTTATCAGACCCCCCTATAAATAGCATGCGAAGGCTTCCGAAAAACTTGCTCATTTCTCTCCTTTCTCTCACGATATTGCCTCGTTTTTCGTGCCCGTCCAAACCCGAAGCTCTGGTCTTTTTGCTCAAGTCCCGAGGGTCGATTTTACTCCCGAGATTCCCGAGAATCCCGAGAAAAATCCGTTTCCCGAGTCGAAACTCTGCCCGGTTTTCCATCTCGCTACCTTCAAACTTTCAAGTGAGTTCATACCCCTTAATTTACCTTTTAAATGTTCTATAAATTCTTTTATATGCTTTCAAGGGGGGGGGATTACAAGTAAAACACACGAGTATTATCGTGTGTTACATAAAGAACTATTTTATATGCTTTTATATATCCAAATCACATGCGATTTACAAACTTTATAAGGAACTTTCATATATATATATATATATATATATATATATATATATATAACATATGTTAAAATAGCATTCTATCTTTTGAAATATAAATTTGTTGTAATGCATGTATAAACTAAAATTTTCTTAGATTATACTTGTCTATCTTAGACTCTACATCCAAAAATCTATGCTTTCATAACAAATGATTCCTTTTCTAGGTATTTCTAAACAAACGAGACACACTTTTAGAAAACTATAATAGGTATAGTTTTACGAACAAATTTCTAACTCTTAGGTACTAGAAACATGAATTTCAAGAAGTCACTTTCGTATACAAGAACAAACGCAACATTTTAACAAGTAGATCTGTTTTTATACCACGGTTTTGTGAGACACTAACTTCATGTACGTTCAAGTACACATTTCAAGTCCTGTATTATATACCAGAATCCCTTGGAGGGGGAGCATGGTGTTTGTGTATAGATCTATACGGGCTTGACAACCCGCGCCCTGACTGTTAGCTGCAGTCCACCGTTTGGGGTGACAAACGTCATAACATTCCAACGCCTGAAGAACGTTGTGTATAGGCATTCCGAGTCAATAGTATGGTTGTAAAACTCACATGGGGTATTAAAAATGCATTGATTTACAAGGTTTTCAAACACATTGGTTATTTTACACTTACATACATTTTAGAAACAAACATTGGTCTTGAGTGAAGGCTACTTTTATACTAGTAGAAAATATAGGATTTTCTAAACACAAACAAACAAAGACAAAACATTTCATTTCATACAAACCTTGTCACTTAAATACTTATGAAACCCACCAGCTTAAATGCTGATCTACTCTTTCAAAATTACTTGTATGTCCCAGGAAATCAGTAATTTCAGGTATTCGTTATGCTTTTGATGAAGGGATGCTGCGGCGCCAGTTTAATCTCGTATTTTGACATCATATTGTAATTGGTTTTGAACATGTAACTTTTGACAAATGTAAACTTTCAATTATATATATGATGGTTGTATTGCTTTCTTTACTATGTATTCATTTGTTACGTTACCACATGAAGTCATCCGCCCCCGAACGTTTCCGCCGTTCAGGTTTGGGGGTGTGACATCATACTCCAAGATTGTAACTTTGAGTGACATAAAGGAAGATTTATTAACACTAGTCAACTGTAAGAGTAAAATGTTTTCTACTCTTGTACATTTGAGATTGGTAAGTTGTGATGTCTTGGATGAGACAAAGACCAACTAAGATCAATTGTGTGAAGTGTTAGTCTTAATAAGAATCCGCATTGTCCCTTGAATATTTGTTTTGTCAAGGAATGGTTCTTGATTGGGGAAACTTATATGTCAAGGGGACAGTGGGAGCCTTAAAGATCCTGAAAGAGTTTCAAGATTTAATCAAGAGTAAAACCTATAATTTATCACTAGCACACGACTTAAGGTTTGCAACCTATCGTGTTGACATAATTCTTATTTCTGTACCTACTTCAAATAAGTTGAATTTGCATGTGAGTTATCAGAGTTCAACTTGGAAGCATTGGTGGGCCTTGTGCTACCAAGGTGACAAGAAACTAAGATTGAACAAGTTTAATCCATGTAAGGCTGAATTTGTCACTAACTTGATCTTGTGATTATGGTTTTGACAAATTCACATGGATAGGAACTCATACACTATAAAATCTAAGTGTCATAAGGTTTCTCTCCGATTCATGAAAATGATGGTGAGGAAACGCTTTCACTAAGTAGATTTTACGTAGATATCAATTGTGTTATTTGCATTTTCAAAAGTCGTTAGTGGAGTGTGTGTGGTTAACCGACACACTAACATGGACTTGTGAGAAATGGCAAATGCCTAAGCAATTGAGACTATGATTACGACATCCCTTTTCATAGTCCTGAAAATGGTTTAGACACACATGTGAGCTATCTAAGAAAGGGTGTATGAATCTAAATTTCAGAAGTCTAGCAGATTTCTGGAAATATGTCAGAGCTAGCATAAGTGTTATGCTGATAATCATCATGTTAGTGGGAGCATGATTATTACGTTTGGTGTTGCAAGTTAGCAATGTTAATTATAGAAAACAAAGTTTCAATTCGTGAAGTTGCAGGGGTTGAAAAGTTGTTTTGCTATAATTAAGGGAGAGGAAATTATACTTCATTTCAATTCTAAAGCTTAGATTGAGATTTTAATCATCTTTAGTCAAGAATATATATATGAATTTTATGTTGGAATGGTTCAACTTGAAGAAATTCTATATATATTGCGTTTTCAAAATTTGATTATGATTACGGCATCCCTCTTCATAGTTAAATTTTGAAAACATGGCAAATTAAAAATATTGTAGCAAAAGACTGGTCTAGTATCATGTCTTTATGTCAAACATCATGAATCGTGTTCCATATGTTTCGGATATAGGATCGATTGCATGTACTATAATATTCATCTTTTCTAAATTTTCCAAATGCTTAAGGCATTGAGAAGGGAAAAGTCTAGAACTGGATATGACGAAAGTGATTAAGCAATTGTCGAGGACAATCTGAGGTTCGCCAAAGATTGGTTGCTCAGGGAAAGTTGGAAGTATGATGTAAGTTGTCGGAAAGGACCATATTGACATATTCTGAAAAGAAGTAACTCTTGTTCGGAAGTGATAGTCAAAATAGGACTATGGAAATGTCTCCATAGGTGGAAGTTATTCAATCTATGTAAGATTAGAAAACCTTAATGCAAGAAGGATGTTCAAAGCAATCTACTTTGAATATGAGACTTTCGTTCCATAGAAGTTGACCTTCTTTGGAATACTCTGTAATGACTGGTGACAAGGTTTTGGTGACTTTGTGCATAATCATTACAAGGGGAACATTGCATAAAAGTTTAAAATCTAACAGATTTTTTTTTGGTAAATGATAGGAATCGGGGATTCTCACATTTACAATAAGGATTTGGGATTGTGAAATGAGTATCATTGGAATCATGTTCAATTGATCTACATCACAATGTAAGGATCATAGACAAACATAGTGTGCATACTTGGAGTATGGCATAACTATTGTTTAGAAAAACAAAGTGTACATGCTAGGAGCATGGGACGACTGTTGTTTTTTATTCAAGTCTTAAGTTGATTGTTTGAAACATTATACAATGAATAATGTGTAATCAATATGGTGATAAATAAAAGGTGGTTCTATTTATATTCAAAAGGGTTCTGAGACCATATTGGATTCGATTATTATTGTGTTTCACTTTGCATGTTTTGACTTCCAAAATAGCTAGGTTATTCTTTCCGAATGACTAAGTTATTTAAACACTCCACAGTCGTTCATATGTTGGAAGTAGGTATGAATCAAGATTGTCATGAATCGAGTTTGTAGATGGCTAAATGGGTTTAGTCATAGCAATGGTTGCTACAACATTCATGAGTTCTCATAAGTTATGAGTATTGGAATAAACCCACGCTCACTTGTATCACTTCATGGAATTTATCTCGAGTGATCGTGAGACGGTAATATCATATAAATCTTCAAACCTAGAGATATGAGTTGTTACCTATGAGTTGGTTTTGCATTGATTGCATGTAAACGCATCAGTAACTTGATGTTATAAAACGTGCCTTTGTGTACAATTCAACAAGTAGTAGAATAAGCATATGAGTCGAAGTTTATCTGTTCCTTCTAGAAATAGAAGCGATATCTGGGCCCCTCGATGATTTTGTTGTGACCTATGTACCGGCCGGTCAGAACTAAAATTGATGTGTTCGATTAAGTTCTTTGTCAAACAAATCGGAAATCGGGAAACAAACTGCTGGATAATAAGTACGACGTTGTTCCATGTATTTGTCCGGCTGATATCATGAGAATAGAGGATTTTATGATCACTTATCTAAAATGGCGCTTCATAGTTCAACGGAGTTTTCGAGAGCTACGATTGCTGGTTGGTTCCTGAAGTAACATATGCAAATATAGTTATTAGACTTATCCAAGTGGGAGTCTGTTGGATAAGGTGTCTAAGTCCATAACTTATTTGGTATATACTTGACCCGACCCGGCATGGTCCATTTGGGTTGCATCTCACCCGAACTATTTATGGATAATTTTATATTATAAGTTATAATATATTAATATGAAGTTATGTTATTTAATTAGTCTTAGTCTTAAATTAATTATGAATTAAATTAAAGATTAAAAGGAAGACTAATTAGATTATGGGCTATTGGTTTTATATGGTGTGGGCTAACACTCATTTGTTAATGGGCTAGGCTTATATGGAAGTCCATGGATGATCCATGGAGCTTTTAACCCATGGATCCTTGGAAAGGAAAAGACATGGGTTATTAAGGTTTCACCCTAACCATGTACACTATATAAGCATGCTTATGGTGCATGAAATGGTAACTAGTGAACTAGTGTGTGTGTGCTTGTGTGTGGCCGAAAATACAAGTGTGTATTCTCTCTCAAAGTTTTCCAAGAGTTTGTGGTGATTTGTGATTCCATTTGAGGCATTCACACTATTGGTGCTTGGCCCTCAAACTCCTTAGGAATTGAACTCATCATCAAAAGGTATGTAATCTCATATAATTCTTTTATGTTTAAAAGTACCCCATGCCATGTTAGATAGGTTATGAACCTTGAAAAATTATTATATTGCATGTATTTAGACAAACATAGATCCAAGGTTTATTAGGGTTGCATGTACACTTAGGAAGTGTTAGATTGCTCAAAACCCAACAATAAGTTCCCATTTCCACATGGCAATCTCTAGAGGCTGCAGCTTGCCGTGTGTCCTCTGATGCTCGGCCTTGACCATCCTATAGGTCACGCACCTCTCAACGAAACAAGTGATTTCTCGCTACATGCACGACCACCAGTAGCTCAAACTCAAATCCTGGTACATCTTAGTTGCCCCCAGGTGAATAGAGAAGTGAGACTTATGAGCCTCCTCCATAACCGTCTGCCTAACCCCTCTAGACATCGGAACCCATACCCGACTGCATCGGGTCAAAAATCCCCAGCTATCCCATACAAATCGGGAATTCTCACCCCTGATCCTCTCCAGTTTCCAGTTCTCTGGTTGCATGCCCTCAGCCTGAGCTTCTCTAATCAAACTCACGAGTGGTGAATCCACTGATATCCTCATATACGTCGCTGGTGTGGAAGATCCAGCTGATTTGCGGTTTAGAGCGTCCGCCACCACGTTCGCTTTACCTGGATGGTAAAGGAACTCACATTCGTTGTCCTTAACTACATCTAGCCACCTACGTTGCCTCATGTTCAGGTTCGTCTGATCCATGATGTGTCTCAGGCTCTTGTGGTCTGTGTAGATGGTACAACAGACCCTATAGAGATAATGCATCCAAATCTTGAGGGCGAATACCACCGCCCCCATCTCCAGATCGTGAGTAGGGTACCTCGTCTCATGTGGCTTCAGTTTCTGCGATGCGTAGGCTATCACCCGTCCGCTCTGCATGAGGACCGCCCCCAGTCCTGTGATGGATGCATAACAGAACACCCCAAAATCCCCGACTCCTTCCAAAAGAGTCAATACCGGAGCCTCGCACAAATGCTGTCGGAGGATCTCAAACGTCCTCTACTACTCACGACCCTACCAGAAATCCACCTTGTTCCTCTTCAGATGAGTGAGGGATACTGTAATCTTGGAGAAATCTTGTATGAATCTCTGGTAGTACCCTGTCAATCCCAGAAAACTCCTAATGTCTAAGGGAGATTTCAGAACCTCCCACTGCATAACCGCCTCGATTTTGGCCGGATCGACCAAAATCCCCTTCTGGTTAATGAGATGTCCTAGGAACTAAACCTCTCGTAACCAAAACTCGTACTTCGAGAACTTGGTATATAGCCATTCTCGCCTCAAAACTCCCAATAACTCCCGTAGGTGCTCCTCATGCTACTCTCGGGTCTTGGAATATACCAATATATCATCTATAAACATGAGGACCGAGCGATCAAGCATCGGTCTGCAGACCCGATTCATCAGGTCCATAAATACTGAAGGTGCGTTGGTGAGCCCAAATGGCATCACCATGAACTCTTAATGTCCATAACGAGTCCAAAACACGGTCTTATCCACGTCCTCCACTCTGACCCTGATTTGATGATACCTAGATATCAAGTCTATCTTGGAAAACCAAGATACATCCTGTAACTAATCAAATAAATAATCTATCCTCGAGAGTGGGTAACGGTTCTTCACCGTCAACTTGTTCAACTCCCGATAGCCGATGCACATCCGATGTGAACCATCCTTCTTCCCGACGAAGAGTATCGAAGCTCCCTAGGGAGAACTGCCCGGACGAATGAACTGCTTTCCCAACAGTTCATGTAGCTGTGAAGACAGCTCCTGCATCTCTGGTGGTGCCAACCGGTATGGCGCCTTGGCGATAGGGGACGCACTGGGCACTAGGTCGATCCTAAAATCCACCTGCTTCTCCGGAGGCACTCTGAGTAACTCCTCTGGGAACATGTCAGCAAACTCCCTGACCACTGGAACCTCTGAAACTGAAATCTGATCCTTGACTCGTGTATCTACCACATAGTCTAGATAACCCGCACACATGTGCTGAATGTACTGTCGAGCCTTGGCAACTGAACAAAACCCTAATCGCAATTTGGTACCCTCGCCATAGACAATCAGTTCTCCCCTACTTGGGGTTCTAACCACCACTCGCTGACCCTTACAGTTGATCCTGGCGCCGAAGCGACTAAACCAATACATACTCACAATCATACACACATCCCACATGGGGATCGGAATCAAGTTGATCGGTAAGGATATCCCAAAGATCTCTAACTCACATTCCCGATAAACCACTCTAGCTCCCCTACTAGCACTCTGAACTCCCTACTAAATGTCTGAGATACAAATGACCGACTCGCCCCTGAGTCAAATAAAACCAATGCAGGCAAGGAGTTCACTAAAAACGTACCTAATCACAGGTACAACATATAAGTATAAAACATATATAATTAATAAGATAAGGGATAGAAACATACCAGCAACTACGTCCGATGCTACCCTAGCCTCCTCTACTATGAGATGGAAGGCACGTACCTAAGCCGGCTTGGCGGAAAGTAATGGACATTTGGTATTCAAGTGGCCAACCTGATCATAGTGGTAACATAACCTAATACTCGGAACCAAGGCGGGCTGGCGACAATCCTTCGCATAATGCCTCTCCTTACCACACCCGTGGAACCCACTACCAGCTCAACAAACCATAGAATGACCCTTGCCACACTTTCCACAAGTGTGGCTCTGCTGACTCCCGGTCCTAGAATCAGCAGTATTAGACCTCTTTGGTACCGACTGTGACTATACCGGGGTCTGCCGCTGCTCCCTCAACTGCAGCTCAATCTCCAACTCATGCCGCCTAGTGGCCTCCTGCAACTCCAGTATAGTATCACATCGTTGGCTAGACACAAACTGACAGATGTCAATCTTAAGCATGCTCAGATATCGTGTCATCTGAGCCTGCTCAAAAGCAAACTTTGGGCAGAACATCGATCTCTCTGTGAATATGCGGGTGATCTCCGCCATCAACTCCCCATCCTGTGTCAATCTGAAAAACTCAAGAGCCAATTGTTCCCTATTAACTCCAGGAATGTAGTGAGCGCAAAACATATCCCTGAACTGCTCCTAAGTAACAACAGCTCTCTGATCATCAGTGTATGACCCAGTCGTCAGTCTCCACCAGTCCTTGGTCCCGGACCTCAGCAGGTTTAGGGCACATCTGACCTTCTAGTTAGTAGGACACGAGCAAGTAAAGAAACACCCCTCCACATCAGAAACCCACCTCATCGCTTTGATAGGGTTCTGAGTCCCATTAAAAGTAGGGGGCTTTGTGTTATCGAAGTCCCTGTACTGAAAAGCCCAACTGGCTCCTCCCCCCGCCGTTGTTACAGTCGATGCAGCTGTGGCGGCAACTATCTCTATAAGGGCTGCATAACGCTCATCGAATACTCGACCATGGCGGTCTTAATAGACTCAAACATCTCTGGCAGCTGTGCCCAGAACAAAATGGCAACCTCATCGTGCAGGATCTCTCGAATCTTGGCTTCTAGCTCATCTGCCCCCATCTGTACCACAACCTCGGGTGCTGCCGGCCCCTCCTGGCGGCCATCTCCTGATCCTGATCCTGATCTGGATCCCGCCACAAAGCGTCTCGCAACCACCATTCTAAAAATATCCCAGAAGATATCAGATAATCCGCATAATAATAGGGAACCAACTCCCAACCAAACCCTAGAGGTTGTGACTTCCTTGCTACGTATATGGTTCCTGTGCTTTCAGTAGTACGAGCCTATACTACCTTCCACACCTACCCATATTTGTCTCAAGTATCATCACAAAACCCTAACAATATACATATGCATGGTGGTCACTCATTCCTCACTCCTAGAGGAAAGCTAACTATCTCGTAACTGACCTACCAGTCTCATACAACCCACCCATGAAACTTCCACCAACCCTGCAACACTCATGTATGCTAGCCATACATAATGCTGGACCCTATAGACTTTCGAATACTTGATCTTGCCCTAAGCCCTTCATCAAAAAAGAACAAGAAATAAGGCTAAATCAAACATTCTCAGGCTATAAGATCTTAATTATGTACAACCATGATGCATACACAAGCAACAACAGTAATAATGTCAATTTCATATAAGAAAATACTAGGCTATCAGACATCATGTAATCAGGCAATTCTATCATGCAATTCCTGAAGATCCCTATCGTAGTATTAGCATGTTGTTCTAACATATCACAATATCAAATAACCATATGGTATTTTGGCGTCTACTTATTGGCTCCGGCTGATTGTACACCCTACATCCTCCTTTGATATTTTGAAAACCTATTTGAAAACCATTTTGAAAATCTTTTCCTGAGTTTGAGACTGGATTCACACAAGCGTTCCTCCAATTCACTCAAACCAAGGCTCCGATACCAACTTGTAACACCCATAAAAATCATGCCAAATTTAAAATTAAAAAAAAAACGTTTCAAAACCAGTAATCATTACAAAACTTGTTTTCAAAATAATATAATATCATAGTATCCCATAAACAAAGTCATAAACATCAGGAGTTGTACGATCATGCCATTGCCTTCCCGAGATCATCTGATGTACCTGAAACAAAACTGAAACTGTAAGCCCAAAGCTCAGCGAGTTCCCCCAAAATACTGATACATTGCAACTAACACATGTACAAATAACAACATGTAATGGGTCCATAACTTTATAGAATGGATTACCCGTGGGCCCACAGTGTGAGTCTGGATTGCCTTTCGGGCCCACGACTCACATCTAGATTGCCACCAAGCCCACAGTGCGAGTCTGGCATGCCCTACCCGACCCTCAGTTCCTATCTGGAATGCTCCCGAGTCCTTAGTATGAGTCTGGCAAGCCCCACCTGGACCTTAGCTCATATCTGGAATACTCTAGGCTTTGTTGGCTACCGCACGGAGCAGTATAACCTCAACCCAACCCACATAATATGTCGATATATAACATAACTAATGCACATACAGATAATCAGGTAATAATACAGGTAGTACTACAAATCTACCTACTGGCATAGCATTTAGCACGCATAACTAACTCATACTCAGCATAAAACAACTGCTATGATATCATATCTAATGGGCCGGCATTGGTGCCTTAGACCCCTTAGTATAGTGAGGATAACTCACCTCACAATGTCGATATGAACGGAAGAATCGAACTCCCAAATCGCTGTCTCACCAAAATCCTGAACTTTTGGAGCTTTTGGGGTACCAAACAACTTCAGATCTAAAAGCTTGCCTTCCTTCTCCAACTATTTGATGTAATGCCTTCACCTTCAAGAGCTGCAAAATCTCGGAATGTTACTATATATATATATATATATATATATATATATATATATATTACTTTAGGACCTCTACATCATTTTCAGGAGTTAGTTATAGTCTTCAATAATTCACTAGAGACGAATCGATGTGATTGTTGAACAAACTAATCATATTTTATCGATCACCATCAAAGTATAAATGAAAAAGGAGAAAGGATTTTCTAAAAACAGGAAGAAGATAAAAGAAAAAGTGGAAGAAGTCGTTTATTTCAAGGGAGAGAAATAGACATGGTACTTACGGTATGTCGTTTTCCATTAATACGATAGTACAACTGTTTTAACACTGAGAGAATGGTTCAAACTCGCATGATCGCATTTACATATGAAAGGAAAACAATTAACAACCACCCGATTAAGAATTAGTATAATGGTGTAAGTATTGATAATAATGCATGTTGACACTATATTCATCATCTGGACTAGGGGATTGATGGAGGAGCCTACCTCCTAACTTTGGATAGTGAAACACGGATGGCCGAATCTAGACAAGTGTATCATTTGTCCAAACTAGATTTCTATTGGTTTGAATGAATGTTGTCAATGTTTTAACAAATAGGAGGCGATCCTCTAAAATCAATGATTAAATAAGTATGACGCAATTCTCTTAAACCAACAACATGGAGATAGGTCATTTTACTAAATAATCACTCACGACGAACATAATAATTCAAAATATAAACATCGATATTTACGGTACCAAAACCATCAACACAACCTCCAAACATCTTGTATATAAACCAACAAACGACAACATAGTCAAGGAAAGACAAAGAGAGTCAACATGACATACATATACATACTATCATACACCATGAAGTTGTTTTCTTAATACACAACCTCGTTTATTCTAAATTAGGTATTAGAGATTATTATCATGACCATCCGATAATACTCTTGACCCCATTTATCTATTCATATCAGGTTCTATGACTATTTCAACATAGGATTTGCAAAGTTCAAGCCTTATAGAGATTAACATAGCAACATTGAAGTGTTGGAAAGGGTGTTGAAGGTAATTAACTATTGGTAATTCTCTTAATAGTAACAAGGTCCTTTGGGCTGCCATCAAGGCTCATATTAAGTAGAATAAACAAAATGTGGAATTAATTTATTAGTTATTGCGGTTTACTAAATAATGAAACTAATTGGAAAATAATATGAGAGTTAATTAACAGTTTAATTAATTAGAAGGTTGAATATCAATTAATCAATAATTGATTAATCGAGAATATTCCAGAACCCTTCTGGGGAGATAGGTGGACGAAAATCCTCTTGGATAAGAGTAATTTCGAAAATGTTATTCCATCCTACATGGGAGATATCTAAGGCTATAAATAAGGCCTTAGAGATTCATTCTTCCTTGCTCATTTGGTTTGACTCTTCGCCATTCTTCTCCTTCCATATTATGGATCTACTCTTAGCGAGATCATCTTCTTCTAATTGTTTTTTATTATTATATTTTAAGTTCATTGGGTGTGCACCAAGAGAGGGATTCTAGTTTGTCTCATTTTCATCCAAACAATGTGGCATGCATGAGGTCTCAAGCTCGAAATTCTTTGGATGCTAAAGAGGTATGTAGTTCTTCCTTCTTGTTTACGTTTTTCATAGGGTAGCTCTAATTAGTATGAAACTTAGATCATAGGTTGCATGTACACTCAGGAATATCATTGTTTGTTTTTTTTCCGCTACCTAGTTTAAGAGTATTTGATGCATAGAAAAACAAACAGTGGTATCAGAGCTATAGGTTTATAATTATTAGCACCCTAATTTAATCCATATATTTTGTAGATGTTTGTTTGAAACTGGAAAAAAAGCTAAAATTCTAAACTGAAGATTCCTGCTAACCACAGGTTTGACGCGTGTAACGATCCAAAAACCAAGGGTAAAAATTTTCGTTTTTAAATAGTAAAAACACTTTTCCATAAACCATGAAATCTCATTACATTTGTTTTCAAATTAAAATCCATAATAATATTATTTCAAACATCAGAGTGTCCCATAAAATGCCTGTGTGAGAGTACACGCCGCGCCATCACGCCTTTCACTTGCCCTTGGGATCCGATGTACCTGAAACAAACCCACAACCTGTAAGCTAATGCTTAGTGAGTTCCCCAGAGCATACCCCACACACAAACCACATAACACATATCATATTAGCTATGAAGCTACATATATCACATAAGCCATGCATACATAAACCTGTAAGGATGCCGTGGGCTACCCCTCCCCCCAGGATCTTACACCTTCGTGCCATGGGCTACCCCACATGTTCTTTACCTAGGAATGCCATGGGCTACCCCACATGGTCTTACATCCAACGTGCCATGGGCTAACCCACATGGTCTTTACCTGGAAATGCCATGGGCTACCCCACATGGTCTTTTCCTGAGAATGCCATGGGCTACCCCACATGGTCTTTACCTGGGAATTCCATGGGCTACTCCACACGGTCTTCATAGAAATGACTAACATCCTACATGCACATACATAAACCTGTAAGGATGTCGTGGGCTCCTCCCCACGACCTTACACCTTCGTGCCATGGGCTACCCCACATGGTCTTCATTAACACATATACCATAATCACATAATGGGCCGACCTTGGTGCCTTAGACCCATGGTTATGGTGAGAAGACTCACCTCTCGAATGTTGAACTGATAAGCCGAAGTCAGATATATCCCACACGTTGCTCCTTCTCAACTGCCTATAATCATCAAGTGATTAACTTAACACACTCCCATAAATACCCCCAGGTCAAACCTGGTCAAAGTCAATGTCCACAGTCAAGGCCAACAGTCCATGTTGACCTCACCTCGTTGAGTATAGCCATCCACTCGTCGAGTCATTGCATAACTCGTCAACTTGCCGAGTCACTTGAGTGACTCGTCGAGTTCCCTAATGTTCGCGACCACAAACTCTCAACCGCAAACTCCTGACCAAAAACAAGTAAACCCTACTCGACTCATCGAGTCAGCCAAGGGACTCGACGAGTTCCTTCAGTCATCCCAAAGTTCGGCCTTTCCAGAGGGAACTAAGGTCCCAAACTTCAGATCCAACTTCTCATAGTGAAGAAACTACGTAAAGTTGCAAACTTTACGTACATGCATGGTCCTCCAATGCTAGCTCTCCAAAACTAGACTTCAAATAAGGTTCTTATGCATGGAAAGGGGTTGAGCTGCCTAAAGGGAGCAACTTTATGCCATTGGGGACCTAAAGAGGTCCAGATCTCGGACCATAAGTCCATATTCAAGCTTGACTCCATTTTTCCTAAAAAAGGTCATTCACTTCCAAGAAAGGAGATCTAAACAACTAGAGGTCAAGGTCACGAATTTTACCTTAGAATGATGGCAAAAAAGATGTAGATGCTGGATCTACTTCTCCTATCTTGTTTCCTTCTTCTTCAACCTCCACAAACCCTCCAAAAATGCTCACAAAGGCTTTTCTCTCAGCAAAAGAGGGTTTACGGTTGAAAACACTCTTCTCTGGGTAGTAGATTGCTAATGGTGGTCATAAGGGTCGGTTAAGTTCTTTAAATAGGGTGCAAACCCTTAAAAATTAGGGTTTCTCTTCATAGATCCTACTCTCCGAATCGGGGCCTTCCGACTCGTCTAGTAGGTCCCGATCCTGCGTCCAAAATTAATACTTCTACTCGACGAGTTGATCCTCCAACTCGCCGAGTCCATGTCCAAAACCTTAAAATTAAATAAATCCGATAATACCTGGAACAGGTGTTACAACGCACCACCTTTTGGGCATGATGAGGCCCGACAGATTAGGGTTTTCTTATTTTCTTTTAAATTTCAAATTTGAAGATATTTTTTTTAATATGGATAGTTACCAAATTTAATACTTTAAATCTGGAAAAAGATAAATATTATTTAAATATGATTATTTGAATTTGAATATTTATATTATTTAAATGATTTAAATATTTAATATTATTTGTAATTGAGATTTATGAATTTGAATATTAAACCCCTCATAAATTGTTAAATGTTATATTGCGTCCTCGTAATTAATTAGAATTAATAACATATAACTAAATTTAAAGACTTTTAAATTTAACCCTGGTATATATACATATTATCACTTATTTATTATATGTATAAAAGATTTACAACATGTGTCCTCATGTGTTTATATATTGACATTGTTAGTCTTACCGTGAATAGGCTCACTCACTCTAATGTAACGGTTTAAGGATGTCTTTATGATTCCTAATAGGGTTGTTTTTAATATACTTTGTGCTTACCACCCTCACCGTCTTACTGCATTTTGATAGTGGAGTTACCGAAAGGGTTTGATGGTGATAATGGTCAATATAAAAGTATTAAAAAATATAATTATAAAACAAAATATTGTTTTATTAATTAAATGTGAATCTTATGTTATCCATGAAAATTGCACATTCTATTTATAACTTGTTGATGGAGCTCCTGTAGTTAACTAACATGTCAATTTTAGAGTATAAGTAGAGAATAATGTGGAACTCACGAATCTTAAACGTAACTTGAGTCGGGGACCACCCAATTTTGTATGGTTGATTCACCATCTATTCAACGATCTGTGACATCCTTGTCGTTGAATTTGAGATTAATATAATATGAGATTAACATGTCATTGATAGTCAATGATCTCAAATATATAGGAATTTCATAGTGATCAAATTGGCAAAGAGCTTTGCCTAGCTAAATAACTTTGTGGTGTCTTTATCGCATCCCTTTACACATCATAGAACCTATTATGGATCCTAGTCTTAATTAAATAATTTATTTAGGGTGATTATTTTTAAGGATTATTATATCAAACTAATTAGAACCTATCTTTTGTAGATGTCGATCCCAAACAATAAAAACAATCTTCTTCCTCTTCCTCCTCTACTAACTAAAAACTCCAGGTTCTTCATACTGCTAGTTCTAAACAGGGAAAAGCTCAATGTAGAAGGAACAAACTATACTGATTGGATCTGAACCTTAAGGTCCACATTAATATATGAGAACAAAGAGTATGTTCTTGACAAGGATGTTCCTACAATTAGATTGAATCCCATCCCAGATGAAGTTGTTGCCTACAACAACCACCATGATAAATCGAACAAAGTGGTTTTCCTTATGTTGGCGACCATGGCCTCTGATCTATAGAAGAACTTTGAAAACTCGGGCGCCTTTGTTATAAATCAGCAGCTCGAGGAAATATTCCAAGAGCAAGCTAGGCAAGAATAATTTGAGATAGTTAAGTCCCCACGGCATGTAAACAACAAGATGTAGATTATGTATGTTTGCACATTCGAAAGATGAAGGTGTATATAGAAAAACTTGGGAATCTTGGCCTCTGATCTATAGAAGAACTTTGAAAACTCGGGCGCCTTTGTTATAAATCAGCAGCTCGAGGAAATGTTCCAAGAGCAAGCTAGGCAAGAATAATTTGAGATAGTTAAGTCCCCACGACATGTAAACAACAAGATGTAGATTATGTATGTTTGCACATCCGAAAGATAAAGGTGTATATAGAAAAACTTGGGAATCTAGGTGTCGAGCTACCAAAGGATTTGACCATTGACATGGTCTTGAACTCGCTTTGTGGTTCATATTCGTAGTTCATCATGAACTACAATATGAACAATCTTGATAAGACCTTAATAAATTTGCATGGCATTCTTAAGACAGTTGAAGCAAGCATGAAGAAACCTACCATATCAAACCCTACTACTC
This sequence comes from Lactuca serriola, assembly GCF_051521515.1. Lineage (NCBI taxonomy): Eukaryota > Viridiplantae > Streptophyta > Magnoliopsida > Asterales > Asteraceae > Lactuca > Lactuca serriola. The sequence continues at coordinate 140,137,580 of NC_136413.1, forward strand.
TAGTCTTGGCCATTGATCGTGGTTCTTCTAAAAGGAAAAAAATCTCATCCTAAAGGAAAGGGAAAGGCTATGGCCGGACACTCTGACCAAGGCCCTAAGAGAAAGGTCCAAACCGAGATAACTCTCTCTACTGATCAAAAGAAGGTCATATGTTTCTACTGCTAGACGAAGGGACATTGGAAACGTAGCTATCCTAAATACTTGGAGGACCTCAAGAAGATCAAAGTTAAGGTGGCTAGCACCTCAGGTATGTTTATGATAGAAATCCATAGCACATCTACTTCTAATCCTTGGGTTCTTGATACAAGATTTAGTACTCACATTTGTTGTGATATACATGGACTAAGACAAAATAGGAAGTTGGGGAATATGGAGCTCAACAAGATCATTAGAAACATGCACAAGTTAGTTGTTACAAGGATCAAGAACTATGAGCTCTTGTTTAGTGATGATGCTTATCTTTGTTTATTGAATTGTTTCTTTTTGCCTGATATGGAACGAAACATTATTTCTTTTCATGCACTATATATGGATGGTTGTCGGTTTTCTTTTGACAATGAAAACGATGAAATTTTGGTTTATAAGAATGGTTCTTTTATTTTCAAAGCTAATCCTTGTAAAGGTCTCTATGAAAGTATTGTTTGCGTATGTAAAATTGATAAACTATTATTAAATGTTGGTTCTTTTAATAGTGAATTAGATAAATTGTATTTGTGGCATTGTCTTCTTGGTCATATAAGCAAGAAACGCGTCACTAAGATCCAATAGGATGGGATCTTGGAATCATTTGATCTCAATTCAGATGATATATGTGAATCTTGCTTACTTATCAAGATGAAAAAGTCACCATTCACAGTTGGACCTCATACACACAGATGTTTGTAGACCATTCAGATCCTCCACAAAACACGGTGATAGATACTACATGACTTTCACTAATGATTTTATTGGATATGGATATATCTATTTAATCAAACACAAGTCAAAAATCTTTGAAGTGTTCAAAGAATTTCAAAACAAACTAGATAACCAATTTGGCAGAAATATCAAGATGATCTTATCCGATAGGGGTGGAAAAATATTTATGTCTTAAATTCTACGATCATCTTAAGAATTGTGGAATAGTTTTATAATTGTCTCCTCCTAGAACACCATAGTTAAATGGTGTTGCTAAGAAAAGCAACTGAAAACTATTAGATATTCTCCGATCTATGATGAGTCGAGCTACACTTCCAATAACTTTTTAGGGATATGCCTTAGAGACAATCACCCGCATCTTAAACCTCGTACCAAATAAGAAGGTTGCTAAAACACCCTCTAAGATGTGGAGTGGGACACATCCTCTAGCACACATCAAAGTATAGGGATGCGAGGCTTAAGTTCGCTGCGAGGAAAAAGATAAACTCGAACCCTAATTAGACAAGTGTTACTTCATTGGCTATCCACAAAAGTCTTTTGGATACCTGTTCTACAAGCTTTCTGAGAAAAAAGTGTATGTTGCTCGAAAAAGGTTCTTCCTTGAGATGGATCTTATTTAAAAAGAAGGCAGTGGGAGCCAAATTGATCTTGAAGAGCTTCAAGAGTCAAATGAAGAAGAACCTTTAGTTGACACTGGGACTCAACCTGAGGTTGAGCAACCTTTGGAACCAACTGATATATCTCCATCTCCCCTTCGCAAATCCAATAGAGTTCGTATTCCTCCTGAGTTCTATGGTTTCTATATTAACACAGAAGGAGACATATCGATCAGTGATCATGATCGTACACTGATTGGTATAGATGAGAAAATGATATATTAATGAAAAATTAGAATGAATGGTTGCTGATAAACATAGTCTGAAAGCTTATCGAAAAACAAAAAGAAAATGATAATTCCTTTCTTAAAAAAATACATTGTTTGATTTGCAAAAATATTTTAGTAAATTATGTTGGTTATTAATTTAATACATAACAGTTCTCTTAATGAAATAAAATGTAAACTTTTAAAAGCTTAATGGAATTGGTTTTTGGACTTGATGAAATAAAATGTAAAATTTTCTATACCAAAATAAATTTTATTATTATATTCTTCTATTAGGGATTGATACATAAAGTTGTCCTCGCGATAAGAACCTAATGGTTGAGATGGTCCAAAGATTTCGTATTTAAAATATCGCTAGTATTCTATAATTGGTCTTGAACATGGATATTTTTGTTTTTTTTTTTTTTTAAAGTAAGCAGCTTTGAATTTAAGTATTACTAAGAGTAAGAAATGTTTTATTTTCAAGTTAATAATGCTTGCTCTGTTTTGTTTTTTTGTTTTTTTTGTTTTTAAACTTCAAGTGTAAATATCATGTGGGGTATCCTTTAGAGTAATATTAAATGCTCTTAAATATCTTTCAAAATATATTCAAAGTGTAGTTATAGGAATACAAACATAACAAAATTCATCTATGGCTACAGAATATTACATTACTCGTTGTTTGTTAAATACTGTTAAATCAAATATTTTAAATTTTAAAATCAGTAAAGAGACATTATGAACAAACGAATAGTATTATTGTAAATCCGTCAACTTATGGATCATTTATAGGGAACGATTGAAGAAATTTATAGCAGAAACCGTATCTACAGCAATTAAATATAATCATAAAAAGTTATACGCTGATTCAAACATTTTGAAATAATTATAGAAATAAAAGGTTTGGTTAGAATTTGACACATCTACCCAAAAAAATGATTCTACAAAAAGAAATAGGACAGGGGATATAAAAATGAGATGGTAAAAGATGAAAGGTGGACTCTTTCTTGGCACCCTCTTTTTATGAAAATAGAATTAAACCCCTTTTCTGGTGTAAAAGCGGAAAGGGACCCTTTCCACTACCTACTCTATTAATTCCTCTTTGTTCTTTTCTTTTCAATTTCCCATTCATAATAAATTAAAATTAATTAATCCAAAAAGTCAGATAACAAATCAAATTTATTGATATATAGCATTTTATATGTGTTTGAGTTTACCATGTTGCCACTTATATATATATATATATATATATATATATATATATATATATATATATATATATATATATACCCCATGGTTAGCGTAATACGTGACTTGACGGCATAGTTAAGCCTTAAGCCATGTGAGACATAGCAATGCCTTGATGTTTTTCAAAGTGTGACAAGATAGCATTATATATATATATATATATATATATATATATATATATATATGGTTATATTATTTTGTTTCTAGTAACTAATATATGCCAGAATGCACAGATCTGGACCATTTGATGGAATAGAATCAAATGTCATTATTTAAGGGTCTTTGATAGTATAATAGAATAACATGTACCATATAATCACACAAATATCAACATAAGGGCATTTTAGTCAATTAACCTATATTAAAAAAATGAAATTTTTGGATTTTTAGGGATAATTAATTCCTTTATTTTTAAAAATATGAATATTTTAAATTAATTCAATTTTAAAAATCTGAATTTATTCTGTCAGAATGGCAGAATGCCAACCATAAACTACTAAATATATTTTTCGATTTTATTATGTCAGAATGATATAATACCAACCATAAACTAGTAAATGCATTTTCAATTTTATTATGTCAAAATGACATAATGTCAACCATAAACTCGTAAATACATTCTGAAAAGAATACACAAAATCGATTCTTGAACTAATAATATACCAAATAATTACATTGTATGATTGTGATTCATTGAATAATAACAACATTATGAAAGAATAACAAGTGTAATACTTAAAAAATAACAACATTCTTCAACAGTGAGTGTGGTCATTCTTTGATTCATGCTTAAAGCCTTTCTGAGACATCCCAAAAATATGACCCAAAAATTTTGTTTTGAAAATATTGTAAGAAACTATAATTATCCATAATCAATAAGAAAACCAAGTGTCATGTGTCTCAAATTCTCGTATCAAATACTGTATCAAAAACAATTGAGAAAATATATTAGAGTCTCAATAAATCCCAGGCTGAAATCTGTGGTGTGTGCCATGCGATCATCCCGAGCCCTTCCCTTTGCTAGCTGAAGTACTTGAAACCAAAACTGAAAACCGTAAGCATGAAGCTTAGTGAGCTCCCCCAAATTACCACATACCATACAAGCACATATATCAAATAACATAACTCTAGGACTACTCCCACTGCATCGGGACGAATCCCGACATCGGGCTCCTGTCCGGCATCGGGCTTACCCTGACACATACATAGCATAATCACATAATCTGCATCTGGCTTTCCCCGGCATTGGACCGAAGTCTGGAACAAACAACATATAACACATAAACTAGCATATATCGAGCTTGCCCCGAAATATGGCATAATGACTAACATACATCGGGCTTGCCCCGACATCGGGCTTACCTCGGATGACATAGCATATAATATAATCACATATACTGCATCGGGCTTGCCCGACATCAGACCGGAGTCCGGAACATATAACATATAACATATAACATATAACATAATCACATATACTGCATCAGGCTTGCCCAACATCGGACCGAAGCCCGAAACACATAACACATAACACATAAACATGCGTGAATCACAAAGACATCAAGCATACATAACTACTTCTCGGGACCGCCCCGACATCGGACCGAAGTTCGGAAACATATAGACTGCATTGGGCTAACCCCGACATCGGATTGAACTCCGAAACTACTAGCATCTAAACGGGCCGACATTATAGCCGTAGACCCGTTCCTACTAGAGGAAAATTCACCTCGTAAGACTGACTGCTGAAAACCCGAGTGAGAAATCCCTAACTGCTGTTTCAGCTGCTCTCCGACTATCATGACCAAATAAACACTTAGTCAGAAATGAGGATTCTTCAATGGGTGAAATGACTATTTTACCCTTTTGATCCAATTTGGGTCATGACCCAGGCCCAATCCTTTCTAGTCCTTCTAAACTCACTAAGGTCCATTAAATTCCTCCAATGGCCCAATTTTTTAAATTGGGCCCAACTCCTCAAATGGGCTTTCCACCTAACCCAAACTAGCCTTTGGGCCCTTAACTGTCTCCTGGTGGCCCATCACGGCCCAACATATGCTAACCCAAGGCCTGGCCCCAAACCGAGGCCTAATAACGCAAAGTCCACAATCTGAGTGTACGTTGAGCGTACTCTTTTGTACGCTGCGCGTACAACTTGCATGGCTTGTACGCTGCGCGTACTGGCGTGTATGCCTAGCGTACTCCCCTGATAAGCCATATTCTTCAAAACTGCTTCATCCCTTAAGAAACAACTTCCAAACTTTAGATCTGAGTCTAATAATCCTTCTTAACCCATAAAGTTGATCACTTGGTGGCTTGCACCCCACCAAATGAGATCAAACTTGGAAAAATAACAACTATCTTCATGGAAATGGCTAGATCTCTTGCATGGATGCAAATAGGCCTTAAAGATTGCAACTTTATTGCTCAAGAAACTCAAATAACTTCATGGGTGGCAACCCAAAGTCCAGAAACGGATTTGCACCATAAAAATCCATTCTTGAAATCAAAAAGGAACAGTATCCATTAGAACCTAGATCTATGATGTAGAAGCTCCAAGATGAGAAATTTATACCTTCAATAGGCTAGAAATGATGTAAAACCTCTGGATCTACAAGCTCTCTTCAATCTCTTGCTTCTTCTCTACACACCTTCTTTTTCAAAAACTCCAAAATACTCCTCTAATGGCCATCCAAGCTCCAAAATCACTCAAATGAGGGCTAAGTGTCGATTTCTAGGGTTTAGAGGGTGGAGGCTGAAGATATTAGGCTTAGGTTATGAGATAATGAGCTTAAATAGGGTCCAAGACCCTAAAATAGGGTTCAGGTCTGATTGGCGTACGCCCAACGTACATATGGTACGCCCAGCGTACCCCGAAGAACATTCGCGATCATCCTAGTCAGTACGCCCAACGTACTCCAAAAGTACGCCCAACGTACTCCCTTCTTCACTAGTATGCCCAACATACTCTCTGTGTACGCCCAGCGTACTCGGCTAAGCCTGAAACCACTAAACTTCCGAAGGCCATAGCTTCTTCGTTATAAATCCATTTTCGAAGATCCTTATATCCCCGAAAAGGTAACGAGAAGACCTACACTTCTATCAACTCATATCTTCCTTAAGACCTTCCGAACAAAAGTCCATTTTCCACAAAAGCCCAAACTGACACTTTACCGAAATACCCTTAGGCTCTAAAATACAAACCGAATATCTGGATCGCTTCTAATACATCACTCGCAACCAAAATGGCCTAGATCTTACCCTTTTCAAAATCCATTATCCTTATGATGATCGGCCTTCAGGCTACAGCCTCAGACTATGAGTCAATTCAGAACAGGGCGTTACACTTTCCCATTAGGTCTTTAAGTCATTCTTCAAGCCATTGTTATCACAAATTCATTGCCAAATATTTTGTAATGATACATTGTAACAACTACACATTAAACATATAAATAATTAACTACAATTCTATCAGAATACAACAATAATATTCATAAAGAATACACTATTCTTGCATAATGGTTTTGAATATTCAGTTTCTCTTTATGTATAAAAAATCATGTTACAAGAAAAAAACAAATATCCAAACCACATGGAACACAATAAGGGAACATCAAAGTTTAAGTTTTTCATACCAAATAAAAACAAAGAAGACGAACCTGATAGTTTTTCATTAAAATCTCATCAACAAACTCATAAGCATCTTGACGTGCTTCTTCATGAACTGGTCTTGCATAATATCGAGGATCATGAGGTTTACCATGGGTCTTTAAATTGTCGATTCATCACATACCAATTTGAAAACTTGTTTTGCTTCTTCGGGTTCCCTATGTTTCTTCTCGATATCCTCAATGTATTTAACTGCAAATTATGACAGAATAAGGAACTAGCATCAACCTATTTGTTATGAAAAGGGCATCCAACCCAATCTAAATTAAGTTATATAGTTCTGAAAAGAATAAGGTACAAAGTGAAGTAAAAACATTAAAGATTATTAACTATTTTTTCATTGACGCATTTTATCGAACACATGGAGGCCATGAAAGAATGTTATTGTTTGTAAACGAAAATTCAACTGACATCCATAGTTAAGTTGTAGAGTATTTCTTAGGTCTTTTCTGCGAAAAATTCATTTGTATCTAAAATTTTGAAGTTCTGAAACTTAAATATTGGTTTACATCAGAAAAAGAAGGAAAAGGAACTTGAAATACCAAGAAAAAAGAATCATTGTCTTGGGTTATTAGTGTAGAAGTATCACTTCGTGAACTTCCGACGTAACCCCCAAATCCAACAGCTGTAGCACTTGATGGTAGCAACGAAGCTGCTAAACTGCTATCAATCGATTTCTTTTACCATATGGTTTGGATATCAATTCGTGAACTTTCGACGTAACCCCCAAAGAGAGTAAAGTTTCTAATTGCCAGCTGCTGGAAGGACGAGCTTTGCTTCTTGCTGCCTCTCCCTTCTGTCTACCCATCTTCTTATGACGAACAAACCTGGATTTTCACGGTGGAAGACGGTATTGACGATGGCTGTTGTTGGCAATGATGGAAGTGTGGAACGAAGGTTTTAAAAACCTGACTGTGGTCGACCATTTCAAGGCCTTCTGTGGTGATGGTGATGAAAACGATGGTTTTGTAGGGTTTGATTGATATCTTTATTTTAAGGGATATTAATTGAATGATTTCTTTTACCATAATTAGATGTGTTAAGATTACCAAAATACCCTTTTTATATTTATTTATTATTTAATTTTTGCTAATTTCTGATTGGTGCGTTTAAGAACACAATAGTTGTTAGAAACATTTGAACCTATATATATATATATATATATATATATATATATATATATATATATATATATATATATATATATATATATATATATATATATATATCACATTATTATTGTTATATTGAGTTTTAAGACATTTGAGGTTGGTAGATGTCCCTAGGATATGCCTTTGTGTCATAAATTTTTAGCATTATTTTGACGAAAGTCTTAATGCATGCCAATCATTCTAACTTTTATATGTTTGCCCATATCTATTATTTTCTCCTTATCAAATCATTTTATTCTAAACACCTTCGACATGGTTAATTAGCCTGGTACATCACTGTCGTCTAGCATGTCCGTACTTACGGATCTAGAATGGATCCATGTGAACAAGCCTTTGGTTTAATGATATGGTGATATAAATAGAATATGAGCAATTTAGAAGTGTAATTTTCCTTTCCAAAAAAATATAAAAGAAGATGCAACCTAATAATGGTAGCGTCCACGTGGCTCTTCTTGAGGATGATTATATAAGAGCAAATTGTTGCCTTCACTCGAGAGGACTGACTTTGAGAGGACCATTTTTTTTCTCTATCCTCATCTTTTGTTACAATTAATTAAGTATTGTAATTTTCATGGGACATTGTAATATAGTTTTCATTAATTTACACATTGAATGACACATGACGAGTACAACTAAACATGAATAACATTATTTTTTATTTGATGAATGATTTTAAACATTCTTATATGTGAATACAAAATTACAATAAGGCCTAGAAGAACCAAACATTATAAATAATATTTTACTTATTTAAGTTTGTAGCATTCTTATATGGTAATTCGTATGAATCAGTTATTTAGAGTCTGTTTTGAGTTCTGATAATTTGATTGCACTATTATAATATATATATATATATATATATATATATATATATATATATATATATATATATATATATATATAGGAGCTTTTATTTTGTAACTTTCATAATTATTGTATAATATCAGAACTTTCTAATAAAGTCACATAATGTAATCTTCATATACCATTTCAAGACATAACATTTTCTCTCGAGCTCGATAGTGTATTCTTAATAGTCAGTTTAACGTAATGAAACCCTAATTAATGTACACAATCATGCATGTTTATATTACTTCAAATTTGTTTGATTTTTTACGATTGAAATGTATCCAATTATGATAAAAACATGCATGCATTATGATAGAAGAAAAAGGACGACCATGGGGTAGTTCATGGAAGTAATGTCCGTGTCGGTGTGATTTCTGTGTTTTTACCAAGTCCAATAGTGTCGGCTGATGGGACCATGCCACGTCATCTTTCACGGCTTAAAACCTAATTACCTCCTCCGTACAAGGCTGAAAGGTATTCTCCAACTGCTGGTCTAGTGGTCATTCGATCATTCATTCGTATATTAAATATTACGATTATTTTATTAAAACGTGGTGATAAAATGCAAGTCGTTATGATTTCTGAAATTTTATTTTCAGATAATTTTTAATTGGGATGGAGATGAGTATTAGTGGAATTATAAATTGCGTCGTACAGTTAATTGGCAAATGAGAAAGTAGAAAAAGAAAGAAAAAATATATATATATAGTTATGTTTCCGGGTTGAGAAGAAAATAAAATTGGGTTTCAACTATTAAAACGAATCTTGGGCTAATATAATGATTTGAGAGAACTTTTTGAAAATGTGGGCTGATTATTGTTTATTTGAGAAAATCCAAGAAATATATCTTTTTTTTTTTTTTTCTTTCTCTCGATTGTGGGCCGATTATTGTTATTTGAGAAAATTCCAGAAATCTTTTTTTTTTTGTTTGTTTCGATTTGTAAGGCTCTTTGATAGGATGCGAATAAGATGTATTGAACGATTAAAATGATTATTTCATTTTTTTTGAAATTATTCTTATTGAATTAAATATTCATATTTTACAAATATCTAACCAAATTGCTGAATATTTATAATATATCTAACCAAGAAAGTTAAGTTCGGTAAATGAAACTACGTTGTTGGAAAAAAGAAAATTATGTTAGTAAAACTAATTCTAATAAATGGAGTATGTTTGCTGTTGTGGAGTTGTCTTTTATTCTAAACGCATCCACTTGTTACGTTGTTATTTATAAGATAAAGGTTATTAATATATAAGTCAAAAGCAGTGGCGGAGCTAGATGGGGCGTTGGGGGTACTAGTATCCCTAAAAATTGTTTTATGTATATAAAAAGTATTATTTATTAATATGTTTTATGTTACTGTACCCTCAACTAAAGAGATTATAGCATGCTTTTTAATGTCCGATATTTGATAACTAAATATGATATATTGACAATGTTTGTATCTCATATCAAAATTTATGGTTCTATCACTGCTCAAGAGGAATACTTGTTAAGGTAAATGTTATGAAAAAAAAAAGTTGATTTTTTATGCACAAGGTTTAGGTTATTGTAGAAGTTAAATGCAACATTTAACACATGCCTTCGGTTATTTTTAATGTACACTTAAATTTAGTACAACTGATGTTTACATGGTTTTTCTATTTTATTTATCATATATATGATTGTTTGCTATTTGGAAAAACTCAAATTAAATAATTGGACAATTTGGATTGAACTAGTTGGTTTAGATATTCGGATTTCTGGATTGGTTATCAACGAAACCAAATTATTATTTTGGTTTTCAAATTAGTTTTGGTTTATAAACTAAGAACTAAATAGTCAAAAAAGAAAAAAAAACAAATAACAATTTATTATTTATTTATATTTAATATATCTATAATTATTTATTAATTATGTAATATATTTTTTCCAAATAGGTTCAAAGGGTTTCACCTAGCACAAAACATATATCTGTATTTTTTCTCAAAATTTTTTATCTATAAAATATTAAACTATTATATACCTTCTTAGTAGGTGGTTTATAAATCTGAAATCACAATGAAATAATTTGTTATTGCTTTTTATGGAAGATTGGGTGATATTAAATTATATGTCATTTAAAATGTTCTGGGTTTTGAAAACCAAATTATAAAGACCGATCCTACCGAATTATAAATGGATTGGATCGGATCAGATTTAAATTTAGTTTGAAGTATTTAAATCGATATTTTGAAAATCGAAATCAATTTAGATTCACTAGATTGAATTGGATCAAACCGATCCATCCAAACGAACACCTGTAATCATATGAAATGTTTTTACTTGCCATTTTTATGAAATTATTATTATTTCATGAATTGAAAAAGTAGTGACTAAAGTGTCAAAAATTAATTCCCCAAATAAAAAATAAAATTGAAGGAATTAAATCGATAATATCATAAGGAAAATATAGGGATATCTATATAAAATTCCTAAACTTTTGTAAAAAATTTCAAAAAAGTCCTAATTTTTTTTGAACATAAAAGTCTCATTATTTTAAAAAAAAATCATATAATGTATCATTTATTGTTCAAATATAAAAAATGACTTTTTTATTAATTTAGGAAAAATGTTAAATGATTTAGACTTTTCTGTTCAAAATTTTTTTTAGGAATTTATTGAAACTTTTCTTAAAATTTGGGACTTTTCTGTGTAGATATCCCGAAAATATACAAAGGGACTAAATTGGAATCAAAAAGAATGTATAAAATTTACTAACGCATACCATCAACCAATCAATAGTGCCTTTAACCCTTTGCTACTACATTAATCGAACCATTGTTTAGCAACATTTAATATCACATAAACTACCGACAAGAAGATAAAATTTCGTCAGGAAATCTCCAATAAAGTCCTAAAATTTTGGCCTGGTTTACGTTTTAGTCCTAAGCTAATTTTTGTTTACGAAAAAGTCCTAAAAACAGGCAAAAGTATGCATTTTGACACTTTTTGACTAATTGAAACTGGCAACAAATTAATTTGAGACTATTTCATAAACTGACCCAAAATATTAAGACTATTTCACAAAATGACCCAAAATGTTGGGACTTTTCTGCAAAAAAAAAATATTAGGACTTTTCTGCAAACAAAAACCTTATTATTATTATTATTATTATTATTATTATTATTATTGTTGTTGTTGTTGTTGTTGTTGTTATTATTATTATTATATTAAAAATATAAACAAGTATACTAATTTTTAAATTATTTATTATTAATATTTTTAATAATACATATAAATACACTTAAATAAAAAGTATTAAAAAAATTATTTAAAGGTGAAGGTGATAGTGATGGTAATGCTTTTAACATTGAAATCATGAATATCTGCTTGTATGTTCTCACTTTGTATATGATCATTTAACATTCTTATTATTATTTTCAATTCAGAATATTAACACTTGACAATTTAAAAAAAGTTGCCTATTTGTAAAATTGTGTATAAATAGTTTAGGATAAAATGATTTCTCACTTTGTATATAAATTTTTTTAAGGTAGAAATATTTCTTTTCAAATCCAACAGATCCACAATAAATATTTACATTGGTGACCCATATCAAAAGTCACCAATCAAAATTCGAAAGTATTAATCACAATATCTTGTTTAATAGAAAGTAATATGACTTGTTTTGCTTTATTACACTATAAAAATAATAATAACAAATGTGAATTGATCGTATACAGAGTTAGAATATACAAACAGACGTTCATGATTTTAATGCTTAAAGCATTACCATCCGCTCTACCTTCACCCTTATAAAATATATTTGATATTTTTTTTGATTTAAATGTATTTATATGTATTATTAACAATATTAATAATAACAAGTTAAAAAAATAGTATACTTATTTATATTTTTAATATAATAATAATAATAATAATAATAATAATAATAAGATTTTTGTTTGCAGAAAAGCCTTAATATTTTTGTTTTTGCAGAAAAGTCCCAATATTTTGGGTTAGTTTATGAAATAGTCCCAAGTTAATTTGTTACCGGTTCCAACCAGTCAAAAAGGCTCAAAATGCAAACTTTTGCCGATTTTTAGGACTTTTTTGTAAACAAAAATTAGTTTAGGACTAAACATAAATCGAGCCAAAATTTTAGGACTTTATTGGAGATTTCCCAATTTCGTCCCACAAAAGAGAGCATATGGAAATAACTGTTGTTTTTTAAAATATTAAACAAAGTAAGTAAATAAAATGACCAATTTAACCTTTGAGATTGTAAATGTACATAAAATACCTTGTAACCACCATTGATAACCCCTAACATGGGTGTACAAAAATTATTAAGATCGTTATTATCATTTGGAATATTTAGATCGTTATTTGAATTTTTTTGTTATTATCAAAGTTTGTTATCATCCTTTGGAATATTTATCTTATATTTGAATATTTTTGTTATTATCAGAGTTTATTATTATCAAAGTCTGTTTTAGATTAGGATTCTAATATTATTGTATAAATACTTGTAATCGTTTTTCTCTAATCAATAAGAAATTAGATTCTCCTTAAAATTTTGTATGGTATCAAAACAAAGTCTGGAAAATTAACCTAGTTTTGCTTAAACGATGGTTAGTGGCGAAGGAGGATCAAATTTGCCACCTGTGTCAGAGACCATCGATGTCTCCTCACCTTACTTTCTTACTTCCTCGGATCATCTAGGGTTGAACTTAGTCGGAGAGAATCTTCTCCATGACGGAAATTATAGCGACTGGAAAGACGAGATGATGAATGTCGTGTTTACCAAAAGCAAGATGGGTTTTGTCGGCAATTCTCTACCCATGCCACAAGAAGGATCGACTGACTTCATGAACTGGAAAAGATGCAATCCCATGGTGAGAGGATGTTATGTCAGTGCTATGGAAAAAGATCAGTCGCAAATTTAAATACACGATCACCGCACATGCTATATGGTTGGACTTAAAAGAAAGATTCGGAAGAGAGAACGTCCCAAGAGCCTACGAACACAGAATGATAATCACTTTGATTCGTCAAGAAAACATGACAATATTAGTCCTTATACGCTAAGAGGAGTCTGGGATGAAGTGTAGTTGATATTACCTTATTTAACTATATATTTTAGACCATTATTTTAACATATTTGACTAAAGAGTTATATTTTTAGATATATAATACTTAATATGCTTTGAAATATTCATTTACAATTAAAATGAGACCTGGGATGCAAAAGACGGGGAACGAAGTTGAAAAAGACACAAAAAGGATGTTGTTGAATAGCTTGACCCTCGTTAGTATTAAACAGTTTAGTCCACCTTCACATCATAACAAGGGCATTTTCAGGACGTGATGAATAAAAAATCACCGAAAGTTGACTGTGTCGGTCTACGAGTTTGTGTGCGACAAGGAAACCCACCATCACGATGTGGCAAGACATTTACCATGTCGTGGGAACAAAAATCTACAAATTACGGGTTTCGCAAATCTAATTCGGAGGCCAACTTCCATCAACTTGTGGAGCAAGTTTCCAGTCGATTTTAAACGTCCTTGAAGGTTGAAGAACACCTTTGAAGTGTGGATTTGAAGATCACGAAAAGAATTCACCGATTGTATCATTTCATTTTGTTTATTATCATGTACTTCAATCCCGAATTCGTTAATTCCAGTTTTCTAGTTATAATTCAAGGTTAAAAACCTTATTACTTTCACTAGATGTAGAAGAACCCTAGTGTAAATGTTTTCATTTCGTTAGTTGCACTATTTGAGTTGGATTTTAACTTGTGATGGATTAATTGTTTATCTTGCATGTTAAAGTTATGATTTTTATTACATGTGTGTGAGTTATGTGTGATTTAGATGATCAATCTGGTTACATTAGCTTAATTCTTAACTTTTTATTATCATTAAATTGTTAGGACTAGAGATTTATCAAAACCTAGGATAATCGTTAATTTGGATTGTGTTAGATTATAATAGTTATCAATTTTATGCTTGATTTGTTGTCATGACAATTGAGAAAAATTGTTAGATCATATCGTTCATAGTTGAATTTAATTATATGGTTTTGTGTCACTAATTGCATGATCATTGGAATTAGATGTTCATTAATCATTAGAAGTAGGAAATCCGACCAAGATAACTAGTCATAAAATTCGGTAACCAACTCATTATTCTATTGCAGGCTGACGAATCAAACATAGAAAATCAGGGGGGATTCGAATTCTAGTGGAAGTACTTCAAATATACTGCTTAAAAATTACATTCTTTATCTTTTGTTTGCTTAGTTGTATGAATTTGGTAATTTAAGTTTCTGAACTTCTAAAATCAAAAAATCCCCAATTACAATTTTTCCTATAGTTTAATTATTTACTTATTTATTTAATTCAAAATCATACCCGTTTCCCGAGAGTTTGATACCCTTTCTTACCTTAAATAATATTATTTCACGACTAGGTACACTGACTAATTGTGTTTTAAAAATAGTTAAGATTTGATAGGATTTTATAAATTTAAAACTTGTAGGTATATATTTCACATCAGCAGTCTATAACCCCGTCACCTTCAAGTTCGTTTTTGGGTTGCACTTGTGATATCATGAAAGAAATCATGAAACTAGGAGAAAAGGCATGTCTATACGACATTCTTATGGGACTCAACGAAGAATATGGATCCTTGAGAATCCAGATTCTCAGTGCGGATCCATTACCCTCACTAAGTAATGCTTACCACCTCCTTATTCCAAAGGAAAAAAAATTGGCATGTCTAGGAGTTCCATGGGAGAAGCAGGCGCATTTTTTAATGTCTGTGTATCTAGCTAAGCATTAATAATATGATATAATAGTTATGGTCAAAAATTGTAACTTATGTTGATGTAATGAAGAAGAATTATTTGAGTATTATGTGATTTACATGTAAATTATGTACAATATACGTGCTTATAACGATATAATAAAATTGGAACAAAATACGCATCTAAAAATAAAATAATAATTAGAACCAATATCTTTGAAGAAAGCTTAAGTATTCGTAACAAGGGTTCCAGAGATATAAAGAACATTGAAATCCGACTTATAACGAAAAAGTTATGACCAATTGAAGTTTCGCGATTAAATCGGCATGGCTCCGCATATTGTAATAAATAAATTTTAGAAAGAAAAAAAATACTTTTTAGCCTTACATATCTAAATGAAATTCATAGTAGACGTTAAACCGAGAGCGTGCATATAGAGAACGTCCAAATCTGACTTCATTTGAGGAAGTTATGATTTATCTAAGATTCAACGTAACAGTGTACAACTCGGAAAACGAATTTTAGATCGACCGATTATTATCCGACACAATCTAAATGAGAATTGAATATATCATTAGTAGGAGTTCAAAGATAAAAAGACGGTCGAAAATGGAGTCCGTATGTAGAAGTTATGAATTTTACACGGTCATTAACAATATAATTTTCTCAGACTGTTAAATTTAAGATCTGTCAAGAATTAGTCGATGGGGTCAAAAGGAAGTTATAGATCTTGTCAATACCTGATTGTGGATATAAAGAATGTAAAAATGGAGCTCGTATTCGAAATTTGTGATTTTTAAAGATCGATTGTTTTACATGCGTCTGGTGCCACGTGTCAGCACCAGGCGAAGACTTGGTGCCTACGCAAGCTCACGACGTGAGAGGCCCCTGGACAACCTATAAATAATGTCGAAATTCAATCATTTCTTCACACCTTTCCATTCCGTTCTCTCCCAAACCCCCAAGCTCTTAAGACCTTTTCTCTAGCACTTCCTAGGTGTTAGTAGCGAAGCTCTGGAGCGTTAGAAAGCCCAAGAAGTAGAGATTTCGGCTTAGAAGTTTAACCCGCGTAGAGTCTAGTTTCTCGCTAAACCACCTGTAAGTTGAGTTATGTTTACTGTACTTTAAGTATAACTTATGTTTAAGTTCATTATCGTTATTATGAGCCTATAAGCAAGATTTATCGGTGATTCCAAGTCGTTATACTGATTGATCTACTTACGGGGATGATGTCTAGGCTGGATTTAGTGAGGTGTTTAAAGTGGGATTTCCAAACAGTATACTTTGTATACCAAACGGACCCTACCTCATATATGATCCTACCTGGTTGTTCCTTACTTTTTTTTTCTTTGAGTACACTTTGAATTAATGATGAATCTAGTCTAGACTAATAATTAGTCGCAAGAAATATTAGACTAAGACTTAGTGATAATGATACTAGGCTACGTCAAAGGAAAAGACAGTTGCTAAAAGCGAAGCGTTGTCCGAAATTCGAATCGTCACTTTAACAAGTGAATGCATAGTTACTTTCATCTTACACATAGATATGAAGTATTTAATATAAATTACATGCTATATGTGGCTATTATCTATGTTCCTGGTATCTATGCTAGATGAACGATTTATACATGTTTTACTTGATTTAAAGTGTATATGTATTTTTTACCTATAAATATGTTGGGTAAAGATGGATAAATAAAAGATTATATAGATGATAAAAGATGAAATAGATGATGAGAGGCCTTGACTTTAAAGACGCTTCAGTCGTCTAGTGAAGTATAGACGACGACGGACTATTCTAGACTGTCTAGTGGAACGCTGACAGGCGCGCAACCTATAGGTCTTTTTGAACTAAGTGTTCACCAGGTGTACTCCATCCCCCCTGGTTGCCTTATTGAGATATATTGCTAAGGAATCCCCTAATCATTATTGTTTCTCCCGAAGATAATCCTTAGGATAGGTCCCTTAAATTAGATGTTATAGGGACAGAAAATGAGGATAACGGGAATGAGTAATCGAGTTGAATGATTTAATGAAAATAAAGAATTTAATTATTGTGGGTTGAAAGCCCTATGTGCTCACCAGGCCCCCAAGCCTGTCCCACTCAGTTTCTTGTATTACAGGTAGTGACACAAGAGCACACGTGTGATGATCAAATGAAAGATTTATAGATTATAGACCAGTAGAATAATAGATGTTTGTAGGATCTATGTTATTTCCGTTTATGCTTATATAATGTATTGACGATGACATCCCAAAGTTTTTAATATAATTAAAATACATTTCTTCGGAAATGGTTTGACAATATCTTTATCATATTTTTAGGAACAAATTCTGCAATATTAGTATTCAAAAGGATACTCTGATTTTTAATAAAGTATAAACAAAGCGGTCTTTTCTGACCGATGAAACTAGGGATGTCACAGTTGGTATTAGAGAATTAGTTTCAACGAACTATGAATTTGTAGGATTTCTAAACTTAAACTTAGAATACTAAGCGATGATTATGAGATTAGTGTCTGCTATATTTAGGAAATACACTTGAATAGACACGAGCACCAGCTTATTTTAGGAACCTAAATTGCTTCTATGTGCTAAATGATTTATGATAACTTATATGTATTATGATGTGTAACACCCCCAAAATTTAGATAAAAATTTTCATTTAATATTTAGAAATTACAATCATGTTTTGTTTTCCAAAATTCCATTGCATCAAATCATATCTAAAAGATCAGAGTATCCAAAACAATAAACGCAGAAATAGTGGAGAGTGAATATGGCGCCATCAAGTTGGGCCCTTCCCCTTAGAACCAAAAGTACCCGAAACACCCAACAAACTGTAAGAAAATGCTTAGTGAGTTCCCAAAATACATAAAACATACAACCACATAATACCATGCAATATATATATATATATATATATATACACACACACACACACACATATATATATATATATATATATATATATATATATATATATATAGAATTGTCATGGACTCCCTCCATGGTCTTCACCTGGAATGCCATGGGCTCCCCTCATGGTCTGATAACCAAGTGCCATGGGCTTCCCCCATGGTCTTTACCTGGAATGCCATGGGCTCCCCCATGGTCTGATAACCAAGTGTCATGAGCTCCCTCCATGGTCTTCACATAAGTCATTACATCCCAACTAACAAAACCATTGCATATCAACTATTAAGACTACAGGTGCCTTCGACCCATTGGTATAATGAGAAGACTCACCGCAGTCTGTTGAAAACAATACTTGGTCGACTACCAATCCAAAATCTCACATTGTATAAATATACAAATAATCCTAATTAAGATTATGACACAACCTAGTCAAGGGTCCAAAATCCTAAGTCCAAATCCCTCCATTACGGCCCCAAAGTCTTTCCTTCACTAATGGGCCTATCATCAAAGTCAAGGCCGGTCCAAACGTATATGGGGCCTGGTGCGAAAAGAAAAAATGGCCCCTTAAAGACAAATATAATAAAGATTCAAAAAAAAATATCATTTATTCTTCACTATAAATCCGTTCAATTAGCAATAACAAGCAAGCCAAATTGTTTATCTTTTGAGCTACTTTTAGTTTGAACCAACTTTAGGCCTTAAAAATCATTTAGGTAATAATTTTATTATATATATACACTACATAGCCTAGAAATTTTGGCCCCATGGAGACGTGGGCCCTGGGCGGTCGCCCGGGTTGCCTAACATCTGGACCGGCTCTGATCGAAGTCCAAACTATGATGGGCCACAAGGCCTAAAAGGCCCAAAAGAAGTTTCCTTATAATGGGCCGAACCAAACTTGGCCTATTTACACTAATGGGTCTAAGGCCCAAAAGGACCAACTCATGACCCTAGAGGCCCACAATGGAAATTGACCCACCTAACTTAACCGGGCCACAACCCACAATGAAACCCTAAGCTCCTAAAGTCTACATGTGAATCCTACACCGAAGGCCCAAAATATCGAAACCCTCTGCTGAGTACGCGGGGTGTACTCAACTTGTACATTAATCGTACATGCTTAAGGTCTTGTAAGTTGCACGCACGAGCTTGTACGCCCATCATACTCCTCTGTTTTGCCAACTATGCCATTAAGCTCTTATTTGGTTCAGACACTTGCTCCAATACTCTGATCTGGCCTCTTTGAGGTGGGTAATCATCTAAAATTGCCAACTTTACATGCATGCATGGCTTAATGAAGCCCCAAAAGCCCAAAAGAACTTAATAAATGACTTAATGCTTGCATGGAGGTCACAAGCACCATAAAGTTTGCACCTTTAAGCTAGAAGAGGCCACTAAACATCTAGATCTACAACTTTGGCATACAAAATGGTCTTGACACATCAATACCATCAAAAAGGGACCAAAGAGACCAAAACAAGTCCAAGATCTAAATAATAGATGAGCAAGGTATGGACTTTATACCTCCAGAAGCTCCCTAAGATGAAGGAAATGTAAGATCTAGAAGCTTCACCACGTTCAAGAATTGCTCCACAAGCTCTTCTCCTTGCAAACACACCCAAAAATGGCTTCCTTTTAACACTCCAAGCTCAAACTCACTTCGAATGGCTATTAGGGTTTCTAAGGACATTAAGAGGAAAAGAAGGCTGATAGAAATGAGGTCCAAAGGTTATAAGATGGTTTAAATAGGGCACAAGACCACAACTTAGGGTTTTCAATCCAGGCAGCGTACGCCCCACGTACCTCCTCGTACGCCCCACATATGAGGCTCCGGTGCCCGATGAATGCACGCGCGCCCTCGTACGCTAAGCGTAAAAGCACGTACGACCAATATATGAGGGGAGCGGTTTCTTGACAAAATATTAAACTTAAACAAAATAAATATACCTGGATTTTGGATGTTACAACTCTCCCTCGCTAGAATTAGACTTCGTCCTCGAAGTCTGCTGATGCGAATAAGTCTGGGTAATCCTTTCTCATCTTGTCCTTCGGCTCCCAGGTCCATTTGGAGCCCTTCTAGTGCTGCCATTGCACCTTTACTAACTTCACCACTTTGTTATGAAGAGACTTAGTTTTACTATCCAGAACTGCGATGGGCTTCTCAACATATTTTAGACTCTCATCCACCTGAATATCATCCAATGAAATAATGGTAGACTCATCTGATACACACTTCTGCAACTGAGATACATGGAAGGAGTTAAAATTCGGATGAGCTCATCAGGGAGATCCAACCGATAAGCAACCTTGCCAACTCGGACAGAGATCCTGAATGGACCAATGAATTGGGGTCCCAACTTGCCCCTCTTCCGAAAGTGGATGACTGATATTGCCATATTTATACATAGTTTGAGGCAATATTGATCTACATTTTATTAAATATTTTGGTTATTTGCACATAATTATGGTACTTATAAGGATAAATTGTTATGTGCAGCCAAATAGAAGTATTTTCAAAGAAAAGGAACAGAAGTGACAATACTTGGAACTTTAGGGGGCTTGAAGAAAAGAAGAACGAAAAAACACCCAAAAGACGTACTTACGACATGAACAGTTCATGGTTCACGACGTGAGTAGAGAGTTTTAGAAGATAAATATCCAGGTGAAGGAATCCTTGCCGAACACGATTATCTCGAGTTCACGACGTGAGACTTAAATTCTCACGACGTGAACGGGAAATTTGAAGATATTATAAATACCTTTGCCCATTACGATTTGGGAGACTTTTGGCTGAAGAAAGAAGTTCCAGGAGGCAATTTACAGCAGAAGAAAGGTCCTGGAAAAAGGGTTTTCAACACCAAAAGAGTTAAAGTTCATAATTAAGTTATTTGTTTGAAACTTATGAACATGTTTTCTTATTTGAGTTGTGTTTATGTGTTAGTTGCTATTATGAGCAGCTGAATCTAGCTACTGTTATCTAGCTAGATGAAGCTTCTAACTTATGAATAGCATAATTTTATATGGATTTATTTAGTCAAGGATACATAGTGTGTTCTTAAATTCCGATTATGATTACGACATTCCTCTTCATAATTCGAATTGTGAGAACGTAGCATGTAAAATATTATGGCAGAAGATTGATAAAGTATCAAATCTTTATGTAAGACATTATGCATCGTGTCCCGTACGCTTCGGGTATAGGATCGATTTCAAATGCTGTAATATTTGACCATTCTAAAATTTCCAAATGCCTAGCGCATTTAAAGGGAAAAGGACAAGAATCGGTTTTGACTAAGATAATTAAACAGCTATCAAAGGACAATCCAAAGTTCGCCAAGGATTGGTCACTTGTGAGTAGTTGGAAGTATAGTATTGGATGGACCATATCGACATTATTATGAATAGAAAAGATTCTATTAAGAATGAGTTGTCATATGGAAAATATGGAAACATTTCCATATTGGGAATTGGATATTGAGAATCAATGTCTAGATTAGAAACTTTTATGCAAAAGGATGTTCAAAGGAATGTACTTTGAGTGAGAGACATCACATCTATGGAATTGTCTTGTAACAATCTCCGATAGAGGACTTTGTAATTTCATTGGCAATAGTCATTGTGACTTTAGTGCAGTGACATTACGAAAGGATCATTGCATAAAATGTTAGAATCTAACATATTCTATAAGTGGCAAGAATTTGATATTCTTTCACTTATGAAAAGGATTAGGAGTTGTGAAATGAGTATGATTGGAAATGTATTCATTTCATCTATTTCACAAAGTAAGAACTGTAGGTAAACATTGTGTGCATGATAAGAGCATGGGACAAATGTAGTAATAATTCAAGTAAGAAGTTGATTACCCGAAACAACAAATAATGAGTAATCGATATGGTGATAAATAAAAGGTGTTTTATTTATACTCAAAGGTTTGAGGCCATATGGGATTAGTATTATTCTTGTGTTTCACTTTGCATGTTTTGACTTCGTGAATAATTTAATTGGTTGAGAACAGTCAAATTATTCGAACGGGCCACAGTCGCTCATATGTTGGAAGTAGATATGAATGAAGACTGTCGTGAATTGGTGTGTGGATTGTCTAAAGAGTATTAGACATAAGCAAATGTTTGTTGCAACGTTCATGAGTGCTTATGAATATGATTTGAGCATTGGATTAAACCCACGCTCACTTGGATCACTTCATGGATTGTTATCATAAGTGATTAGTGAGACGATAACATCTTATCTTCTTGAAACCGATATGTGTGAGTTGTATCTTGAGAGTCGGTTGCATATTGATAATATGTAAACGCACCAGTAACTTGGTGTTATAAAACATATTGTTGTGTGTGATTCGGTGAGTGAGTGCAAGCGAGCATTGAGTCAAAGTTTATCCGTTCCTTTTATCCAAAGTAAGATAAAAGCGATATCTGTGGGCCCCTCGATGATTTAGTGATGGCACCTAAGCGCTTGGCCAAGCCGGGACTAAATTAATGTGTTCAATTGTAGTCTGTTGTCAGTCATCATAAATCTGAATTCGGGAAACAACACATAGACAGAGAGAATGATTTAGATCCATATCTCAGTCTATATGATATCTAGAATGGAGGAATATATGATCCCTTATCTTAAGGACACGCGTATATGATAAGATCAGAGTTGACAGCGGCTTTGGAAAGCTACGATTGCAGATCAGGATCTGAAGTCACACGCATAATAGTTATTAGACTTATCTAAGTGGGAGACTGTTGGATTAGTGTCTAAGTCCATAACTATTTTGGTATGTACTTGACCCGATGGTGCATGGTCCTTTTGGGTTGCCTTCACCAAAGCAACTTAATAGGATGAATAATGGAGAGAAAAGATTAAATATGATTTATTAATATATTGTGAGAATAATATATATTAAAGGAGGAATCATATTGTTTAATTAATATTAGTCAAGAATTAATAAGAATTAAGTTTGTGGCTAAAAGAGATCAGTTAAACTTAAGGGACTGGAATTGTAATTGTAAGATAGTTGCAATTGGGCTATGGATTTCCTTATAATATAAGGTTGGACGAATTCTATGGGGAAGCCCAGTAGAAATCGTCCAAGGATTATTAAGGAAGGATTCCATGGGTTGCTTAGGGCTTAAGCATCCAAATTAGGGTTTCCTTGTTAGATAACCCTAATAGCCTCACTATTTAAAGGACCCTTATGGCTCAAAAACGTGGTGAACTTGTTGTCTAGGGTTTCCACACGTTTTGGGCAGCCTCCTTCTCTTCTCCTCTTCATCCTCTTGCTCTTGGTGTTTGTGAACCGTTAGAGGAGTGACATTTGTGACTCTAAGCTTTCTAAAGTCAATACAAGAAGGATTTGAGATTGTTGTTGCTACATAACAATCAAGGTATGATCTAAACCCTTATTTATATGTTATCTTGATTATCATATACTAGATCTAGGGTTTAAAGTCTTGGATGAATTGCATGTACAATAGAGAAACCTAGATCCAAGCATTAGGGTTTGCATGAGCACATAGGATGTTCTAATGGCTAAAACCCATCAGTAAGTTGTGTTGAAAAGCAACTAAGTACCTAACTCCTCATGAAACTTCCTCAAAAACCTGGAGGTGAATCGAACATCACGGTTTGAGACCACAGATACCGGCACTTCGTGTCTGACTACCACTTAGAATGAGGCCCTATCGATTAGTATTACACAAAATAAATCAATTATAGATACTAATACAATTAGATCCATTATCCGCTAATTTCTCGGCGGATATACTTTCAGCAATCAGAATAAAATGAGTACTCTTGGTCAGCCTGTCCACAATAACCCAAATAGAGTCAACACCTCGCGTCATCCTGAGTAATTTCGTGATAAAATCCATGGTGATCTCTTCCCATTTCCACTTGGGGATGGGTAACAGTTGGACCTTGCCGTGAGGCCTCTAGTGCTCGGCTTTGACATTCCTGTCGGTTAAACACCGCTCAACAAACCAAGCAACTTCTCGCTTCATGCAGGGCCACCAGTAGCTCAATCTCAGGTCTCGGTACATGTTCATGATCCCCGTATGGATAGAAAACTTGGACTTATGCGCCTCCTCCAAAATCTTTTGCCTCACTCCCCTAAATGCTGAAACCCAAACCCTACCACACCGAGTCAATAATCGTCGGCTGTCTCTCACAAACAATGTAATCTGCCCCCTAATCTGCTTAGTCTTCCAATTCTCCTTTTTCAATCCCTTTACATATTCACCCTTGATCATATCCATCAATGGTGAGGTAACCGTCATCCTCAAGCAAATATCTCGAATCGAAGCACTCGCTGCCTTACAAATCTAAGCCTCGACCGCTGCATTGGGCTTCCCGAGATGATACAAAATCTCATAGTCATAATCTTTCACCGCATCTAACCACCTCCTCTGTCACATATTCAAGTCCGAATGATCCATCAAATATTCAAACTCTTATGATCGGTGAAAATGGTGCATCGGACCCCATATAAGTAATGCCTCTAAATCTTGATGGAAATTACCACCGCCCCCAATTCCATGTCATGAGTGGGGTAATTCGCCTCATGAGGCTTTAGCTGCCTCATGGCGTAATCAATCACATGTCACCTCTGCATAAGGAACACCCCCAAACCCGAAATAAAAGTGTTACAATTTACCACAAAGTCATCCAATCCCTCGGGTAACACTAGAATCAAGGCCTCACATAATTTCTGTTTCAAGGTCTCAAAGGCCAACTGTTGATCTGGACCCCACCAAAAGGTCATATTTTTCTTAGTCCGATGAGTCAAAGGCACTGCAATCTTGGAGAAGTCCTGAATAAATCTCCGATAGTACCCGTAAGGCCCAAGAAGCTCCATATCTCGGATGCATTCCTCGCAATCTCCCAACGCGTCACCGCCTCAATCTTGGCCGGGTCCACCAAGATACCCTCTTGGTTGATGATGTTCCCTAGAAACTGCACCTCATGCAACCACAACTCACATTTGAAGAATTTGGCATAAAGCCTCTCCCTCCTTAAGGTCTCCAACACCTCCCTCAAGTGCTGCTTGTGCTGCTCCTTGGTCTTGGAGTAGACTAGGATGTCATCAATAAAAACAATCACAGGACTATCCAGCATCGGTCTGCACACCCGGTTCATGGGGTCTATGAACGTTGTTGGGTCATTGGCGAGCCCGAATGGAATCACCACGAACTCGTAATGACCATATCGAGTTCTGAAGGTCGTCTTCGGTATATCCTCATCCTTGATCCTCGTCTAATGATATCCCGACCGAAGATCAATCTTGGAAAACCAAGATGCACCCCGAAGCTGATCAAATAAGTTGTCGATCCTCGGAAGCGAGTAACGGTTCTTCACCAACTGCTTGTTCAGCTCCTGATAAACAATACACATCTTGTGTGACCCATCCTTCTTTTTCACGAATAGGATTGGTGCTCCCTATGGGGAACTACTTAGACGAATAAATCCCCTTTCTAGCAGCTTCTGTAGCCGCCTAGAAAACTCCTGCATCTTAGGCGGCGCTAGATGATACGATGCCTTGGCTATTGGAGCCGCACCAAGCATCAAATCAATTCGGAACTCAACTTGCCTCTCAGGAGGCACCTCAGGCAACTCCACTGGAAAAACATTGGGAAAATCTCACACAATAGGTACCCTACTCAACTCTGTCGTGGTATCTACCCTTGAATCCGAGACATAAGCCAGAAACCCAGAACAATACTACTGAAGAAGTCTCCTAGCCCTTGCAGCCGAACATAAAGTTGGACCATACGAGGCTCTCTCACCATGAATAACCAGTTCTCCCCCACTTGGGGTTCGAACTCTCACTAACTGCCGCTCACAATCAATTACGGCCCCGGTGGGCCCCAACCAATCCATCCCAATGATTACCTTCAATCCCCTCAAAGTAATCGGTACCAAATCAATAGGAAGCCTCTCATTTAACATGTTCAAAATACTCCTCCGAAATACCCTCGCAACCCTCACAATGTGTTCATCCGCAATCTCCACCTCAAGAGGGGAATCCAAAGTCCCCGGAGCATCTTGAAACTTCTTGTTGAGTGCAAGAGATACAAATGATCAGGTATCCCCCGAATAAAAAAGAACATGATCCGACAATCCATTGACGAAAAAGGTCCCTATATAAGATCATAACAACAAAATAAATAAGATAAAAATAGGTCACGTACCAGTTACGACATCCGGCGCTGCTCAGGCCTACTCTGTGGTCAACTGAAATGCCCTGCTCTTCACCACATGAGCTTCCGCTTTGATCGGGCGGCCATCTGTAATCCTCATTGTGGAGGGCGCAGGCACCGCCACTGCTCCTCCAGACAACCTCGGAAAATTGACCTTTTTTTGACCGGTCTGGTTGCAGTGAAAACAAATCAATCCCTTCTTGGGGCAATCCGCTCATCTGGCCCGACTGGCCACAAGTATAACATGCCGAGCTTGCTACCCAACATGCTCCACTGTGCGGCCTGCCACACTTAGCACAATGGCTGCCACACCCCATAATCGGAACGACGAAAACGTTCTAGGGCGGAGGACGTCATGTACAGTATCACAACAATGCATAATAGTAAACAAGAAACAACATCATCCATTGCATTAATAGTATAATTTAATACAACTGTGTTCTGTGCAATAATAATAAGACACCAAAAATGAATAATCAAAATAAAGACGAGTCTTGAAAGCTCCGTCTTCTTAAAATCTGGTCATCGGTACCTGTCTACTGGTGACCTGAGAATACAAGTTATTTTGAAAGAGTTGATCAACATTTAATCTGGTGAGTTCATAAGTATTTTAGTGTCATTTGATGTATATGATTGATGGAAGCGTTTGAAAATGTTTGTAAATGTTTGTCGTAAATGTTTGTATCTCCTAGAAAATATTGTATTTTCTACTAAAACTGTAGCCTTCTATCAAGGCCCGAATGTTATGTATGTTGTTTGTTTGTAAAAGTGTATGTTTTTCCCAAGTATGACTATCATTACCAAAATATAGTTTACATTTCCGTTTATGTGAGAAGATCACAAAATGAATGCAATGGGAAAATAAAGATGTACTGTAGTATTATATGTAAGTAACTACCAATCTACTAACAACCTTAAGCCAGTTTATTTAATTAAGGTAAAATCTGATGAAGTTGTAACCATACTCGATTGACTAGTATAACACGGCGATCAAAGACGTCAATATGGTATGATATTCGTCACCCGTAGACCTGCAGGTCCCACTGTAGCTAGCAGCAAGGTGTAGTACGGTCAGCCCCGTATAGATCTATACACAAACTCACGCTCTCCCTCCAGGAGACTCTGGTTACAAAATGTGACACAGCAGTATGATGCCATGCCATGAAGTAGTGGCTCACGTTAGTGTTATAGTATTCTTGTATATGTATAGTATGCTCTATCTGTTCTAGTGTATTGTGTGTTCTCTTTGTATAGTGTATAGTATGTTCTCTTTGTATAGTGTATAGTATGTTC
Organism: Lactuca serriola; assembly: GCF_051521515.1. NCBI lineage: Eukaryota > Viridiplantae > Streptophyta > Magnoliopsida > Asterales > Asteraceae > Lactuca > Lactuca serriola. The sequence continues at coordinate 140,165,486 of NC_136413.1, forward strand.
CTCCCTGTTTCTCATTATAGTATGTTCTTTATGTTTCTCGTTATAGTATGTTTGAACTGAGTCATGTATGAACTGACTCTTGTATGTTTCATTATACTAGAAATAGTGAGTAGTAGACCTCTAAACTATACCTATTATAGTATACTAGTAATGTTGTTTGAATGACTATGAATGTTTGTACACCTTTGCTACCCAAAGGTGTTAAATTGAGGTAAAAGCTTTTATATCTATACACATATACATAATATATTACTAAGGTTCAAACGACACTCGGACAAGCAACCGTATATCCTAAGTCCACAACCAAACAAGGAACATGAAATAAAGTGAGTTATCAGTCCTAAGTCCTTTCAACCTTACTTATATAAATATATCTATATAGACATGATTTTGACAAATATATAAGATTAAAAGAGTTTAATAAAGAGTTTAGCATATAAAAGAGTTTAACATAAAAAGGAATTTTAACCATTTGAATGGTAACAGATGACTTGATGTCAGTTTATAAAATGTTTTGAGGAGTTTGTTTGATAAACGATTTGAAGTATAAGAAAATCCACTTGTCTGATAGTTATTAATCACATGTGATTTATATAATAACTATAATGTTTTCAACTTGTATCCCCCCCCCCCCATAAAATCATTTAAAATTATTTAAAAGGTATGAACTCACCTGATTGTGAGTGATCTGGCAAGAAAGACAGATATTGGATGTTAAGAGTCAAGCGAAGTCTCGAACATAAACGGATCCTATTAAGCATATAATGACACATATATGTATATAATTAGTGTATAAGCAAGTAATCAATCAAGGAAACCACCTTAGGGACTAGGAAACACTTATATTGAAGTGTTACAATCACAAATGATTGCATCAAAGGGGTTTACGGCCACACTAAGGTGTGTACGGCCAAGATGTGTACGATCATGGAGTGTACGGTCGTACACTCACAGATGATGCATGCAAAAAGGGTTGTTTACGGTCCTATCTAGCATGCATTAAGTGCCTTCGATCCTAGGTTTGGACATAAAGTGAGTTTGAGGCCAAAACATGCACCAACATAAGGGTTTACGGCCATGCAAGGGTTTGCGGTCGTAAAATCTTGATGTTCATGCACTATATGATGATTTAAAGCTAGAAATCAAGTGTTTATCAAGCCTAACTAGAAGATAGAATAGATACTTACACTTTTGGAGGTTCCTAAGGAGTTCACGGACCAAGAACAAGTGTGTGTTCTTGGTTTTCTTGGTGAAAGTGAAGAAGACTTGAAGATCTATCCAAAGAGATATTTCATGGATGAAAACATGGATCTTCACTAGATAAAGTAATGTATCAACTAATCAATGCAAGGAATACTTACATGTTTGAAGATCAAGGTGGAAAATCTTGATGATAGTTGAGAGAGATTCGAGTTCTTGAGATGGAAGTGTGAGAAAAAGGTGAAAAATGAAGGAATATCATATATGAGGGGAGGAGTTCACGGCCACCCAAGGGTTTACGGCCGTAAACTCCAATACTTGGAGTTTTCCGGCTTGTAAGTTGTACACTGAACTTTAGATGATACTTCCTAACACTCCTTCCTTTAAGGTAATAGGCTTAGAGCACCCAAATAGACCCTAAACAAATCTAAAAGATAGCAGAAACGAGTCTGACTTTGATTGAATGGAATGGTTGTACAAGATAGAAATTTCGGGTTGTCACAGCGGCCCCGACCCTACTAGCCTCTGCTGGGAGGATCGTAGGTCTTAGGCTTCTTAGCCTGACCCACTGTCGTCTGAACCTGTTGCGGCTTCTGCTTTGTCCAGAGCTTCAACTCAATTTCCCATTCCTGGACCTTCTCCACCATGTCATTCAGGGTTTTGCACCCCGAAAAGCTCATGAACTCTCATATATCATCCCTAAACATGGAATGATACCTCGTCTTCTTCATCTTATCATTCGTAGCATACTACAGAACAAACAATGCTCTCTCTCTAAACTTGGCGGTGATCTCTGCCACAGTCTTTGTGGCCTAGTGAAGGTCCTGGAGCTCCCTCACTAATCGTTGCACCTCAATGACTGATGTAAACTCCCGATCAAACCTCCTCATAAACTCATCCCATGCCATCTCAACCACACCCGCCGATCCTACCTCATGGGTAACCTCTTCCTACCAGTCTCGTGCCTGATCCCTCAACATATAGGTCGTGAACCCCACCTTTTCCGCCTCGAGGAAAAAGCTCATGCACTGGGCATTCCCCATGTCAGCAACCTAGTGGCGACTAGCGATGGGGTCCTTAACCCCAAACAACTTAGGTGCACCATATGCCTTGAACTCTCGGAATGAGGGAGTTTGATTCCTAATCTGACTCGTAGCAATCTCGGCTCGAAAAGACCCGAGTCGCTCCTCCATAATCTCCATGATCCCTTCCTTGACGATACCAAATATCATTGGGGTAGCGTCAAGGAAGCCACAAGTAGCCTTAGCCGCGATAAGCTCACGCAACTATCATCAATTGGCTTTGCACTAGAGCCTAAACCTAATCCGGATCCTGATCCTGATCCCGAACCTGAACCTCCTCGCGTTGTCATCACCATCCTTAACTAAAAAATACAACATAAAGAGCAATTGATAAGGAAATTCGAAGGGATTCATCCTCACCACACTCCTCAAATCTTCCAGTTCTATCCATGTTTTGGGTACATGTTATATGCTTTCAGTAGTATGAGCCCAGTACTACCTTCCACACATACATGTACCTTCCTTAAGGCCATACCTGATACCTATAATGTAACGCCTGCAGATTTCGGGCTAGTCAATTTGGATACAAAAAGTTTCAAAAATGACTTTTTATAGGATATTATTTAGAATAAATAATCTTAACTATTTTATAGTATATGTCACAAGGGTTTCGTACATATAAAGAAAGCTGAAATCCAGTTATCACGAAGAAGTTATGACCCGTTGAAGTTTTACGGCTAAATCAGCACGATACCGCATAACGTAAAAAGTGAATTTTTGATAAACTAATTTTTAGCCTTAGAGATGTAAATGAAAATTGTAGTATACGTTAAACCGAGAGCGTCCATAAAAAGAGCACCCAAACCTGACCTCGTATGAGGAAGTTATTATTTTTCTAAGATTTCGCATGACAGTGCATAACTCGAAATTCGAATTTTAGATCGATCAATTTTTGTCCAACGCAATCTAAATTAGAATTGAAGATCACATTAATAGGATCTCAACGATAAAAAGACAGATGAAAACGGAGTCAGTATGTAGAAGTTATGAATTTTACATGATCATTTACAGTGTAATATTCTCATATTGTTAAATTTAAAACCGGTCGAGAATTAGCCAATGGAGTAAAATTATAGTTGTAGATCTTGTCAATACCTACGCGTGGATATAAAGAACATCGAAAACAGAGCTCGTATGCGAAAGTTACGTGGTTTAGAAGTCGGCAGGGTGCTGCTACGAAGAGGGTGATGTGGCTGAATCTGGGCCATTGCTTTCTCCCCAAACCATGCCACCAGAGGGTGACATGTGGCCCCAACTGGACAAGTTTAGTAGTATTTCATCCTATAAATACCTTGCGAAGTTGCCTTCATTTCTCACGCCTTTCACTCTTTCTTTCTCACTCTAAACTCTCTCTAAACCTCCCACAACCCCCCTAAAGCCCTAGGAAACTCCCCTAGCGCTAGAAGAAAGCTCTGGAGCGCCCGAAAGCTCCGAGAAAAAGAGATTTTCGGCTAAGAAGCTCTTCTCCAGCGAAACCCGGTTTTTAGCAAAACCCGCTATAAGTGAGATACGTCTACCCTGCTTTAAATATAGCTTATGTTTAAATATAATATCGTTATTATGAACCTATGAATAAGATTTATCAATGATTCAAAGTCTTTATACTGATTGATCTAATTATGGTGATGATGTCTAGGCTGTGATATAGTGAGGTGTTTAAAGTGAGATTTCCAAACAGTATACTTCGTATACCGAACGGACCCTACCTCCGATATGATCCTACCTGGTTGTTCATAATTGATAGATCATGAAAGTAGAAATTGAGTTAATGATTAATCTAGACTAATAATTAGTCGCAATAAAGATTAGACTAAAAGTTAGCGATAATAATGCTAGGTTTCATCGAAGGAAAATAGAATCGTTAGAAGTGAAGCGCTGCCCGGGTTTGGAATCATCACTTTGACAAGTGAGTGCATAGTTACTTTCATCTTACACATAGATATGAAGTATTTAATATAAATTATGTGCTATGTGTGCATATTATCTGTGTACTTAATATTTACACTGGATGAACAAAAATATACATGTTTTAACTTTTTAAACTGTATATGTATTTTATACCTATAATTATGACGGGTAAAAGATGGGTAGATTAAAGATAAGATGAATGATGAGCGATGATATATGAGTGGTAAAAGATAGTGAGAAGCGATGAGCCAAGAAATGAACCAAGTGATGGCCCTGTCATCTAGCAGGGTATAGATGACAACCATAGACTATTCTAGATAGTCCGGTGGAACACTAGCTGACTCGCAACCTGCAGGTGTTGTGAGTGAGACATTCACCCGGTGTACTCTAAAACCCCATTGAAACGTATTGTCAGTGGACTCTTGAAAATAATACTGTCACTAAATGAGATAACCCTTGCAGCTATGGACTTAGCGTCCGTTGGATGAACACTGACAACTGTGGACTTAGTGCATGTTGAATAAACCCTGGCAACGATGGACATCGTGCCTATTCCTTAAGTCAATCCTTAGGAATAAATAATGAGGAATAGATTATTCATAAGGAAGATACTTAAGAATAAAGAAGATAATGGGGATGGGTAATTGGGTTAATTGTTGATGTTTAAACATAATAACTATATTATATTGGGTTGAAAACCCTATGTACTCACCAAGTTTCCCAACCTGAGCCACTCACAGGTGTCGATATGAAGCTACATTACACTGATAGATTAAGGAGATGTAGATCACTAGTGTAAATGAATGTAAGATCTGTTTATGCTTATGTTTCTGTATTGACAATGACATCCCAATGTTTTGAAATGAATAAAATACATTTCTTCGGGAATGCTTTGATAACATATTTATCATGTTTTTTTGGAAACAAATTCCGCAACATTTTTCTTTAAAAGGATACTCTGATTTTAAAATAAGAATAAACAAAATTTTTAAAATGATTGGGAAAATGGGGATGTCACAGTTGCTATCAGAGCATTAGTTTAAGCGAACTAGGAATAAGGATTAATTTCTAGACTTAAACTTAGAATGCTATGCAATGATCGTGAGGAGTGAGTCGAATATATTTTAGGTAGTACACCAGAATAAACACAAACACTAGCTTAATTAGGGATGATGCCTAAAATGCTTTTATGTGCTAAATGATTTATGATATGCATTATATGATCGGATCCATGGTATGTGCCGACTGGATCTGGAAACTTTATGTGTTCAGATTTCTAAAGGTTTAATTATGGTATTAGAACTGACATGTAACTTTTTTGAGTGATAAGGAGATTTACACGTCGATCGTAATAAAATCTTTCCTATCTTAGTTCTCGTCATTACACACCAAACATCTAATTTGGCGTATAGATCTACATGGTGAGAAATCGAAGCGGATTCGGAAACGGTAACCCGCAACCTGAGCCACAAGTGATTGAGCGTAGGCCAGAGGTAGCAGCTGCACCTGAGCCAATCATGATGACAGGAGTACATGCAATGGTGCGAATAATGTTGGATCAATAGATGGAAGAGACAAGGCGATTACCTCAACAAATTAAGGACAAACTTATTGTGCCGGTACGCCAGGTACCTACTAATGAGGCAACCATATGGGTTGCTAAGTCTGTCAAAGAAATAATCAACGATAGGACCACCAACATGGTTAAAGTTGGCAAGAAGAGGAAATTTGAAGGACCTTCGAGGTCCAACAAGAACAACATGTTGTCAAGGTCTGGAGGAGGAAGAGGAAGTGAAGCAAGATGGTGCGAGAAGTGTAAAAAGAAACACTCTGGAAAATACAGCAAAGAGGTGACTTGTTTCAAGTGTGGAAAGTCTGACCATTACGCCAATGAGTGTACATTCGAAAAAAGAGTGTGTTACGAATGTAATGAGGAAAGTCACTTCAAGAAAGACTGCCCAAAGAGGAAAGGAGCTACAAAGCCAAATGCATCGATGGAGCACTATAGGAGATTCTACGAAAGAGTGACTTGTTTCAAGTGTGGGAAGACTAGGCATTAAGCCAATGAATGTACATACAACAAGAGGTTATGTTACAAATGTAGGGACAAGGGGCATATGTCAAAAGATTGCCCGAAGAAAAACAAATCAGTAAATGCGCTAAAGCCAAAGGCAAGAGCATTCCAAAAGATCCTTGAAGAAGCAGGTTGCAATGCAAAGGATCAAGAATAAGGATCTATGAAGTAACCATGTGGATAGTATCACATGGTGTAGCCTATTAGAGACCTAGTATAGGTTGAACTGTAACATTTATGTAATTGTTTCAAGAAATAATATAAAGCTTTGTTATGTTATCTGATATGTTAAGTTGTTATTTGATTTTCTTGCATGGTGACTTGGAAAACTGTGACATCCCCATTTTTCACGACCAGAAAAGACCGATTTTGTTTATGCTTTATAAAAATCAGAGTACTTCTTTTAATAAAAATGTTACGGAATTTGCCCAGAAAAACATGATAAATACGTTATTAAAACATTTTCGAAGAAACGTATTTTATTCATTTTAAAACGTTTGGGATGTCATTGTTAATACAGAAACATAAGCATAAACAGAACTTACATTTATTTGCACTAGTGATCTACATCTCTTTAAATCTCTCAGTGTAATGTCAACACCTGTGATATAAATAAACTGAGTGGGTCAGGTTGGGAAACCTGGTGAGTACATAGGGTTTTCAACCCACAATAATATATTTATTATGTTTAAACAATCAAATAATCAACCCAATTACTCATCCCCATTATCTTCTTTACTCTTAAGGATTTAACCTACGAGTCATCTATCCTGCATTTGTTTATTCCGAAGTCCCTTAATTCCAGGGTTATAGGACTGGCACTAAATCCATAGCTGCCAATGTTCGTTCGTAAATCACTAATTCCATAGCTGCTATATTCTACTCATCGGGTACTAAATCCATAGCTACCAATGTTTAATAGGTACTAAGTCCATATCTACCAATTCCTAACAGGTACTAAGTCCATAGCTACCGGCGTCTAACTAATAGGTACTAAGTCCATAGCTACCAATTCCTAACAGGTACTAAATCCATAGCTACCAACGTCTGTCAGGTACTAAGTCCATAGCTACCGGTGTTCGTCCCATAGGCACTAAATCTGTAGCTGCCAATGTATACTCACATCCTCGTATATCTCTCATCATTCATCTACCCATGTCATACCCAACATATTCGTATATATAAAATACGTATACAGTTTAAATTATTTAAAACATGTATAAAACGTTCATCCAGCATAGACAGCAAGTATTCAGACAATATGCACACATAGCACGTAGTTTATATAAAATACTTCATATCTATGTGTAAGTTGAAGGGGACCATGCACTCACCTGAGTAGGTGGTGACTCAGCACTCGAACAGCGCTTCGATACTCTTAAAACAATTTTCCTTCGATAAAACCAAGTACCAAAACCACTAGGGTTTAGTCTAACGATAACCGTGACAAATTAATAGTCTGACTATTATTATTATACAAGCGTTAATACACTCAATATAACTCATAATAATAGCCTAAATAATTATTTTAAGGACCTAATAACATTCCTATAATTATTTGAAAGCTATATTAAAAATTGCGTAAGCGTAGCACACTTACAGCGAATTTTATCGAAAACCGGAACTTATTTGGAGCAGCGTTTCGAAACCGAAAGACTCCTTTTTCTCGGGAATCCGGGAGCCTCGGGGCTTCCCTCGGGAGCCAAGGGGTTTAACTAGGGCTTATGGGGGTTTAGATGAGCTAGAGAGAGAAAGTTTAGAGAGAGAGAGAGACATGAGAAATGTGTGAGAAGTTCGGAGCACTTCGCACCTCTATTTATAGTGCTAGACTTCGGTCATTACGCTAGGCGTAGGGAGGCTACGCGGGGCGTAGTCCTCGGATAAGAATGCCAGCTTCGCACCAGCTGGCTCGCACCCATTCTCGGACCCGGACAAGATCAAGTATGCTGGGCGTACCCAACTTCGGACGCGGGGCGTAGCGAGGGGCGACGTGTCAAGATCCGAAGCGAGGCTTTCTTTAGCGATGGACGGTTCAGAACGCGCCACGTCATCGATCCTTCATCAGGTCTCGCAATTTCATGTTTCAACTTTAAAAATTCGTAACTTTCACATACGAGCTCCGGTTTCGACGTTCTTTATATCCACGCAAAGGTGGGAACGAACTCTACAACTTTCGTTTAGACTCGTCGGCTAATTTTGACTCGATTTTAAATTTTATATTATTAACAGGCCGGGACAGGATTGGTCCGTTAAATCCTCATAACTTCTTCATCCGACGTCCGGTTTCGCCCATCTTTTTCTCGTTACGCTACTCTTAACGAGATCTTTGATTCTCGTTCAGGTCGTGTTGGCTAAAAACCGCTCGATCTAATATTCGAATTTCAGGTTGTACACTACTAGTCCGAAACTTCGAAAAATCATAACCTCTTCATACGAAGTCAGATTTGGGCGTTCTTTTTTATCGATGTTCTTAGTTTAACATATTCTACGACTTTCGTTTAGAGCGCTAAGGGTAAATCTCGCTCTATCGTAAATTCACTATTTACGCCTCCCGGTGTCGTGCCGGTTCCGTCGCGAAACTTCGACGGGTCATAACTTCTTTGTTATAACTCGCATTTCAGCGTTCTTTATATGTACGGAAACCTTGTGACATATTCTAAAACTTGGTTAAGATTATTTATTCTAAATAATATTTTGTCGAAAAGTCGTTTTCGACCCCTATTGCCTCTAAATTGACTAGGCCGGATCTACGGGCGCTACAATTATCTCCCCCTTAGGATGATTACGTCCCGGAATCATCAACGAAACAGGGCTCGTATAATGACTCCATACATCATCTCTTCATCCTAGGTAATAATTATAACTTCTATATTCCTTCAAGTCTATCTCTTAGACTCATTGACTACAAGCAGTACTCGATCGTGCACTTGCTCTCTACCTCAGGTTAGACTCCAAATAATGACCTATCATCATGTGATGCACGTTTAGACTCAGGTCTCTTAGAGTTAAATTCTAAAACAGACTATGCCTTCCTTCATGTTTTAATGTGATATAATCACACTTTAACATATAGCATTTCTAGCTACCAACTTCTTTAACAACGAGCGCGATACTTCTATTGATCGCTTTTGATTTCAATTGTTTGGTTTAAGTCGGACGCTACATCAAACTTGGTTCTCTGAACCACGTAACCTACTCATCGTAGTCGGACTCAATGTGATATGACTACTAGGGTTGGGATAACAACAATTTTCTTAGTCATTACCAAAACAATGGTAACGACATACTTGAGTAAAACGAAATCAATTACTAGCTTCTTGGTAACCTTGTGACTTTCCCTGATCCAAGTGTGAGTCATGTGCTTCTGGTAGTATAGGCCTCTACTACCATTCACACCTACTCATACTCGTCCCAAGTATCGTCTCGTAGTTTTCCAAGTCACCATACAAGAAAATCACATAACAATTTAACACACCAGATAACAAAACAAAGATTTTATTATTTCTTGAAACTATTACATAGGTGTTCAAGTTCACCCTGGACTATGCCTCTAATGGGCTACATCATACGATACTATGGCTACTTCATAACTTGATCTTCGGGTATAAAGTCCTTATCCTTGATTCCTCGCATGGTTTTCTGCTTCGTCGAGGATCATGTGAAATGCCCTTGGCCTTAATGGCGTTTCTGGTATTGCTGCTTTATTTTTCCTTGGGCAGTCTCTGGACATGTGCCCCTTGCCTCCACATCCGTATCATATTTTATCATTATATGTGCAGTCCTTGGAATAGTGACCAGTCCTCCCACACTTGTAACAAGTCACTTCTTCGTTGCACTTCCCACCATGCTTCTTCTTGCATTTATCACACCATCTCGCTTCACCTTCATCTTCTCCTCCAAGATTTGAGAATTTGCTTTCCTTGTTGGACCTTGAAGATCCTTCCAACTTCCGCTTCTCTCCTGCCTTATCTTTTTCTAGACCCTTTTCTCTTATCTGGGCCTCTACGTTCTCAGCTGCCCTAACAACTGTTTTCAAGGTAGTTGCCATTTTGACCATTGGGCCAAAGTCAGTGGGCAGTCCGTTAGCAAACCTATCGATCTTGGAGAGTTCAGTAGGCACCAAGTAGGGGAATAGCTTCATCCTCTCGGTGAATACGGTGGCATACTCATCCACACTCATCTTCCCTTTCTTCAGGTTCTGGAACTCGTTGTTTAGGTCTATCAGATCTATCTCCGAGCAGTACTGCATTTTCAACTGTTCCAAGAACTCTTCCCATGACATCCTTAAGGCTTCTCCTCGTGGCATCGTATCTGCCAATAGCTTCCACCAGCTCAAGACTCCAGTTTTTAGTTGTCTTACGGTGAAGACGGTCTTCTGTTTCTCGCTACAGTCGCAGCTCTCAAACACCATTTCCATCTCGAAGATCCAATCCATAATCTCAACAGGCTTTGGGCTTCCTGAGAGACTTGGTGGTTTCGCACCCAAGAAATTCTTATACATCCGTCCATCCTTGTTGTTTCTCCCTTCTGGGCCATCCCTTTGCTCACCTTGAGTCCCTACTTGACTCACTTGGCGGCTGTAGTTCCCTTCCTCAGATTGCTCGGGAACTGGCTCCGTCGGTTCAACATGTACGGTAGGTTCGTCCTTATTTTCGTGGAGCATCTGTCTCATTTCTTCCCTTTGTTCAGCTAGCATAGCCCGGATCATGGCTTGAACTCCAGCCATGGTGACTGGCTCAGGCGCAACTGCTTCTACAACAGGTATTTGCTGAACCACTGGGGGTTGGTTTCTGTTCCCATTTGCGTTTACGTTTCTGCTACGGGTCCTTGCCATCTTGATCTATACACCGAATAAGGTGAATCTAGACCTTTACTTAGGATTGACGTTTAAATCATCCTTATCACTCCAAAACATTTACATGCTAGTTCTAATATCGTAGTCGTACGTTTAGAATCCTAAACACATAAGGTTTCCAGATCCGGTCGGCAACAAACCATAGATCCGAACAACATATCATGCACAAAGCATTTAGCACATAAAAGCATTTTAAGCATAATTCCTAAAATAAGCTAGTGCTCACACCTCACAATCATCGCTTAGCATTCTAAGCTTAAGTCTAGAAATAAATCCATATTCCTAGTTCGCTTAAACTAATGCTCTGATACCAATCCCCATTTTTCACGGCCAGAAAAGGCCGATTTTGTTTATGCTTTATAAAAATCAGAGTACTTCTTTTAATAAAAATGTTGCAGATTTTGCCCAGAAAAACATGATAAATACGTTATTAAAACATTTTCGAAGAAACGTATTTTATTCATTTTAAAACGTTTGGGATGTCATCGTTAATACAAAAACATAAGCATAAACATAACTTACATTTATTTGCACTAGTGATCTGCATCTCTTTAAATCTCTCAGTGTAATGTCACTTCATATCAACACCTGTGATATAAATAAACTGAGTGGGTCAGGTTGGGAAACCTGGTGAGTACATAGGGTTTTCAACCCACAATAATATATTTATTATGTTTAAACAATCAAATAATCAACCCAATTACCCATCCCAATTATCTTCTTTACTCTTAAGGATTTAACCTAAGAGTCATCTATCCTGCATTTGTTTATTCCGAAGTCCTTTACTTCCAGGGTTATAGGACTGGCACTAAATCCATAGCTGCCAATGTTCGTTCGTAAAGCACTAATTCCATAGCTGCTATATTCTACTCATCGGGTACTAAATCCATAGCTACCAATGTTTAATAGGTACTAAGTCCATATCTACCAATTCCTAACAGGTACTAAGTCCATAGCTACCAGCGTCTAACTAATAGGTACTAAGTCCATAGCTACCAATTCCTAACAGGTACTAAATCCATAGCTACCAACGTCTATCAGGTACTAAGTCCATAGCTACCGGTGTTCGTCCCATAGGCACTAAATCTGTAGCTGCCAATGTATACTCACATCCTCGTATATCTCTCATCATTCATCTACCCATGTCATACCCAACATATTCGTATATATAAAATACGTATACAGTTTAAATTATTTAAAACATGTATAAAACGTTCATCCAGCATAGACAACAAGTATTCAGACAATATGCACACATATCACGTAGTTTATATAAAATACTTCATATCTATGTGTAAGTTGAAGGGGACCATGCACTCACCTGAGTAGGTGGTGAATCAGCACTCGAACAGCGCTTCGATACTCTTAAAACAATTTTCCTTCGATAAAACCTAGTACCAATACCACTAGGGTTTAGTCTAACGATAACCGTGACAAATTAATAGTCTGACTATTATTATTATTATACAAGCGTTAATACACTCAATATAACTCATAATAATAGCCTAAATAATTATTTTAAGGACCTAATAACATTCCTATAATTATTTGAAAGCTATATTAAAAATTGCGTAAGCGTATCACACTTACAGAGAATTTTATCGAAAACCGGAACTTATTTGGAGCAGCGTTTCGAAACCGAAAGACTCCTTTTTCTCGGGAATCTGGGAGCCTTGGGGCTTCCCTCGGGAGCTAAGGGGTTTAACTAGGGCTTAGGGGGGGTTTAGACGATCTAGAGAGAGAAAGTTTAGAGAGAGATATGAGAAATGTGTGAGAAGTTCGGAGCACTTTGCACCTCTATTTATAGTGCCAGACTTCAGTCATTACGCTGGGCGTAGGGAGGGTACGCGGGGCATAGTCCTCGGATAAGAATGCCAGCTTCGCACCAGCTGGCTCGCACCCATTCTCTGACCCGGACAAGATCAAGTACGCTGGGCGTACCCAGCTTCGAACGCGGGGCGTAGCAAGGGGCGACGTGTCAAGATCCGAAGCGAGGCTTTCTTCAGCGATGGACGGTTCAGAACGCGCCACGTCATCGATCCTTCATCAGGTCTCGCAATTTCATGTTTCAACTTTAAAAATTCGTAACTTTCACATACGAGATCCGTGTTCGACGTTCTTTATATCCACGCAAAGGTGGGAACGTACTCTACAACTTTCGTTTAGACTCCGTCGGCTAATTTTGACTCGATTTTAAATTTTATATTATTAACAGGCCGGGACAGGATTGGTCTGTTAAATCCTCATAACTTCTTCATCCGATGTCCGGTTTCGCCCATCTTTTTCTCGTTACGCTACTCTTAACGAGATCTTTGATTCTCGTTCAGGTCGTGTTGGCTAAAAACCGCTCGATCTAATATTCGAATTTCAGGTTGTACACTACTAGTCCGAAACTTCGAAAAATCATAACCTCTTCATACGAAGTCAGATTTGGGCGTTCTTTTTTATCGATGTTCTTAGTTTAACATATTCTACGACTTTCGTTTATAGCGCTAAGGCTAAATCTCGCTCTATCGTAAATTCACTATTTACGCTTCCCGGTGCCGTGCCGGTTCCGTCGCGAAACTTCGACGGGTCATAACTTCTTCGTTATAACTCGGATTTTGGCGTTCTTTATATGTACAGAAACCTTGTGACATATTCTACAACTTGGTTAAGATTATTTATTCTAAATAATAGTTTGTCGAAAAGTCGTTTTCGACCCCTATTGCCTCTAAATTGACTAGCCCGGATCTACGAGCGTTACAAAAACTGTGAGAAAATACTTGGGACGGGTATGAGTAGGTGTGAATGTTAGTAGAGGCCTGTACTACCGGAAGCACATGACTCACACTTGGGTCAGGGAAAGTCACAAGGTTACCATGAAGCTAGTAATTAATTCCGTTTTGTTCAAGTATGTCGTTATCATCGTTTTGGTAATGACTTAGAAGATGATTGCTAATCCGACCCTAGTGGTCATATCAAATAGATTCCGACTAAGATGAGTATGTTACCAAGATCAATGTAGCGTCTGACTTAAGCCAGACGATTGAAGTGAAAGATAATCGAAGCGATCAATAGAAGTATCGCAAATGTTGTTAAGGTAAGAAGCTTGTAGCTAAAAGTGCTACATGCTAGAATGTGATTATATCACATTAGAACATGAAGGAAGGTATATTATTTTATGTAATTTGACTCTAAAAGACATGAATCAAAGCGTTGAATCATACGATGAGAGGTCATTACAGCATGACTCATCAGTCTATTGTGGTAATCAAATAACTTCTCTTAAGATAAGTCTGTTTAAGAAGAAGTATGAGTCTCTAATCAGGATCGATTTTGTAACTCGATGGTTACGATTGGAAGTCCAACATAGAATAAAGAACGGGTACAAGATTGAGCATCGCCTATGGTCAAGAAGTCCAAGAGTTAGGTACTTATTCGAAGGAACATAGAAGTTACGATTATAACCTAGGATGAAGAGATAATGTATGAAGTCATTATAGAAGCCCTGTTTTGTTGATGATTTTGGGACGTAATCATCCTAAGGGGGAGATAATTGTAACGCCCGTATATTCAGGCTAGTCAATTCGGAGACAATAAGCATCAAAAATGACTTTTCAATAGAATATTATTTAGAATAAATAATCTTAAATAAGTTATAGTATATGTCACAAGGGTTCCGTACATATAAAAAACGCTAAAATCCGAGTTATAACATAGAAGTTATGACACGTCGAAGATTTAAGGCTAAACCGGCACGACACAACGTAACGTAAAAAGTGAAATTTTTATAAACTACTCTTTAGCCTTAGAGATCTATATGAAATTTGTAGTATATGTTAAACCAAGAGCGTGCATATAAAGAACACCCATATTTGACTTCGTATGAGGAAGTTATGATTATTCTAAGATTTGGTATAGCAGTGCACAACCCGAAATTTGAATTTTAGATCGATCGATTTTTGGCCAATGCAACCTAAATGAGAATTTAAGATCTCATTAATAGGAGATCAACGATAAAAAGACAGACGAAAACGGAGTCCATATGTAGAAGTTATGAATTTTACATGGTCATTTAACAATGTAATCTTCTCATACTGTTAAATTTAGAATACGTCGATAATTAGCCGATGGAGTCAAAACGAGAGTTGTAGATATTGTCAATACCTACATGTGGATATAAATAATGACGAAAACAGAGCTCACATGCAAAAGTTACAGGGTTTAGAAGTCGGCAGGGTGCTGCTGCAAAAAGGGTGATGTGGTTGAATCTGGACCATTGCTTTCTCCCCAAGCCTTGCCACCAGAGGGTGAAACGTGGCACCAACTCGACGAGTTGGAGGCCCCAACCCGACGATTTGAGCAGTATTTCAGCCTATAAATACCTTGCAAAGGTGCCTTCATTTCTCATACCTTCCACTCTTTCTTTCTCACTCTAAACTCTCTCTAAACCTCCCACCCCCCCCCCCCCCTAAATCCCTAGGAAACTCCCCAAGAGCTAGAAGAAAGCTCCGGAGCGCACGATGACTCCAAGAAAAAGAGCTTTTCAGCACAGAAGCTTTGCTTCATCGGAGCCCAGTTTTTAGCAAAACTCGATGTAAGTGCGATATGCCTACCCTACTTTAAATAAAACTTATGTTTACATATATTTTGTTATTATGAACCTATGAATAAGATTTATCAATGATTCAAAGTCTTTATACTGATTGATCTACTTACCGGGATGATGTCTAGGCTGTGATTTATTGATGTGTTTAAAGTGGGATTTCCAAATAGTATACTTCGTATACCAAATGGCCCCTACCTCCGATATGATCCTACCTGGTTGTTCCTTACTTGATATATCATGAAAGTAGACTTTGAGTTAATGATTAATCTAGACTAATAATTAGTCGCAATAATGATTAGACTAAAGCTTAACGATAATAATGCTAGGTTTCATCGAAGGAAAATAGAATCTTTAGAAGCGAAGCGCTGCCCAAGTTTGGAATCATCACTTTGACAAGTGAGTGAATAGTTACTTTCATCTTACACATAGATATGAAATATTTAATATAAATTATGTGAGTGTGTGCATATTATCTGTGTACTTAACATTTATACTGGATGAACAAAAATATACATGTTTTAATTGTTTTAAACTATATGTGTATTTTATACTTATAATTATGATAGGTAAAAGATGGGTAGATTAAAGATGAGATGAATGATGAGCGATGATATATGAGTGGTAAAAGATAGCAAGAAACGATGACCCAAGTGATGGCCTCGTCATCTAGCAGAGTATAGATGACAACTACAGACTATTCTAGACAGTCTGGTGGAACACTAGCATACTCGCAACATGTATGTGTTGTGAACGAGACGTTCACCCGGTGTACTCTAAAAACCCATTGACACGTATCACAGGTAGACTCCTGAAAATAATATTGTCAATAAATAAGATAACCCTGGCAGCTATGGACTTAGCGCCCGTTGGATGAACCCTGGTAACTATGGACTTAGTGCATGTTGAAAAAACCCTGGCAACGATGGACTTCGTGCCTATTCCTTAGGACAATCCTTAGGAATAAATAATAAGGAATAGATTATTCATAGGGAATATACTTAAGAATAAAGAAAATAATGGGGATGGGTAATTAGGTTAATTGATTGATGTTTAAACATAATAACTATATTATTGTGGGTTGAAAACCATATGTACTCATCAGGTTTCCCAACCTCACCCGCTCAGTTTGTTTGTATCACAGGTGTCGATATGAAGCTACATTACACTAAGAGATTAAGGAGATGTGGATCACCATTGTAAATGAATGTAAGATCTGTTTATGCTTATGTTTCTGCATTGACAATGACATCCCAATGTTTTAAAATGAATAAAATACATTTCTTCGTGAATGCTTTGATAACGTATTTATCACGTTTTTCTAGGAACAAATTCCGCAACATTTTCCTTTAAAATGATGCTCTGATCTTAAAATAAGCATTAATAAAATTTTTAAAATTACCGTGAAAATAGGGATGTCACGTATAATTCACCCAACCACAGATAAATATGACCCACAGAACACACCACAAACTCAGATCCTAGACTATTCTAGGATTTCTTAATCCTCACCGAAACAGAAACCTAAATCAATCATCGTTGGTTGCCCTATGCATGCAATTTATACAAAAATAGAATCACATAGACTGTCAAATAAAGCTTCTACCCTAAAACCACAACCAAACAAGGAACAGGAAATAAGGCAGAATCCATCATTCTCGGGCTATGCAATCCTAGACATGTACACATTTGAAAGCATACACTTAGCAAATAAGCAAGTCAACATCAATTTCAAGAATATATTTCTAGCATGGCTAATACATTAGGAACACTTACTTGAGCTCGGTTGATTTCGCGCATCGCACTCTCCTCTTCACTTAAGAAAATTGTTTTCTGAAAAATTTAACTTTTGTTTCTTTTGAAAAAGGTTTGCCATTTCCTTAGTTTGAGTTATGACACACCCGAGAGTGTGCCAGAATCCCTCAAACCAAGGCTCTGATACCAACTTGTAACACCCCCAAAATTTAGATAAAAATTTTCATTTAATATTTAGAAATTACAATCATGTTTTGTTTTCCAAAATTCCATTACATCAAATCATATCCAAAAGATCAGAGTATCCAAAACAATAAATACGAAAATACTGGAGAGTGAATGTTGCGCTATCAAGCCAGACCCTTCCTCTTAGAACCAGAAGTACCTGAAACACCCAAAAAACTGTAAGCAAACGCTTAGTGAGTTTCCAAAATACACAAAACATACAACCACATAATACCATGCAACATATGTAGAGAATTAGCATGGAACCCCTCCATGGTCTTCACCTGGAATGCCATGGGTTCCCCCATGGTCTGATAACCAAGTGTCATGGACTTCCCCCATGGTCTTTACCTGGAATGTCATGGGCTCCCCCATGGTCTAATAACCAAGTGTCATGGGCTTCCCCATGGTCTTCACATAATTCATTACATGCCAACTAACAAAACCATTGCATATCAACTATTAAGACCACATATCAAGTAATAGGTCGGCATTGGTGCCTTCGGCCCATTGGAATAATGAGAAGACTCACCTCGGTCTGCTGAAAATAATAGCTACTCGACGACCAATCGAAAATCTCACACTATATAAATATACAAATAACCCTAATTAAGATTATGACATGTAACGCCCGGGTTTCGGGGCAAAGCATTTTTAGACGATGTAATAGTCTAGGTCAACTATTGTAACTCTTTTTGATGTTATAAAGATGAAATATTTGAGTATTATGTGAATTATGTGTGTTTATGTGCTTACTATTTAATTATAAATGTATAATTAATAAAGAATAAAAATGAGCGTCAAAATTAAAGTGTGAGATAAACCCGATATCTTTATACAAAGTTGTAGAGTTCGAAACAAGGATTTCGGGGATATAAGGAACGCTGAAATCCGAGTTATAACGAAGAAGTTATGACCCGTCGAAGTTTCGCGACAGAACCGGCACGATACAGGGAAGCGTAAATAGTGAATTTACGATAGAGGGAGATTTAGCCTTAGCGATCTAAATGAAAGTCGTAAAATAGGTTAAACTAAGAACATCGATAAAAAGAACGCCCAAATCTGACTTCGTATGAAGAAGTTATGGTTTTTCGAAGTTTCGGATTAGTAGTGTACAACCCGAAATTCGAATATTAGATCGAGTGATTTTTAGCCGAACCGACCTAAATGAGAATCGAAGATCTCGTCAAGAATAGCGTAACGAGAAAAAGATGGGCGAAAATGGATGTTGGATAAAGAAGTGATGAGGATTTAATGGACCAATCCTGTCCCGGTCTGGTAATAATATAAAATTTAAAATCGAGTCAAAATTAGACGACAAAGTCTAAACGAAAGTTGTAGAGTACGTTCCCACCTTCGCGTGGATATAAAGGACGTCGAAAACGGAGCTCGTATGCGAAAGTTACGAATTTTTAAAGTTGAAGCATGAAATTGCAAAGTCTGTTGCAAATTCGATGACGTGGCTTAATCCTGACCGTCGCTTGTTGATCACGGCTCGCTTAGGATGGCCGACATGCGGTCCTCGCTTACGCCTCGCGTCCGAAGTCAGTACGCCCCGCGTACCCTCGCCCTTATCTTCTTCTGGAGTGCAAGACAGCTGGTCCGAGGTGGCACCCTTATCCGAGCCATTACGCCCAGCGAAGGTCCAAGGTACGCCCAGCGTACCGAGGCCTCGCAGGCTATAAAAGGGGGCAGAGAGTTCTTCATTTTTCACACCTTTTTCACTTCTCTCTCTAACTCCTTTCTCTCTCTAAGAGTCCTAGACACCCCTAAACCCTAGGGAACCTCCCTAGCACCCGAAGGAAGCCCCGAGGCTCCCGGAGTCCCGAGAAAAAGAAGTCTTTCGGTTTCGAAACGCTGCTCCAATTAAGTTCCGGTTTTCGATAAAATTCGCTGTAAGTGTGCTACGCTTATGCAAATTTTTATATAGCTTTCAAATAATTATAGGAATGTTATTAGGTCCTTAAAATAATTATTTGGGCTATTATTATGAGTATTATTAATGCTTAATAATAGTCAGACTAATTAATTTGTCGCGGTTATCGTTAGACTAAACCCTAGTGATATTGGTACTAGGTTTTATCGAAGGAAAATCGTTTGGAGAGTATCGAAGCGCTGTCCGAGTGCTGAGTCACCACCTTTCAGGTGAGTGTATAGTTACTTTCAGCTTACACATAGATTTGAAGTATTTTATATAAATTACGTGCTATGTGTGCATATTATCTGAATACTTGCTATCTATGCTGGATGAACGTTTTTATACATGTTTTCAATGATTTAAACTACATATGTATTTTATATCTACGAAAATGTTGGGGTGAAACATGGGTAGATGTAATAGGTGATGTGTGATAAAATGATGAGAGGTCTCGATGTTGGTGTTGTTGATTCTGTCATCTAGCGGAGTATAGATGACGACCACAGACTCTTCTAGACAGTCCAGTGGAACACTAGCAGGCTCGCAACCTGTAGGTGTTTGTGAACGATGTGTTCACCGGTGTACTCCATCCCCCACATGGTTGTCTTTAGGACATTTATTGCTAAGGAATCCCCTTAGCAGTAGTGTCCATCCCGATGATAATCCTTAGGCTAGGTCCCTTATGATAGGTGTTTAGGGACGTAAAGTGAGAATAACGAGAATGGGTAATCGGGTTATTGTTGATTGATGAAATTAATAAACTTATTTATTGTGGGTTGAAAACCCTATGTGCTCACCAGGCTCCCCAGCCTGACCCACTCAGTTTTATGTATTACAGGTAGTGGCGCTTGAGCATACATATGATGTTTGGACGAGGGATTACGGATATAGGCCTGTAGATATGAAATAATGTAGTAAGGCTTATATTGTATTGTTTATGCTTTTGATCTGTACGAACATGACATCCCAAGTCTTTTTAATGAAATACATTTCTATGGAAATGCTTTTGATAACTCTTTATCATATTTTGTTTTGGGACAAATTCTGCAACACTTTTATTTAAAAATGTTATTCTGATTTTTAAACAAAGCATAAACAAAATCGGTGTTTTCTGGCCGTGATTTTGGGGATGTCACAGTTGGTATCAAAGAATTAGTTTAAGCGAACTAGGAATTCGTAGGATTTATAGACTTAAACTCAGAATGCTAAGCGATGATTGTGAGGTGTGAGCACTAGCTTATTTTAGGAATTGTGCCTAAAATGATTTTATGTGCTAAATGCTTTGTGCATGATATGCTGTTATTTGTTCGGATCTATGGTCTGTTGCCGACCGGATCTGGAAACCTTATGTGTTTAGGATTCTAAATGTACGACTACGATATTAGAACTAGCATGTAAACGTTTCGGAGTGATAAGGACGATATAAACGTCTATCCTAAATAAAGATCTAAATTCACCTTATTCGGTGTATAAATCAAGATGGAAAGGACCCGTAGCGGAAACGTAAACACAAATGGAGATAGGAACCAACCCCCAGTGGTTCAGCAAATACTTGTTGCAGAAGAAGTAGCACCTGAGCCAGTCACCATGGCTAGAGTTCAAGCCATGATTCAGGCTATGCTAGCTGTCCAAAGGGAAGAAATGAGACGGATGCTCCACGAAAATAGGGACGAACCTACCATACATGTTGAACCGACGGAGCCAGTTCCCGAGCAAACTGAGGAAGGGAACTACAACCGCCAAGTGAGTCAAGTAGGGACTCAAGGTGAGCAAAGGGATGGCCCAGAAGGGAAAAACAACAAGGATGGGTGGATGTACAAAAATTTCTTGGGTGAAAAACCACCAAGTCTCTCAGGAAGCCCAAAGCCTGTTGAGATTATGGACTGGATCTCCGAGATGGAGATGGTGTTTGAGAGCTGCGACTGCAGCGAGAAGCAGAAGATTGTCTTCGCTGTGAGACAATTGAAAACTGGAGTCTTAAGCTGGTGGAAGCTATTGGCAGATACAATGCCGCGAGTAGAAGCTCTGAAAATGTCATGGGATGAGTTCTTGGAACAACTGAAGGCGCAATACTGTTCAGAGATAGATCTAATTGATCTGAACAATGAGTTCCAAAATTTGAAGAAGGGGAGAATGAGCATCGATGACTATGTTGTTGCATTCACGGAAAAGATGAAGTTGTTTCCATACCTAGTGCCAACCGAACTTTCCAAAATTGAGAAGTTCGCAAACGGACTGTCGGCTTACTTTGGCCCAACAGTCAAGATGACAACCACTCTGAAATCAGCTGTTCGAGCAGCTAAGAACGTGGAGACCCAACAAAAGGAAAGAGGTCTGGAAAGGGCTGAGGTTGGTGAGAAACGGAAGTTTGATGGATCCTCGAAGTCCAACAAGAAGAGTAGATTCTCGAAGTCTGGTTCGAGAGGAGGAGGATCAGAAGCGAAGTGGTGTAACAAGTGCAAGAAGAAGCACTCTGGGAAGTGTGACGGAGGGGTCACTTGTTTCAAATGCGGAAAGCTTGGGCACTATGCCAATGAATGCACACTCAACCAGAAGGCCTGTTATGGGTGTAATGAAGAAGGGCACATTTTGAAGGACTGCCCGAAGAAGAAGGAGGCAGGAAAACCCAACATACCACCGAAGCCAAAGGCGAGAGCCTTCCAGATGACGCTCGAGGCTGCGAAGGAGGAAGCAGATGTCGCTTCAGGTACCTTTCTTGTAAATGGTTTCCCTGCAAATATACTATTTGATTCCGGAGCCAACTACTCCTTTGTGTCGCATAAGTTTGGTGGGAAATTAGCATTGCCTGTAGAAAAACATGATAATGCCCTGATTGTAGAAGTTGCCAGTGGCAAATTCGTACCTGTTAGTAATCGTATTAGGAACATCGTCATTGACCTAAACGGAAACGAATTCCACGAAGAGCTATTACCCATTGAGTTAAACGGTTTCGACATCGTTTTGGGTATGGATTGGCTTAGCGCCAACGATGCTGAGATTCAATGTCGAAAGAAGATAGTAAGGGTGAACCCACCTGGAAAGGAATCATTTATGGTGTGCGGGGACAAACGCAGAGTGAATTCTAGAATCATCTCCCTGATGAAAGCCAGGAAATGTTTGTCCAAAGGATGTGCATCGTACTTGGCATTCGTAATCGATGCTAAGAAGGAGAAGAAAGAGGTGCATAATATACCGGTTGTGTGTGATTATCCGGAAGTCTTTCCCGAAGATCTTCCTGGATTACCACCTGATAGGCAAGTGGAGTTTTGTATCGACTTGTTACCAAGAACAACACCGATAGCAAAAGCACCTTACCGGTTAGCACCGACGGAGATGAAGGAGCTCATGACGCAACTTTAGGAGCTGTTGGACAATGGTTTCATTCGACCTAGTTCATCACCCTGGGGAGCTCCGATGTTATTCGTGAAGAAGAAGGACGGAAGTATGAGAATGTGTATAGACTACCGAGAGCTGAATAAGGCAACGGTGAAGAACAAGTATCCATTGCCGAGGATTGATGACCTATTCGATCAGCTGTAAGGTTCGAGCTACTTCTCAAAGATCGATCTTAGGTCAGGATATCATCAGCTGAAGGTAAGAGAACAAGATATTGAGAAGACTGCATTCAGAACGAGATATGGACACTACGGGTTCTTGGCTATGTCATTCGGACTAACCAATGCTACAACAGCATTCATGGATTTGATGAATAGGGTTTGTAAACCCTTCCTCGATAAATCTGTGATAGTGTTCATCGACGACATTATCATCTACTCGAAAAGCCAGGAGGAGCATGGCAAGCATCTACGAGAAGTGTTGGAAGTGTTAAAGAAGGAGAAGCTTTACGCTAAGTTCTCCAAATGCGACTTTTGGATATGAGAAGTCTAGTTCTTGGGTCATGTGGTTAACCAAGAAGGGATAATGGTTGACCCAACAAAAATTGAGGCTGTAATGAAGTGGGAACGTCCAAAGAGTCCCACGGAGATTCGAAGCTTTCTAGGATTAGCCGGATATTATCGACGATTCATCCAAGGTTTTTCTTTGATAGCTGCTCCATTAACAACTTTGACCCACAAAGGAGCTACGTATACGTGGAGTGAGAAGCACGATGAGGCATTCGAGAAGCTAAACAAGAAGTTGTGTGAAGAACCGATACTTTCTCTACCCGATGGAGTTGAAGACTTTGCGGTTTATAGTGATGCATCTGGAGTCGGGTTGGGTTGTGTTCTGACCCAAAGAGAAAAGGTGATAGCATACGCATCTCGACAATTGAAAGAGCACGAAAAGAACTACCCCACTCATGATCTGGAGTTGGCAGCGGTAGTATTTGCCTTAAAGATATGGAGGCATTACCTCTACGGCACGAAGTGTAAGCTCTTCACTGATCATAAGAGTCTCCAGTATCTCTTTAATCAGAAGGAGTTGAACATGAGGCAACGACGCTGGCTAGAACTACTCAAGGACTACGACTGTGAGATACTTTACCACCCAGGTAAAGCAAATATTGTTGCTGATGCTCTCAGTCGGAAAGTCAATCTTGAAAGGAAAAGGACAAGAGCGTTAAGAATTGAAGTCGTCTCGACGATTGTGGAAAGTATCCGGAAAGCTTAGGAAGAAGCTTTAGAGAAGAATGACCGAAAGGAAGAACGTTTGGGCAAAACGTTAGTATTCAGAACAAATAGTCGAGGACTGAAGGTATTCCAAGATCGGATTTGGGTACCTAAGACGGGAGGAATACGAGACCTTCTGATGGAAGAAGCACACAAGACCATGTACTCAATTCATCCCGGTAGCACTAAAACGTATATGGACCTAAAACCCTACTACTGGTGGCCGACGATGAAGCTCGATGTTGTGAAGTATGTGGCCGAGTGCGTGACATGTGCGAGAGTTAAGGCACAACATCAGAAACCGTATGGGAGTTTAGAACCTTTACCTGTTCCCATGGGTAAATGGGAAGACATCACCATGGATTTTGTGACTAAACTACCCAGGACGAAGAGCGGACACGACATGATTTGGGTAGTCGTGGATCGTTTCACCAAGAGTGCACACTTCATAGCAGCCAACGAGAAGTGGTCTATGGATAAGCTCGCAAATGCTTACGTGAAGGAAATTGTAAGACTTCACGGTGTCCCTCTTACGATTATATCAGATCGTGATAGTCGTTTCACGTCGAGGTTTTGGAGGAGTCTTCAAGAGGAGTTGGGTACGAAATTATGTTTGAGTACAGATTACCATCCGCAAACTGATGGTCAAAGCGAAAGAACGATTCAGACATTGGAAGATATGCTGAGAGCATGTACCCTTGAATTCCAAGGGAATTGGGACAAGCACTTACCTCTGGTAGAGTTCTCCTACAACAACAGTTTCTGCTCGAGCATCAAGATGGCACCTTACCAAGCCTTGTATGGACAGAAGTGTCGTACGTCGTCTTGTTGGCTTGAAGTCGGAGAAAAGCTTTTTATGGGCCCCGAGATAGTCCATGAGACTGCTGAAAAGTTGAAGGTGATTAGGGAAAGAATGTTAGCAGCCCAGGATCGTCAGAAGAGCTATGCTGACAAGAAAAGACGACCGATAACCTTCGAAGTTGGGGATTCCGTTTTTCTTAAAGTCTCACCGTGGAAGGGACTTATATGATTTGGGAAACGAGGAAAATTGAGTCCAAGGTTTATTGGACCGTTCAAAGTTCTTCAGAAGATAGGGAACCAAGCTTACAAGTTGGAATTGCCCGAAGAACTCAACGGTATTCATAACACCTTCCATGTGTGTTATTTGAGGAAATTCACGGGAGATGTTCCCGACATAATTCCAATCTCAGAGTTAAGGATGGATGAGAACAAAAGGCTGATCGAAGATCCCGAGGCAATTGTTGACCGTAAGACTAAGAAGTTACGACGCAAGATGGTCGACTTAGTGCTAGTCTGATGGAAACATTCGAATGGGCCAAACCTCACCTCGGAAACAGAGAGTGACATGATGAGTCGCTATCCACATCTGTTTGCTGATGCATGATTCCGGGACGGAATCATCCTAAGGGGGAGAGAATTGTAACGCCCGGGTTTCGGGGCTAAGCATTTTTAGACGATGTAATAGTCTAGGTCAACTATTGTAACTCTTTTTGTTGTAGAGGTCGAAACCAGGATTCCGGGGATATAAGGAACGCTGAAATCAGAGTTATAACGAAGAAGTTATGACCCGTCGAAGTTTCGCGACAGAACCGCCACGATACCGGGAATCGTAAATAGTGAATTTACGATAGAGAGAGATTTAGCCTTAGCGATCTAAACGAAAGTCATAAAATAGGTTAAACTAAGAACATCGATTAAAAGAATGCCCAAATCTGACTTCGTATGAAGAAGTTATGATTTTTCGAAGTTTCAGATTAGCAGTGCACAGCCTGAAATTCGAATATTAGATCGAGTGATTTTTAGCCGACACGACCTAAACGAGAATCAAAGATCTCGTTAAGAGTAGCGTAACGAGAAAAAGATGGACGAAAACGGATGTCGGATAAAGAAGTTATGAGGATTTAACGGACCAATCCTGTCCCGGTCTTTTAATAATATAAAATTTAAAATCGAGTCAAAATTAGCCAACGTAGTCTAAACAAAAGTTGTAGAGTACGTTCCCACCTTTGCGTGGATATAAAGAACGTCGAAAACGGAGCTCATATGCGAAAGTTACGAATTTTTAAAGTTGAAGCATGAAATTGCGAAGTCTGTTGCAAATCCGATGACATGGCTTAATCCTGACTGTCGCTTGCTGATCACGACTCGCTTCGGATGGCCGACACGTGGTCCTCGCTTACGCCCCACGTCCGAAGTCAGTACGCCCCGCGTACCCTCGCCCTTATCTTCTTCCGGAGTGCAAGACAGCTGGTCCGAGGTGGCGCCCTTATCCGAGCCATTATGCCCAGCGTAGGTCCGAGGTACACCCAACGTACCGAGGCCTCGCAGGCTATAAAAGGGGGCAAAGAGTTCTTCATTTTTCACACCTTTTTCACTTCTCTCTCTAACTCCTTTCTCTCTCTAAGAGTCCTAGACACCCCTAAACCCTAGGGAACCTCCCTAGCACCCGAAGGAAGCCCCGAGGCTCCCGGAGTCCCGAGAAAAAGAAGCCTTTCGGTTTCGAAACGCTGCTCCAATTAACTTCCGGTTTTCGATAAAATTCGTTGTAAGTGTGCTACGCTTATGCAAATTTTTATATAACTTTCAAATAATTATAGGAATGTTATTAGGTCCTTAAAATAATTATTTAGGCTATTATTATGAGTATTATTAACGCTTAATAATAGTCAGACTAATTAATTTGTCGCGGTTATCGTTAGACTAAACCCTAGTGATATTGGTACTAGGTTTTATCGAAGGAAAATCGTTTTGAGAGTATCGAAGCGCTGTCCGAGTGCTGAGTCACCACCTTTCAGGTGAGTGCATAGTTACTTCCAGCTTACACATAGATATGAAGTATTTTATATAAATTACGTGTTATGTGTGCATATTATCTGAATACTTGCTATCTATGCTGGATGAATGTTTTTATACATGTTTTCAATGATTTAAACTATTTATGTATTTTATATCTACGAAAATGTTGGGGTGAAACATGGGTAGATGTAATAGGTGATGTGTGATAAAATGATGAGAGGCCTCGATGTTGGTGTTGTTGATTCTGTCATCTAGCGGAGTATGGATGACGACCACAGACTCTTCTAGACAGTCCAGTGGAACACTAGCAGGCTCGCAACCTGTAGGTGTTTGTGAACGATGTGTTCACCGGTGTACTCCATCCCCCACATGGTTGTCTTTAGGACATTTATTGCTAAGGAATCCCCTTAGCAGTAGTGTCCATCCCGATGATGATCCTTAGGCTAGGTCCCTTATGATAGGTGTTTAGGGACGTAAAGTGAGAATAACGAGAATGGGTAATCGGGTTATTGTTGATTGATGAAATTAATAAGCTTATTTATTGTGGGTTGAAAACCCTATGTGCTCACCAGGCTCCCCAGCCTGACCCACTCAGTTTTATGTATTACAGGTAGTGGCGCTTGAGCATACATATGATGTTTGGACGAGGGATTACGGATATAGGCCTGTAGATATGAAATAATGTAGTAAGACTTATATTGTACTGTTTATGCTTTTGATCTGTACGAACATGACATCCCAAGTCTTTTTAATGAAATACATACATTTCTATGGAAATGCTTTTGATAAATCTTTATCATATTTTGTTTTGGGACAAATTCTGCAACACTTTTATTTAAAAATGTTATTCTGATTTTTAAACAAAGCATAAACAAAATCGGTCTTTTCTGGCCGTGATTTTAGGGATGTCACATGACACAACCTAGTCAAGGGCTCAGAATCCTAAGTCCAAATCTCTCCATTATGGCCCCAAAGTCTTTCCTTCACTATTGGGCCTAACATCAAAGTCCAAACTATAATGGGCCACAAGGCCCAAAAGGTCGAAAAGAAGTTTCCTTATAATGGGCCCAACCCTAGAGACCCACAATGGAAATTGACACACCTAACTTAACTAGGCCACAACCTATGATGCAGCCAAATTAAAACAGGACTTGAACACATAACCTCTTAATTGGAAGAATCACTCTTTATCACTCTTTATCGTTAGACCAAAAGTCAGTTGGTAGAAAAATATAGTTATGTATCTTTAAATATGTGTACAATTTTTAATTATAGTAGTGTTAATTCTAAAAATATTATCTGGTTCACACGGAGAGACGTATAAATTACCCCCCATAGGTTTTGACTTTGAGCCTTCTTCTCACAATTCTTTCTATTTTTTTTATAAAATACTAACGTGCCACGTCAAAAAAAAGTCTAATCATCAACCAAAAAAAGTAAATGAGTAAACTAATAACTTGCATGAAAAATATGATGTAATACATAGGTAAAAGAGAAAAGATTGCAAACTTAAGCATTTTCTCAGGAGAATTACTTTAATATAACATGAAATCATATGATAAAAGATAACATATATAAATTACAGGGTATAAGCGTCCAAAACAAACCATTTAAAAATAGCAAATTTTTGTAACGAAAAAAAAAAATCAAGTACCATCCCATATTATTAATCTTTGAAAAAAAATCATGTGCACATACTGTATTATTTAACTATTCTAAATTTAATAGATAAGTATTATTTAACTATTGTAGACACCACTTTTTTTAAAACAAAATGATTAAAAATAAATAAGCACATAGTTAACTCACCTAATTACCCTTAGCTTCCCCACGTCTTTTTGTGGACCATGGCCACTTCTTCCTCTTCACACCATCAGCTGATCAACATCCTTCTTAACTCATGTTTAGGGGCGGAGCTACTATGTAGTCTGGGGTATAGCGGGCTAACCTTCAAAATTTTCCGTCAAATACACATTCCGTTCCAAAATTATTGTCCACGTTTGACTTTTGAAGTTTTTCCATTCAACTTAGACCACAAATAACTTTGTTTGTGCTATATAATTTTTTTTATAAAACTTATAACAATAAAAATAAATTTAAAAAACAATCTTTTCATATATCTTGGATAAAAATTATATAACAAAAAGTAAATTATTTAAGGTCGAAGTTCAACAAAAGAGACTTAAAAAGTCAAACGTGGACAATAATTTTGGGACAGAGGGGGTATAAATTTAGTGATTTTTTTCGAAAATTCGTCACTAATCTTTCGGCAATCTGTCACAAAGTCTTATACATTTAGTGTAAATTTGTAGGTTTAGTGACGATTTTGTGACGAAAATTTCCTTTATAAACCAATTTTTTCTAGTAGTGCAACCCCTTAAAAAATTTGTGCAACCTTGAAATTTTATTTTTCTCTAATCCACCAATGTCATGTTCATCTCCATTGATCACACCTTCAACAACCAGCAAGTTTAATCATCGTTGGTATGTAACTTCGGCGACAACATACAAACACTTTGATTTAATGTTGGTATTATAAAATAAATAAATAAATAAACCATCACCCATGAAACAATTTCAACGAAGGGAATGTTTGGATAGTGATAGAGATGTAGCGGATTTGTAGGTTTTCTAGTTTAAATTATGCAATTGTTTAGTTGTCGCTTCAAGCTAAACATGAGAAACTACTTTTTATCCATTTTTTTTCACCGGTGGGTTGACCGGCGGTTATCACCATCGCCGGTAGAAAGAAATGTGACGAGGAAGAACAAGACTTGTGATGGCCCTAGAATAGATCGAAGGAAGATAAGGGTCATTTGGTAAATTTATGTATGGTTTTGATTTATTTTTTATTTGTTTAATATAAAGTGACGAGATATATAAAATTACCATGTTTTGGTATTTAAAATTGCATGTACAATGGTTTGAGAAATAAAATTTGTAATCACTATTTATAGTAATATCAAGCTGTAAATTTATTAGTACATCAGTAATAAAAACTTTTAAAACATCATGGTTCTCACTTCTCATCTTACAACCAGACATTTATGTCAAAAAGTCACTTTATTACAAAATCATGAAGCAATAATATAAGTACATCATCCATACCTACTACATTTAAAGAATATTAAATGAAGGAAATTATATTCCATAATTTATAACCGAAACCTCAAATTGACATGTTACAATTAATTAGTTAATAATATAAGTTGTTTTTTTTTGAATTTGATACGTTTCCAAATGAATTTTTTTTTGTAAACTAACTCATAATTTAGCTTTTAGAAAACTATTCAGATTGTTTGTATAAATAACACAAACGACATTAAATTTACATAAAGATTTTAATTTGACACTTTTTTTTATTGTCTCAAATTTGACAATATGTTTTTTTAATATTTTACAATTCTAATCATTTGACTTATCAATCTTGTTATTTGCTGACGTGGTATGATGTTGCGTCAATTTTTGATATCGTGACATGCTGACGTGTCAACATTGAATTTTTTTCCCACAAAAGACGCTAAGTTTTCATTTTTTTCAATTTTGACAACAAGTTAATTTTTTTTTTTTCAATTTTGACACTCTATTTTTTTATTTCAAATCGAACATTATTTTTTCCAATTTTGTTTATTGTTGACCATTTTCCATTTATAAACATGTTTTTATTACATTTTAAACCGTATAAATACATTTTTTTCATTTAAAAATCACATTTTTTCTATAAATACAAGATTTTTGTACATTCAAAGCATAATGTTATGCATAAATATACATTAGTTATATAATGAGAACTAAACTAACCATAGCTTCAAATAAGATGTAAAATTTTCACGGATTGTAAGCATGACTTTTATGTCACGTCAACAGGTAATCGGGTTGACCGGTCAAGTAATTAGAATTGTAAAAAACTTAGAAAACACAGTGTTAAATTTTAGACAAAAAAACACAGTGTCAAATTATAATTTTTGTAAACTTTATATCTTTTGTGCTATTTACCCCTTATGTTTCAATGAGTTTATTGGGTTTTTTTAATTCTCTCAAATATATCATATACTAATTATAAAAGAATTCAATCTGCTACATATTTTTTTTTATATTATTTTATATATTTCAGCTTGTTTATCAACTAATATTATAAGATGTTAGTTTTTATCAGTTAGCTACTTAACTATTATCTTTTCATATATCATGTAATTTTTTTAGCTAATAGTTAGTTTTTCAATTATCTCGCCAAATATAACATTAATCAGCCACTCATGCACTTGAGTTTGGCATAAAACCCCGGGTTTTTTTTTTTTTTTTTTTTTTTTTTTTTTTTTTTTTTTTTTAATTTAATGAAGCATCAAAACGTTGTTTCATAATTATGAACTATGGTTATTTATAAATAATGTAAAGTGATTCGTACACAATAATTTTTATCCATACACAACATTTTATGGTTAATAGAATTATACAATACAACATTTTAAAACATAAATTGTTATGTATGAAGAATTTTTATTGTGTACAAATCAGCTCCTATAAATCATGGCAACCGACTTTGTTTGAAAACATAATTTAGTCATTAAAAGTTTTGAATTCTTCAAAAGAAATTTGTTTATAACTATGTAGAATATGTATTTATCATTTGGAAAACCATGATTATATTAAAACTTTAACAAGAACCTTAAAAAACATATAATAAAGTAGGAACAGCTGATCTAAAGTTAAAGTTATGGAATCAACCAATCCAATTTGATTTTGCTTTTAGTTGTTCTCATTACAAATTAAAAACTCAATTGACTAATACTTGATGAATAGGTCAAAATTGGTTGTTAATTGTTAAATCCAATGAATCAGAATCTACATGGCTTACATTATCCTGAGTGAATTCTTTTTTGACCTTATGAACTCAATTGCACACAGATTAAAAAGGAAATCTAGTTATCAATCTAGATTAATTTCAACTCTTGGTTTCATTTCATACTTAAAAGGTTATATTCAACTTATTACTTTATTAGTCATGATTCATTAGCCTAGTTAAACGATGGGCCAACCCATTACAAAAGGAAGACTCATTAAAGGCCCAATATAAGTTTTTTACCAGTAAGTAGTAACATTCAAGAATCAAAGATATGTACATTCTCTTAATAGAGTAACAATCTAATTTAATAGAATAAAATGACAAAGTAATGAACTTGATACGATAACAAAATAAATAAAATTATAAAGCGACTTACTAAATTTCTATGATCTCATTTTACTACATATTGAAATAGATTGAACATGTGTTTATAACTTTAAGGGTAAATTACATCAATTGTCCATTGTATATATGTCAAAACATATGTGTAATCTCTATTTCTAAAAATTAACTGGGGCGTCCTTCAGGTTTTTTTTCTTTCATGCGTAGTCCCTCCAAACATAAAAAGACCATTTTGCCCTTATTAATTTCTTTTTTGATTTGTTTATTAATTATTAATTAGTAATATATTTAAAAAATTAATTAAATATAAACACCAACACCACCACTGTTCAATCTCTTCTCATCTTCTTTCTCAACTCCGGTAACCACCACTTATCACCACCAAAAACCACCACCTATCACTATTGTTAATCACCACCCATCACCATTAGAAACCACCATCTGTCACTCCTATTTCTCTCCCACCACCATTGAACCCATTCCACCATTTTCCTTTCCAAAAATCCGATGACCCCCTAAAATTGATAAATGTAGAACCTGGAAAAATAATCTAACTAAAGCCTAAACCTAAAAATCAAACTATAAACATGTAAATTGAAGCCTACAAGTCGTACGATTCAGAAAGAAGAAAAAGGATTCTGATCGAGCATACACAAGTTGTAGGGGAACCTGTAAATTGAAGAATCATACCTATGATAACCACCCATTCACCTATTGTGCTACTGATTCCCAAAACAGGCGGTAGAGCTCGACCAGAAACCTAGGCGGCGGTTTGAAACCCTCGACGGCGGCAACATCTCAATCTCTGTGTAGTACCCGCCAGAAACCACATCTCATTCTGTAATGTCATTGATTTGGGCTTTCCTGTTTCCAAAAACATCTCCATCGAAGATTTAGATTCAAAAAAACTATGACAACATCTATGTATAGAACACGACGATTTGAAACCCAAGGGGACATTTGAGATGATAGTCGTGGTCTAGATGGAAAGGGCATCATCGGAAACGGAGAGACAGAGAGATTGTAACACCAAAAAATTCAAGTCAATTTAAACTTTTAAAAACATTTTAATCCATTAAGTCATTACATTGTTTGTTTTTAAAATAAATTATCAGAGTATCCCAGTATCAAATCATAAAAGTCATAACAGCGAGAGGAGCAGTACGATCATGCCTTCGCCTTCCCGCGATCACCGGAGGTACCTGAAACAACAACTGAAACTGTAAGCCCGAAAGCTTAGTGAGCTATCCCCCAAAATACCAACCACATAAACATGCCATATAAATATATACATACACAAACAACAAGCATAATGAGCCTTCAGCCTGACCGGTCCGCCTCACAGGCCTTTAGTCTATCTGGACCGCTCTTCGAGCCTTCGGTACGTCTGGAACACCTTGCGGGGCCTCCAGCCTATCCAGATCGCTCGTCGGGCCTTCGGTCTAACTAACATACCCTCCTGGGTTTTGTAGTCTATCCGGACCGCCCTGGGTATGTTGGCCTTCAGCACAAAGCAGGACCGCCTCAACCCAACACCCAAATCAAACGACATGTGCACATACATTCATAGGCTATCATAATAATGGACAAACCGATCTAACATATCAATAGCATAACAACGTCCTAAACCAAGACACCAACCTACCCAGGTCATAACATAGTATAATCCTATAACTAGGGTAACGACCGAACCCGATCCCTAAGCATAAGCATATCACCATCCTAACTAACAGGATGCGAAACAATGCACATATTACATAATAATCAAGATACAAATCCATAAGGGCCAACCTTGGTGCCTTAGACCCTGTTGATATAGTGAGGATAACTCACCTTGTACCTGACGTCTGAAACTAGAAAGCTCAACTCTCAAATAACCAACACGAACTCCACCACCTATAGTTACCATAAAACCCTTTTTCATAAATCTCCGAATTACCAGAATACCCTCAGAAGTCAATTGGTCAACCCTAGGTCCAAGTCAAAGTCCACAATCAAAGTCAACAGTCCATGTTGACTCGACTCGTCGAGTGCAGTTCACCAACTCGTCGAGTCCTTCCTGATTCGAGAAGTCTTGAAATCCTTGATTAGCTCGTCGAGTTACCCTTTAACTCGCCGAGTTCATACGTGCCCAGGAATTGGGAGAAACCCTATCTGACTCGCCGAGTTCAAGGAAATCTTCGACGGACTCGTCAAGTTGTTCATCAAATTGTCCACTTCATGACCATCTTCAACGGGCTCGCCGAGTTATTCATCCAACTCACCGAGTCCTTGCAGACCATTAACCATGCAGACGCTTTTTAAGCCATGGCAGGGTTCCAGATTACAAATCCAAGCTTCTAAGGCACATTTATCACGCAAAGTTGCAAACTTTACACACATGCAAGGCTCTAAAGGCCCTAAATGACCGATCTAAGCTTCCAATGGACCTTTACACCTTGGGAGAGTCTCATTCTTGCACAAGCTGGAAACTTTATGGACTAAGAAGCCTAAGGGAGCTCAGTTCTGAAGTTACAACTTCAGATCTTAGCTTGCACACAAGAAAAAGCTTCCAATCATACCATGAAAACCCTAGGATTTGTCCAAAGAGGGGATCTAGAATGAAATGAGGTCAGGGTAAGGATTTATACCTTCCAGAAGGTGTCCAATAAGGTAGATTTCATATCCCACAAGCTCCTTGCTTCTTAATACTTGCTCTCCAAGCTCCTTTCTCCACAAAATCCTCTTCCAAGCTCAAAACACACCAATGGAACACACACACTCAATTAGGGTTTGAGAGGGACAAGTAGCAGTAAAAGGGGAGGCTGGGGGAGGCCAATGATCCTTTAAATAGGGTGCAAAACCCCGAGATTTAGGGTTTCTTCTGCCAGCTCCTGCTCGTCGAGTCCCTTCTTGGACTCGACGAGTATGTCATTAAAATACGTGGACCAACCCGCTGCTACTCGATGAGTAGGGCAATCAAATCGTCGAGTAGCCCTCGAAATCAACAAACTCACACATTAAATCAATACCTGAGAAACGGGACGTTACAATTCTCCCCCACTTGAACTAGACTTCGTCCTCAAAATCTGCTGCAGCGAATAACTCCGGGTAATGCTCCCGCATTTCAGCCTCCGCCTCCCATGTCCACTCAGACCCCCTCCGATGCTCCCACTGTACCTTCACCAAAGGTATCTCCTTATTTCTCATAATCTTCATCTTTTTCTCCAATATAGCCACATGCATCTCTACGTAATTCAGGCGTTCATCAATCTGAATATCATCCAGCGGCACCACCTCCTCTTGATCCATAATGTACTTTCGCAGCTGCGAAACGTCGAAAGTGATGTGTATCCGGCTAAGTTCCTCCGGCAGCTCTAGCCTGTAAGCTACCTTGCCAACCCTGGCAATGATCCTGAACGGCCCAATATAACGGGCACCCAATTTTCCCCTCTTCTTGAAGCGGATCACACCCTTCCATGGCGAGACCTTCAGGAGTACCATGTCACCGACCTGAAACTCTAACTCGAAGCGGCGCCGGTCGGCGTAACTCTTCTGCCGACTCTGAGTGGTCTGTTGTCGCTTCCTGATCTGCTGAATCTTCTCAGTAGTCTACAAGACCACCTCCGTCCAACCTATCACCCTATGACCAACCTCACCCCAACAAACTGGGGTGCGACACCTCCGCCCGTACAACAGCTCGAAAGGCGGGGCGCCAAGGCTTGAATGATAGCTGTTGTTGTAGGTGAACTCCGCAAGCGGTAGGTGAGAATCCCAACTCCCACCGAAATCAATGACACACGCCCTCAACATGTTCTCGAGGGTCTGAATAGTCTGCTCACTCTGGCCGTCTGTCTGCGGGTGGAATGTTGTGCTGAAGTGCAACCGCGTGCCCAGCTCCTCGTGAAACTTTTTCCAGAAGCGGGAGGTAAACCTGACATCCCAATCGGAGACAATGGAAACGGGAATCCCATGGCAAGACACGATCTCGTGAACGTACACTTCAGCCAATTTCTCAGCCAAAGAGCTCTCCCGTATGGCCAAGAAATGGGCACTCTTGGTCAATCGATCCACGATGACCCATATAGCATCAAACCCCTTCGCCGTCCTCGGCAACATGGTAATAAAATCCATCGTGATCTGTTCCCATTTCCACATGGGAATTTCTAGAGGCTGCAGCTTTCCATGCGGCCTCTGATGCTCAGCCTTGACCATCCTACAGGTCAAGCACCTTTCTACATACCAAGCGATCTCTGGCTTCATGCACGGCCACCAATAGCTCAAACTCAAATCTCGGTACATCTTGGTGGCCCCCGGGTAAATAGAGAAATGAGACTTGTGAGCCTCCTCCATAACTGTCTGCCTAACCCCACCAGACATCGGAACCCAAACCCGGCCATATCGGGTACATAGTCCCCGACTATCCTGCACGAACCGGGTATTCTCACCCTTGATCCTCTCTAGCTTCCAATTCTACGGTCGCATGCCCTCTACCTGGGCATCTCTAATCAAACTCACAAGCGGAGAATCCACCACTATCCTCATACATATCGCGGGGGTGGAAGACCCAGCTGACTTGCGGCTCAAGGCATCCGCAACCACATTCGCTTTACCAGGATGGTAAAGGATCTCGCAATCGTAGTCCTTGACTACATCTAGCCACCTGCACTGCCTCATGTTTAGGTTCGGCTGATCCATGATATGTCTCAAGCTCTAATGATCTGTGTAAATGGTACAGCGGACCCCGTAGAGGTGATGCCTCCATATCTTGAGGGTGAACACCACCGCCCTCAGCTCCAAGTCGTTCGTAGGGTATCTCGTCTCATGCGGCTTCAGCTGCCGCGATGCGTAGGCTATCACTCATCCTATCTGCATGAGGACCGCCCCTAAGCCTGTGATGGATGCATCACAGAACACCACAAAATCCTCAACTCCCTGCAGGAGTGTCAGGACTAGTGCCTCGCACAAACGCTGACGGAGGGTCTCGGACGCCCTCTGCTGCTCGGGGCCCCACCGGAAATCCACCCCCTTCCTTGTCAGACGAGTGAGGGGTACTGCAATCTTGGAGAAATCCCGTATGAACCTCCGGTAGTACCCTGCCAATCCTAGAAAACTCCTAATATCCGAGGGAGTTTTCGGAATCTCCCACTGCATAACCACCTTGATTTTGGCCGGATCGACCAAAATGCCTTCTTGGTTAACGAGATGTCCGAGGAATTGGACCTCTTGTAACCAAAACTCACACTTCGAGAACTTGGCGTACAACCATTCTCGTCTCAAAACCCCCACCAGCTCTCGCAAATGTTCCTCATGCTGCTCCCGGGTCTTGGAATACACCAAGATATCATCTATAAACACTATGACCGAGCGATCAAGCATCGGTCTGCAGACCCGGTTCATCAGGTCCATGAACACTGCTGGCGCGTTGGTGAGCCCAAACAGGATCACCACGAACTCGTAATGTCCATAAAGAGTTCGGAACGTGGTCTTCTCCACGTCATCCTCTCTGACCCTGACCTGATGATACCCAGACCTCAAGTCAATCTTGGAAAACCAAGATGTGCCCTGCAACTGATCGAAGAGATCGTCTATCCTCGGGAGTGGGTAATGATTCTTCACCGTTAACTTATTTAACTCCCGGTAATCAATACACATCCGGTGCGAACCGTCCTTCTTCCGAACGGAAAGAATCGGCGCTCCCCATGGAGAACTGCTAGGTTGAATGAACTGCTTGCTCAGCAGTTCCTGAAGCTGCGATGACAGCTCCTGCATCTCTGGTGGTGCCAATCGGTATGCCGCCTTAGCGATAGGGGCCACACTTGGAACCAGGTCGATCCTGAACTCGATCTGTTTCTCCGGAGGTATCCCTGGCAACTCCTTCGGAAACACATCTGCAAACTCCCTGACCACCGATACATCAGAAAACCGAAATCTGATCCCTGACTCGCGTATCTACCACATACGCTAGATAACCCGCACACCCGCGCTGAATGTACTGTCGAGCCCTGGCAGATGAACAAAACCCTGATCCTACTCTGGTGCCCTCGCCATAGACAATTAGTTCTCCCCCACTTGGGGTTCGAACTACCAATCGCTGGCCCTCGCAATCAATCATAGCACCGAACCGACTGAGCCAATCCATGCCCACAATCACGCACACCTCCCCCATGGGGATCGGAATCAAATCTATCGGAAAGGACACCCCGGAAATCTCCAAGTCACACCCTCGATAAACTGAAGAAGCAGAAACCCCGTGTTCGTTGGCGATAGACACTCGCAACAGACACTCTAACTCGCCCACTGGTGCACTGAACCCCCTGCTAAATGACTGAGATACGAAGGACCGACTCGTCCCCGAGTCAAATAAGACTAAAGCAAGCAAAGAGTTCACTAAAAATGTACCTAATCACAGGTACAGCAGATAAGCATACAGTAGATATGATAAATGAGGTAAAGGACAAAAACATACCAGCAACCACGTCCGGAGCTGCCTGGGCCTCCTCGGCCGTAAGCTGAAAGGCGCGTCACTGAGCCTTCGGGGGCTCTGCCCTACCCTGCCTCCCATCGGTAATCCTCAGTGTAGCTGGCGCTGGAGCCTACACCGGCTTGGCCGCCAGCTGCGGACAGTTGGTCTTCACGTGACCAACCTGATGACAATAATAGCATATCCTCATATTCGAGACAGGGGCAAATTGTGGCAGTCCTTAGCAAAATGCCCCTCCTTGCTAGACCTGTGGTACCCGCTACTAGATCGACAAGCCCCAGTATGACCCTTGCCGCATTTTCCACAAGTGCGACCCTGCTGACCCCCGGTCCTAGCATCAGCGGTCTTAGACCGCTTCGGCACCGGCTGCGACTGCACCGGGGCCGGCCGCTGCTCCCTCAACTGCAACTCAATCTCCAACTCACGCCGCCTAGCGGCCTCCTGTAACTCCAATAGAGTATCACATCACTGTGTGGCAACAAATTGGCGAATATAAGTCTTGAGCATGATCAAATAATGTGTCATATGGGCCTGATCAGATGTGAACTCAGGGCAGAACATCGCCCTCTCAACGAACATGCTAGTGATCTCCGTCACCGTCTCTTCATCCTGTCTCAGACTCAAAAAAATCCTGTGCCAAACGTTCCCGTTCGACCCGTTGAATGTAACGGGCGCGGAACATGTCCCAGAAATGCTCCCAAGTAACCGCAGCTCTCTGCTCATCCGTGTATGACCCTGTCATGAGTCTCCACCAGTCCTTGGCCCCGGACCTAAGCAGGTTCAGAGCACACCTGACCTTTTGGTTAGCAGGACACGGGCAGGTGAAGAAACACCCCTCCACATCTAAAACCCATCTCATAGCCTTGATGGGATCCTGCGTCCCATCAAAAGTAGGTGGCTTCGTGTTATCGAAGTCCCTATACTGAAAACCCCTACCAACTCCTCCCCCTGCCATAGATACAGCTGATACAGCTGCTGCAGTGGCTGTCTCTGCAAGGGCTGCGTAACGCTCATCAAAATACTCCACCATGGCGGTCTTAATCGACCCGAACATCTCCGGCAACTCGGCCCGGAACAATGCAGCAACCTCATCATGCAGGATCGCTCTGATCCTGTCATCCAGCTCATCTGGCCGATAGTCTTGGGTGCTGTCAGCTCCCCCTGTTTGCCCTTTCCTGATCCTGATCCTGATCCCGAACCGGATCTGGTCACAAAGCGCCTGGTCATCACCATTCTGAAACCCAACACAAGGTATCAGATAACTCATACGAATAATTGAGGACCAACCCCCGACAAAACCCTAGGGGTTGTGACTTCCTTGTTACGCGTATGGGTCTTGTGCTTTCAGTAGTACGGGCCCATACTATCTTCCACACCTACCCATATTTGTCCCAAGTATCATCACAAGGCCCTAACAATACCATAATCATATCAAGCGCTCAAGCCTCTCTCCTAAAGGAAGGCTAAATGTCTCGAAGTCGGCGGACTCTTCCCAAACAACCTATCCACCCACAAAACTTCCACCAACCCTGCAGTACTGGTGCACGCTAGCCATACATAATGTTGGACCCTATAGACTTTGGAATATTCAATCCTACCCTAAGCTTTCAATCAAACAAGAACAGAACATAATGCTGAATCAAACATTCTCATGCTATAAGATCTTAATTATGTACAATCGTGATGCCTACATCGGATAACTGCAGTAATGATGTCAATTTCATATAAGGAAAACCCTAGGCTAGCAGGCATCATGTATCAGGCAATTCTATCATGCGATTCCTGAAGATCCCTAGCCTAGTACTAGCATGATGTTCTAACACATCACATAATCAAAAAATTGTATGGTATCTTGGAGTTTGCTTACCGGCTCCGGCTGATCGTACACCCTACATCCTCCTTTATTTATTTTGAAAACCAATTTCTTAAAACACATTTTTTTTTGAAAACCTTTTCTTGATTTGAGACTGGATTCACACGAATGTTCCTCCAATTCACTCAAACCAAGGATCTGATACCAACTTCTAACACCCAAAAATTCAAGCCAATTTAAACTTTTAAAAACATTTTTAATCCATTAAGTCATTACATAGTTTGTTTTCAAAATACAGTTATCAGAGTATCCCAGTATCAAATCATAAAAGTCATAACAGCAAGAGGAGCAGTACGATCAAGACTTCGCCTTCCCGCGATCACCGGAGGTACTTGAAACAACAACTGAAACTGTAAGCCCGAAAGCTTAGTGAGCTATCCCCCAAAATACCAACCACATAACCATGCCATATAAATATATACATATACAAACAACAAGCATAATGAGCCTTCGGCCTGACTGGCCCGCCTCGCAGGCCTTCAGTCTATCTGGACCGCTCTCCGAGCCTTTGGTACATCTGGAATGCCTCGCGAGGCCTCCAACCTATTCGGACCGCTTGCCGGGCCTTCGGTCTAACTAACATACCCTCCTGGGTTTTGTAGTTTATCCGGACCGCCCTGGGTATGTTGGCCTTCAGCACAAAGCAGGACCGCCTCAACCCAACACCCAAATCAAACGTCATGTGTGTTGGATTAGTGTCTAAGGCTGTAACTATATTTGGTAAGTACTTGACCCGATTGAGCATGGTCTTTTTGTGTTGCCTTCACCATAGCAACTTGACAGGGTGATTTAGAGAGAAGAGATATTATTATTAATGTATTATAAGAATAATATATTGAAGGAATAATAATATTATTTGATTAATATAAGTCATAAATTAATTAGGAATTAATTTGGTGACTTAAAGAGATTAATTGAATAAAGGGGTATAAACTATAAAATGTGTGAAAGTTGTATTTTGAGCAGATAACCCTTATGGATATGGGTTGGACGATTTTAGGGATGTGGATCACCTAGAAATCGTCCAAGGCCTATCAAGAAGGGATATTGGATTGCTTTGAGGCTAACTTATCCAATTAGGGTTTTAAAGGTGAAACCCTAGAAGCTCACAAGTATAAATAGACCCTTAGGGTTGTGGAAATCGGCACCCTTGTCATTGGAGTAACCCTAGAGCCGAGTTTCCTCTTCCTCATCTCTCTCAAATCATCTTCTTGCTAGTTGGTGTTTGTAAGCCATTAGAGGAGTGACATTTGTGATTCTAAGCTCCAAGAAGAAGAAGGTTTCAAGCAAGTAACTCAAGGTATTATTCTAGATCTGTTTTCATATGATTTTGTAGTTAGATCTAGCCATGAAAGTCTTGGATATATTGCATGTTCAATTAGTGAAACCTAGATCCAAGCTATAGGGCTGTATGTGCACATAGGGAAAGTTCTTATGTCCAAAACCCATCAATGTGCACATACATTCATAGCCTTGGTGCCTTAGACCCTGTTGATATAGTGAGGATAACTCACCTTGTACCTGACGTCTGAAACTAGAAAGCTCAACTCTCAAATAACCAACACGAACTCCACCACCTATAGTTACCATAAAACCCTTTTTCATAAATCTCCGAATTACCAGAATACCCTCAGAAGTCAATTGGTCAACCCTAGGTCCAAGTCAAAGTCCACAATCAAAGTCAACAGTCCATGTTGACTCGACTCGTCGAGTGCAGTTCACCAACTCGTCGAGTCCTTCCTGATTCGAGAAGTCGTGAAATCCTTGATTAGCTCGTCGAGTTACCCTTTAACTCGCCGAGTTCATACGTGCCCAGGAATTGGGAGAAACCCTATCCGACTTGCCGAGTTCAAGGAAATCTTCGACGGACTCGTCAAGTTGTTCATCAAATTGTCCACTTCATGACCATCTTCAACGGGCTCGCCGAGTTATTCATCCAACTCACCGAGTCCTTGCAGACGATTAACCATGCAGACGCTTTTTAAGCCATGGCAGGGTTCCAAATTACAAATCCAAGCTTCTAAGGCACATTTATCATGCAAAGTTGCAAACTTTACACACATGCAAGGCTCTAAAGGCCCTAAATGACCGATCTAAGCTTCCAATGGACCTTTACACCTTGGGAGAGTCTCATTCTTGCACAAGCTGGAAACTTTATGGACTAAGAAGCCTAAGGGAGCTCAGTTCTGAAGTTACAACTTCAGATCTTAGCTTGCACACAAGAAAAGCTTCCAATCATATGATGAAAACCCTAGGATTTGTCCAAAGAGGGGATCTAGAATGAAATGAGGTCAGGGTAGCGATTTATACCTTCTAGAAGGTGTCCAATAAGGTAGATTTCAGATCCCACAAGCTCCTTGCTTCTTAATACTTGCTCTCCAAGCTCCTTTCTCCACAAAATCCTCTTCCAAGCTCAAAACACACCAATGGAACACACACACACTCAATTAGGGTTTGAGAGGGACAAGTAGCAGTAAAAGGGGAGGCTGGGGGAGGCCAATGATCCTTTAAATAGGATGCAAAACCCCGAGATTTAGGGTTTCTTCTGCCAGCTCCTGCTCGTCGAGTCCCTTCTTGGACTCGGTGAGTAGGTCATTAAAATATGTGGACCAACCCGCCGCTACTCGACGAGTAGGGCAATCAACTCGTCGAGTAACCCTCGAATCAATAAACTCACACATTAAATCAATACCTGAGAAACGGGACGTTACAGAGATGGAGGTGTGCGTTATTTTTTAATTGAAATTCATAATAAATAAATCAAAAATAATTATAAAATAAATAATTAGGGGCATTATTGTCATTTCAGATCTGGTATGGACTAAACTTGCAACAAAATCGTATATACGGGATGAAGCTTGCAACTTTTAAACAAACGAGAGACGATCTGAATTAATTTTTGAAAATAGAGACTGGATGAACATATTAAAATAAATGAACATGTAATTTATATCTTTAACTTTATTAGGTTTATTATTTTAATTATAAATAGTAAAATTTTATTCCCAAAAAGATTATGGATATTAAAAACTTCAAAAACAAAAAATAAGTTATAATAGTAACAATTATTAAAAAAGATAATTTAATTAAACTAGTGAAAGTTACTTACAAAAATTCTCTTTAAAAGTTACTTAAATGAAAATGGGTTGTGTTCTACTTTTCATCGATATTTATTTATAACGAACACCTAAGAACCATTTTGTTCCTTTTGTATTTCATAAAAACAAATTTGGAAGAAATTGGTTGGTCTTTTTCTACCAAAGGAAGCATTGGGTGTTTTTGGTGCTTTTTAAGTTTTTAAAAACTTCCATCTCGAAACAGCAGAAAGATTCCTGGGGTTGCTGTAGTAGAAGAAAGCTGAGAGAAAGAAACGAAGGTACATAGATCATTTATTACTTTAACTGAATAAATCTATTCTAATAAGACAAAACTGCACAAATGATCCCTGTGGTATGTCGAAAAATACCACTTTGGTCCAAAAAGGTTTTGACTAGCGCCCGTGGTCAAAAACTTTCTTTTTGTGGCGTCTTTGGTCCAATCTGTTCTGATTATTTTCAAAATGATGGATCTATCCCTCTCAATATGATTTTCTCGTTTTTCTTATTTGTTTTTCTGATTTTCTAATTTAAAAAAAAAACAAAAATAAAAATAAATCTCTCTCTAAAACAAGAAAATACATCTGTCTCTCTCTCTGTCTCTCTCTCTCTCACCATTGTTGGAAAAAAAACCTCACCATCTTGCCTCCTTTTCCCTCCTTATCACTGAATTATTGTCAAGGATCGAAGAGGGAATCAAGGGCAGTCAAGGGCTACCACCCTCGACCACCCACTGCCACTGTGACCCACCACCATCCAACATCCCCTGACTCTAATCTATTCCTTAGTAGATTAATTTTCTATTTCCACCTTGGTATAGACTTGGGGATATTGCTAGGGCCAAAG
The DNA here is from genome assembly GCF_051521515.1 of Lactuca serriola. Lineage (NCBI taxonomy): Eukaryota > Viridiplantae > Streptophyta > Magnoliopsida > Asterales > Asteraceae > Lactuca > Lactuca serriola. The sequence goes on from NC_136413.1 coordinate 140,209,980, forward strand.
TATAAAAATCGCAACGGTTTAACAACATAATTAGCCCTTAATGAAATAAGGAATGGAATGTGATAAGAAATGTATTGTATTACATTATGAATAATGCAATGTTTAGATATAGAATGGAATGAGGAAAGATATCATTTGAAATGAAATGATAATATATGAAATGATATTTATGATATGTATGAAAATAGTTTTATTGAAAATGCTTGAAAAGATATGTTTTGTAAAAATGAAATGTTTTGATGCCATGTATTCCAGGATTGTACTTAAGGAGAGAGTATGATAGATGGAAGTAAGAAGTCAAGTAATAGAGAATAGAGAGGAACTTGTTAAGTTCGTTGTTAATTGTATTGATGTAATTCTTATTTGCTTACTATGGTTTTAATGATGCTTAATGGTAACACCCAAGGCTTTAATTATAAACCTTTTATGGGACCAAGTTTTTGGTAAATGTGGGTTAATACCCGCAATTACTTTGTTTAAACCGTAACATTTGTAAAAGTTCTGAAAAAAAAAAATTGAGGTGTTACAACAAGCTCTGGAGTTCCTCAACTCCAGCAACATCCATAAAAGGGGCCAAAAGCCTCCATAATATGCCTAAACTTAGATTTAGAAGAACAAGGATCAATATATGAACTTGATACCTACAATGTGTCAGATATCTGAAGTAGATGATAGATCTAAGATAGCTCATTACTTCCTTGCACCAATATGGAGTCCCTTATTCCTCAAGCTTCACAAAACCAAAGGAATAAACACAAAACTTAGAAAACAAGCTCACAAACATGAATGGAGGATAGGGTTTCGAATTGGGAGGATGGAGGCTGAAGAGAATGACCTAGTCCTTGACTTAATGCCTTTAAGTATGGGAGAAACCCTAAAATTTATGGGCTTAGCCTGCAGTGAACACCACGTCGTCGTCACTTATTCCTCATGTCGTGGTCACTAGCCAGACCGCAATTCTCATTTAAGTGACATGACCATGCTATGGCCAACAACCTTCTACGTCACGACATAAGGTTTTCCACCATAATATTGTCATTGAAATCCGTAAGTCTTTAATTGATTGAATAAGGAAAATGGGTGTTACATCTTTTCCCTAATTAAATTAGATTTCGTCCTCGAAATTTGTCCTTACTAAATACCCTTTAGACCACTCCCCGAACCTCCTGGGGGATTTCCAATCCCACTCTCATTTACTCAAATTGACGTAAATCTCGACTCTAGAGTCTGCAACTAATATCATACGGATTCCTAATTCAGACGTATAATCCATCCCTTAGAGGAAACCTCCGAAGGTCGAAATCTCATCCACTACAACATTGGAACAAATCTCCAAATAGACGACCACCTTCTAACAAAAAATGTCGAGTCAATCCCTAGTGAGAAACATGAGACCTGAAGATGAGATGAGCACCACATACATCCCAACTAGCAAACAAACATCAAGCAGAACTAATTCCTTAAACATAACTCGAAGATCCCTAAACCTTGTGTAACATCTCAAAAACCACAACCAATTTAAAGTTTTCAAAACAACCCATTTACTAATAAATCAGGATGTGTACGGTCACGCCTTCGCATTGCCACAGTCCTTTGAAGTACCTGAAATAAAACTAAAAATATACGCCAACGCTTAGCGATTTCCCCCAAAGTACCAACACACAATACACATATCATATATAAACAAGCATGTTGGGTCCAATCAGTCATTAAACTGGAATACCCATGGCTCTAAATCCATCCGGATGGATTAACCTTGGTCAGATCAGTCATTGGGTTGGAATGCCAATATACAATAGGTTCACTCAATCATCGGATTGGAATACCAATATATTGTGAGCCCACTCAGTCATCGGATTGGAATACCCTCGGGTCCACTAAATCATCGGACTAGACTACCCCTAATCTGTTGACTCATGCACAAAGTAGTAAAGTCTCAACCAAACACAATATGTCGACATATAATAGATAACAAACATATTCAACAGACATATAATCATGCATACAGAAATCACAGGTAGTCTTACAGATCTACCGTTCTACGCATATTAACATCCGTCATATAATAATATAGATCTATCCCATACTCAGCATATTATAAATCAAGGTATAACAAGATATCAATCCAATGGGCCGGCCTTGGTGCCTTCGAACCCTAAGTATAGTGAGGAAAAACTCACCTCACAATTTGACGAATGGTTGATTAATACTTTTCTCCTAAATACCAGCTCAACCCAAATCCTAAATGTCAATTCATTATCCATTAACAATATTTCCCCAAAATACCCTTGGCCAAACCTGGTCAACAATCAGAAGTCAAGTCAACACCTAGCCGAGTCAACCCAGCCGAGCCAACTCGACTGAGTCGACCTAGCCGAGTACGTTGGGCGTACTCTTCTGTACATGGGGCGTACTCAGTGGTTGATCAAAATATAGGACTCTGACCGTGTACGCGCATTGTACCACTTGGTACGCCCAACGTACGCGCCAGTTCAGCCCTTTCCCCATTAAGACCTTAATACTCCAGATCTTCACGTGTAAAGTCAGATCCAAAGCTAAAATACCCTCAAGAGTCATAAAGTTTCCAACGTTGTGACATTGCATATCCATTAAGTGCTTAAAACACAAAATCTGAACATCTTAATGCATTAAAACCTTCTATAGCATGCATGGAGCAAAACTAACCATCAAGACCACATTTTTATGACTTAAGACCCCTCCTAAGGTCTGAAACGACGACTTATTGGGTCAAGAACATGCCATGCTCAAGAATCACCATATTTGGGATAAAATTTTTCTAAAAGGAAGAAATATCTAGATCTACAAGATAGAGTGATCAAGTTGTGAACTTTATGCCTCCTGGAGGTTGCTAACAAGAAGGAAATCTCCAATCCAAGATGCTTCCAAGCACCAAGCTCTTCTCACCACCTTTATCTTCTTCAAGAACACCTCCAAAACACTCCAATGGGCTCAAAATGTACTCTTCTCACTTAGGGTTTACTTGGGGTCGTTTTTCACAGACGGGGGTTGATGAAGAAATGAGACATGTAGCTATAATGGGGTTTTTATATGGACTAAACCCTAAAAATTAGGGTTTGCACTTCCTGCATGTACCCCCGCATATGAGGTGTATGACCAATTTACTAGGGCATGCCCTAGTATGCCTAGCGTACACAACATATACTCGGCGTACGAATCCTAGTCAAAATTACTATATTGCCACCATGGGCCAATCTAGCAACCTTCCTGACAACCAAGGATCAAAATGAAATATTATTCAAACATAGGGTTGAAATTGAAATTTCCTTGATATCGGGATGTTACAACTATCCCCCACTTGAACTAGACTTGGTCCTCGTAGTCGACCGTCGCGAATAACTCAGGATAATGCTCCCGCATCTCAGCCACCGGCTCCCAGGTTCACTCTGAGCCTCGCCGATGTTGCCACCGAACATTTAAAAAAGGTATCTCCTTGTTGCACAGGACTTTCATCTTTCTCTCCAATATAGATACCAGCCTATCAATATAATTCAGGTGCTCATCGACCTGAATATCATCCAAAGGGACCAGTGCCTAACCTTCCAACACACACTTTCGCAACTGAGAGACATGGAAAGTTTTATGGATTTGATTGAGCTAACTTGGAAAATCCAACCGGTAGGCCACCCTACCTACCCTGACGATCACAAAAAATGGTCCAATATACCAGGGACCCAATTTCCCCCTCTTACTGAAGCGTATATCACCCTTCCAGGGTGAAACCTTTTAGTAATACTACATTGCCGACCTAGAATTTCAACTCTGATCGGTGCAGGTCATCATAAATCTTCTGTCGACTCTGATCTGTCTATAGTCTTTGCCTGATCTGCTGAACAAGCTTCATGGTCTAAAGGACTACTTTGGTCCTTCCCATGAACCTGTGACCAACTTGTCCCCACCATACCGGGGTATGACATCCCCGACCATACAAGAGCTTAAAAGGTGGGGCACCAACGTTGGAGTGGTACCTATTGTTGTAAGAAAAATCCACAAGAGGTAGGTAGGAATCCCAATTCTTACCAAAATCTTAGATACAAGCCCGCAAGATATCAATAAGTGTTTGGATGTTCTGCTCACTCTGGCCGTCGGTATGCGGGTGATAACCAGTGCTGAAATGTAGCCTTGTGCCCAGTTCCTCGTGGAACTTCTGCCAAAATCTGGAAGTGAGTCAGACATCTCCGTCTAAACAATGGAGATCAGAACCCCATGACGAGAAACAATCTCCCAAACATACACATCGGTCTACTTTTCAACCGAAGAGTTCTCCCGGATGGCCAAAAAGTGGGCACTCTTGGTCAATCGATCCACGATGACCCATAAAACATCAAAATCCTTGGCACTCTTTGGCAAATTGGTGATGAAATCCATGGTGATCTGTTCCCACTTCTACACGGGAACCTCCAAAGGCTGTAACTTACCATGCAACCTTTGATGCTCGGCCTTGACCGTCCTACAAGTCAAGCACCTCTCAACGTACCATGCTATGTCCCTCTTGATACACGACGACCAATAAGTCACTCTCAAATCCTTGTACATCTTGGTGGCTCTCTGGTGTATAGAAAAGCAAGACTTATGAGACTGCTCCAATACTATCGGCATGATCCCACAAGAAACTGGAAACCAAACCAGACCGCACCTAGTCAACAAGCCCCGACTATCGATTACAAACTTCTCGATCTCACCACTGATCCTTTCTTGTTTCCAGTTCTCCTTCCTAACTCCCTCTTCACACTTGGTGTCTCAAGGTGCACTCTTCACACTTAGGGTTAGCTAGAGGGACAATTTTTAGTTGGAGGCTGAAGAGGGTGAAGGTCTTGGGGCCATAAAGGGAATCATATAAGGTGCAAACCTTCAAAACTAGTGTTTTGGTCTGAACAACGTATACATGGCGTACATGTTGAGTACGCCTGACGTATGCGTGTGAAACCTGTTTTTCTCATGCATGAGTATGCCATGCGTACAGCTCAAGTATGCACGGCGTACGGACAAAAATGGCAATAATTAAAATGTTTTATGGTTAGAATTAAACCTTTTCGGAACAGGTGTTACAATTCTCCTCAATTGAACTAGAGTTCATCCTCGAAGTCTGATGTTGCGAACTCAGGATAACACTCCCGCATCTCCGCCTCCATCTCCCAGGTCCACTTGGAGCATTTCTGATGCTGAAACTGAACCTTTACCAATGGTATCTCCTTTTTGCGTAGGACATTCATCTTTCTCTCCACCACCGCTACCGGCCTCTCAATATAATTTTGGCGCTCATCGACATGAATATCATCTAAAGGGACCACTTCCTCTTCGTCCAACACACACTTCCACAACTGCGAAACATGGAAAGTGTTGTGGATTTGAATGAACTCACTCGGTAAATCCAACTGGTAGGCCACCCTTCCTAACCTGGTGATCACACGGAAGGGTCCAATATACAAGGGACCCAATTTCCCCCCTCTTCAGGAAGCATATTACACCCTTCTAGGGTGATACCTTCAGTAGTACCATATCGCCGACCTGAAACTCCAACTCTGATCGACGCCGATCGACACAGATCTTCTACCGACTCTGAGCTATCTGCAATTTCTGCCTAGTCTGCTAGATGAGCTCTGTGGTTTGGAGGACTACCTCAGTCCTTCCCATGACTCTGTGAATGACCTCCCACCAACAAACTGGGGTACAACATCTGTGACCATACAGAATTTTGAAGGGCGGTGCACCAATGCTAGAGTAGTAACTATTGTTGTAGGAAAAATCTGTAAGAGTAGGTGGGAATCCCAACTTCCACCAAAATCTATGAAACAATCCCGCAACATATCCTCAAGTGTCTGGATAGTCCTCTCACTCTGGTCGTCAGTCTACAGATGATAAGCAGTGCTGAAATGCAGCCTCGTACCCAATTCCTCATGAAACTTCTGCTAGAATCATGAAGTAAACCGGGCATCTCGATCTGATATAATGGAAACCAGAACCCCATGACGGGCAACAATCTCGTGAAATACACATCAGCCAATTTCTCGGTCGAGGAGCTCTCCCGGATGGCCAAAAAGTGGGCACTCTTGGTCAATCGATCAGCGATGACCCAGATAGCATCAAAACTCTTGGCAGTCCTCGGTAGCTTGGTGATAAAATCCATGGTGATCTATTCCCACTTCCACATGGGAACTTCTAAAGGATGCAGCATGCCATGCAGCCTCTGGTGCTCGGCATTGACCATCCTACAAGTCAAGAACCTCTCAAAGTACCAATATATCTCCCTCTTCATACATGGCTACTAGTAACATAGTCTTCAATCCCGATACATCTTGGTAGGTCCTGGGTGTATCGAAAAGCGAGACTTATGTGCCTCTGCCAAAACTGTATATTTGACCCCACCAGAAACTGGAACGTATACCCAACCACACTGGGTCAACAATCCCCGACTATCGGTGACAAATATGTCGATCTCTCCCCTGATCCTCTCCTGTTTCCTGTTCTCCTTCTCGACTCCCTTTTCCTGTGACCCTATGATCAAATCCAAAATAGTGGAGAATCAATGGATATCCTCATACACATACCCCCATCCTATGCTACATCATGTCCAGGTTTGGCTGGTACATGAGATACCTCAAACTCTTGTGATCCATATAGACGGTACACTGGACCCTATAAAAGATAACGTCTCTAAATCTTGAGGGCAAACACACCTGCCCCCAAATCCATATCATGAGTAGGATATCATGCTTCATGCAACTTTAGTTGTCGAGAATCATATGTAATCACTTGCCCCCTCTTGATAAGGACCCCCCCCCAAAAAAAAAAAAACTTGTAATGGATGCATCACCAAATACAATGAAATCCTCGACACCTTATGGAAGGGTCAACACAGGGGCCTCACATAATCTCTGTTGCAGTGTCTCAAACGGCGTCTGTTGCTCAGGGCCCCATCGGAAATCCACACCCTTCCTCATCATATGAGTGAGGGGTACAACAATATTGGTGAAATCCTGAATAAATCTCCGGTAATATCCTGCTAGACCCAAGAAACTTCTGATCTCTGAATGGGACTTCGGAACCTCCCACTGCATCACAGCCTTAATCTTGGCCGGATTGACCAAAATCTCATTTTGGTTAATGAGATGCCTTAGGAACTGGAACTCTCATAACCAAAACTCACACTTTGAGAACTTGGCATACAACCATTCCCACCTTAATACTCCCAAACACTCTCATAGTTGTTCATCATGCTACTCTTTGGACTTGGAATACACTAAGATATCATCAATAAAAACAATAATTGATCGATTGATTATTAGATTGCATACCTGATTCATCAAGTCTATAAACACCGTAGGCGCATTGGTGGGCCCAAATGTTATCACCACGAACTCATAAGGACTATAACGAGTCTGAAATGCAGTTTTCTCCACGTGCTCTTCTCTAACCCTCACCTGATGATACCCCGACCTCATATCGATCTTAGAGAACCAAGATACACCCTACAACCGATCAAAGAGGTCGACAATCCGTGGAAGGGGATAACGGTTCTTCCCCATCAACTTGTTCAACTCCCAGTAATAAATGCACATCTGGTGCGAACCATCCTTCTTCTTGACGAACAATATTGGTACTTCGCATGGTAAACTACTCGATCTGATGAGCTGCTTTCCTAACAACTCCTAAAGCTGAGAGGACAAATCCTGCATCTCAAGCGACTCCAAACGCTATGACACCTTGGCAATCGGAGATGCACCTGGCACTAAGTCAATTCTGAACTCTATCTGCCTCTCGGGAGGCACACTGGGTAACTCCTCCGGAAACATATAAGCAAACTCCTTAGTAACCGGAACATCTAAAGCCGATGACTGCTCCCTAACCCATGTATCAACCACATAGGCAATATAATCCATACAACCATGCTGAATATACTGACGAGCCCTGGCTTCTGAACAAAACCATGACCCAATCCTGGTACCCTCTCCATAGATGACCAGTCCCCCCCCCCACTTGGGGTTCGAACAACCACTCGCTGAACCTCTCAGTATATTATAGCACCAAAACTACTCAATCAATCTTTCCTTATTATCATGCATACATCCTTCATGGGGATAGGAATCAAATCAATCGGATAAGGCACCCCAAAGGTCTCTAAGACATAACCCTGATACAATTTAGATGCAAAAATGCCATTTTCATTGGCGATAGAAACCCGCAACGGACACTCCATGTTGCCAAGGGTCATATCGAATTCCCTACTAAAAGACTGAGATACAAAGGAACAACTCGCGCCTGAGTCAAATAACACAAGGGCAGGAAAAGAATTCACTTAGAATGTACCTATCAGATACATAGACATAAACATTCCATAAAATAATGGACAAAATGATAAATGGAAACATACCAATAATGACGTCTGGCGCTGCCTTGGCCTCCTCTACTGTGAGCTGGAAAGTGCGACCTCGAGCCCTTGGGAGCTTCGCCCTACCTTGGTGCCCATCGGTAATCCTCAAAGTAGTTGGCACTGGAGCGTGCGCTGGTCGCGTAATGAGTGTAATGCCCCTCCTTGCCACATTTGTGGCGCCCAAAAGTAGATAGAAAAGGACCCTCATGAACCTTGCCACACTTGCCACAAGTGCGTCCCCTCTGACGCCCAGATCTCACATCAACGACCTTGAACCATTTCACCACAGGCTGCAACTGCATCAGAGCCTACCCCTGCTCCCTCATTTGGAGCTCCAACTCAATCTCCTGCCTCCTAGCGACCTCCTGTAGCTCCACAAGTGTACCATAACACTGAGTATACACAAACTGGCAGATGACCATCTTGAGCACGCTCAAGTAGCAGGTTATTTGTGCTTTCTTAGAAGCAGCAAACTCAAAGACAAAATTGAGCCCTCTCAGTAAACATCTTGGTGATCTCCGTCACCAACTCAATACCCTAACTCAAGTCAAAATACTCCTGGGATAAACTCTCCTTCTCAAGCAATAGAACATATGTCATGCAGAACATCTCAAAGAACTACTCCCATGATATAATAGCCCTCGGCTTCGAAGTGTAAGAGCTAGTAACCAATCTCCACTAATCCGTCGCCCCCAACCAGAGAAGGTTCAGGGCACACTTGACCTTTTGACCAACTGGACAGGAGCAAGTAAAGAAACATCCTTCAACATTGGACAACTAGCTCACAGAAACGATCAGATCCTGAACCCCATCAAACACCAGGAGCTTTGTATTTTCGAAGTTCCGATACTAGAAGGCTCTCTCTCCACGAACCACAGCTACCGCAACGATCGTGGTAGCTGCGACAACAACAACCTTAGAAAGTGCACTGTAATGGTTGTCAAAGTACTCAATCATGGTGGTCTTGATATACCCAAACAACTCCAATATTTTTCCTTGGATAACAGTCACAACCTCAAAAGAAATCAACGCCCTAATCTCATCCTCAGTCAACCACGACCTATCTTGGCCACTCGCTCCAGCTCTTGATCTGGATACCCTCGTGAACACGATACTGAAAATAAACCAAAAAATATCATATAAGGCGCATTTTATACCATATGAGCTATTCTAAATAATGAAACCCTAGGAGTTGTAACTTCCGTGTTACGCGTACAGGTCATATGCTTCCGGTAGTACGGGCCCAGATGACCTTCCACACCTACCCGTATTTGTTTAAGAAGATCATCACAACAACCCTAACAGTACACACTAGAATACACATACATCCCATTCTCACTTCCTAGAGAAATGCTAGACATTCCTCAACTGGTCGACTGCTTACACATAACCCATATATATAACTTCTAATAATTGTAAGAAAAATGCATCATAAGTACTACATACTCCCTAGGCTATCCTAGGATCCACACCTCACCCTACCATCAACTACCAAATGACCCCTATTGGTTCCAATTAACTACTGCATGAATATAATCACATGCAACATAACTTAAATAATCTTAGATTAAAAGATTCAACTGTATGTCGGTTGGACTCAGACAAGAGCTGCGCCATAGGACCAGATCCTTCACTCTATAATTATTTAACGCATGCGGCATGTGACTTAACGTATTCAATTTATAGTTAATTCACACCTGAAAGAGTCCTACAAAATTAACCAAGAAAACTCTATAGGAAATAAGGCATTATAAATCAGGCAATTCTATCATGTAATTCCTGAAGATCCCTATTATGTAACTAACATGTTGTTCTACCATATCATAATAAATAATAGGGTGGGTAACTTAGGGTACACTTTCTTGCTCTGGTTGATCGTACACATTGCATCCTCCCTTGGTTATTTTGAAAACAATTTTGAAAACCATTTAAAAAACTTTTGCAGCTAACTAGTTTGAGTTTGGATTCACACGAATGTTCATCCAATTCTCTAAAACCATGGCTCTGATATGAACTTGTAACACTCCAAAAATCAAAGAAATTTAAAATTTTAAAAATTAACAATTAATCAAAGTTTTTTATAAAAAGAGTCATTGTTTCAAAAGCATTATTTCAATCAAAGTTTTCCCACGACCCAGTGACATAAAATAGGAAGCAGTGCACGATCACGCCTTTGCTTTTTCCACGATCCTCATAAGTACCTAAGCAAACTATAAGCCAAATCTTAGTTAGTTTCCCCCAAATTATCAACACATCACATATCAAGAAAGCATACAAATGTGAGAAGACAACCTGAATACACCGCCTCGCAAGGCCTACAACCTTTCTGGACCGCTCTACGAGCCTTTGGCATGACTGGACCACCTCGCAGGGCCTACAACTTATCCAGACCGCTCTAAAGGCCGCCGGCCTGACTGGACCACCTCGCATGACCTACAGCCTATCTGGTCGTCCCTAGGTGTCTTGGCCTACAGCACAAAGAAGGACCGCCTCAGCCCAACACAATATGTCGACATATACAACAGATAAACATGAACATAGAGCCAACAATACAGATAATCATACCGATCCACTAAACAACTACATCTGGCATAACACTATTCTAACAAGGAAAAATAATCTGGTGGGCCGACTTTAGTGCCTTCGACCCAGAGGTACAGTGAGGAAACTCACCTCTCTGTCGGAATGCAAGCTGAATAAATCTATGCTCCAAAAATCGGCTTAACAATCACCTAACCAAAGCAAAGGACCTAATTTTAATTACCAGCTCAAAATACCCAAAATACCCTTATGTAAAGCTTGGTCAAAACTATGGTCAAAGTTTAAGGTCAACAAGTCAAATCGGTCAACTCTGCTGAGTACACGAGGTGTAATCAGCTTGTATGCTGGGCGTACACAGGCCTTGATCGGGATGGGGCGGTTGACGTCATATGTGCGATGTACGCGGAGTTACGCATGACGTATACCGATGCTTCTTTTCCACATTAAGGGCTTAATGCATTAAGCGCTTTCTTTTCAATTATAGAACCAAGGCCGAAATACCACTGAGAGTCATAAAGTCTCCAAATTTATGACTTTGCATGCCCATTAAGTGCTTAATACCAACAATCATAATTGATGGGTTTTATACAAACAATCATAAGTGTGCATGCAACCCTAGTTTGGATCTATGTTTTCACTATTAGATACACAACCTTATGAACACAAGAATAAAACCCTAATGTGCATTGCTATTTTCGAAATTAACATACAAGATTGGATTACATACCTCTTGTTGTTATATTGCAATAACAACTTAAATCTTCAAATCCCAAGTCTTGAAAGCAAGCACCACAAGTGTAGTGCCTCTAATGGCTCACAAACACCACAAGCAATTGGAGAGGCTTAAGATAGAGGAGGGAGGAGATGGAATTCGTCCTTGGGACCTCTTAGGAGCATGTACACGAATTCTAAAGGCCTAGGGGTGTTTATATAGGGTTTAGATTAGGGTTTCAGTCCTTATCCTTATCCAGTTGCTTGCCCACCAAGCAACCACAAGATAAGCCTTGAAAAACCCTTATCTACTTATACTTGGAAGATTTTAAGGATATCCTTATCCTTGAATTCGTCCATCCTTTAACAAGGATAAATATTGCCCTATCTTGCAACTATCTTATAATTACAATTCAACCCCTCTAGTTTAATTAATTACACTTGATCACAAAATTAATTCCTAATTAATTATTGACCAATATTAATTAAACAAATATGATTTTTCCTTTAATATATTATTCTTATAACATATTAATAAATCACAATAACCTCTCTCTCTATTTAATTTCTCCAGTCAAGTTGCTTTGGTGAAGGCAACCCAAAAGGACCATGCACAATCGGGTCAAGTACTTACCAAATATGGTTATAGGCTTAGACGCTAATCCAACAGTCTCCCACTTGGATAAGTCTAGTAACCACAAATGTAACGTGCAACCCGATTAGCAATCGTAGCTCTCAAAGACGCTGTCAAACTCTGATCTTTTCAGTAACCTGTCCTCTAGATAAGGGATCGTACAGTCCTCTGTTAGATATCATGCTGACAATTCTATGGAATGATTAGTCAAGCATTTAGGTTTCTCGATCTCCGATTTATTTGACATAGAACTTAATCGAACACATCAATTTAGTTCTGACCGGGCCCGACACATAAGTCAAATCAAATCATCGAGCGGCCGAGATATCTCTTCTACCCTCTTAGGATAAAATTTACAGATAAACTTCGACTTATATGCATTTACTTATTCAATAACCAACTATACACAACAATGCGTTTTATAACATTGAGTTACCAATGCGTTTTCGCATTATCAATGTACAATCAATTAGCAAATAATAAACCATATATCTAGGTTTTAATACTATATGATATTATCGTCTTGCGATCACCTCTTATATATCATATTCCATACGGTGATTCCAGCAAGCGCGGGTTTATTCCAATGCTCAAAACCAGTTCATAAGCACTCATGAACGTCGCAGCAACCCTTTGCTATGTCTAATACCATTTAGACAATCTACGCACCAATTGATGACAATCTTCATTCATATCTACTTCCAACACATGAACGATTGTGGACAATTTGAATAATTCGATTTTTCCTAATAAACTCAATTATTCTGGAAGTCAAAACATGCAAAAATTGAAACAATAGTTAAACAATTAACATATGACAGTAGCTTTACTTATAAATAAAACTCCTTTATTTAATCATCAATTGTCAATTACATTTATCTATTACACGTTTCTAAAACTATCTAATCTATGCGAATACCATCCTTCAGCCCAATACTCCTAGCATGCTGCAATTGCTTAACCCTACTCAGTCCCTTCGTAAGCGGATCTGCTGGGTTATCTTCTGATGATATCCTCTTCACTACGAGTTGTCCTTCTTCTACACGATGTCTGATGAAGTGATATTTTCTGTCGATATGTCGAGATCTACCATGACCCCTCGGTTCCTTGGTCAAGGCAACCGCTCCTTCATTATCACAGAAAATCTCCATGGGCTCCTTTATGGTGGGTACAACTCCAAGGTCACCAATGAAGTTCTTCAGCCATATTTCCTCCTTCGACGTTTTGCTCGCTGCTATGTACTCGGATTCGCACGTTGAATCAACTACTGTTTCCTGTTTGGAACTCTTCCAAGTCACTGCTCCTCCATTTAGGGTAAAGACCCAACCCGATTGCGAACGATAGTTGTCCCTATCGGTTTGGAAGCTGGTGTCACTGTACCCTCGCACCTTCAAGTCATCACTCCCTCCAAGGACTAAAACCCATTCCTTCGTCCTCCGAAGGTACTTAAGGATATTCTTCACAACAATCCAATGTGCTCTGCCACGGTTCCCTTGATATCTACTAACCATGCTCAAGGCAAAGGCTACATCAGGGCGAGTACAAGTCATAGCGTACATGATTGAGCCAACTGCGGAAGCGTATGGAACTCGGCTCATTTCAGCTATCTCAGCTTCGGTACTCGGAGTTTGAGTCTTACTCAATTTGGCATTGCTTTGTATCGGTAATTCTCCCTTCTTCGAGTTTTCCATACTAAAACATTTTAGTACTTTCTCTAAGTAAGTGTTCTGACTAAGTCCAATTAGTCTCTTACTTCTTTCTCTTACTATCCTTATTCCCAAAATGTAAGAAGCTTCTCCGAGGTCCTTCATAGCGAAGCACTTCCCGAGCCAGGACTTAACTTCCTGCAAAGTCGGGATGTCGTTTCCTATGAGTAATATGTCATCGACATATAAAACTAGAAAGCTTACTATACTCCCACTGGCTTTGACATATACACACGACTCATTTTCGCTTCGTACAAATCCAAACTCTTTGACTTTCTCATCGAAGCAGAGATTCGATCTGCGAGATGCTTGCTTAAGTCCATAAATGGACTTCTCAAGCTTACACACTCTATTTGGATGCTTCGGATCCACAAACCCTTCTGGTTGAGCCATGTAAACATCCTCAGCCAACTTTCCATTAAGGAAAGCGGTCTTGACATCCATTTGCCAAATCTCATAATCATGAAATGCGTCAATAGCTAGCATCACTCTAATAGATTTTTATCTTCGCAACTGGTGAGAAGGTATCTTCATAGTCAACTCCGGGAGTTTGAGTAAAGCCCTTTGCAACCAATCACGCTTTATATGTGTGTACCTCCTGAAGGTTGCTAGCAAGGTGAGAATCCCAGATCCAAACATCTTTTAAGCTCCAATGTCCTTCTACCACCTTCTTATTCTTCAAGAACACCACCAAAAAACACAAGTGAGCTCAAGGTGAACTCTTCACACTTAGGATTAGGTAGGGGGGACAATTTTTAGGTGGACGCTGATGAGTTTGAATGTCTTGGGGATCTAAAGGGAAGTATACAGGGTGCAAACCCTCAAAACTAGTGTTTTGGTCTGAACAACGTACATACGTCGTACTTGCTGAGTACGCCCTACGTATGTGTGCGAGTCCCGCTTTTCTAATGCATGAGTATGCCATGCGTACACCTTAAATATGCACTACATATAGACCAAAATGGAAAGAATTAAAAAGTTTTAAGGTTAGAATTAAACCTTCTTGGAACGGGTGTTACACATCAGACATGTTGCAAACCTGACCTTGGCCTCCGTCAGAAAAAAGTTGGCAAGAAAGGCACTCTCCACGTCAGCGATCCAATGCATAGTAACGATAAGCTCCCTTACCCCCCATGGACCGAGAAGCCCCATAAGCATTAAACTCCTTGAAGGTGACTTCTCGAGCCCATGTCTAGCTAGCCTTCAATTCAGCCCGCAAAAACCTAAAGCGCTCGTCCATCCCTGAAATCAACTCATCCATGACTATGCTAATCATACCAGTCGAATCCTCCAATAGGAACCTCCAAACCTCTATAGCGACAATGTCGCGTACAACCCTCTCACTTAGGCCTGAACCTCAATCACGAGTGGTCATCATACTTAATTATAAAAGCAACATGAAAAAATCAAAATCAATGTACAATGCTAACCCTCACGATGTATACCCACCTATAAGTTCCTTGGTATTCTTGTAACACTTCCTTGACCCAATTTTAGATCCTATGCTTTTAGTAGTAGCAACCCATACTACCTCCCACAGCTATCCATACTCGCTCCAAGGATTGTTACAAGCCTCCAAGTAATTCCACATCACTTAACTAAACTCCTTTCAAACAAACATATGTCTAGTCATATGCATAATATTACACCTCTTAGACTCTCTCTAGGATTCTTCCCTAAAACCACAACCAGGAAAAGAACATGTAACAAGGCCAGATCAGAAATTTTAAGGCTCTCGGACTCTAATCATGTACAACCCTGAAAGCATTCAATTAGTAATTCACTACTATCAGACAAGGATGCCAAAACACACGCGAGAAAATATAAATTAAATATAAAATATGAATTTTATGATAAAGGATGAATGACGTGATAAAAGGTTGATAATATTATAAAAGGATTATTACACAACATGAGGATTAATATGTATATATGTGGTAGTTACGCAATTGATTGATTATGATTCGGTCGTTGCTTTGTGATATTTGTATATCATTTTATACATTTTCATAATTTGAACGATTAACCTATTTGGGAACTGGATGTTTTCTGTTTGACTATGTGCAAATCTTATTAACTCACTCAACATAGGCTAACACTCGCTTCTTTTACTTTTGTGCCATATGAGCGGTACATGTAGCATAGGAACATGGCTTGGTGAGATTCGGTCACTTATTTGGATAATTTTTTATTCGCATAGACGATACCATTTGTAAAATATTTTGGTTGTTACTTATGTTTACATTTCATTTAAGCTTAACTTAAACAGTTCTACTATTTTGGTGGTTTTTAAAAAGAACGTAATGTAGTGATTGGTTTTGGGAAACCTTTAAAATAATTAAACTAAGCCTTCCATTGCAATTTTTTTTGTTAA
The DNA here is from genome assembly GCF_051521515.1 of Lactuca serriola. Lineage (NCBI taxonomy): Eukaryota > Viridiplantae > Streptophyta > Magnoliopsida > Asterales > Asteraceae > Lactuca > Lactuca serriola. Next base: position 140,226,356 of record NC_136413.1, read on the forward strand.
AAATGTGTTAAATAATTGAATTTGTTTATGGTAAATATCTCAAAGTTATAGTATGACCATTCACATCATAAAAAAATTCAATTTACTAAATTATACAACATTAGATGTGAATATAACAAATATATTGTCTTCATCAGTTATGCCTCTTCTTTTTGGCAAACCAACTCTCTACTTCTTTAGTTGTCTTTATTATGTTAAAAATCGTGACACAAAAACGTTGATTGAAATGTTAGATATATTAGCATGATATATAATGAAAACATTTAAATCAAGAAAAAAATTATCAATACTCTAGCATATAATCACACACACACACACACACACACACACACACACACACATATATATATATATATATATATATATATATATATATATATATATATATATATATATATATATATATATATATAGAGAGAGAGAGAGAGAGAGAAACTAAAAAAATGGTCCTTATGATATGTATTTTTTTGGGAAAAATGTTCAGACCACTAAACTTTGCTATTGGTGATCCTTTTAGTAAGTTTGTTTGTGGTTTTTTTTCTTTGTACAAACTAAAATGACTATTATATCTATAGTATATTTATTTTTGTTTTTTAAGGATTTTTGTAATATATTTTATAATATATAATAAATAATAAAAAGAATGAGGCCATCTCTCTCTCTCTCTCTCTCTCTCTCTCTCTGAAACACTTTCGTCATCATCATTTCCACACAACCAAATTCACCATCTTAGACACCCATTTCCAAGAGCTCTTCAACAAATTAACTTGGTTTTGAAAATGATACAAAATTGATCCATGGTCGAAACCCAAAAAAATCAAACCCATAAACCTTATCTTTAAAACCCAAAAAAACAAATTCGAAACACAATTGAACCACCACCATCACCATCGACACATATGTTGAACCAAATCTCGACTTGTTTTTTCTTCATATTATTCACTATTGAATGTGAGTGTATGTGTTTTAATTTTTGATTGTGTGTGTATTGAACCTAGATCTCGATGCTTCGATTATCGTGCAGGTTCTGTAGGTGCCACCTCCGATGTTGGTGGTGGTTGTGAATCAGATGTTGGGGTAGCATGTAACGCTCGTAGATTCGGGCTAGTCAATTTAGAGATAATAGGGGTCGAAAATGACTTTTCTACAAAAATATTATTTAGAATAAATAATCTTAACCAAATTGTATAATGTGTCTCAAGGGTTCCGTACATATAAAGAACGCCGAAATCTGAGTTATAACAAAGAAGTTATGGTCCGTCGAAGATTTACGGCAAAACCAGCACAACGTTGGGAGACGTAAATAGTGAATTTACGATGGATGACTTTTTAGCCTTAGTGATTTAAACCAAAGTTGTATTATACATTAAACCGAGAACATCCATAAAAAGAACGCCAAAATCTGACTTCGTATGAGGAAGTTATGATTTTTCTAAGATTCGGCTTAGCAGTGTACAGTCCGAAACTCGAATTTTAGTTTGAGCAGTTTTTGGCTTATGCAACCTTAATGAGAGTTGAAGATATCATTAATAGGAACTCAACTGTAAGAACATAGACGAAAACGGAGTCCGTATGTAGAAGTTATGAATTTTACGCGGACATTTAACAGTATAATCGCCTCCTACTGTTAAATTTAAGATCGGTGGAGAATTACCTGACGGAGTCTAAATGAGACTTGTAGATCTTATTTTTACCTACGCGTGGATATAAAGAACGTCGAAAACGAAGTTCGTATGCGAAAGTTATGAATTTTTGAAAATCGGCTGATTTCCACCCTGTGTGCGATGCTACGTGTCAGCACCAGGTGAAAACTTCGAGCCTACGCAACACCACAACGTGGTGACGCTCCAGGAGCACTATAAATAGAGGTGCTGGGGAAGCCTTCAAGCTCACACCTTCACCCCTTCTTTCTCTCTCTAGAAACTCTCTCTAAACCTCCCAAAACCCCCCAAAAAGCCTACGGAACCCCCTAGCACGAGGCGGAAGCCCCGGAGCGCCCGACGGCTCCGAAAAGAAGAGATTTGGGCTTGGAAACACTGCTCCAGCGAAGCCCAATTTTCAATAAAACCCGCTGTAAGTGAGCTATGCCTGCCATATCTTTAGCATAGCTTATGTTTCAATATAGTAATGTTATTAGGACCTTATAAGGAGTATTTGGGCTATTATTATGAGTTATATAAGTATTGTTTAACGCTTATATAATAGTAATAATAGCTAGACTATTAATTAGTCTCTTCAAACGTTAGACTAAACTCTAGTAGTAATGATACTAGGTTTCGTCAAGGGATAATTGTTTTAAGAGAAACGAAGTGTTGTCCGAGTGCCGACTCACCACCTTACCAGGTGAGTGCATAGTTACTTTCATCTTACACATAGATATGAAGTATTTAATATAAATTATGTTCTATGTGTGCATATTTTCTGAATAGTTGTTGTCTATGCTGGGTGAGAGATTTTTATACATGTTTTAAATGTTTTAAAGTGTATACGTATTTTTATATCTACAAAATATGTTGGGTAAAACATGGGTAGATGAAGGACGAGGGGTGAAAGCTGAAATAGAGGAATATTAGTGGTATGGACCTAGTGCCCTATAGGTGAACATTGGCAACAATGGACCTAGTACCCTATAGATGAGAACTGGTAGCTGCGCCACAACCTGTAGATGTTGTTGATCTACGATAAACATCCTAGCAGCTGCGCTCTAAGGATAATATCAGCAGTTGCGCCTAATAGAGAACATTACAACCTTGACAGTAGCGTCTAAAGAACAATACCGGCAGAAGCGCCTCATATAGAATGTCACAACTATGGCAGCTGCGCCTAAGTGATAGAACTAGCAGCTGTGCTTGACAGCTGTGTTATTGACAACTATGGACTTTGTACCTATTCCTTAGGAAAATCCTTAGGAATGAATGAACGAGAAATAGCTGATCCTTAGGGTAAATCCTTAAGAAGATAATGGGAATGGGTAATTGGGTTGATTGTTTGATGTTTAAATATAATAATTATATTATTGTGGGTTGAAAACCCTATGTACTCACCAGGTTTCCCAACCTGACCCACTCAGTTTATTTATATCACAGGTGTCGATATCAAGTTACATTACACTGAGAGATTTTAAAGAGATGTAGATCACTACTATAAATGAATGTAAGTTCCGTTTATGCTTATGTTTCTGTATTGACGATGACATCCCAAAATTTTTAAAAGTGAATAAAAAATACATTTCTTTTGAAATGATTTGATAACGCAATTATCATGTTTTTCTGGGAACAAATTCCGCAACATTTTTATTAAAAGAGGTACTCTGATTTTTATAAAGCATAAACAAAATCGGTCTTTTCTAGCCGTGAAAATGGGGATGTCACAGTTGGTATCAGAACATTAGTTTAAGCGAACTAGGAATATGGATTTATTTCTAGATTTAAACTTAAAATGCTAAGCGATGATTGTGAGGTGTGAGCACTAGCTTATTTTTGGAATCGTGCCTAAAATGCTTTTATATGGTAAATGCTTATGCCTGATATGTTGTTATTTGTTCGGATCTATGGTCTATTGCTGACCAGATCTGGAAACCTTATGTGTTTAGGATTCTAAGCGTTTAACTACGATATTAGAACTATCATATAAACGTTTCGGAGTGATAAGGATGATTTAAAGCTCAATCCTAAATAAAGATCTAGATTCACCTTATTCGGTGTATAGATCAAGATGACAAGGACCCGTAGCAGAAACGTGAATGCAAATGGGAACCGAGATCAACCCCCGGTGATACAGCAAATACCAATCGTAGTAGAAGTTGCACCAGAGCCAATCACCATGGCTGGAGTACAAGTCATGATGCGAGCTATGTTAGCTGAACAAAGGGAAGAAATGAGGCAGATGTTGCATGAAAATAGGGAAGAACCTACAATGCCAGTGGAACAACCCGAATTGAACGATGGGCAATCAGAAGGAGGGAACTACAGTGGGACCGTTGGTCAAGGCAACCCACCAGTAGTTCGACAAAACAACTAGGATGATGAAGTCAAGAGGAATGGATGCAAGTACAAAGGATTTTCTGACTTGCAAGCCATCGACTTTAACTGGAAAGGAAGATCCGATCGGGGTCATGGATTGGATCTCGGAGATGGAGTTAGCTTTCATGACTTGTGGTTGCAGAGGCAAACTACAAACCACGTTTGCGGTACGCCAGTTCAGAGGAGGCGCGGTTCGTTGGTGGAACACTCCGGGGAAGACTCTAATCCCCAATGAGCCCCTGCAAGTGACGTGGGCAGAGTTTTTGGTGCAGTTCAAACGTAAGTACTGCTCAGCCCAAAATCTGCTCGAGTTAGAAAACCAATTCCTTACCTTGAAGAAAGGAAGCATGTCTATTGATGAATACACGAACAACTTCTCAGAAAAGATGGAGTTCTCCTTGCATCTTGTTCCGGATGAGCTGACGAAAATCGACAAGTACGCAAAAGGACTTCCATGGGAGTACGCGGTGCCAGTGCGTCGGGCACCTACTCTGGAAGTAGCTATCTGGGCTGCCAAATCTGTGGAGGATATGATTAAGGGAAGAGCTTCCAGCAAGGTTGAGGTTGGCGAAAAGAGGAAATTCGAAGGATCGGCAAGGCCCGTTGAGAAGAGAAATTCCAATACGAGGAAGTTTAGAGGAGGGGGAAGTGAAGAAAGATGGTGCGAAAAGTGCGAAAAGTGCAAAAAGAAACACACTGGAAAATGCAGTGAGGAGGTGACTTGTTTCAAGTATGGGAAGCATGGGCACTATGCCAACGAGTGTACATTCAACAAAAGGGTGTGTTACGGATGTAACGAGGAAGGGCACTTCAAGAAAGACTTCCCAAAGAGAGAGGAGGCTACAAAGCCAAATGTGCCGCCAAAGCCAAAGGCGAGAACATTTCAAATGATCCTTGGCGAAGCAGATGTCAATGCGAGGATTCAGGAGTGAAGGCTTAACATCCAAAGATCGAGTTATGAAGTAGTCGTGTAGATAGTACCTCATGATGTAGCCTGTTAGAGGGCATAGTCTAGGGTGAACTTGAACACCTATGTAATCATTTCAAGGAATAATATAAAACCCTCGTTTTGTTATCTGGTTTGTTAAGCTATTATGTGATTATTCTTATATGGTGACTTGGAAAATTGCAAGACAATACTTGGGACGAGTATGAGTAGGTGTGAATGGTGGTAGAGGCCTATACTACCGGAATCACAGGACTCACACTTGGATTAGGGAAAGTCACAAGGTTACCAAGGAGCTAGTAATTGATTCCGTTTTATTCAAGTATGTCGTTACCATCATTTCGGTAATGACTAAGAAGATGATTGTTATTCCGACCCTAGTGGTCATATCAAATCGAGTCCGACTGAAATGAATATGCTACGTGGTTCAGAGAACCAAGTTTGATGTAACATCTGACTTAAGCCGAAAGATTGAAATAAAAGATAATCGAAGCAACCAATAGGAGTATCGCGAATCACCGTTAAAGTAAGAACCTTGTAGCTAGAAATGCTACATATTGAAATGTGATTGTATCACATTAGAATATGAAGGAAGGTATATTATGTTCTGGAATTTGACTCAAAGAGACCTGAGTCTGAGCGTTGCAACATATGATGAGAGGTCATTAGAATATAACACATCGGTCCGTGATAGTAATAAAATAACTTATGTTAAGTTCGTATCCGGTGAGGATCAAGATTGTGACTTGAAGGTCATAATTTAGAGTCTAACGTGAGATAAGGAGCAAGTGCAAGATCGAACACCGCTTGCAGTCAGGAAGTCTTAGAGTTAGATACTCGTTCGAAGAAACATCAAAGTTACGGTTATTACTTAGGATGAAGAAGTAACGTATGGATTCATCATGTGAGCCCTGTTTCGTTGATGATTCCGATACGTAATCATTCTAAGGGGGAGATAATTGTAACGCCTGTAGATTCGGGCTAGTCAATTTAGAGATAATAGGGGTCAAAAATGACTTTTCGACAAAAGATTATTTAGAATAAATAATCTTAACCAAGTTGTATAATGTGTCTCAAGGGTTCCGTACATATAAAGAACGCCGAAATCTGAGTTATAACAAAGAAGTTATGGCTCGTCGAAGTTTTACGGCAAAACCAGCACAACGTTGGGAGACGTAAATAGTGAATTTATGATGGAGGACTTTTTAGCCTTAGTGATTTAAACCAAAGTTGTAGTATACATTAAACCGATAACATCCATAACAAGAACGCCCAAATCTGACTTCGTATGAGGAAGTTATGATTTTTCTAAGATTCGGCTTAGCAGTGTACAGTCCGAAACTCGAATTTTAGTTTGAGCGGTTTTTGGCTTATGCAACCTTAATGAGAGTTGAAGATAACATTAATAGGAACTCAACAGTAAGAACATAGACGAAAACGGAGTCCGTATGTAGAAGTTATGAATTTTACGCGGACATTTAACAGTATAATCTCCTCCTACTGTTAAATTTAAGATCGGTGAAGACTTAGCCGACGGAGTCTAAATGAGAGTTGTAGATCTTATTTTTAACTACGCGTGGATATAAAGAACGTTGAAAACGGAGTTCGTATGCGAAATTTATGAATTTTTGAAAATCGGCTGATTTCCACCCTGTGTGCGATGCTACGTGTCAGCACCAGGTGAAAACTTCGAGCCTACGCAACACCACAACGTGGTGAGGGCCACCATGACATGGTGATGCTCCAGGAGCACTATAAATAGAGGTTCTGGGGAAGCCTTCAAGCTCACACTTTCACCCCTTCTTTTTCTCTCTAGAAACTCTCTCTAAACCTCCCAAAACCCCCCCAAAAAGTCGAGGGAACCCCCTAGCACGAGGCGGAAGCCCCGGAGCGCCCGGCGGCTCCGAAAAGAAGAGATTTCGGCTTGGAAACACTGCTCCAGCGAAGCCCGGTTTTCAATAAAACCCGTTGTAAGTGAGCTATGCCTACCATATCTTTAGCATAGCTTATGTTTCAATATAGTAATGTTATTAGGACCTTATAAGGAGTATTTGGGCTATTATTATGGGTTATATAAGTATTGTTTAACGCTTATATAATAGTAATAATAGCTAGACTATTAATTTGTCTCGTCAAACGTTAGACTAAACTCTAGTGGTAATGATACTAGGTTTTTGTCAAGGGAAAATTGTTTTAAGAGAAACAAAGTGTTGTCCGAGTGCCGACTCACCACCTTACCAGGTGAGTGCATAGTTACTTTCATCTTACACATAGATATGAAATATTTAATATAAATTATGTGCTATATGTGCATATTGTCTGAATACTTGTTGTCTATGATGGATGAGAGATTTTTATACATGTTTTAAATGTTTTAAACTGTATACATGTTTTTATATCTACAAAATATGTTGGGTAAAACATTGGTAGATGAAGGACGAGGGGTAAAAGCTGAAATAGAGGAATATTAGTGGTATGGACCTAGTGCCCTATAGGTGAACATTGGCAGCAATGGACCTAGTACCCTATAGATGAGCACTGGCAGCTACGCCACAACCTGTAGATGTTGTTGATCTACGATAAGCATCCTAATAGCTGCGCTCTAAGGATAATATCACCAGCTGCACCTAATAGAGAACATTATAACCTTGACAGTAGCGTCTAAAGGACAATACCGGCAGAAGCGCCTCATATAGAATGTCACAACTATGGCAGCTGCGCCTAAGTGATAGAACTAGCAGTTGTGCTTGACAGCTGTGTCATTGACAACGATGGACTTCGTACCTATTCCTTAGGAAAATCCTTAGGAATGAATGAACGAGAAATAGCTGATCCTTAGGGTAAATCTTTAAGAGGATAATGGGAATGGGTAATTGGGTTGATTTTTTGATGTTTAAATATAATAATTATATTATTGTGGGTTGAAAACCCTATGTATTCACCAGGTTTCCCAACCTGACCCACTCAGTTTATTTATATCACAGGTGTCGATATGAAGTTACATTACACTGAGAGATTTAAAAGAGATGTAGATCACTAGTGTAAATGAATGTAAGTTCTGTTTATGCTTATGTTTCTATATTGACGATGACATCCTAAAATTTTTAAAAGTGAATAAAAAATACATTTATTTAGAAATGCTTTGATAACGCAATTATCATGTTTTTCTAGGAAATAATTCTGCAACATTTTTATTAAAATAGGTACTCTGATTTTTATAAAGCATAACCAAAATCGGTCTTTTCTAGCCGTGAAAAGGGGGATGTCACATAGCATCAACTTCCGATTTAGCTTCTTACATTGAATTTAGCTCAACCTTCACCATATCAAATGGAGGAGGAGATGGTGGTGCCAGCAACAGAGAATCATTATCATCAAAGTAAAATTTCAAGCTAATCTCGCCTTGAATTTAGCTAAACAAGTGTTTTTCTCCAAAGGATAATAAATCAAAGCCTCCTCCCCTTTCTTTAGAAACTGCTATGAATTCAAGCGGACTCTACCAAGAAAATTATGTCGGGTCATTATCTCAAGAGTGTTTTCATGAATAACATCAACTTCAAGCATATCACCGAACATATTTGTCGGTTTTCCGACATTAAAATCCAAAACCTCATTCCAAACTGGGTTAAAATCCCTAGCCACCACAAGGATCTTCCATCATTGGCCATTGAAATCAAAAAAATAAAACGTAGGTACTTGACATTCAATGGCTGTCTTTTGGAAGATGATTATGGACATCAATGAGATTCCAAACGGACGTAATTAATGATGAAATTCGAAGAATCATATCGTTTTTGCAAATGAATTTGTCAAAATCACATTTTAGGTGAAATAGTTAAAGAAAATAGATGTGGGTTTTGCTTAAGGAGAAAGAAAGGGCCCCTTCTTTTCTTGTTTAAGGTGAAATAGTTAGGGAAATAGTTAGAGAAAATAGATTTGGGTTTGGCTTAAGGTGAAATAGTTAGGGATAGGTAGGCCCCTTCTTTTCTTGATTATTAAATATTAAATCTTTTGAAAATATTAAAAAAAAATCTGTAAAATAGCAAAGTAAATATATTAAGGGTATAATAGTATTTTTAATTTGGACATGGACCAAAACCACAAGAAAACTTACGGAAAAGGACCACCACTCCAACAATTTAGTGATGTGAACCTTTTTTGTGAAAAAAATACATACCACGGGGACCAATTTTGCAGTTTAGGGCTACAAACAAACAAGGATTTTTTATGTTTTTTTTCATTTAAGTTGGTCGAATAAACGACCGAACACGAACGGATAAACAAACAAGTTTCCTTGCTAATGCTCGTTCGTTTAACAAATTACATTTTTTCATGTTCATTCGTTAGTGTTTGTAAAAATTCTAAACAAACATAATCAAATGATCATAAATCAACAAAGATAACTAAACGTATAACATAGTAACGTAATCACACAAAATTAATTATATACGAACCTAAAAGGAACTTAAATGAACATACATAAATGAACATAAACGAACATTATTGAATAAACAAGACCATTGTTCATGTCCATTCATTTATTAAATAAACGAACATAAAGAAACTTCCCGCCGAACGATTCACAAACAAATCGATGATCGTTTGGTTAGTTTACAGCCACACACACACACACACACAAATATATATATATATATATATATATATATATATATATATATATATATATTAGATTACATATAACTGTAGAATATACTTACATGCATATTGTAACACCCATTTTCCCAATTCGATCAATTAAAGACTTAAGGATTTTAAAGAAGAGGTTTTGGGGAAAAACCTTATGCCACAGCGTGGAAGGTTGCAGGCCACAATGTGGCCATGTCACTTAAATAAGAATCGCGTCTAACTGGTGACCACGACGTGTTGAATAAGTGACCTCGATATGGTGGTCACTATAGCCCAAGCCCATGAATTTTAGGTTTCTTTCATACTTAAAGGCCTTAAGTCAAGGTCTAGTTCATTCTATTCAGCCTCCATCCTTCCAATTCGAAACCCTAGCCTCCATTCATGGTTGTGAGCTTGTTTTCTTAGTTTTGAGTTTGTTCCTTGATTTTATGAAGCTTGAGGAAGAAGTTGTTGGATTATGTATCTAAGCCAATAACTAAATTAGTATAATCTTGAAAAATTAGCAAAATCCTTTTGGGTTGCCCTCAAACCTAGTAATTGACTGGAATGCTTTTCGGAGAGGAAGATTGATTTATTAATTTATTATATGATTAACAAAATTAATTAGAAATCAAAATAATTGATTTATTAATATATTTTGAGAATAATATTTTAATTAGAAATAGTATTGTTTAATTAAAAAATTAATCAGAAAATAATTAGAATTATTTTTCGGATTAATTGGATTACTTAAAAGTAGAAGGACTAAAGGTGACAATGTTCAAAAGTGGAACATTAACCAATTCTAGAACCTCCCATAAGGGGTACGGTTTGTAGAAGAGGTTATGGAGACATTCTTGGGCTCTAAGGAAGCTTAGAATGCCTTAGGGAGGAAGTAATAGGATTAGAGTTATCTAAAAGGAACCTGCCTTATCCACCACCTTCCTAACACCTATATAAACCCTCTAAGGGTTTATATTTTTTGGCACTCATATTTCTAAGAGAGAAATCCAAAAAATTTCCTTCTCCTCCTCTCTCCTCTTTAGCTTCCAATTATTAGGGTTTAGGTGTGAACCATCAGAGGTACGAGATTTCTAGTGTTTGCTTTCTGGAGCTTGTTTATGAAGGATTTCATTGATTTGTTTACTAGAACAAATCAAAAGGTACGTAACCTTAATTTTTGTAATTTTGACTATATTAGGAAGTTATTAGGGTTATAGTTATTTTGTTGTTCATGGCATGTTACATTCAAAGTGTTAAAGACATAGATCCTTCAGGTTGCATGTGCCCTTAAATGTTAAGTGAAAGTCCGCAAGCACATGGTTACTGTAATCTATAAAAACCATCAGAAGTGACACTAAATTGGTGCAAGGAAGCAAGGAGCTAGCTTAGATCCATTATGTACTTTGGTATTAGAGACATTTGAGGTATAAGTTCATACCTTGATCCTTGTTTTTCTAAATCTGAGTTTATGCTCGTTGCCATGGGTTTTGGTCCCTTTTATGGATGCTCTTGGAGTTGAGGAGCTCCAGAGCTTGTTATGGCCTTTGTATGGTCATTAGACTTTTTTTAAGTGAGAAATGTTTGGGTGTTCTTGATCCCATGCAGAAAGACTTAGCCTTTAGAGAGCTTTTTGGAATTAGGGTTCAAGATCTTGCATTGTGGTGATGACATATTTGATAAAGTTGGAAACATTATCCATTGAGTCACTGAGAAGAACCAAATCTAAAGTTATGGGCCTTGATATGTAAGGATTAAGCTCTTAATGAAGAAAGGACTTTCTGACCAAAACCACCACATGGACAAGGAAGGCCTATGGCATGGTGGAACGTTTCAAACCGTCTATTTTGTCATAAATTGGCTACGACGCGGCCAAGGTCTCGTTACAGTGTGGTAGCCATTGACCTAGTTGACTGTTGACATTCATTGATCGTTGACTGTTGACTGTTGACCAGTTTGACCTTGGGTAAAACATGAAGGATTTGGGTTTGTGGATTGAGGTTTGATCTTTAATTAGTGATATTCAGTTCGAGGGTCTTGTTCAGTATGAGGAGTTGATAGTGTAGATGTGTTTCTCCGGTTCTACGATCTAAGTGAGTCTTCTTACTATGCCACGTATGGCATTGTATATCCTTTATATGTTAGGATAGTGATACTGTTAGAGTACATGTATTCTAGTCGACTAGGATAAATCCTAGGTATTTATGCATAGCTTAGGGAACTTGGTGTCATAGTATGCTAGACTGGTAGAGTCTTGCATGTTGATTGTATATAAATTGTTAGGTGTCATGATTAGTTTGGGTAATGATAGTATTGGTTAATAGTTGAGTGGATACCCTATGGGTTGTATGTAGTTTAAGTTAGATAGCCTAAGAACTCTTATTCTAAAGACTTATTGCATGGTTCTTGTTTGATTTATTGCTTTCTTGTAGGATCATCTGGCCGACTGTCTATCTGACTCCTGATTACATATGACTATGTATTCATGAGGCAGTTATTAGTATTAGCACTAACCCCAATTTCAATGTTGACATCAGCTGCATGAAATACCAGGATGTATCCCATGAGAATTATATGAAAGACCATGATGTAACTCCTGGAAATTGTATGAAATACAACGATGTAGCCCCTAGCAATTTGTATAGTGGAAAGAGTGCTAGTGCTTGGTACGTATTATTAATATGTGTGTTGTATACATATCGAAAAGAGAGTTGGTATCTCAATGCTAGAGTCGGGAATTTGTTTGTATGTATTTTATGTATGGTGGAATATGTGGCATACCAGGGAACTTACTAAGCTTTATGCTTACAGTTGTGGATTAAATTGTTTGTAGGTTGTTCGTGAGAAGAGCTAGGCGGGACTATACACTTGCATCAAAGATGTTGGTATTTGCTGTTTTGCAATTTAACTCTGTGAATTTTATGGTTTTCTAACAAATGAATGTTAATTAATGATTTAAGTGAATGGATTTTTCTTGGTTAACCTATTTTAAATGAAAAAACTCTCTTGTAATTTTTAGGACGTTACAAGTTGGTATCAGACCCTTAGTTTGAGGGATTTAAGCGCGCCTTACGGTGTGTTTGAACTCAAAATAAGGACTAAGAGATTTTCTAATCTATGTTTCTGAAAGAGAGTGTTTTATTCAACAAATTTTAAAAAATAGTTTGATCAGAAACATGAGCTCGGTATTTTGCCATGTTCTTGTTTGATTATTGAATTGAGATTGTGAACATGGTTTCCTAATCTAACTTCAAATTATAAAAGAAGGATGTGATGAGTATAGTCATTTGTAGCTCAAGAAGTAAGTGATTCCCAATATACCTATATGGTTATGTATTTGTGTTATAGATTATTATGTATTTTATATTGTAGGATAAGGACCCGTTCAGGAATTACATGATTTGTATATATGTCTCATATGCCTCACGTGTGTTTTGGCATCCTTGTCTGATAGTAGTGAATTACTAATCAAATGCTTTAAGGGTTGTACATGATTAGAGTCTAAGAGTCTTAAAGTTTCTGATCTGGCCTTATTACATGTTCTTTTCCTGGTTGTGGTTTTAGGGAAGAATCCTAGAAAGAGTCTAAGTGGTGTAATATTATACATATGGCTAGACATTTTATTACCTCATTTATCTTTTATCACATCATCCATCTTCATATATAATTTATCTTTTATCATATCATTCATCTTAATTCATCTTTGGTAGGCAAGAGTCTCTTAGTGCTTTCTAACCCAATGAAACTATCCCATTTACTACCATCGTGCTTGATCTGTCAAATACTCTAAGTAGCTTATGACTTCCACTTGAAACGCGAAGCCTAAATCTCCATTTTGCTACTATGAATTTGTGAAATACAAGTATTCTACAGCAAGTTCATGGTTTGGTACCAACATTTTCGACACATCCATAATACCTCCCAATCGTGCTTGATCTGGCAAATACTCGTAGTGTACTAGTACCATGTGTCACTAGATGTTCAAGATAAACTAGGCAAAATGCATCCTTAATGGCGTAAGCTCTTTCTTATTAGGTCCTCTTTCAACCTAATAGGCCTTGGAATAAATCATATAACGTTTAAGGCAATATACGATTTACCACCCAAATCCACTAAGGATAACCCCGAAATATCAATCATACATCATGTAAAAGATATGATCTTAACCAAAGGGTAGTATAAAATATACTAAATTCAAATTTTTTTTATCTTAACATAATCAATTAGTCATATTTTTAGTAAAAGTATGCTAACATACCATATACATCCTTTTCAACATAACTGAACCAATATAACAACTAAGTCCCAAAGTATGGAAATGAGGATACAAAGCATCTCAATCAACACATCATGTATAAGCACAAACAATGAAAAGTTTTATCCTAATACGAATAAAAAAATCGTATATGAAGTGTAGTTTCCGACTATTCATTTTTAGTGAGTAAAACTACTGACTCATCTTTTGCCTTGAAAATCCTTTATTCAACTTCAAGTCTTGTACTCACTTGAACTTTCAAGGCCTCACTTATTAGTCAAATACATACTAATAAATTATTAAGTAGATTCCAAAGTTTATAAGCACAAGTTTGGTACATGTTAACTATTATATTTTTTTTAAAGATTTCATAGTCCAACCCTTGTTCAGTGTTTTGAGCAAAAAACATAAGTTACAACTCTAAATGAACTGATATTGGAGTAAATGTAAACTATTCTCGATTTCCTACAACTTATATCTCTGGTAATTTCTCTATTTTTGTGCAGGTTGAACATTACAACTCTTGTAAGTTGGAACAACATTGTTGTAAAAATTTCCAATATTTGCCAAAAATCACCATATTTACGCGTAAACTCAACAACTACAAATTCTTATTGAACCAAAATATAAAAATGAATTGAGGACTAAGTACTTACCCCCCCCCCCCTCATTTTCCTAGCAAAATCGAGGATATACCGTAGGGGATTGGTTTTGAGTTTTCTTGCTTTTTCTTCTATGCTATTGACTTTCCATACCTCTTATAAGGTTCATGCTCTTGATCATTAGAATGTATGGTGTCTTAAGGTTAAAATATTAAGTACATAAGCATATCAAAGGATTTCCTTCACTTACTTCTTCCATGCATGCAAATTGTATATGCCCTTTCTCTTTCTTTCTCTCTCTCTCTCTCTCTCATTCTCTCTAAGTGTTACACTAGTGAAATAAGAGATTGATACGTATACTCTCCTTTAATAAAAAATTGTTTTTGTTCTTAAAGGCATAAGAAATTTTATTTTACAAGAGTGTTGTAATGTACAAAGGTGTTGCAATTTGTTGGTTGATACCTCTAAAGGAACTCTGGTTCGTGTTCTTGTCATCTTCACACACTTCCAACCTCCCAAGATGATCAAAGTCTACGAATGTTGTTGTTTTTGAACCTCATATTGTTGATTTTACTTAATCTATTTTCATACAAATATATCCTTAGTAGGTTATCACATTGTCTTATATTGTTCATTTTTTTTTGCTTCCGTTGCCATTTTAATTGCTTTTAAATCGATTTTTTTTGACAAAATCCCAACACTATGTATATGTTGGCTCTTTAGAAAAAAAACCTAAATATTTGTAAGAGGAAAAAAGTTTGGCATAGAAACAAGGGAATTTTTGAAGCTAAATGAAAAAACGCAAATATAAAATACGACAACCTGTAAAATTTACAAAGTTACAAAAATGAACGACAAAATTAAAAGGTATCCCAAGTTATTATTATTATTATTTTTATGTTAGTAAAAGAATATATATATATATATATATATATATATATATATATATATATATATATATATATATATATATATATATATATATATAAACTGAAAATTGAAAGCATTTGTTCTAGTAGTGAAAATTGAAAAAGTATTGTCTCTTATTGAGTTTGACACATATCATGTTACTTTGATGGGAAAAAGACGACTATAGACATTTTTTTTTGGGGGGTGGGGGGGAGGGGTCAAAATTTAGTCACAAAAAGACGATATTGTAGCGATAGACATGCATTCCGCGGAGCACCCCTCTACAGACTCCGTGGAATGAAAAAAATCTTCGCAGATCAATGAATTGTGTACGGTATGAGACTGACCAAAGATTCTCCGAAGAGATACCTCCGCGGTAAACCCTGCACGTAGTGATGGTTTTGACATTCATTAAATCCTCCGTAGAGGTTGTGACAAGGGTTCTGCGGAAGCGTTAACCTCGCCACATAATGGGTCTTTAGAAGGGTATTAACGACGATTTTTTGTGATATAAATGATTTTTTTTTGATATATTTTCAGAAATCTATCAGTTGTAGGGGTGAATTTTTTTTTCAAAGAAAATATGAGTTTTGTTATTTTTTGTATGGGGGGGGGGGTGGCAGTTAAGTAATGGAATTAACACCTACGTTAGACCAAACTTTAACAACTTAGGTTTACTGCTTCCGCCTAATTTTGACCGTCAAATATTGTTTGGTTTGGTTAAAACTAAGGCAAATACATTCAATAGTAATATAATGTTGTCATTTCAACACCCGGTTCGTGAGTATGTTATGAATATTGTAGACGAAGAAGACGTTCATCAACTTAGAAACGTAATGTCTGAAACGAAGGAGATTCTGCATTTGTCTTTGGATGTGTTTGTGGGATGGTTCGAACAAACAGAAGCTTTTGACAAGATTGTACCATACAATGTTTAGAACATTGTATCTGATAATGTTGAAGAGTGTCCACAAGAAGAAACTGTGGCAGCGAATATGGTGGAGGAAAAAAAAATTATATGAGTTTGGAAGACTGCGTGACAAAACTTTGTTAGAAGATGAAGAATCAAATGAAGGCTAGTTAGAAGATGTGTCCACACACGAAAAACAGCTTTAGATGTCTTTTATGGTATGCCTCCCATACTTGATTGTCCTAATCCCATTCTTGAACTTGGACCATTTCACATTTTAGGTCCAAATGATGATATGTTTGTTCATCAAATATATAATAACAAACAATAATTGATATTTGTTTTGAGTCTTAAAGCAAAAAGAGAAAAGTTTCAGTTTAAGACCAAACATTCTAACAAAAACTGTTACGAGGTGTATTGTGAAATTAAGAACTGTAGTTTTCGTTTATATGTAAAACGCCTTGATCCGACTGATGAATTTGAAATCAGGACTTTCAACAATGTGCACACATGTTCATCATTACAGATACACCCAAATCATAAGCACGCCTAATGAAATATCAAGGGATTTAAATGTTTTGTTAGCAATCAATGTAAGTTTCAAACAACCTTGGCGTGCAAAATAATATGCTATGGAACTGTTGTTGGGATCCGCTGATGGATGTTTTTCCAAACTTCTTATTTATTTTTAGTTTGAAGAAGCATAATCCTGGTACAGTGACATATATACAAACAGATTCTGAAGATTGTTTCAAGTGTTGTTTTTATGCAACTGGGAGTATGGTAAATACAAAAAACTTGTTGTTATTTAATATATACTAATTTGTAAAAAAATGTAGAGTGTTTATGTTTTGTCTAAAGTCATAATTACGGATGGTGCCCATTCGAAGGGGGATTTTAAGGGAACCATATTGCATGCAATAGCTATGGATGAGAACAACCAGATAGTGCTTATTGCCAGAATACGCAAAAAAAAGAGTGGTCTTACTTGGACATGCTTTCTTGAAAAGCTGTATGAATGCATTGGTGATTGTCAAGATTTGACCTTTGTAACTAATAGGGTTGATGCCATTCGGGTTAGTATTGAAAATGTTTTCCCAAATGCTCATCATGACATGTGTGCTTTTCATCTACTAGGAAACATAGTACACCATTTTGGGAAAAATGATAAAACAAAAGTCTTGTTTTAGAGGCTTATGAGAGCTTACAAAAGAAATGTATTTGAAGATTTGGGGTATAGATTTAGTTCTACTAGGCCGCAAGTAGCGGTGTACCTAAGTGAAATTCCACATGCGAAATGGACTATAGCATATTCCCCATCGAAACGGTATGATTACATGGCCTCCAACAGTACATAGTCCATGAATGCTTTATCTGTAGATGCAATGAAGATGCCTATAATACCCCTGCTTGATTTCTTCTGCCGTCTTTCACAAGAATGGTGTAACAAGCGTCACATCGATGGAGGTATGAATTTAATTTGGACTTTATTTAGCTCGGAAAATAAGTTAATTATATATATATATATGTTCTTTACATGGAAATGTTCAACAATGCTAACAGAGTGGGATGAAAAAGTAGTAAGCAAAAATGAAGAGCGTACGACAGGATGGTCTATTTCAGGTGTTTCAGATGCAATATATCAAGTGCATGATTTCAAACATGGTGGCATAGTTGATCTGAGGCAAGAGACTTGTACATGCAAATATTAGGAAGGAACTGGTATACCTTGTGGTCATGTCATAATGGTCTTAAAGCACTTGAAAAATCTAACTTTGGACATCTGGCTATGGACGCTTACAAAATGGAAACATATCGAAGTACGTATGAGGAGGCGGTTTACTCCTTCCAGAACTGTGTGATTGGAAGATTTCTGATGAGATGATGGTTGTTAAACCCCCGATAATGGATGCACGTCAAACTGGTAGACCGAAAAACAAAATCCGTATCTCGTCACAAGGTGAGGAACCTATAGTAAGAAGGTGTAGTAGATGTGATAGTACAACACATAATACGGCGACTTGTCCGATATTGGTCCCAATGAAGTAAAAGAAGCCTAGAAAAAGTAGTGTGGCGTCAGGTAATAAGACAAAATGGAAAGGTACGCAAGGGACTCACGAGACATAAGAGATGCACGGGACACAAGAGACGCACAAGACGCAAAGAGAATACTATTGTTCAATGCTTGATTTGAATGATTGATGTTGTATTTATAATTAAGTATGTTATGTTTTGGAAGATGTTGATTGTGTACTTTGAAATGGTGTGGTTACTTTTAAGATTATGGGTTATTTATGATTATATTAGTGCATCGTTACTAGTAGAGTTAATTTCATAAAATAACTTAAACTCAAAGATAATTCATATAACAAACCAAAAACACATAATAAACATACAACAACAGTAATTAACTTAAGGGAATTACAATGGATACTTATCTTTCTCCATTGTTATATAGTCGTCCCTAATTCTTGGTTTATCTTCAAAACGATCCTTTTGCCTCCCAAGATCTATCGTTTTTGCATCCGTCTTAGCAGGCCATTTTCAGTCATTTTGATAGTCTTCTTAGTATTTTTTATCCATTCTTCATGCTCTTTTATTTTATTTTTATTTATATGCATCCTTTCCTCAGCCTCTTTGCACACTGCCGTAATGACATCACGACGTTCAGTGAGAGCCCGAGATGACTCTTTATCTTTTTTTTGTTCTTCAACCCACTGCAATTGTTACAAAGTATCATCAGACATATATGAACCTCTCATGTTTGGTGACAGTGCAAGAAAAGGGTCTATCAGATCACAATAGTAACACTCAAGTTCGTATCATGAGCAAATATTGAAATTTGAAGATGAACTCATATTAAACTTCAAAATAATTTGTAACTCTTTACCAAAAATTTAACGATCGTCTATGACAATATATATAGACCCTTCAACTCCGTAGAGAGCTGTTTGTCAATTCATGGTGATCCGTACATTACAATTATTTATTAAAAGGTAGACATTATTAATTAAAAGTTAAACATTATTTATTAAAAACTAAACAACACCAACGGACCAAAACTAAGGTTAACATAGAACCGAATAAAACTACTATTCGTTGTGATCCATACATTACAATTTAAGTAAATTGCCATGGAGGTAAGATGACAACACTTTCAACTGGTATTTCCCAATGCATAAGGGTTGGAATAGGATTCACCGTCTCAGTTTGAAGAGCATTTCGATACACTATGGTAGTTAACTTTAAATTTACTATTTTCTGGATTTCTTCAATTTCAAGCATTTGTAGTGATGCTATAGCGTGATCACAAGGTATACCACATTTTTGCCATTTCCCTCAAGTACAAATCCCACGTTCTAATTGCATGGATTCGTGGTTAAATACTTACTCACTTCGTATCTGTCGCAAACAATATGCCTAACCCTACAACCATCGGAGTGGGTAAATCTTTTTTGAAGCACCATAAATGTAGAAGGGTCGGAAGACCATGAAATTCCCCTATGAAATGAACTGAATCATCAAATAAAAATTATGATGTCATAATGTATACTAACATTTCATTATTACCTCTCAATGCAGCATGTTGAACATACACTCCTTGCATCGAGTCATGAACCATTTGAATGATTGTTCTTATTGGTAAGTCATGCGTGTTTGTTCTTATTTTATTGACGACATCGGGAATGTTAATGAATTTAACATTAAAACGTACTTTAGGGAATAAAAGCCCGTACCCATTTTGTAATGGCAATATTGTTAAGCCAGTGAAGATCATTCCCGTTCACCTCATTTTGCAAGCTGTTCAAACACACATAAAAATAAGACATATTATACTCTTTGCATGTCTTCCAGAACAACTGCTCCACAACTGTATTGCTTCTGGTGGAAGCGCGTATTTTCTCAGCTATATTTTTACAACAATAGCCATGATATGAATCAGGGTATACTCTTCGAACTGCAAAGTCTATGGACTCAGGCATATGGCTTATGAAACTAACTTCCATGCTGTCACCTAAATATTCTTTCAGCTTCTTGATGAACCATACCCATAACTCGTCACAGTTTATGGTCCCAAATCAAATTCTATGAGAAGGGGTTCATGATTTCCATCTAAAGCAACCGCAATGTACATAGATGTTATGTATGTCCCAATTAGAGGTACGTGACCAACGAATATGATTGGTATCATAGACGTGAGAAACGTACGAATTTGCAAGTAAAGCGATAAGAATATTAGCCATATAACAACTTCAAATAACAAAAAATTTACTATAAAGGATTACATACCACACATCCCAATGCCACAAAACAAAATTGGAAACGATTTTACGAATCTTTCTAAATGTAAGTGAAGGTGTTAGGATTGGTTATTTGAAGATTATGAAAGAAAATCGGTAGGTAGGAGAAACTTTTTTTGAATACCTCATTGACTGAACTCATTTCGACAACTTTCGACCACTTCTAAAAGCGAAAATGGTTGTCCAATTTAAACAACTTCGTATTCATTATTCCGCAGAACTGCTTAGGTAATCAGCGGAAGTTACTGAATTGGAAGTACGCGTACGTAATGAATTGGTAGTCCGTGGAAGTTACTTGTCAGTCCGCATAACTGACTTGGCAGTCTGCATATATGACTTGTCAGTCTGCAAAACTGACTTGGTAGTCCGCGTAACTGACTTGTCAGTCCGCATAACTGACTGTGCAGTCCACATAACTGATTTCTCAGTCTGCATAACTGATTTGGCAGTTCGTGTAACTGAATTGGCAGACTGCATAACTGACTTGGCAGTCCGCGTAACATATCTTGTCGGTCTGCATAACTGACTTGGCAATCCGCGTAATCTATCTTGTCGGTCCGCATAACCTATCTTTTTATATAATAAAGCTTGTATCTATATGAAATTCACATATTTTATTCACAAAAGGGATCCTTTCACAAAATGGCGTCCAATGTACCAAGTTCTTCAAATGCAACAAATCCGTCAAATGCAGCAACTCCACAAATGGTACACATCCGTGGACGACAATAGAGGCGTTGTTCCTAACACGATGTTGGATTACGAGGGTCTACCAACAATGGCTCTCCCTCGTTGCCTTGTTGGTGATGAATGATCCTACCTAATAGCTTTGTTCAACCATGAGGTGGGAGAAGGACCAAAACAGCTAAAACCCGATATTGTTAATAAATGGATGGATTTAAAGAAAGGTGTCACATGGTTCAATTGATGCTACAATTATGAGAAAATATGACGCTCTCATGAAGACGATGAAGAACTTTTTGAAGATGTGAACGGATATTACATTTGCGAGTTTGATGGAAATGAGTTCGAGTATACATACGTTTGGAATCTAGTTAAAAATAAACAGTTTTTCATGTAGACGATTCTTTTATTTGTAATGTTTATGTAATGTTTGTCAATCCTACATCTTATTCTTAATGTTTATTTTTCTGTTTATTTTTTTGTAATGTTTTTATGGTATTTGTAATGTTTTTTTTATTTGGTTGTATCGTAGTATTTGTTGGTGCATTATGTTTTAAAAAATAAAGGATAAATAACATAATACAAACACACAAAATATCAACCATAGTACATATAAATAAAGCAATACAAACGCAGTATAAATTAAAAATACTGGAGATCTTTCAAAAGATTTAAAGAGGCTTCATAGTCGAAAATCTCTCCATTGCTAATAGATTTGTATTCTTCTTTAGCCGCCTCCAAGATGTCTTCCTCCGTATCATTCACACGTGCGTCTTCAATCTTCTTATAAATATCGTTGAATAACAAAACTTCATTTTTCAATTCATACCATTTTGCTGCTATATCAAACGTGTTGCGATGGTTTTCTAAGGTGGTTTCAGCGTCAGTGTTAAAGGTATTGGTTAAAACAACCAAAACATCATATCATCCAAACTACTGTTCTCATAGACATTAATATATGCACGAGTTAGAAGCAAATACTCCTCAGCGGTCCATGGTTTTGAACCCATTGTAAAAGATACAAAGTAGATGCAGTGATATAGATTAAATGAAATGATACAGATTTTTGAGTCATTATATAGTGAAATGGCAGTCCGTGGAAGTGACTTGGCAGTCCGCGAAACAAATATAATAACAAAAATAAAACACATATTTATATTAAACAAAATTACTAAAAATAGGTATTTCATATTAATATATACAAAGTTCCTAAAATGAAGTTATATAGTGTCCCAAATAATATTTGTCATCCTATTTCTATATAGAAATCTCGTATCTCTACGTGGCCTATCAATCTTCATCGGTACCCCCGAAACAATCATTTCCATAAACATGCATACGAATACTCCACAATCCCCTCTATCTTCGATGTATTTTTGTTGTGGCGCGTCTATAGTTTCAACAAACTCCACAATTGCATTGTCTCTGTGTCCATCGGGGAAATTGTTCCAGTACTCAATCACATCTAGCTCTGAGATAATACTATCCCCAAAACTTTCCAATTCTCCACCAATCATGTACTTTTGAGAAGAAATGTATAGATCATGCTGAATCATAAATGAGTGCTTTCCAGGTATTTAGATGTAGCACTGCCAAAAACCAATGGACACCAACAACGTTATCGAGAATAGAACTTGAAAAAAAATAGTAGTAAATTTGGTAATATTATATATATATATATATATATATATATATATATATATAATTATTAAACTAAACTAACCATATCCACATCCTTCCGTTTGGGATAGCCTCCAACACCATTTGCTACATTCCTAAAAAATGATTTTTCCGGGTTGCAAATTGAGTTCTTGACGGTATATCGTCCACCTTGTGTTCGACAGTCGTCTTTCCATGAGTAAGGCACTCCATATTGCAATATGTTGTATATTTTAAGATAAAAATGTTACAAATATTTATATAAATTATCGTCTAAAAAAGTATTTAAAATTTAATGAATGTTACTGAAGAAATTAACCACTAAGAGTCAGTAACTGCAAGTAACCTCCTTGACCAAAGCTCCACATCTAGTTGGAGTATATGCAGCCTGTATGTAGTGTTGAGGTTGGAAGAGATCATATTCCATTCATTCCAAAAACCCAACGTACTACCAGCATAAGGACTGTGTAACAGTAGATAATTTGAAACATCACTAATGTCTTCATTTGCTTTTCCGAGACACTCCACTGCTTTTTTTCCTTGGTTTGGTGATTTTCTTCAATTTTGGTGTGGATTCGATCTAAAAAATTAAAATGTTAATTAATTGTCAATAACGTAATATTTTAAAAATACACCAAATTTAAAATATTAGTTTTGTACCACTGTAAATGGAGTCTGCTGATACCATGAAACACCCTTCGTTCATTGCAGCCTAACAATAGGATTGACTATTTTTTTGTGATGTTGACCTACATCTGGTGACGACTCAACATTTTTCCCTGTAGGTGTACGCCCAACTTCCCCCTCCAAACCATGTGTAAATGTATCATCACAATGCAACTTTGTACCATGCTAATATGTTTCTTCCTCCTCTTCATTTAACATGTCCTCCTCTCTAAACCTTGTATCTGGTTCATTTTTTCCTGTAATACACGGTCTATTTTAGAAGTTAAGTCAGCTACAATGCCTATTAGATGCTTCACCAATGCCTTTGTGCTCGTCTTCTTCTTCTTTACCGACCTTATTGATGTGTCGTTTAACATATAAGTTCTTTCTACTTGAGGTTGTTGTGAGGTAGAAGCATTTGTGACTGTTTCAGTTGAAGATGTTTCCGACTAGTACTTATTTCTTCGAGGAGACGATGCAACAATAGGTGGACTTTAGCCCTGTCGAAAATACCCGATACCCGAATTACCCGCCCGATTTTTTCGGGTATCGGGTAAAACGGGTCGGGTAAATCGGGTATCGGGTAAAATTTTCCGGGTAATCGGGTTACCCGAAATTTTTTCGGGTCGGGTAAAGGGTATTTTTTTTGGGTTTCGGGTATACCCGAATTACCCAAATTATTTAAATTTTTTTTTTTTGTAGAGCTTGTACTATATAATAGGTATTTGATTACGCTTAAACTAACTATCATTATTGTAAAACATAAATATATTTATTATGACAATACGACACTAACAATATTAAAAGTAATTTTTATATATCATCTTTAAAATTTAACTGTTTTCTTGATTATAGTTTTTATTACAACTAACAAACTCATTATCTTGACGAAACTTTAGAACATGGCAAAACTTATGACTACATTTATCTTAAACATTTTAAACTTTTAAATTAAGATCTTTAGGTATTTGTTTTTTTAACATCTTATTAGATTAGATTAAGTCGTTAAAAAATTACTTGATATCTTATGTATTATTGAGTAGAAAATCTCAATGTTCAAAGCTTGAGTAACTTCGTTTATTTCTCGTTTGTTTATATAAACAAGACTAATAAAGCACGACGTATTTATTTCATTAAATTTATTTTTAGGTGAAATTAAAAAAAAATCATATATTTCGGGTAATACCCGAATTACCCAAACCCGACCCGATACCCGAATTACCCAAACCCGAATTACCCGAATTTAGTTTGGGTAGGGTAACGGGTAATTTTTCTAACATGAAAAACCCGAATTACCCGACCCGAATTACCTGAAACCCGAAAAAATTACCCGTTCAACACCCCTAGTGGACTTTATTGCCGTGGGGGAGATTCTTCATGGTTAAGGGTCCAATTCACATAGCGAATAAAAAACAATTCCATCAGCTCCGTCTCGTTTGGTACGACAACAATATGATGGTTGTTAGGCTGCAAAAATCAGATTGTTAGTTTAACATGAAGAAACACTGGAATTTATAATTATAATATAAAGAGCATACGATAGACATGTTGATTATTCAACAACATTGAACCCAAGATAACAGTGTTTTTCTTCTCCACGACCTCATTCGTGGCAATTTTGTTAGCATGCAAACATAAAATCGTGTTGCCTCTGGTAACGTCTCCAAAATCCATATCTATGGAAAAGAAAGGTAAGTATGATGTTGTTATAGTATAAAAAAGAAAGTACAATGGTATTATATAGTACAAACGGAAGTACAATGCTATTATGGTATAAAAAACGAAAATATACATTAGAAACTAACCTTAAACGGAAGCATAAAACCAGCAACGATATACTTGTGTGCTTTCATCGATTCGGGATTGGCATGCTTGAATATTCTAAATTTTTCTATATTTTCAAACATTCCACGCATCAACCTCGAAGTATAGGTCCAGAAATATGTATCCATGCAAACCTGCAATTTTCAATTTATTTATTATAATTATTATTGTATTTATACACAATTTTTAAATGTAATACCTGTTCCAATCATCTATATTATCAGCAAGCTTGGATATTGCCGCAGGAATGCCCGTTTTAACGACCCGTCCGTAGAGACCTTTTAACATAAAAAACAAGTTGGATAAGCATTACAACATCTTTATCTTGAAGTGCAAAATAATCCGGAAACATAATTTAGTCTTCTAAATTTTTGAGCCGCAAACGTTCATCTATAATGTCGGGGAACAACTGAGCATGGAGATTTGAATTTGATCGGCCTCTTTCGTCATGGAGTAAATCCACATAAGGACTAATTCTTAACCCACTAATCAAAATATATTCAGTTTCACCAAAATCCAACTACATCCCATGTATCTCAAAAAGAAACCTCCTCATTTCAAACACTTCTTGACACCTTACTTCACGCAACATCATCAAATGCAATAGTTAGGGGTCACCATTGGGGATATGCCTTCCTAAGAATCTTCCAAACGGTGAAGCTTCAAATAATGATCGTTGCGATTATGTTAGGCGCGGAAAATAGTCTTTAATGATCGTATCGACCACACATTTTAAAGTTAAATCCGCCTTTTGATTGAAATTGTCGTGTTACAAAACATATACATTATAATTTAATATAAAACATTAGCAATTGAAAATAAAAACAAGGTTTTAAAATTGCATAGTTAATTCGGTTTAGAAAATAAATAATAACGTACTTTTTATTTATTTAATAATTGATACAAATAGCGACATATCAATACGTCACGTCAGTGTCTTTTTCAATGTCAACGGTGACAACCGGATAAATGATCAAAATTATAAAAAAAAAAAAAACAATGGTTAAATTGCAAAAAAAAAATAACCAAATTGAATAAAATGAAAACATAATGATTTTTATAACAAATATATGTTTTCAGTGTAAACTTTTGATACATGGTTGAAGTTGAAAAATAATTAGCATAAGTTTTTAAAATGATGGAGAAAAATCAACGTCTACAATTTGTACTTATTAATCGATACAAATTTTATTTTCGTTTAAAATATGAAAAAGGGTAAATACTTGTAACGTATTTATAGTCACATTCATTTAAAAAGAAATATAATTTCAAAATATAAGTTTAAATGGCATATTTGTATAAGTTTAATATCAAATTAAAGACCCAGATATTTTGAGTTAATTTATATTTTAGGTAATGGTTTATTATAAAATTGTAAAATACAATCTTAAATGTTTGAGAAATTAAATATCCTTCTACTTCTTATTTTTATAAATTTTCCTACCCAATTAAATAATAATATATGTCATATTTAATGTTCATTCAATAAAATTTAATAATATTTTATTTTAATATAGTAATATGATATATGTCATCATTTAATTAGATAAGAAAATATTAGATAAGAAAATTCGTTGAAACAAAAAAATATTTAATTTCTCGAGTTTACCCCACAAAAAAAAGTTAATGTTTAAAGAGGACTATCATTGATGATTCGAAATTGAAATAATAGGGACACATCCAACTTCGTGCATTAAGCAGGCTCAAAAGTTATTCTTACTACGATTTTTAAAAAAACTGTAACATATATAATTATGATTAATGAACATAAGGAAAATAAGATGAAGTCAAATAGTTTAGTCACAAGAAATATATATACACAAACACGAAACATCATTATGTACTTTTAAACTTCTACTCTGTTACAATCTCATTCCTTTTTTGCTACTTTCATGAAAACCTCAAAAGGTTATATGCATATGAGATATGACCACAGACTATGCATATGCTTTACCCATATCTTCTTCTCCACTCACTTCAAAGTCCACACTCTTTGAATTCAACAAATCCAAGATGACCTACCCTTTTATCCAACAAATGCAGGCTTCATATTAAACATTGGGTGTCCTTGCTTTGATTACAGTATTTGAAATATGTCCTAATTTCAAGAAAACTTTGATAAGATATTTAAAAAATGAGTTGGGTTACAAGTTATAAGAGCCAACTGTTGATGATGAGGACAAAGTCATGCAGCATCCAAGGCAATCAAATCAATCAAAAGTCAAAACAGTACACTGCAATTGCATATTTTAGGGTTCATAAACAGTGATTAGTGAAAGAATTCAAATCTAAAACACTGCTGTATATCACTCTTTTCTACTTTCCCCAAGACACAAGCTGTTCACAGACATTCATGGTTTTTCTTAATCCATTAAAATAATACTAAATAAAACAACAAAACGAAAAAAAAAAAAGTTAGCGACTAGATTTGGTAAAGAAAATACCCAACTTAGGACTATAGGTTTCTTGATAGGCCATGAATCCAAGAATCTGAGCACATCAATAATTGAATCAAGAACATTAAATCCTTAATGCGTCTTCTTACAAATTTTTAATTCTGAGATACGCATGCAAAATGAAAACCCTAGTTTAGAAAGATTATTGTATCAATCATAAGGTAATGATGATGAAGTATGATTTTAAAGAAAGTCAAATGGGAAACCATCGGCGTAAAAGGAGTTAAAAGACATCATCCAGATTCTTTTTGAAAGCATCATGATGGCAAAATCAGAGTTTAAAAGACCGACAAAATATAGCAGTCCAAAGTCCAAACTCACAATCCCTTTCCAATTAGTTTTCAGATTTCGTAGAGTAGTAATGATTAGAAACCTTTTTGGTAGGATGCTGTTTTCTGGGTATTTGACAGAGTTAAACTACAGTCGAACAAAATTCTTCATCATTACACCTATCTTCTCCTTCATCTGTCATCACCGAGCATAATCCACAACCAAAAAACATAAAAACAAGCTACAAAAAGCCTTGATTCCAAAGAATAAACACAAACCCACCTCGATCATTTAATCTTTTCGTGATGGGAGTTTGTAGTGTAAAGAAAGATCGGCTCTTTTAGAACACAGGAAGCCACAGTTGGGGGGAATGAAGCCTGGTCCGACGACACCAGATCAAGAATGATTTATCACCGTCGCTAGTCAACGAAGACAATGAACATGAATAACCATTGCGTTGACTATGATGATGATACACACACATATATATGAGGTTTTCTAGTGGCCTCGAGCCAGACAACATTCCCCGCAAAAGAAAAAAGCTTCCTCTTTCTTTGTTATTCTTCTTTTGAACGGAGTTTTCAGAGAGAAAAAAATGGTGAGAGATGAGAAGGGTAGGGGTGGGAAAGAGATGATAAATAAAGGAAGGTGAGAAGGGTAAGGAATGGTGATGCGCATAAAAGGACAAGCAGAGTCATAAAGCCAAACCAACAAACACCCGCCCACTCAGCCTTTTTCCTTCGTCACAGCAAGACAAATGCATCTCATCAATAAATGCGCTACTATGTTTTTTATCAAGAACTTTGACCCAATTAAAGATAAATAAATTGATTTATTTGCTATTTGGTAGAAAAAACTTAGTTAAGATAGACATAAGTCAAATCTGCCGAAATTCTGCATAAATATATCCATAGTTTTGTATTATTAAAGAGAGTTGAGAGTATTATTATCAGAGAAAATGACTAATCAAGCCAAATGGACAAATGATTTGTCACTTAATAACAAAAAAAAAGTATTTTGGGCAATTTAGCCTAAAATAACCACTGAAAACGTATTTTACTGAAAAAACGCCTACTTTTCACTCCAAACCTACGGTTTAGGGGTTTTGTATATAAAAAAAAAATCATATTTTGTAAACGAAACCATAACCCATTTGGAAACCTACGGTATGCTCCAGGTAAAATACGGTTTTAAAAAACATATTTTTTTTTAAAACCTATGGTTTTAGGCCAAAGGATACGGTTTCGTGATTTTTTGTTTTAATTTTTTTTGGTAGTTGATTACTATTTGGTAGAAGTTAATATTTCATGTTGGTTTTGACTACTATATTATACATATTTTTAATGGTATATTAAAAAATCTTATTTTTTAATTAAACGTAATTGTTTTTTTCTCTAACTTTTTTCTATAAAAAATTCTACTATGAGTTCAACCGAGTATTTTGTCTTGTTTATCACTGAAAGAAGATGGAAGTTTGTTAACTTCAAACTATCATATGTATGGCTACAAGGATATATGCCGATAATATTTTATTATAGTGTAGAATTTTACGAGACCACCACATTCACTGAATTTGTTTATTTGGAGATAAGTAAGATTGGTATTCCAGATGAATCAAAAGTTAGTCTATCTTATCAATATCCCGAGGAACTGTTTTATTGTGTAATGTTGATGATCATGATATTAGAAAGTTGATCAAAGTAATCAATGTTGTTGGAGGTAATTTTGTGTCTGTGTATGTGGTGGTTGAAGAAGGTGATGGGGCTAACTGTCACACCCCCGGCTTAGGCGGCGGAATACGTTGGGTTGTACGACTTAGTTAATGGATCACAAACAAATTGAATATACATCACAAGTTACAACAATAACAAAACAATAGTTATATTCCACTTTAAGGTTTGAAAACATGGTTAATACAAATATAAATAATAAGTTCATAAATTTGCCATAAAATATAAACGATATAACAAAAACTAGGTGAAACTCTGTTGCCCGAAATCCGTGAACATTTCTTCGGCTAAAGGCTAGTTCAATGATCTCCTGACAATACATGTAGTTTGAGAGTCAACACAAAGGTTGGTGAGAGTTACAGGTATCTCGGCCCATATAGATATATACATACGTATCTCATCTCCAAAGATTAACGGTTACAGTGGCATGGGTAACCTAAGTATTTTTGTACTTAGATAATGAATAATGTCTCACTCATTAGGCCCTTAACTAAGATCTATCATGACAAGCCGAGTATGTTCGATAAGAAAATTCATAAAAGTGTATACTACTCGCTTGAATAAGTGGGAAATCTCATGGTAGAGTACTCAAGTACATAAATGATATCAAGATATGAGTTTGATAACTCGTGTGTGTGTATATATATATATATATATATATATATATATATATATATATATAGAGAGAGAGAGAGAGAGAGAGAGAGAGAAAGAGGAAGGATTATTTGAGAACTTATATATTCCTGAGAACCAAATAATAGCCGTTAGATCAAATTAATAGAATGTCACGATAATTTGTAGCATTTTTGTAAATAAGTAGAAAAAATAACACACGAGAGTATGGTATTGAAATTAATCGAAGGACATTTATGGTACTCAGATCATTTCCACCAAATCAGTCGATGTCGTATTTCTCCCAAATTCTTCGATCGTCTCATCGTCCCTCTTTCTATCACATCTTCGTCGTTGATTTTCCCCAATCCAGAACTAACGTCCGAAATACATCGTCTCCTCCATCAACCGTCTCCCTTATTCATTGAATCGAGTAAGGTGAAGACTCTGGATCCTTTGAATCTAAAATCTAAACCACAAAATGTGGTGGCGTTTCTGTTTTGGTTGTCTCATCATCGACAAGCACTCTCCGAGGTGAACTTTAGGCTACTGGACGACGCACTATCTAAAGCTTCCAAGAGCTAGGATATAAATAAGATTTGTTTTATACTTAGATTGATATTGAGAAGCTTAGATCCAGTTGAACGATAGCGGCGCTTTGGATAACGATCAGATCAACAATTATTCTTCGTCGAAGGCCTAAACTGTTCATTAGTGATTATCGATGATCCAATCAGAGTTACATCTGAACGCCTTCTTTTCCGGTCACACCTCCTACCATTGTAGGTTACTTATTGCCCTAACCTCCTGAGATTTCATCTCTATTTTGATTCCAGATCTATAGAACACATGGACATCATTCATGGTACGAGATTAACTTGTTAACTGTAATTTAAATTTTTATTATTATTTGTAATTTAAATTTTGAACAAAATGCTTGAAGATAAAGGAAAAGCAGATCGTTTTCTATGAATTATTGTCGTTGATAGTCACAGGTTTCTATGATTGTAGCTCTGATTCATGTCTACTGATTATACATACAATTCGATTCATATTATACATCAGAAGTTTATGGCAATCAAATCAGTTGCAATTTCTAAGATCAACAAGGTATAATTCACTAGTATATATCCATCTTGACTCATGGTTTAACCGATTGTGAAATGAATTGTAACATTTGATTTATTATTAAAGTGGATTTTTAGTTTTTGTTGTTAATGTATGATAGCTATCCTCTATTCATCACTATTCTACAATCGAGGGACACATGGGTTTCTGTTATGTTAAGTTCCTCATGCACAACAGGTGTTTGTCTTTATGTCTTAGTGAGGTTATTTTGTTGTTATCATCATATTTTTATGTATACAGGAGTGCAGTGGGATGCACATGTTTATTTACATACCTGATCAATGGAACTGGGTGTTATAAGTCCTACAAAACTCTATACCCCTATAATTCATACTTGTTAACCACATGACTCCTATCACTAAATTTTATACATTGGGATAATCTACATAGTTAAGATATAACTTTTTAAACTTTTTTGTGTAATAATCTTTATGGTGCATAACAGGAGGAGAGTGATCATTCTCAACACTATGTTTTGCACCTGCACTTTATGAGATGACAGAAGCTCCATTTTCAATTATGGATGAGTTTGATGTGTTTATAGTAAAATTATTTTACCTAAATAACTAGTTGTTTATATTTTCTTTTTAACCACACTAAATTTCTTTTAAAAAGCATAATTAGTGCTTCGGTTTTAACTTTTAATGATTGTTATATTAGAGGATACTGTGAGTAGCAAAATATGCTTGGACACAATCAATGGTTTGAACAAGGTTTACAAATGGTAAAAAAAAAACTACTCACTTCTTTCTTCTTTTCATCACTAACAGACTTCCCTTCACACATAAAAAAACATTTTTCACATGTGATTATGATGATATATTGATGATTATGATGATGTGATGATAAAATCTACCTATTTCTGAAACTGCTCTTGTTTAGCTTTCTACTCTTGAATTCTCCTCTGTCGATCTTCATAAAACTCAAAATCATCCAATATGCATTGCTTGCTTGAATGATCTTTGAAGATTTTAATCATTTCTAAACCTTGTTCTAATTTTACCTAAAAAAAAAGATTAAACTTTAATAACCTAAACACATAAAAAGAAACAAGAATGAGATAACAAATGTAATCAAGAAATTAAAAAACTACCTCCTGGGTGTTTCTACTTTTTGTAACAAGTTTATTCTTATTGTTTCCGAGTGTAGTATGCTTCAATAAGATGTTTAGTAAATCCTTAAGAATATGCCAATTCACAGGAACAACCAATCCATTTATCATGTGTGACAACCGTCAATTTCCGGTCAAGTCAAAGTCAACTGAAGTCAACAATTCAAACCGTTCGACTCGATTTGCCCGTGGGTACTAGAGTTTACGTTATGTAAATTCTAAACAACTTGCTATTCTAATGAGAGATCATAAATCGAAAAGTACGTACATCTAGACCTCCTTAACCTAAAACTATGGTAAGTGACGAGCCAAACCGATAAAACAATGTTGCATACTCATCGGGAGTGTGTAAGATCCTTAAACAAGGCTTAACAGGGTTTACGGACCTTGTATTGCGAAGCCGGACGCTCACATTTGTCACACACAAAACCTCTCTCAATCGTTTTCACTCTATCTCACTCTAATCGAGGATCTCTCCCAAATCTCTCTAAGAATATGAAATCTCTCCTAAATCTCTCTAAGTATGTGAAATCTCTCCCAAAATTCTCTTTGTATGAGAAATCTCTCCAAGAATATGAAATCTCTCCCAAATCTCTCTAAGTATGTGAAATCTCTCCCTAAACTCTCTTTGTATGAGAAATCTCTCCAAGAATATGAAATCTCTCCCAAATCTCTCTAAGAATATGAAATCTCTCCCAAAACTCTCTTTGTATGAGAAATCTCTCCAAGAATGTCAAATCTCTCCCAAATCTCTCTAAGTATGTTAAATCTCTCCCAAATCTCTCTCAAAAGTTCCTTAAACTTTTTGTAGTCTCTCGGGCCATCCCGACCCTTAACTGGGTCGAAAACCGCTTAAAACGGGGCAAAAACGGACAAAAAGGGCTTAAGGACCCGAAACCCCTCTTAAGGAGCCGAACCCTCTTAAGGACCCGAAAGCCCTCTCTTGGACCGAACCCTCCTGAATCGAACCCTCTTGGACCGAACCCGAAGGCTGCTAAACCGAACCCGAAGCTACTGTTCATTCGGTCTATTTCGCTCCTGATGATTTCGGACCGAGCCTCCTCTTCGCTCCATGCTGTCTCGCCTCAGTTCGCTTCGGACCCAGCACCAAAAGGGACCGAACCTTCGGCCCCTTTACGAGAAGCCTCGCAGGAAGAGCCTTTATTCCCGGTTTTCAACTACGACTTCATTTTAGCTTCGTTTTTAATTATTTTAACGGGGGATTTTCACCCAAAACTTTATTTTAACATATAAGGCCCCATATTTATTAATTATCCACGTTTTTTGGGATAAACCTTATCCAAGAAGAGTAGGTGAAGTACAAGAGGTGGAGTGTTGACTTTCCTTTATTCTATGACACAAGCAACCACTCACATACCCACTCAATGTCACTATTCACCATCAACCCATACCTAGTCATTTCATGGTACTTTTCCCACCTTTTTCCAAGCACACAATTGGTCAAACGCTAGAAAACTCTCCTCTCTCCTCACACTTCTCTCATTTTCTCATTCTTCCATCAAGAACAAACTTCACTTTCTCTCATCTTCTCTCTCTAAAATTTGAGATTCAAGGCTATACTCCAAGCTTTTCTTCTACTTTGGGTAAGTATTAACATCCTCCATATGATTATTTCACTTCCCTCTTTCTCAAATCAATGATTCCTTACACAAACATCATCACATTCTTGTTAGATCTTCGAATCTTCAAGTGATTCTTCAAGTGTTCTTGAGTTGGACACTTCTCTTATTCAACACTCATCTACTGAAACTACTCAAGGTGAGTTCATACCCCTACATTTTCATGTTTTCTCAACTTTTAGGGGGGGGGGGGGGGGGGAATACAAGTTAAAACACCAAGAACATAACTAAAATTTTCTAACAGCTTTCATCAGAAAAGTTGGACTCCATTCACGGACTGTTTTGGACAACTTAAACATTTTTGTTTTCAAAACTGTTTTAGGTGGAAGTAGTTCCAGTTCTTAGCTTTAAAATTACTACTGGCACATCTCCATACGATTTTTCTACAATTTATGGTGATTTTTACAAAACTGCCTATCATTTCAAGCATCAATCCGGACCAGTCTGTGATTATGGACTTTTTCACCCAAGTTGGGGGTCATTAAAAATCATGATAAAAATTATGAGTAAACTAGACACATTTTGGGAACTATCAGAATTTACGGATTTAGTTTTCGACTTCGTATGATTTTTCTATGACTTTTTCTAAAACAGCGCAGAAAGGTTAAATTTAGTTAATAGTATATAACTTTCATAACACTTTGTATTATGTTGAGCAAAGTGTATAACAATAAGTTCTAAATATTGAATGTGTTTCCTTGTTAGTTTATCATCATAACCTGAAACTTAGTCATTCATGATAAGATTATTCATTCATTTAGAACACGTACATTAAGCTATAATGAGCATAGTTTATTGATTCATAACATTAAGGCATTTGATGGGTTTTAGGTAAAACAAATAAACTAGAAAAAAAATTCCTAAGTTCACATGCAACCTACTTTGGATCTATGTTTTGCCTATTGAACATACAACTTTGAATTGCAAAACAAGAACCCTAGAGGAGAGAGGCTATAATCGAAATTTACAAACTAGGGTTTAGTAATTACATACCTTTCAATTGTTATAGTAAACAATTGATGATTCCCTTGATCTTGATCTTGATCTTCTTGGAAGCTTAGCACCACAAGTGTAATGCCTCTAATGGAATCACACCCAAACTAGCAAGAAGGAAAGTAGAGGAGAGAGGGGAGAGGGAGTATGCAAAATTTCGGCCCTTAGGGTTTCTTCAAAAGAAAAGAGTGACCAAAACATGAACCAGGAGGCTCCTTATATAGCTGAGGGATCTAGGGTTTAGGGGAAACCCTAGTTATCCTTTGCTTAGGGCCTAAGCAAACCCAAGGGCCTTATCCAAGCCCCTATGGACGAAATTATTAGGGTTTCCCCTAAAGATTTCGTCCACCCTCTTCCAAGGGGGTTCTAGAGCCTTCCACTCAACTATTAGATAATTGCAAACTAGTCCCTGCACTTTATAATTAATTCTTTTAACCCCAAAATTAATTCTAATTAATTTCTGGCTAACAATTAATTAAACATAATGATTTCTAATTAATATATTAATCTTTTAACATATTAATAAATTCATTTATATTAATTTATTAATCTTATAATAAATTAATATCTCTCATTTCATAATTTCCTTGTCTGGTTGCTAGGTTTGAGGGCAACCCAAAAGGACTGTGCTGCTATCAATTCAAGTACATACCAATTATAGTTATGGGCTTAGACACCTAATCCAACAGTCTCCCACTTGGATAAGTCTGTAACTATAATTGCTAGTATGCCTTCTAAATTTGACCAGCAAATTGTAGCTTCCAAAAAGCTACTGCCGAACTCTGACCCAGTCAGTTACGTGTCCTAAGATAAGTGATCATATAATCCTTCGTTCTGCTAGATATCTCTAGACAAAAGACATGGAATGCAATCAACCTCTTTGTCCAGAATCTATGTTTCTCGATTCCTGATTAGTGATGATGTAGGACTTCTAATAGAACACATCAATTTAGTCCTGGCTGGGCCCAGCACATAAGTCAACACCAAATCATCGAGGGGCCCACAGATATCGCTTTTCCCGTTAGGGCAAAAGGAACGAATAAACATTGACTCATATGCTTGTATCTTTTACTCATCAAACCATACATGATAATACGTTTTATAACACCAAGTTACTGATGCGTTTTCGTATCACCAATGCATAGCCGACTTGCAAATCACAACTCATATATCTCTGTTTCAAGATTATAAGATATTATCGTCTCAGTATTACTCGTGATGAATTCCATGAAGTAATACTCTGAGCGAGGGTTTATCCAATACTCAAATCTCAATTTATGAGTACTCATGAACGTTGCAACAAATACATTGCCATGTCTATCCTTAGACAATCTACAATCCAGTTCATGACAGTCTTGATTCACTACTTACTTCCAAAAGTACAAGCGACTGTGGAGTTTGAATAATCTTATTATTCGGGAAGTAAAACATGCAAAAATGAAACACAATAATTGACAAAAGGTAGAACCCAAACTTATAAATAATACTTTATTATTTAATCACCAAAAGTCAATTACATTTACTTTGTTACAAGTTTCAGAACAAAACTAATCTAACTACTAAAACTAATATCATCTTTCAGTCCTATGCTCCGAGCATGCTGAATATGCTTAGCCCTACTCAGACCCTTTGTGAGGGGATCTGCTGGGTTATCTTCAGATGACACCCTCTTCACTATAAGATGACCTTCTTCTACTCTATGTCTGATGAAATGGTACTTTCTGTCGATATATCTGGTTTTACCATGATCTCTCGGTTCCTTTGTCAAGGCAACCGCTCCTTCATTATCGCAGAACAGTTCCATAGGCTCCTGGATGGTTGGAACAACTCCGAGATCCCCGATGAAGTTCCTCAACCAAGCTGCTTCTTTCGACGCTTCACTTGCTGCTATGTACTCTGATTCACAAGTAGAATCAGCCACCGTATCTTGCTTGGAACTCTTCCAAGTAACTGCTCCTCCATTTAATAAGAATACCCAGCCTGACTGAGAACGGAAGTTATCTCTATCCGTCTGAAAGTTGGCATCACTGTAACCATCTACTCTCAAAGTATCATTGCCACCAAGTACAAGGACCCAGTCCTTCGTTCTTCGCAAATACTTAAGTATATTCTTCACGGCTATCCAATGAGCTCTACCTGGGTTTCCCTGATAGCGACTGACCATGCTCAAAGCAAATGCCACATCAGGGCGAGTACATGTCATAGCGTACATGATCGATCCGACAGCGGAAGCATAAGGTACACGATTCATGTCATCTATTTCCTCATCTGTACTCGGGCATTGAGTCTTACTCAATTTGGTATTGCTCTGGATAGGTAGCTCTCCCTTCTTGGAATTTTCCATACTAAACCTCTTTAGTACCTTATCCAAGTATGTGCTCTGACTAAGTCCAATTAGTCTCTTCTTTCTATCTCTCAATATTCTAATCCCAAGAATATAGGCGGCTTCTCCTAGGTCTTTCATGGCAAAACACTTTCCAAGCCAAGACTTAACTTCATTCAAGGTTGGAACGTCGTTACCAATGAGTAATATGTCATCGACATATAACACCAGAAAAGTTACTATACTCCCACTAGCCTTGATATACACACAAAACTCATCTTTACTTCTAGAGAATCCAAACTCTTTGACTTTCTCATGGAAGCAAAGATTCCAGCTGCGAGATGTTTGTTTCAATCCATAGATGGATTTCTCAAGCTTGCATACTCTATTGGGAAACTTTGCATCAACAAAACCCTCTAGCTGACTCATGTAAACATCTTCAGCCAACTTCCCATTAAGGAAGGCAGTCTTGACATCCATCTGCCAGATTTCATAGTCATGAAAGGCAGCTATGGCCAGCAATATCCTAATAGATTTAATCTTAGCTACTGGCGAAAAGGTCTCATCATAATCAACCCCTGGGGTTTGAGTGAAACCTTTTGCAACCAGTCGAGCCTTGAATGTATGCACATTCCCATCCATGTCTGTCTTCTTTTTAAAGATCCATTTGCACCCAACTGTCTTACGACCTGGTGCACTATCAACCAAATTCCAAACTTGGTTGTCATACATGGACTTAATCTCGCTGTCCATTGCCTCTTTCCACTTGGAAGCCTCTGGGCCTGCCATTGCTTCCTTATAAGTGACTGGTTCATCTAAGTTTACCAATGTTCTGTCACTTATGAATGTGTCACCATCTGAAGTAATATGAAAACCATACAACTCAGGTGGCACACTCACCCTAGTGGATCTTCGAAGAGGTAATGATTTATCAACTGGTTCAACAGGAACTGTTTCCTCTGGTTGAGTGCTAGTGTCATCTAAGGTTCCTTCATTGGTTGACTCTTGAATCTCTTCAAGGTCAATGGTACTCCCACTATCCTCTTTGAATATGAGCTCTATTTCCAGAAAGACTCCTCTTCGAGCTACAAACACCACATTTTCACTAGGTCTGTAGAACAAATATCCAAAAGACTGCTTTGGGTAACCAATGAAAACACATTTCTCACTTCTAGCTGCTAGCTTGTCGTGAGTCTCTCGTCTTACGAAAGCTTCACAACCCCAGACTTTAATATTTGCTAACGAGGGAACTTTCCCTGTCCACATTTCGTGAGGTGTTTTGGCAACCTTCTTTGTAGGGACAAGATTGAGGATGTGGGCGGTTGTCTCTAAGGCATACCCCCAGAAGTGAATAGGAAGCGAGGCACGACTCATCATAGAACGAACCATGTCTAACAAGGTTCGATTACGCCTCTCAGCTACACCATTTAACTGTGGTGTCCTAGGAGGAGTCAATTGTGAGACTATCCCACATTCTTTCAGATAGTCGTTGAAATCGGTACTAAGATACTCCCCGCCTCTATCAGATCTAAGTATCTTGATCTTTCTTCCCAATTGATTTTCGACTTCATGCTTGAATTCTCTGAACTTTTCAAAGGTTTCTGACTTATGTTTGATCAAGTAGATGTAACCATATCTGCTATAATCGTCAGTGAAAGTCACATAGAATCGATTAGCATCCCTTGTGGTTGATCTAAAGGGCCCACACACATTTGTGTGTATGAAATCCAACAGACCTTCACCTCTTTCACAAGACCCTGTGAATGGTGATTTTGTCATCTTTCCCAAAAGACAAGATTCACACATATCATCTGATTTTAGGTCAAATGATTCCAACACTCCATCCTTTTGGAGTTGGGCTATGCATTTCTTGTTAATGTGTCCAAGACGACAATGCCACAAGCATGCCTTGTCTACACTATTAGACAAGTCAATATTAAGTACACTATTTCCTAAGCTATCAACACAAGTCACTGTTTCATACACACCATTACAAGGTAAAGCTTCAAACACAAAAACACCATTCTTATAAACAGAAATTGAACCATTCAAATCATTAAAAGAATATTTAAAACCTTGTCTGAACAATGCATGAAATGAAATAATGTTTCTCGTCATCTCAGACGAATAGCAACAATTTATTAAGTCTAATCTAACATCATTACTAAGCAATAGTTGATAAACTCCGATCTTAGTCACTGGTGAAGACTTTCTGTTCCCCATGATCAAGTTTATCCTCCCATGCTCTATCTCCTCACTTTCCTTTAGCCCCTGCAAATCAGAACATATATGAAAACCATATCCTGTATCAAGGACCCATGAACGAGAAGATAATGAGTTATTAGCAAAAATAGTGTAAATACCTGCCGAGGATGGCTTCACTTTGCCATCCTTGATATCTTGCAGATATTGTGGGCAAGATCTCTTCCAATGCCCCTTTTGATTGCAGTAAAAGCAAATGGCCTCTTTTGGATCAGAAACATGGGTAGTGGAACCATTGGGCTTAGCCTTCGGGCCATTACTAGATGACACAGCTTGAGCCTTGCTCTTCCAGTTTTGCTTGGGAGGACCTTTCCTCTTCTTCCCCTTTCGCTGTCCAATGGCCAAGACAGGGGCACTTGCAGGTGTGGAGGGTATACTTTTACCCTTCATCCCTGCCTCAGCTGTCTGCAACAAGTTGTGCAATTGGGCCAAAGTCTGCTCAGTGTTGTTCAAATGGTAAGTTAAGATAAACTGACCATAACAATCAGGCAACGAGTTCAAGACCATGTCAATGGCCAATTCCTCATCGAAGTGAATGTTGATCTTGACCAAACGCTCTATGTAGCGTTGCATTCTTTGCACATGAGATACAACCGATTCCCCCTCTTTCATCTTGCAAGCCATGAGTGACTTGACTACCTCAAACTTTTCTTGACGAGCTCGCTTATGGTACTTTTCCATAAGGTCCTTGTTCATCTCAAAAGGCCAGTAGTCCTCATAATACCTCTGCAATTCTGGGGACATGGTTGCAACCATGATGCATGCCACTTTGGTAGCATCATCATAGTGTTTCTTGTAGGCAACATACTCTTCGGGAGTGGCTTTTGACTCATCAAGTTCTTTGAGCTCCTTTTCAAGGACATACTCTTTGTCCTCGAATCTAAGCGCCATCTTGATGTTACACATCCAATCGTTATAGTTGGAGCCATCCATAACGACTTTGGAGCAGATGTTTAGTAGAGAGAAGTTGTGGCTGGAGGATGATGAAGCAGAAGTGTTTCCAGGAGTAGACATCTGAAAAGAAAGATAGTTTTAGTTAGATTACAAGACACCTCAATATAATAACCCAAAGATATCATATCAAGGTTAGGACCCAACTATGACGATTTACAACTTAGAAATGGGATGCCGAGATCCAAGTTCAAATCTCATAAAGGTAGGTGAATGACGATTCACCAATTCCACCATTAGGAAAAATAAACGAAGTGAAATTCCTAATTCTTTTGAGATACATTAAAACTATTTAATGACATGTTTTAATCTCGGATTATGCTCTACTATTTGTGACTGGGATACCGAGGATCACAAACTAGATGTGAATAACCATGCAAATGTGTTTGGTAACCTTATTGT
Source organism: Lactuca serriola (assembly GCF_051521515.1). Classification (NCBI taxonomy): domain Eukaryota; kingdom Viridiplantae; phylum Streptophyta; class Magnoliopsida; order Asterales; family Asteraceae; genus Lactuca; species Lactuca serriola. The sequence continues at coordinate 140,267,638 of NC_136413.1, forward strand.
TTTTATCATTAACTATTGATGTGTCGGTAAACCACACACGCTCCATCAAAATGATAATTATAAGATACCCATTACTACTCTTTATTAGTGCCTTTTAGTGTGCCGGTTAACCACACACGCTCCACTAACAACCAATAAAGCATAATGTGCAATTTCATGGATTAGCATACTTTTCACATTTTTCCTAAAGTAACTAGAGTTGGGATTTTGAAAAATAGTGTTCTAGTACTTTCTTTAATAGCATTATACTTTTAATGGGAAGTAGTTGTCCTATCAAATCCGTTCTGCTAACGACCATTCACTAATCAAGAAAGCGGTGGGTGAGAGTGGACACCCATTCAACTACCATTTTATAAGTAGTTTCCTTATACCCCCCTTATAGACTAGCTTCGTGAATGAGGCATACTAGCGATTTGACTGACCATATTCTTATACATATATAATATTTAACTTTTAATTATAATATATATATATATATATATATATATATATAAGGTGTGTTTTAAAACATTTTAAAACTCCAAGGGTTTATATAAATTTTTTCGAAATTTAAACTATTAAATTTTAAATTTAAATAAACCAATTAATTAGATTTAATATTTATCTATTAATTAACTTTTAATTAATTTATTAAATCTTGTAAGGATTATCTAATTAAATTAAACAATTAATTTAATCCTAATCCATATCCCTTCTAGATTTCGAAAATATGGGGATAGGATAATTTCCTTATTTTTCTTAATTATCCAATAAGGCAACTATTATTCAAAACAAAGAAACCCTAATCTTTATAGCATATTTCGAAATTTCCAAGGGAGGAGGCTAGGGTTTTCAAAACCCTAACCCTAATTTCGATTAGGGTTCTTTGGAGGCTAGGGTTTTCAAAAACCCTTTGATCCACAACCCTAAAAATCGAAAAAATGGCCTTTAGGGTTTAATAGCTATAAACCCTAATTTGCAATTCAACAATTATAACAATTCAATTTAAAACAAACAAAGGCTCTGATACCACTGATGGGTTTTAGGTAAAACAAATAAACTAGAAAAACAATTCCTAAGTTCACATGCAACCTACTTTGGATCTATGTTTTGTCTATTGAACATAAAACTTTGATTTGCAAAACAAGAACCCTAGAGGAGAGAGGCTATAATCGAAATTTACAAACTAGGGTTTAGTAATTACATACCTTTCAATTGTTATAGTAAACAATTGATGATTCCCTTGATCTTGATCTTGATCTTCTTGGAAGCTTAGCACCACAAGTGTAATGCCTCTAATGGAATCACACCCAAACTAGCAAGAAGGAAAGTAGAGGAGAGAGGGGAGAGGGAGTATGCAAAATTTCGGCCCTTAGGGTTTCTTCAAAAGAAAAGAGTGACCAAAACATGAACCAGGAGGCTCCTTATATAACTGAGGGATCTAGGGTTTAGGGGAAACCCTAGTTATCCTTTGCTTAGGGCCTAAGCAAACCCAAGGGCCTTATCCAAGCCCCTATGGACGAAATTATTAGGGTTTCCCCTAAAGATTTCGTCCACCCTCTTCCAAGGGGGTTCTAGAGCCTTCCACTCAACTATTAGATAATTGCAAACTAGTCCCTGCACTTTATAATTAATTCTTTTAACCCCAAAATTAATTCTAATTAATTTCTGGCTAACAATTAATTAAACATAATGATTTCTAATTAATATATTAATCTTTTAACATATTAATAAATTCATTTATACTAATTTATTAATCTTATAATAAATTAATATCTCTCCTTTCATAATTTCCTTGTCTGGTTGCTACGTTTGAGGGCAACCCAAAAGGACTGTGTTGCTATCAATTCAAGTACATACCAATTATAGTTATGGGCTTAGACACCTAATCCAACAGCATTTTCATAAAAGAATTCTTATACATTACAAATATTTTGGATAAACTATAATAGGTATAGTTTATGTATCATTTACTTCTCAAATTTATTTACCAGAGGTTTTCAGTTTAGTTCACGTAAATCTGTTAATGAATAAATTTGTGAGTCATTCGCTTCGGGTTACTTCCAAAGTAACCAATTAAAAAAGTCCTGTAAATTGTAACCAGAGTCTCTTGTAGGGAGAACGTGATAGTTGTGTATAGATCTATATTGGGTTTGACAAACCTACACCTGAGCTGCATGCAACAGCTAGACCGGCAGGTCTGTGGTGACAAGTGTCATTTCAGTTTCACGACGCCTGAAGAACGTCGCAATTATAAGGCCGTCTAAGTCAAGTATGGTTATGATAGCTCACATGTGGTATTAAAAAATCATAAGATTTAAGGGTTCTAACATTAATTTAGCGAGTTATGTCAATTTAGCTCACTGAGAAAAATACTTGTACGTCTTCATATCAAAAAGGGTTTTATGTCGATTTAAAATCACTTTTTATATCAATAATTACAGATATTGTTGTATATTTTCAGTCTTGGTATTTAAGACTACACACCATTCATTACGGGAGTTTTTCTCAAATCAGAAAGGGTTTTTACGCCAATTTGAAACCACTTTTATATCTTTAAGTATGACAAATACTTGTTCATTTTCGGTCCTGGTATTTAGGACCACATAGCTTTTGTAAGGAAAATATTGAATTTTTCTTGGTAACATACATCTCTTTACAAAGATCGATTTTCAAACTGTTACTATCAAAAGCTTATGAACTCACCAACCTTTGTGTTGACACTTTTCAAAACTACTTGTATTCTCAGGAATTCAGTGAAACAGGAAATCAACAATGTTTTGAGGATGGGACGATAAATCGTCAAATAGTTCATTTTGTATCATAATGTAATTGATTCGAATCATGTAAACATATACTTTGGTGTAACTTTTTCAATTATATTTATGATGGATGTATTTACTTTGAGCACTATTATACTCGTTGTTGTGATACTCTACATGAAGTCCTCCACCCCCGGACGTTTCCGCCATCCTTGGTTTGGGGGTGTGACATCATGTTGCCTATACTCCAAACTTAAATTACAATCAACTGGTCCCACTACATCAACACCATCAAAAGTATTATAATTACTAATTAGCATAAAGCTAATACCTATATTAAAAAAGTATTATAATTACTAATTAGCATGGAGATAGAAAACACACGTTGCACTATAACAAGATACAAATACACTTTGTGATTCCAAATAGCATGAATAAGATAAATTGTTTTAGACATTATTACCAGTCATCATTTGATCCAACTTGTGTTATACAAAACTCCTATTTCAATCCACTCTTCAAGTAGCCCTCGATTGGAAGGATTAGCTAAAAGGGCACGAATTCTCTTGTCATGGAGAATAACAGGTGGCCATTTCTTGCTTCTATTTTATAGTTCCTTAACAACAATTTCAAGCTACTCTATAGTAGTTTTGTGTTAGATTACTGTTAAAAGCTGCTCTCTTTTACTCAATATAGAATCAGAAAAAATAAGAAGAATTGTGTTACTTCAAGAATGCTTCATTCTTCATTCTATTCCTATAACTATAAAACAAACAACTGTTTTTTCATTCTAATGGAATCAACATATCTATTTTTTTCACACCAAACCAAACCATTACTTAAAGTTTGGATTTGCTGATTCCATATGTTGTGAGATTATATTTTGTTTCCATCTTCATTGTGTAACCTTTCAACTTTTTTAAAGTATCAAGCTACAATTTTTTTTTGCTATAAAAAGAACAATCACTTTTGTTTTCAACTTGATATTTGTTATGCATCATTTTAATATAATTTCATTAATTTTTTTTTGGTCTTGTAAGAAAAACATCTTTAATCTATTGCATTTTTGCTAACACGAAAACTTTAATCCTCTGGGGAAATCCAACCTGATGAATTACATGTGATTTACATGTAGATCACAAGTGAATCACATAAGAATTACATGTGATTCACATGTAATAACATGTAATTCACATATGAATTACATGTAATTCACATATGAATTACATGTAATTCACATATAATTCACTTGTGATTCACATGTGAATCATAAGTGAGTCACATATGAATTACATGTGATTCACATGTAGATCACAAGTGAATCACATAAGAATTACATGTGATTCACATGTAGATCATAAGTGAATCACATAAGAATTAAATGCAATTCACATGTATATAACATATAATTCACATATGATTCACATGTAAATCACAAGTAAATCACATAGGAATTACATGTAATTCACATGTAAATCACAAGTAAATGACATATGAATTACATGTGATTCACATGTAAATCAAATGTCATTCACATATGAATTACATGTGATTCACATGTAAATAACATGTAATTCACATATGATTCATTTATGATTCACACGTAAATTACAAGTGAATCACATATGAATTACATGTGATTCACAAGTGAATCACATATGAATTATATGTGATTCACATGTAATTCACATATTAATCACATGTAAATCACAAGTGAATAACATATCAATTACATGTGATTTAGATTAAAATCATAAGTGAATAACATATGATTCACGTGTAAATCACAATTGAATCACATATAAATTACGTCTATATGCACATCCATTTTTGTGTGAATGTTCTTTGTTAATTATTTTTAAAATTTTTCTTGTAAATTTCATATTTGAATTTTAAAAGATACAACCACATGTGAATATCATATTATATAATTTATATGATATATACATATGCATTTTTGTGAGTTTTCTTGCATTAATCAATTTTTTTAATTTTCTTGTAGATTTTGAATAATTTATGGAAAATATTGAAGAGGTGGAAAGTGATAAATTGAACAAAATATGAGAATCTTGATATGAAGAAATGATAACACGGTGAATCCATGTAGTTATTTTTTTATTTTTTATATTTTATTTTGTATCGAATAAAATACTTATAGTATTATGTTTATAGATTGATTAATAAAAATGAGATTTTTTATGATTTACTTACAAATATTATAGTATAAGAAATATACATATATGCATTTGAAAAAATATGCATATATGCATCTAAAACGTTGATTTTTTTTTTGTTAAAAAAATAAGAGTTTGTTTTTTAATATTTTATTTTATTTTTAAATTTATTGATTTTTAAAAATTTACTTTTTTAAAAAAATGCACTTTCTTTTTAAATAATTGAAGTTTTTTTTGAAAGAATTCATTTTTTTAAATGCAGTTTTTTTTTAAAAAGATTGCAGTTTTTTTTTTAAAAAAAATTGTATTTTTTTAAACAAAATACAGTTTTTTTTTAATTGCAGTTTTTTTTAAAAAAATTACCGTTTTTTTAAATATTTTTTTAAAAATTCATGTTTTCTGAAAAAAATTAAAAAATCTCCATTTAAAAAAAATCAAAATTTATTTATATTTTTTTAATCCAAAATTTTATTTATTATGTTAAATTTTAGAACTTTTTATTAATATTTACAATAAGTAAAGAAATTAAACATTAAATGGGATTGGTAAGATAACGATCATGTCCTTAATTAGTTAATTTTGATCTAACGTTCCACCTTTAGTTCTCAGGTTCTCGGGAAACTATGAGTTCTCAACGGATATATGAATGATGTGAAATTGAAATACTACGAAGTCAGTAACTTTTTATGACATAAGTTTTATAACATACTTTGTCACAAAATTATAACATTTTTGTAGTAAGATAATATGTTGTCTTGACTAGTTGTATTATTTAACAAAACCTATAACAAATATACATAAACCGTTTTTATCACTAGTTTATCTGTAAATGAAGTAGTACAAAATAACATTTATAAACAAATTTTGAAATCGGTAAGTGTTTGTCATCAACAATAAATATGTATAGCATATGTATTCTCCCCCAAAACATAAAAATGTTAAAAAGTAGCCGTAAACACTCACATTCGTAGCATGAACGAGGTTTGTGGGGTGAAACTTCCTTGCTCTTAAAATGGATCACCGGGTTTATTTATATTACCTAATAAACCAAAAAGTAGTTTTGGTATTAATTATTAGGGATAGGGTAGTTTTTGTTAAAATAAAGAAATTCTAGGAATTGATTTTGTTAAAATCATCCCCAATGGACTGATATTGTAATCTGTTTCCAAAACATGCGCTGAAAATGTACATTTTAAACCCAAGCTAGAATTTTAGGACCAAATCAGTTAGTAATTTTGAAGGGGAGGGGCTGATTTCTAAGTATTTAAAGGGGGTTTGGAGGTTGGATTTAATTTGAAATAAAATAAACAAGGAAGGGGTTATGTGTTTATTTTAAATGGTAGTTTGAAAGGAAGAGCGTCCTCTACCTCTTGTCCAACGCAGGTAACCCATGACTGAAAAAAAATATTTTGAGTTTGTATTTGTGTAACATCCCGATTCCCAGGTATGAGAATTTTATATAAAAAGGGAAATTTTTCCTTGGAACTCGTCGAGTTGATGGCCTCAACTCGACGTCTTAAAAGTCTATGTGCGCGGATCTTTTTGGACCAACTCGACCAGTTGTAGAAGAAAACTCAACGAGTTGGTGGATGAATATGAAACCCTAATTTTTAGGGTGTTACACCCTATTTAAAGGCCTTAAGTCCAATTGTTGTCCTCCCTAATCTCCCCCTCTGTCCAGAAACCCTATCCCCGTGTCTTCTATCCCATTTTTTAGTGTTTGTGAGCTTAAAGAGTGTTTCCTTAGTGTTCTCTTGAAGAAGTTTGAAGTTGGTGGAGCATAGCTTGAAGGGGGAAGCTTTAGATCCATAATCTTCTTGAGTTTAGCTACTCTTTTGAGGTAAAAATTCGAAAACTTGCTCATCTATTGCTTAGATCTCTTCCTTGGAAGTTTATTGTCATTTTGGCTCATTTTTTGGGTTGTTCTAAGTTTGAGCATGTCATGAAGTTATAACTTCAGATTTGGACGTTTTGTGGTGAGTCTTCCTCACTATACGTTCGGGTCGAAGGCACCAAGGTCGGACCATTAGTTTGATAACCTAATATTGTTGATATGCTGAGTATGTTATAGTTATGCAAGCTAGTCTTGTTATGCTAGTCAGGTAGATCTGTAGGACTGCATGTGAGTTGCATGTTTACCTGTTTACGATATTATCTGTTATATGTCAACATATTATGTGGGTTGGGTTGAGGTTGTACTGCTTTGTGTTGTAACCAACAAACCCTGGAGTATGCCAGATACGAGCTGAGGGCCAGGCCGGTGATGCCAAACTCATACTGAGGGCTTAGCGGTGTTCAGTCTATTGACTGACCAGGCTGGGGAGCAAGCCAGACATAAGTTGTGCGCCTGTGAGGCAATCCAGACATATGTTGTGGGTTCAGGGGTAATCCATTCTTTAAAGTTGTTGAACCATTGCATGTTGTTATTATATTGTGTTATTGTTATGTATTGGTATTTTGGGGGAAACTCACTAAGCTTTGGGCTTACAGTTGTTGGATTATGTTTCAGGTACTTCTCAGGATTGCGGGAAGGTGAATGTGTGATCATGCACCTCCTCATGCTTTTATTTCACAAATTTGGGATAACTTTGATATGAATCTTATTTTGGAAACAGTTTGTAAAAATGATGATTTTGAATGTTTTAAAAAGTTTAAATTTTTCATGAAATTTTATGGGTGTTACAAGTTGGTATCAAATCCTTGGTTTGAGTGAATTTGAGGAACACTCGTGTGAATCCAGTCTCAAACTAAGGAAATGATTTTCAAACGGTTTTGAAAATACTAAAGGAGGATGCAATGTGTACGATCAGCTGGAGCCAGTAAGTAGAGCCTAAATACCATGCTATTATTTGATATTGTGATATTATAGAACAACATGCTAGTGATAGGCTAGGGATCTTTAGGAATTGTAGGTTAGAATTGCCTGATTATATGATGCTTGATAGCCTAGGGCCTTTCTTTTATGAAACCGATGTCATTACTGTACTTTCTTAGTGTATGCGTCACGGTCATATATAACTAAGATTTTATAGCCTGTGAATGTTTGGTTTGGCCTTATTTCATGTTCTTGTTTGATGAAGGGCTTAGGGTAGGATCATATATTCAAATGTCTATAGGGTCCAGTGCCACGTATGGCTAGCATACACGAGTGCTGCAGGGTTTGTGGGGTGAAACTTCCTTGCTCTTAAAATGGATCACTGGGTTTATTTATATTTCCTAATAAACCAAAAAGTAGTTTTGGTATTAATTATTAGGGATACCATGAACGAGGTATGTGGGGTGAAACTTCCTTGCTCTTAAAACGGATTAACGGGTTTATTTATATTACCTAATAAACCAAAAAGTAGTTTTGGTATTAATTATTTGTGATCGATGCAAAGAAGGAGAAGAAAGAGATACAAAGAAATACCAATGGTGTGCGACTATCCGAAAGTCTTTCCCGAAGATTTTCTTGGATTGCCCCCTGATAGACAAGTAGAGTTTCGAATAGGCTTGTTTCTAGGATCGACACCAATAGCAAAAGCACCATATCGGTTAGCACCGAAAGAGATGAAGGAGCTTATGATGAAACTTTAGGAGTTTTTGGACAACGGTTTCATTAGACATAGTTCATCACCCTGGGGAGGTCCAGTGTTATTTGCAAAAAAGAAGGATGGACGCATGAGGATGTGCATAGACTATAGAGAGCTGAACAAGGCAACGGTAAAGAACAAGTATCCATTGCCAATGATTGATGACTTGTTCAATCAGCTACAAGGTTCGAGCTATTTCTCAAAGATTGATCTCAGGTCAGGATATCATCAACTGAAGGTGAGAGAACAAGATATTGAGAAGACTGCATTCAGAACAAGATACAGACACTATGAGTTTTTGGTTATGTCATTTGGACTAACCATGCTCCAACAACATTTATGGATTTAATGAACAGGTTTTGTAAACCATTCCTCGATAAATCTGTGATAGTGTTCATTGATGACATTTTGATTTACTCAAAAAGCCAGAAGGAGCATGGCAAGCACCTGCGAGAAGTATTAGAGGTTTCGAAGATGGATAAGTTGTATATAAAGTTCTCCAAATGTGATTTCTAGATTCAAGAAGTTAAATTCTTGGTTCATGTGGTTAACCAAGAGGGGATAATGGTTGAACTAGCAATGATTGAAGCTGTGATGAAATAGGAATGACCAAAAAGTCCCACCGAGATTTGAAGCTTTATGGGATTATCTGGATATTACCGAAGGTTATTCAAGGCTTTTCTTCGATAGCTGCTCCATTAATAACTTTGACCCATAAAGGAGCTACCTATATACGGAGTGAGAAAAATGAACAAGCATTCGAGAAATTAAAGAAGAAGTTATGTGAAGCACTAATTCTTTCGTTACCTGACAGAGTTGAAGACTTCGCAGTCTATAGCGATGCATCTGGAGTTGGGTTAGGTTGTGTTCTGACCCAAAGAGATAAAGTGATAGCATATGCATCTCGACAATTGAAAGAGTATGAGAAGAACTACCCACTCATGATCTGGAGTTGGTAGCGGTAGTATTTGCATTAAAGATATGGACGCATTATCTTTATGGCACAAAGTGAAAACTCTTCATTGATCATAAAAGCCTCTAGTATCTCTTTGATCAAAAGCAATTGAATATGAGGCAACGAAGCTGGCTAGAGTTAATCAAGGATTACGACTGCGAAATACTTTACCACCCTGGTAAAGCAAATGTCATAGCTGATGCTCTAAGTCGAAAAGTAAACTTGGAAAGAAAAAGTCCAAGAGCGTTAAGAATAGAAGATGTCTCAATGATTGTGGAAAGCATCAAGAAAGATCAGGAAGAAGATTTAGAGAAAAATGACCAAAAGGAAGAACGTTTAGGCAAGACGTTGGTATTCGGTACAATTAATCAAGGATTGAAGGTATTCCAAGTTAGAATTTGGGTACCTAAGATGGGAGGAATAAGGGATCGTCTGCTGGAAGAAACTCACAAGACCATGTACACAATTCATCCCGGTAACACTAAGATGTATAGGTATCTGAAACGTTACTACTAGTGGCCGACGATGAAGCTTGACGTTGCAAAGTATGTAGCAGATTGTGTAACATGTGTAAGAGTTAAAGAACAACATCCAAAACCGTATGGGAGTTTAGAACCTTTACATGTACCCATGGGTAGATGGGAAGACATCACCATGGATTCTGTGACTAAACTACCCAGGAAAAAGAACAGTCACAACATGATTTGGGTAGTTGTGGATCGATTCACAAAGAGTGCACACTTCATAGCAGCCAATGAGAGGTGGTCTATGGATAAGCTTGCAAATTCTTATGTGAAGAAGGTAGTAAGTCTTCACGGTGTTCCTTTAATGATTGTATCATATCATAATAGTCGTTTCACATCATGGCTTTGGAGGAGTCTACAAGAGGAAATGGACAAAGTTGTGTTTAAGTACAACTTAACATCCGCAGACTGGTGGTCAAAGTGAAAGAACGATCCAAATACTGGAAGATATTCTAAGAGAATGTACCCTAGAATTCCAAGGTAACTAGGATGAGCATTTACCTCTAGTAGAGTTTTCCTACAACAGTAGTTACCATTCAAGCATTAAGATGGCACCTTATCAAGCTTTATACGGTCATAAGTTTCGTGCATTGTCTTGTTGGATTGAGGCTGGAGAAAAGCAGTTTATGGGCCCCGAGACATTCCATCAAACTGCTAAAAAGCTAAAAGTGATTAGAGAAAGGATGTTGCCAGATCAAGATCGTGAAAAGAGCTATGCTGACAAGAAGCGGCAGCCGATGGCATTCGAAGTTGGAGATTCGGTATTGCTCAAAGTCTCACCGTGAAAGGGACTTATTGATGGGTTTTGTATACTACAAAATCCTATGGTGCCCATACAACCCTAAATACCTTGGATCCATGTTTCCACAAATTATACATGCAAATGGTTTCCAAGGCATTAAACCTATAACTAGCATGCATTTGACATAAACCATATAAGATACTAGTTAGGGTGACATACCTTTTATGTAGCTTGAAGTCTTGATGTATTTCTCCTTAAGAGTTTAGCCCCAATAGTGTGGAAGCCTCAAATGAAGTCACAACACCCATCGACAAAGGATGAAACTTGAGAGAGAATTCATACATACTAAAACCGACCATATCCTCCAAGAATACATTAGTGGTGATTTTGGCTATGAAGTAACTTATTTATATGTGGAATTCCAAAGGTCATGGGTTAACCCGAACCCATACCCATGGGTTTATAATCCATGGTTTATGTGGCCCAACTCTTTATGTATCCATACATAAATTTGGTCCAACATGGATCATAAGCCCAACACATATAAATATAACTAATTACCATAATTAGTCCCCATAGATTTAATTAGTCTCAATTGATCACTAAATTAATTCCAAATGAATTTTTGATCAATACTAATTAAAAAATATGATTCATATTAATATATTAGAACTTATAATATATTAATAAATCATACATAACCTTCTCTCAAGAGTCAATCATAACAAATTGTCCTAATGATATGCAACCCAAATGGGCCATGCTAGTCTCGGGTCAAGTAAATACCGATAATAGTTATGGGATTAGACATCTAATCCAAGAGTCTCCCACTTGGATAAGTCTAAAACTATTATTGCAAGTATGACTCCAAAACCCGACTAGCAATCGTAGCTCTTAAAAGCCGTTGTCGAACTCTGACCTAGTCAATGACTTGTCCATTAGATAAGGTATCATATATTCCTCCAATATAGATATCATATAGACTGGGACATGGATTATAATCATTCTCTTTGTCCATTTGTTTTTCCCCGATTATGACAACCGACTAATTGAACAAATCAAATCAGTCCAGGCCCGGCCGAGCACTTACGTTTGTCATCACTAAATCATCGAGGGCCCACATATATCGCTTTTATCCCTCCAAGGGTAAAAGGAATGGATAAACTTTGAATCATATGCGTGTACTAACTACTTGTTGAATCATACACAAAGGCACGTTTTATAGCAACAAGTTACTGATGCATTTTCGTACAATCAATGTACAACCAACTCATAGTCAACAACTCATATCTCTAGGTTTAAAGAATATAAGATATTATCGTCTCATGATCACTCGTGATAAAATCCATGAAGTGAGTCACATGAGCGTGGGTTTAATCCAATACTCGAATCTCATTCCAGGAGCACTCATGAATGTTGCAACAACTTTTGCTATGTCTAAACACTTTTGACATCTATAAGCCCAATTCATGACAATCTTGATTCATACCTACTTCCAAAGTATGATTGACTGTCGAGAGTTTGAATAACCTAGTTATTCGGGAAGTCAAAACATGCAAAGTGAAACACAAGAATAATCGAATCCAATATGGTCTCAAAACTTATGAATATAAATAAAACACCTTTTATTTATCACCATATTGATTACACATTATTCATTGTATAGTGTTTTGAATTATCAACCTAATACTTGAATTAAAACAATAGTCATGCCATGCTCCAAGCATGCACACTATATTTGTCCATACAATAGTTATGCCATACTCCAAGTATGCACACTATGTTTGTCTATGATCCTTACTTTGTGAAATAGACCAATTGAACATGGTTCCAGTGATGCTCATTTCACAATCCCAAATCCTTACTGCAAATCTAAGAATACAAGATTCTTTGCCATTTACTGAAATATGTTAGATTCTAAACTTATATGCATTGATCCTCTTATAATGACAATGCACAAAAGTCACAAAGACTTGGCAACAGACATTTACAAAGTATTCCAATGGAGAGAAATTCCATGGAAACTAAGTCTCAAATTCAAAGTACATTCCTTTGAACATCCTTCTTGCATTAAGTTTTCTAATCTTACACAGATTTAATGAATAACTTCCACTTATGGAATGTAACGCCCGTAGATCCGGGCTAGTCAACTTGGAGATAATAGGGGTCGAAAACGGATTCTGAACAAAAGATTATTTAGAATAAATAATCTTAACCAAGTTGTAGAATACGTCTCAAGGGTTCTATACATATAAAGAATGCCGAAATCCGAGTTATAACGAATAAGTTATGGTCCGTCGAAGTTTTACGGCAAAACAGGCATGACACCGGGAGACGTAAATAGTGAATTTACGATGGATGACTTTTTAGCCTTAGAAATCTAAACAAAAGTTGTAGTATACGTTAAACCAATAACATAAAAAAAAGAACGCCCAAATCTGACTTTGTATGAGGAAGTTATGAATTTTCTAAGATTTGGCTTAGCAGTGCACAACCCGAAACTCGAATTTTAGATCTAGCGGTTTTTGGCCTACGCGACCTAAATAGGAATGAAAGATCTCATTAATAGGAACTCAAAGGTAAAAAGACAGACGAAAAAAGAGTCCGTATGTAGAAGTTATGAATTTTACGCGGACATTTAACAATATAATCTCCTTGTACTGTTAAATTTAAGATCGGTCGAGAATTAGCCGACGGAGTCAAAATGAAAGTTGTAGATATTATTTTTACCTACGCGTGAATATAAAGAACGTCAAAAACGGAGCTCGTATGTGAAAGTTACAGATTTTAGAAGTCGGAAGTCTGTTGTGCGAAAATGGGTGATGTGGCACAATCTTGGCCATTGCTTTCTCCCCAAGTCTTGTCACTAGATGGTGACATGTGGCACCAAGTTCAACCATTTTTACCCTATAAATAGAACCTCTCTCACCCTCATTTTCTTCACACCTTTCTCATTCTTTCTTCTCTTTACTCTCTCTCTCTAGAACCTCTCTCTAGCCCCGAAACCCCCCGAAAAGCCTAGGGAACCTCCCTAGCACGAGGCGGAAGCCCTAGAGTGCTCAACGACTCCGAGAAGAAGAGCTTTTCAGCTCGGGAACACTGCTCCAAGCAAATCCCGATTTTCTATAAAACCCGCTGTAAATGAGTTACGCCTACGCTATTTTTTAATATAGCTTTTATTTAATTATAGTAACGTTATTAGGAACCTATAATAAGTACTTGGGCTATTATTATGGGTTATATAAGTATTATTTAACGCTTATATAATAATAATAGCTAGACTATTAATTAGTCTCGGCGAATAATATACTAAACTCTAGTGGTAATAATACTAGGTTTCGTCGAAGGAAATTATTTTTAAGAAGCGAAGCGCTGTCTGAGTTCGAAATCACCACCTTTTCAAGTGAGTGCATGGTCCCTTTCATCTTACAAATAGATATGAAGTATTTAATATAAATTACGTGCTATGTGTGCATATTGTCTGCATACTTGTTGTCTATGCTGGGTGAAATATTTTTATACACATTTTAAATGATTTAAACTGTATATGTATTTTATATCTACAAAATGTGTTGGGTAAAACATAGGTAGATGTAATAGTTTCTGTGCGACCAAATAAAATAATGAGAGGCCTCGATATAGATGTTATTGATGATCCCGTCATCTAGCGGGGTATAGATGACGATCACGGACTATTCTAGACAGTCCAGTGGAACACTAGTAGGCTCGCAACCTGTAGGTGTTTGTTTGAACTGTGTGCTCACCAACAGTACTCCATCCCCCACATGGTTTCCTTATTTGACATGAATTGCTGAGGAACCCCTGAAGCATGTGTTGTCACTCGATGGAAGTCCTTAGACTAGGTCCTTTGTGTTAGATGTTTTAGGGACGTAAAGTGAGGATAACGGGAACGGGTAATCGGGTTTGTTTGGTTTGATAAAGTTAATAAACTTATTTATTGTGGGTTGAAAACCCTATGTACTCACCAGGTTTTCCAACCTGACCCACTCAGTTTATTTATATCACATGTGTTGATATGAAGTCACATTACACAGAGAGATTAAGGATATATAAATCACTAGTGATAATGAATGTAAGTTCTGTTTATGCTTATGTTTCTGTATTGACAATGATATCCCAAATGTTTTAAAATGAATAAAAATACTTTTCTTCGGAAATGATTTGATAACTTATTTATCATTTTTTACTAGGAACAAATTCCGCAACATTTTTATTAAAAGAGGTACTCTGATTTTTATAAAGCATAAACAAAATCGGTCTTTTCTGGCCGTGAAAATGAGGACGTCACATGGAAACATTTCCATATTCCATTTTGACTATCATTTCTGAACAAAAGTTGCCTCCTTTCAGAATATGTCAACATGGTCCTTCAAAAATTAACATTATACTTCCAATTGTCCATGAGCAACCAATCTTTGTTAAACCTCAGATTGTCCTCGACAATTTCTTAATCATTTTAGTCATACCTAGTTCTAGTACTTTTTCCCTCTTAATGCCCCGGGCATTTGGAAAAATTTAGAACAAATGAATATTACAACACATGTAATCGATCCTATATCCGAAGCATATGGGGCACGATTCATGATGTCTCATTTAAAGACATGATACTAGACCAATCTTTTGCTATAATATTTCTATTTCTATTTGCCATGTTCTCATCATTCAGATTATGAAAAGGGATGCCGTAATCATAATCAAAATTTAGAACACAAATAATGTAATTATGACTAAATTTGATTAAAACTCACAATCTAAGCTTTTAGAACTGGAATGAAGTATAATTTCCTCTCCCTTAATTATAGCAAACAACTTTTCAACCCCCGCAACTTCACGAATTGAAACCCTTTTGTTTTCTATAATTAACATTGCTAACATAAGAATCATGCTCTTACTAACATGATAATTATTAGCATAACACTTATGTTCCCACTAGCTTTGACATGTATCCAGAAATCAGTTGGACTTCTAGAAATCAATACTTTTTGACTTTATTACCAAAGTTTAGATTTCTGATACGAGATGCTTTGATAAGACTTTATCAAAATCATACACCTTTTCTTAGATAGCTCACATGTGTGTCTAAACAATTTTAGAACTATGAAAATGGATGTCGTGATCATAGTCTCAATTGTTTAGACCTTTGCCATTTCTCACAAGTCCATGTTAGTGTGCCGGTTAACCATACACGCTCCACTAACGACTTTAAGAATGCAAATATCATAATTGTTATCTACTTAAAATCTACTTAGCGAAAGAGTTTCCTCACCATCATTTTCATGAATCGGAGAGAAACCTTATGAAACTTAAATTTTTATGGTGTATGTGTTCCTATCCATGGAAATTTGTCATAACCATAATCACAAGACAAGGTTAGTGACAATTCCAAACTATATGGACTGAACTTGTTTAATCTTAACTTCTTGCCACCTGGTAGCACAAGGCCTACCATTACTTCCAGGTAGTTATGTAAACAATTGAGAACTCATATAACTCACATGCATAGTCAACTTTAACTGGAATGGGCACAGAAACAAGAATATGTCAACACGATAGGCTATAAACCTCAATTAGTGTGCTAGTGATAAACAACAATTTTTATTCTTGATTATTTCTTGAAAATTTTCAAGATCTTTAAGACTCCCACTGACCTCCTGACATATAAGATTCTCTTGTCAAGAACCATTCTTTGACAAACAAATATTCAAGAGTTAGTGCGGATTCTTATCAAGATAAACACTTCACACAATTGGCCTTAGTTGGTCTTTGTTTAATCCAAAACATCACAACTCACCAATTTCAAATGTACACGAGTAGAAAACATTTTACTCTACACTTGATAAGTGCTTAAACCGTCTCAACATTATGTCACTCAGGCTCGATCTTGGAGTGTTACTCTAAGATTCAATTTAACCAATTCAACAATTCACGATTCCTCTTCTTATTCAAACAAATACACTAATATGTCCTTAGAGAATCAATTGTGATATGGTTTCATAATCACTAAGATAATCATAAAACAAAATACTCAGGTACTCTCCCATCTTTTCAGATTGGAGAAACTTTTATCTTTCTGGCCGATTTGATTCTTCTCATTCGTCCTGCCATACATTGAAACTTTTCCAATGTTTCAGAATTATACTTAAACTTGTAAGCATAACCATATTTACTAAACTTTAGCAAATCATGACGAATAGTCTTATCGTTCTCTATGGTGGACCTGACCAGCGCATACTCAAGTGTACCCAATCCCCTAATCCTTCTATTGACTCACATATACATGTGATCAAGGAATTAGTCTTAATTTCCCAAAGATGAAAATTCTCATTCATCATACAATACAAGTTGCATGATTCCAAGTTTCTATCCAACTGAAACTTGGGTGATGAGAATATTTCCTTCTTTGGTAAATTATGACACTACTACAAACGAAAGAATCAAATCCATTTTCCAATAATGCTATCAATGGAATCATATAAACAACAATTTTTCACAAATGTCATTGTAAGGATACTTAAAATAAATAAAACCAAAACTTTTCTTTTCTTTTAAAACTTGCGGAAAAACTTATCCTTACAATGCAAATGCATATGAAAACTATGTTGTTATTTATTCCTAAGCAATCTATCATAACTCT